>NC_072790.1:218919896-219544896 GCF_028583425.1 Eublepharis macularius
ACTGTTTCCAACTGATGCAACAACATTTACATCTCACACGAGGTCTCAAAGTCCCAAGTCTAAGATCACTGTCTCTCAGGTCAACTCTGTGACTAGCTTTTCCAGTGCACAGTCCTTTATGATGTCTAGTAACCTCATTTCTATAGCATGACTAAAGTGCTCATGCCCACTTAAAGTCGCCCAGTACAGCAATATTTTCTTCTTTAGTGACCTCCCTTATTTCCATCTCCATTTGAAGATCAGCCTTAAGGGTTTATTTGGGAAGAGGTGATAGTTCACTCACTACTTCACTCCACCACCACTTGGGGCCCAGTATCTCCACCCACAGTTATTTTATGGGGTAGTTTATTCCCCTAATGTTTTCTAGCTTCTTTGACTCTATACATTCTTTGACAAACTATGCAACATCTCCCCTAACATATCCCTCCCTGTTCTGTCTAAACAATGTAGATCTAGGGATAATCATTGATTTCCCCCATTCTACCATGTTTCTGAAACCCCCAATATCTGTCATCTAGCACCAAGTATTCCAGCTCCAACATCTTGCCTTGGAGACTGCTACCACTGGCATATAGACATCTATAACATGTAACCCTCTCCAACAATTCTCATCTTGCTTGGCCCTGTGGTCTCTACTAGACATGGGCACGAACCCCAAAAGATTAATGAACCTGCGGTTCGTGGTTTGGTGCTGCCGCCGAACCCAAACAAATAAACTGTAACGAACATTTCCTGTTACTGAACCAGTTTGCGGTTCGTGGGCATTGGAACGGCCCCCATTGCACTTAGAGAGCCCATATTCACAGGGAGTGTTTAGCATGCTCTCCTCCAGCCAGCACCCAAGTTCGGTCAAGATTGCAATAGGGATCTTGGAGTTATAACCTCTCCAATCCGAAGCCTCCGGGAAACTCCTACTCAAAACAATTAGAGCCACCAGTTGATGTTGGCCCAGTGTACATGGGGTTGGTCATCAGAACTGCCTATCAAGGTTTGCAGGGATGAGATTGGAGTGCCCATGGCTACAGAACACCCCCTCCCCCTCCCTCCCCCCTGGTGTCTTCTCCCATGTAACCAATTGTAACCAATTTGCAGCTCAATGGTTGGAAGGAAGACCTGCCAATCAAGGTAAGCTGGGCTTCGATTTGGGTTTCCAGGGTGACAGAAGGAGTGCAGACAGAGTTCAGGCATTCCCCCAGCTCCGTTTCCAAGGGAATTGATTGATGGTGCCTGACTGTCTGGCTTCACGAACCGCGGGTGAACCAGGCTTCCAACGAATGCTGGTTCATTGGCCATGGACCCTCATGAACTGCCAGATTGCGAACAGACGATCAGGCAGTTTGTGGGTTTTTGGGGTTCACAATGAGGTTCGTACCCATGTCTAGTCTCTACCCACAATCTTCTATCACCCCATCAGAATGCGTCATTCCAAACCAGAGGCTCCCCTGCTCCTGTCAGCTTTTCCCCAGGAGTTAGTTTAATTGCTCTACCACTTTTTTTTATATTGACTGGCCCAAGGTCACTCAACAAGCTTCCATGGCATAGTGGGGATCGAACCTGCGTTGCCCAGATCCTAGTCTAGCTGGCTGTCATGCACCACGATTGTTTACTCTTTCTCAGGACTATCTGACTTATCCAGGAAGTAACCTGGTGTCTGCTAACTTTGTACCAGGCAGGCAAGTCACCATGTGATCAAAACACCATCACAGACCACAGTCTTTATTCCTAATGATTGAGTCACCCCCTACCAAAAGCCAGCATTCCCCTGATTCCAGAGTAGTATTCTTGGTATGAGAGGATATTGGTACATCATCTGAGGATGGGATTCCATCTAAGGTATTTCTCTTCCTCAGCCTGACTCCCACCCTCCTCAATCAGCATGGGAGTGGGAAGAGTTCTAGCAGGTCCCTGAAGTCTTGTCTGTCTAACCTTCTGCACAGCTTCTTTAGGTTGGTAGCTTTAGCCTCAAGGGAACAAACCTGCTCCCTGAAAGCCAAGAGCTCTACAATTTTGTCCAGCAGGCAGATAGTAACACATATGGCACTTTCAGCAAAACAATGGATAGTCCCCTCTCCTGCTCGCTTTCTACTTTCATAACTTGATTTGGCTGTTTAAGGTGTTAAGGTTTAAATAGGGAGCTTACCTGAATCTATGTGGATTTCTGTAGCAAGGATATTTTAGTGTTTCTTCCTCACCTTGTGTGAACTATGAATTTCTTTTCAAAAGACTGACTTGCGATTTTTTCCCTGATCCTGCTCTAATTCTCTCTCTGAACTCCCAAGCTTAAATCCCTTGTTAGAAGTCCCTGTTTGAAAGTACTGGCCAAAGTCACCATTTGGTGTTATCTGTGAACTGGGCCATTACTCTTCTCACTCTCAATTTTAAACCATTTATGAATGAATTAAATAACAATGGTCTTGTTACTAATCCGTATAGGGGCCTACTGCTTACTTCCCTCCATTCTGAGTGCTTTCCATTTGTTCCTACTCACTGCTTCCTTTTTAACCATTTTCTAATTCATAACAGGACCTGTCCTCTTATCTCATTGATGCTAAGCTTGCTCAGGAGCCTTTGGTGAAGGACCTTGCCAGAAGCCTTTTGAGAGTTCAAAATTAATTGCAATTAATAAATCCTTATTTAACCCATGCATTTTGTCAGGTGTTGTCATTTCAGGGCATGGGGGCAACTGGAAGTTTTTGGTATTAACTCGCTTCCTTCACAGTAATATCACTGAAATCCCAACAATAAAAACTTCTCCCTCCCTTCAACTGTCTAAGATTTCAGTTGCACATGCAAAAAAGATCTCTGCTTTGAGCGGGGGCCCAAATGTATCCCAACATGATTTTGTGTCCTTCTTACCATCCTTTAACAAACACATTCCTGCCCTCAGGATCTTTCACATTTGCTTCCAATTATAGTTGCACTCAACTACTGAAAGCAATTAAAACCTCACACATCTTATTGGGAGCTGCCCCATGAATAGCCTGACCTTTAAAAATTGCAGACAAATATTTTTTATGCTCTACTGTGTTTAGTTGTTGGTAAAGATTTATGGAATTTACAAACTTTATCTTAGCTCAGGAAGTAGCCTTTGCCAACATTCACCTGCCAACAAAGTAGGCATTAGGAAGACCATCAGTGGAAGTGTGTTCCCAAGATGGGGTGCCACCACTGAAATGGCTCTGTCGGTAGTTGCCATAAGCATCACCTCCACAGATGGGGGCATAGACAGCAGAGCTTGAGACAGGATCTCAACTGGCAATTAATAACATCTTTGCTTACATATCACTCCTGTGCCCCACTCGGAATGGTGAACAAAGTTATTATTATTAATAATCTAAATTAACAGAGTTATTGTTATCCCCACAATACAGCTAGAAAGCTGGAGCTGAGAGGAGCTGCTTACCCAAGGCCACCAGCTGAACTCACAGCAGTAGCGGGATTCAAACCAGCAGAGTGCTGATTTGCAGCCTAACTATTTAACCACTGTACTACAATACTATTGCTCTCCCATATAACAAGGAGCCACAGTGTCATATTGGTATGTTAGTGGAGAGGCTGGAATGCCTAGAATAAGCTCTCTAAAAGAGAAATCACTTTATTGTTTCATTTCTTAATTTGGTCTCAACCAAAAATAGGAATCAAGCAGGTAGTTGTCATTCACAGAATCATAGAGCTGGAAGGGCTCCTGGAAGACCGCCAATGAGGGGGAACCTACCATATCCCTATGCAGCTGATTCCACTGCTTCCATTCAAGTGGCTCCAAGTGCTAAGAGGCAATCAGCCCCCTTGGAATAATAAATGAAAGAGCCTCTCAACATATATCAAATACCCCTCTTCATACCCTATTTTTTCTCACCATCGTAATCAGCTGGACTCCTACAGTACCTTTTAGACTTTCTGATGTACATTTAGAAGGCACATACTCCCTCACCCCCACAATTCACATTTGCTTTCACATTTTTATATGTATATCCCCTGAACCAGCTGGGCGTACACAACTTTTGTGTGTTTTACATTTGTGGCAGCTCTGTAGCTACATTCTTTTTGGCATGACTCCCAATTCTCTTAGATCTCACTCCATGATTCAAGGAGACACCCCAAATGCTGCCTAACCAACCTGGTTTGTCCTGAGAAGAGCAACGCTTCACTGCGCTACCTTCATCCATTTTCAGGACAGGCTTGTATGTTTTTACTTACATACAGTGGGTCAGTAGGATAGGAAGTAGACAGGACACAAAAGCAATTGGTAGAGTGTTTATGTTGGATCATGTCTGTCTTTCTGGTTTGATATGGAGTGTGTTTCTGTTAATATCACAATGTTCTTTTACATTTTCATAGAAACCTTCTTTTTAGTTTGTGTGACCATTGCTGTTCCTTTGTTTATTTGATTGCAATAAAATATCTATTTCAGATTTAATTCTTGTCATTTTGACTCTCTGAGAAATAGCCCACTTTAACTTTTAGTGTGTCATTTCAGATCTGGGGCCTGGCTATACATCTGTCAAAAGATCTCAATAAGAAAGCTGTTCAGGGCTGCATCTTTGTGCACTCTGGACATACTCAGAGAAGACATCCTAATGTCAGAGGGTATACATATGTAGATCATTTGGGTTGCACCCATTAATTAATGTAATATTCTGATCCTTGGACATGAGGGTTACTATCATCAACAGCTTTAAGATGTGGAATAGGGTGGCCATATCCCAGATCCCTAAATCTAGGTAACCAAATTTAGAAATGCTTTACTGATTACTAAACCCAAGCTCATTGTCCTGTGCTCCAAAGGCACACAAATAGGGCCTCAGGCTTGGCTGGGGAGACCTTGGAACTCAGGATTTGTGCCTAGTGGACCAGTTGATCCAGCAAGTCAGCCTTCCTAAGACTCACCCTGAATAGGCTGGGAGCTAATGAGGCTCAGCTACACTTGCTGGCAGATGTTGAAGCTTCTGAAATTGTGCTACGCTTGGGCCAGGTTCCTGCAAAGTGGTATTACTCTCAGAGCAATGTTCTGGATCCAGGCTGGGATTGTACACCGCTAGTCTGGCACCTTTGCCTCATCCTGGGCCTTCCTCCACCATCACTATTGTGGAGTGGGAGCAGGGCCCCAGGGCCTATGGGTCCAGGTTCGGTGTCTAACCCAGCAGAGGCTGGCAGCTATCTCAGAGGTCAGTGGCAAAGTCTCCCTTGTGGCTTGTGATGCTTCTGGAACATGTGCAGCAGGTATTTCTATGGCATCAGGAGCCCTCTGACCCCTCTGGTTCTCCAGCCTTGGCTTCTCAGACTGAGCACTCTGAGTCAGAGACAGTGGGCTGGTCAGAGGGGGTTATAACAATCATGGATTATGCACGGTTCATGGTTGGTGGCGTTTCATGAACCATGAACCACCACAAACTTGCCCCAGTTCGTGAACCAGTTTATTTGGTCACTTCCGGGGCAGCAGAAGGTCTGCAGAAAAGGGGTGTGTGCTTCCAGTTTCCCCCTTTCAAATGCTGGCTGCTTTTTTTCTTCTTCAAAGAATGGGTTGTAACATTGTAATGTTACTGCACTTTCCTCCTGGCTTTAAAAGCCAGGAAAGGATTAAATGGCCGCTAAATAACCCAAGTGTTTTACTCAGCCCTTTGGAAACAAAGTGGCAGGAAAGCTGATGGGAGGGGATGAAGCAGCAGCATTTTAACCCTTTCCTGGCTTGGCTTAAAAAAAATAAATGCAAACAAGCACGAAAATTACATGCTTTCCCCCAGAACTCCACCACCAATTGCCTCTCCAGGAGCAAGGGACAGCCCAATCAGCAAATACGGGGAGGGTAGGGTTCCTACATTGCAACGTTACTTTGCCCGCTCAAAATTTTTTTTAAAAAAGTGTGACATGAATTGCAAAGCCCTGAAACTGCACCAAGGCTTCACGCAAGAAAAGTGTTGCTGCTTTCAAACGACGGCAGCTTTTTTCAGCTGATGTGCAATTGATTGTGACTGAGTGGGGAAAAAACTTTATGACCTGTACTGATGAGCACATTCCTGGGTGGATGAAGTAGGAATGGAGCAAAACTGGAAGATAAACTTGGGAAGTGTGACCAAAGGGTTTGATCAGTTAGTGGGATGAATAAGGGTATCTGAGGAGTCATACTCAAAAGTGAAAGCAAAATATGTAAAAGATGGGAGTTACTGGGGACACTTGGTACATGTCTCGGTGGGGACTGGATTGTTCTGTAGAACGCTGAAGTTGATTGGAAATTTTGATTATTAGAGATTTGGTAGGGAAAATTAAGGGGGTAAGACTTATGTTATTGGATGGACAGATGTCTAGAAGGAGACAGGAACATAGGTATGGAGAGACTAATGGGAGGTATGTTTTTTATAATGAATGCTTATCCAAAAGAGACATGATTTTGGAATGAATGCTTACTGGAGGAATTAATTAAAGTTAGCTTGCACCTTAAGGGTCAGGTAAACAAGTTGGTCCAGAATTGTGTATAAACAGAAAGAGCTATTAAGTTAGTTTTAAACACTTATAGTTAGATAGACAAACAATCTGTCTGTTTTGTGCACCGGAACCACAGAGGAAAATAAAACATAGCAATGATGCTAATACCATGTAATGAGTGTGACAGGAGGGCAGAAGAGAGTGAGGTAGCGGTATAGTCTCCACAGCTTTAATTTCTGTTCTCAGGTGAGACTGTGTTCAGAGACTAACAGTGCAATCCTAAGCAGAGTTACTTCGGACTAAGTCCATTGATTTCAGGGGGCTTAGACTGGAGTAACTCTGCTTAGGATTGTGCTCTAAAACAACAGGCATGGGTGCAGTACCAGGGTGCAGTACCAGGGTCAAAGATGCTCTGAAGCAGCGTGGTGACTTCAACATCGTGCTGCATTCAGTTCAATGCTGTGGCATTGCAAAATGGATGCTATGATGCCACAGCGTTTGAGAGTCAAAACACTCCTTGTCAGGTGGGAGCTTTGACTCTTGAAAGCTTATATGCTGGAAATCTTGTTTGTATTTAAGGTGCCACAGGACTTGAATTGTGGTTTTCTACTGCAGGCCAACACGGCTATGGACCTGAAACTATATATCATATATGTCCGTCCCATTATGTAAAAGGGTCTCTCAAGCTAGCAACCAGCACCTTGCCCTGAACCTGGAAGCTAATTGAGGGCAGTCAGCTGCTTTAAGACTAGAATAGTATGCTTTAAGCTGCCTAGAACAAGTAAACTAGTTCCCTCTAGAACATCTCCTGCCCCAACTAGTATAGCCTCTGGATTCAGTTTCAGCTTCTTCTCCATCCACTTGACCAGAGCATCCAGGCACTTGTTTAAATTGGAGATATCAATGTTTGGAATCTTTGATAAAGATATAAATGGTTAATATCATCAGTATATTGGTGATATCCAACCAAAAGCTCCAAATGATATCACTTCAAAGCCTAATATATATAGTAAACAACATTGGTAGGAGAACAGAATCTTAAGGAATACCAAATGTAGAAGCCAGGCAACTGATCTGGTGCCTTGAGTGGAAACTCTGTGCATCCTATGTGACAAAAAAGACTGGAACCAATGGAATGGCATGCTCAAAACCCAAATCTCCTTTTTTCAGAAGGTGTATGAAGAGCATAAGAGTGTGTATCCTTAAGGACTACCTTCTCCCATAAAAACCTATGCAGCCACTCTGGACATCTTCGGAGGCCTTGCTTCTGGGAGCCCCACATCTGAGAATGGCAACCTGAGAAAGGACTTTCATGGCTCCCTCCCCAGGGGGATTCACCTGTCTCTATCACTGTCTACCATCAGCAGGTGAAGATTTGTTTTGTTTTGTTTGATATCCATCCAGTAATTTCTTATCAGTCCTCCTCCCGTTCTGTGTATGCGTTTTTATATGTTTATATGTGTTATTTATGTGTTATTTATATATACATTTTAATTGTTGTTTTAATATTGTAGATGCTCCTCAGGGACCTATTTGGGTGGAAAGACACCATATAACACTTTTAAATATTATAAATAAATTACATTAAATATACTTTATCAAAGACTGCAGAAAATCTATCAAAATCAGGAGGATATGCTTCTAGCCACTTCAAGTCTAAAATCATCCAACAGTGCAATTAAAGCAACCCCCATTCTGTAACCTGCAGTCAGAGTGAAAATGGGGTTGGGGAGGACATGTTACTCAGGTGTGCCTGGAGTTGCTGTGCCACCACACACTCAAGCACTTTATGCAGGAAGGGCTAGTTTGACACCAGTCACTATTGGCTAGATCATGCTGTCTCAAGGAAGAGTTCTGCCCAAACCTATTACTATTTCTTCACTGTGGGGCTTAGAAAAGACACATTTTAATATAGATGTATTTATAATTCTGGCCAAAACTGGTCTAATATTATCCTGGCATGACATTATTACCTGTGGGGTGGGGGGGGAGGGAAGGGTCCATCTTACTCAAAGTTGCTGTCCATTTTGATTAAGGAGATCACTCAGAAAATAGCCATGCAAAACTGACAGCACCTCAGACACCTTGACCGTGTCCAAGTTGGAGAGAATAAGAGGGATTTTATTGGCAAAGAAATTGGATAAGGCATCAGAGCCATCTACCTTTGCTGGAGCTATTTGAGTGATAGAACATGAGTGGCAGATCAATTCCTTGCTTGAAGCTGAGGGCAGAAGGCAGACTGGTGGGGAATAGAGGCAGAGGGGCTTTTGTCCTAATCGCCCCATAAGGCCCTTCCTGCATATCCAGCATCACAAATGCTTTCCTTATATTTACTCTAATGAAGGAAGGTCTACCATGCAGCCAGAGTTGGTAGCCAACTTGCTGTACTCCACTGTCCACTCCATTGCAATGGCCAGCCAGTCTTCTTTGTAGAGCAGAAGGTATTGAACATCCAACCTCTAAAAAGTTTTTTTTTTTAATTCAGGGGCAAGTACAGTGAGAAAAGGATCAGATCTCTTTGTGCCACAGAATCCCTCTCCTCATGGAGTGGGTGGGAATTATGCATGAGTCCATTTGTTCATGGTCAATACAGAAGTGTGTTGTTTTCCAAAAACAGAACACAAGTGCTGCACAGGATCAAAGAATGTGATTTTGGAAGCTGTCCAAATAACTTCAGTGAAAGTCTAATAGTGTTTGTTCCCTACCCTCCTCCCACAACATTAACATTTGCCCTGTGGGCAAAATTAGTTCATGTTTTTCTGGAAAATTGTTCACCTCAAAGAATGTTTTTACCTATCTTTTTATTATTATGCCTGCTACTTTTTTATTATACTAAAGGCATGGTTGATGTTTCTGTTTTCGTAGATCATTAAGGTTATTATCCACTTAATCCACTTATAACAACAGTTCATCCATGACCTACCTCCATGCTCCTCCCCTGTTATTCATCAAGTTCACCATAAATACTGGAGCTCCACACCAGACCACTCATCAGGCTGTCCCAGTGACTTCTCCTTCATTGAATCAGCTGCCAGTTTGACTTGCTTGAGATTGGATCCACCATGCGGGCTTTGGTTCTTGCCGTTGTTTTGCTGTTCCTGGTCTCTGCAGCCTCTGCAGGTAATGAGGAGGAAAATGACAGGAGGGAGGTGCAGGACAATGGTCATAATCCTGAGTAAATTTTCTTGGGAACATGGGTCTTAATTCTGAGTAGACTTTCTTAAGATGGCATTCCGGTGACTTCCACTGACACTGGAGATATCTTTTTCCTAGGGACCCTTTTGAGTCATAGTAGATTGAATTGGAGGGGAGGGATCTCTAACAAAGAAATCCATTTTCCATGATCAGTTCTTTGGAAATGGGAGTGCCTTCTCTCTCAGTGATATGGTATCCAGTAGTCTTAAAATTACAGTGATCATTGGAAGATGTTCTTTATAAGAGTTACCATGGGCATCTAATGTGTCGAGTTGGTAGCTTTCCACCTCAGGAATCTACCTCTAGAATTCTGTTATGATTTCATGTAATTTTTTGTTTGTTTGTGATATTCTGAAGTTTAAGATTATGCTCATGGGGAATGAAGGTTTTTGTATCCCACATTACAGAGTTCTGATTACTGATTGTCTGAGAGACCTGAGGAAATCTTGCAATCTTTGTCTCATTCATACTCGACCTTTCTCCTCAAAGAGAACCCAAAGTGGTTTACATCTTTCTCCTCTCCTCCATTTGATTCTCACAACAACCCTGTGAGGTAGATAAGGGTGAGAGAGACAGAGTGACGGCCCAAGGTCACCTAGCAAGTTTCCATGGCAGAGTGGTGATCTGAACCTGCCTCTCCCAGATCCTAGCCCTATACTCTGCAACTTCCTTGAAAAAGCTACGAATTTATTTATGGGATAAGAAACCTCTGGAATACTGGGGAGGGGGGCACATTGTGAGGAAAATTAATTTTTTAAAAAATATATCCTTTACACATGACAATGCTGGTTAACATTCGAAACAATAAACACACATGGCTAGTGCTTATGCCAGACATCATTTCACAACAGGGAAGATGGTACAATTTTTTCCAGATCCTCAGTATTCTTGCAATCCTTTCATAGGTTGATGATTACTGTGATAAGGTGATAGATAACTTGAGAGGCCATAGGTATATAGCAGTCTCAAGATGGTTTAGTATCTTTTCCCCTTTCCCGTGGAACCTGGTTAGAGGCAGGTTAGGGATATGTAATAGAGAATTCTTCTTAAATTTCAAACATGTAATTTAAAAAGTTAAACACTAGAGTAAGAAAATACATTGGCTGTTGGAATATTTGATTTGGGAAAGTTTTGTTTAAGCATTACAGCTGCTTAAATGTATTCCATCTGTACAAAGCTTCTGTTAAGGCTTTCAGTAATCCCTGTTCTCAAGGATTTCTCTCCTCAAGAGGGATGAGAAAGATGGTGATGATAGTAGTGGTGGTAGCATTGATTAAGTATGTAAATGATTATATTGTTCCATGCAATGGTTACAGCAGGAAGGAGTTTTTTTTTAATTCCTAAGTAAAGCTTCATTGGAGGGTATATGTTGGTTGGGCTGGGAATCTGCTGATCACTGAAGAATGTTTGGATGGGGATTGCAGGGCCCTGCCCAGCACCAATAATCAAGGATCATGTTTTGGTTTCCAGAGAGCTGGATCCAGATTATGTAGTGAAGTCACATTCTGCAGCACCTTGGAGAGGTCCCCAGGTGGAATGATTCTTCTGTTTGAGCTCAGTAGAACACCAACATAGCCAGGCACCCTGACGAACATCTAAGCCCCACCACTTAGCTAAGAACTAGCATGAATATAAAGGTGGAGGGTCATGGCTGGAAGTGATGCACTCAGGCACTGGTGGGAATCCTCAAGGTCTGCTTTCTCTACCAAGAGCTTAAGGAATAAGTGCCCTTGGGCAGCTGAGAAGCTGGAGGTTCAAATTCTCTTAGTTGCTTGAGGACTACCTACTACTCAGCCTCAGGGCAGTGTGAGCCATTAATCCCTCTTCTTTTTGGTTGCCAGTAGAAAGCTCAGTCTCAGCTTGGAATATATTGGATTTCTGGGGCAGACCCCAGAAGCCTACATCTGTAGAGAGACCCGCAGTATCAGTCTCTAGTTTCCAGGACAGTAATGTTGAGAAATTCAGCCATTATTCAACTAAAGGTCATGACAAACTTACACATGGGGTCATCATCACCATCTAATTCTGGGATTTCTTTCATGCAGGCTGCAAAGAATATTGTTTCGACTGTCAAGAATACAAAAATTGTCCAAAGGGCACCAAGCCTGTAGAAAACTGTTACTGTCGGTATTATAAAAAGAACAAGTATTGCTGTGTCAAAAAATCCTCTGAAGACTGAGACCTCAGAGAAGCCAAGAAGAGGAGCTTCAGGGCGAGAGTCATCTCCCCAGCAATTGGCAAAGCCATTTTGTGCGCTTCCTCTCATTCAATAAAGAAGTGATCTTCTCAAAAGTACTTTGGCATTTCATTCTTTAGAGCTCCTCTTATTCTGTAACCGCTTGTTTGTCTATACAGGTTTTAAACATGAGTAAGTTCTATTGCACTGTTAAAAGAACGATCATAAATCTCTCTTCCACTCAACCTAATCTTTATTCTATGACAACCTTACCAAAGACACACTCAAGCAATCTGGTGAGCAGGAATCTGATTTTCATTGATAGAAGCCCCTGTGTCACAGACCCCACTCTGGGACTGTAACATGTCAGAACTAGGTTTCCTCGTCTGCCAAAAGGGAAGGAGTTTCTGACCTAGGAAAGCTTTCTCTTTGGTGCTCAGCCCATTTCTCTTGCCCTACAGCAACCCATCCTTCTCAACAATGCCTGCTATAATTTCGGTTCTGTACTTGTACCTTAACTCTGGGAGCCAGAGATGATTTTTTTCCCAAGTTATATGTTTCTAGATTAGGATTTTAGTTCTATGGGCACAGGCTTGAAGTTTGCCATTTGATTATATCTGTATATTTTTATAAAGCTGAGCTTTCTGAAAAGGTAATAGCACATAATAAGACCAATAGGAGTAATTAAAAGGAGGAAATTTATACAGAAAAAACTACCATTGCCACAACAGCAATTGATGAGTCTCTCTTACCCAGCCTGAGGCCTAAAAGTTCCGTGGAAGAACCCAGGCATGGATCCTCTACCTCGGCTCCATTCTGCAGAGCTAGCTTCCAGTGATGCTAGGCATTTGGGGGCTGATCTAAAACACTGGAATTGTACAAACAGAAGTCTCTACCACCAGAGAAAGTTAACACTATAGAGATGGATTGTCTTGGCAGAGAGACGTGCGTGCAGAACAAATGTATAGGATCTGTGTAGGAGAGTTCATAGGGGATTATATTTCCCTTCAGGTAACTTAAACCCAAATCATTTTGTGTTTTTAAACTGTCTGCTTTTGATTGCATGGTGTAAGTTGCCTGGGGTATAATTGGTTGCAGAGAAGGCAAATAAAAATTGTAAATAAATAAATAAAATCAGTACCTTGAATTATGCCCAGAAAGAAACAGGTAGCTAGTGTAATATAGAGGTGTTAAAAATTAATTCCATATTGTTATTTCAGAATGGGCGATTTTATCATTTCCACTAAATGTTGGGGTTGGGCTTGTTCTATCAGAAAATCTTGTCAGGAAAAAATTCCATTTTCATTAACATTGGACCAGATGTATATCCAATAATTTCCAATGAAGGGAAATGGCAAATTTTCTGATGCAGCTATAGTTTCCCCAAATTGCTTCAAAATTTCA
Organism: Eublepharis macularius; assembly: GCF_028583425.1. Classification (NCBI taxonomy): domain Eukaryota; kingdom Metazoa; phylum Chordata; class Lepidosauria; order Squamata; family Eublepharidae; genus Eublepharis; species Eublepharis macularius. The sequence goes on from NC_072790.1 coordinate 218,933,092, forward strand.
GTGAGTCTAGTCCTCTTTATCTGCTAAAAACTTCCCCCCAAATTTTCAACTGAATTGGTTAAAGGGGGTCTGATTTTATGGCCCCCTGAAGAAGTTGCTGCAGCCAGGCTTCTGCCCATATGGGAAAAAATGATCTCTGGAGCAGCTGTTTTTAACTAAGTGGCATACCCCTCCCAAAGAATAACAAATGAACAACAGTTAAAATTATAACAAGATATTAATAGCAACTAGGCAACTTCCTTTTCCTCCCAGACCCCCAGAAAATACTATAGGACCGGCTTCTGCCCCAGGAAGTGGAAGAGGTCGGCAAGCAACCTTGTCAAGAGCTTCAAGGAGCTTCATATTCCAACCCATTTCTGGCACTTCAATAGAACTTGTAATTGGTATTCTAACCCCCCTCCAAGCATTTTGAACCCAGAAAAATCCATGAGTCCCCATGAATGGACCATTTTAATGGGTTCCCCTTTTTGCAGGGTGTCAGGAAGACCATACTCGCTCTTGTCTTCAGTAGATAATGGTCAGACCATGGTTCAAGCCAAATCTCCAATTACAAAACAAGAATTCCCTCAAAGGCTTGGTGCAAAAGATTAAGTCCAAGTAGGGTTGCCAGGTCCCCTTACCCTCTCAATGGGAGGAGGGTTAACACTTACCTTGTCTTTGCTCCTTGACATGAATGCTCCCAGGCCTGCGGATGATGTCACTTCCGGGAAGTAATGTCATCCCACAGGCCAGGAGCACACGCACGCCTCGCAGTGGGCCCGTTTGGGGCTCAAATCAATCAGCAGCAAAGTATGGGAGCACTCTCAGGGTGGTAGAATGATGTCACTCCCAGGAAATGATGTCATTGTGCCACCTTGGGAGCATGGCTGGGAGGCCCGTTCCCACACCTCATCTCCTGTCAGCCAGGTGAGTGGTAGCAGGGGTGGAGGGTGGGAACGGGGAATCCTCCACCCCCACCAGGGGACCTGAGATCCCTAAGTCCAAGGTGAAGCCTCTTTCATGTGTTGGTCCTGTCACAATGAGAGAAGCCCAGGGCAGCCAACGAGGCTATAAATTTTTGTGCCTGCTCCAACCATGGAGAGGAGAATTCGTTCAAGCACTATCAGACAACCAACGCACAACACAGTCTTTTCTTCAGGGTTGCTGGTCTGGGAAAGCTGAGACAAAGCTAGCTGATGTGTAGTTGCAAGCACTGGATTTTTAAAGCAATTTAAGTCTTTGAGGGAACTGCATTTTTACTTGGAATAGAGTGAGGGAGGGCAAAGTATATCTACCTATCCTGAAGAGTAGTCCAGTCCATGGAGGAAGAGAGCAGCTTCAAACACCAGCATTCTCAGCCAGGAGAGCAAGAGGCTGAGGGCAACCACAAGGGAACAGCACCATCGATCCAATAAGTGTGTACAGAGAGAGAGCCTTAGGGAAGAGACCCTAAGGGAGCAGCGTCCTGGAAGCAGGTGTCCTGGAAGCGTGCACGATTTGAATGGAGCCAGGGCACTACTCTTATAGGATAAAACATGCCCTGAGGTGGGAGAGCCCGCCTAGCCATTGGAACAAGGACTCCAACGGTCAGTTCCTGGGAGTAACAAAAGGTTTGATTACTTTGGTTACTTGCTGCCGGGGTGTGTAAAAGAGAATGCAAAATCTCTCCTGGACCTGCACAAAAGGGGCAGTTTGTCAATGAAGTCCATTGGAGCTAAGTTGATGAATTTAGTTGAGGAATGTACCTTCCCAGGAATGAATTATAAGAGCTTATGAATGCAAATTGATTTTCTCCTCAATCATGGGCAGATCTCATCACGGAAGGAGGGAAAGGAATGTGTTAAGTGGGATGACTCTGCGAGACCTTTGTTGCTCTGGATTCCTTTTGGGGCTGGGGAGACTGTAAAACTAATCACCACTGGTCACTCTGCATTCACATGCGGCATTCCATTCATGCCTAGATCCCCCGGGCAGGAGTCAGCAACTGCTAGCTGGAATTTCCCTGTCTGCAAGCCAAACTGCATTTTAATCTAGGAGTCTTGTGATTTAATATCACAGGTAGCTATATTAAATAGCTATTAAACATGGTGGAGGCCAGGCCGACTGCTTACACTTTAACAATGCAGTAAGAGGCAGGAAGCAAACTTGAAACAAGGAATAAAAACCAGTGAGGGTGCTTCTTCCTCCCCCCTCCCAGCCGCAATATCTCTTCATCAGAGAGTAGAAGGAACAGTTCTTCCTCCTCTTACAGTGAGGATATGAGGGCAGGTTTGGCAGTCTGAGGTCCCGGTGAGGTAACATGCCCAAATTCTCCAACATGACTTCCTTGTTCTGAGCTCTTTGGCCTGAGCTCAGCAGGGTCCAGTCCTTGTTGGTGAAATACACAGCCACCTCTTCAAAGTACACCCAAGCACAAGAAAACTGCATGGTAGCTCTTTTCTCTTCATCATGCAAAGAAAATGGCAGAGAAGGCATCAAAAGTTTCTTTTTGCTTTTGTTAGGTTCCCTCCTAGCCATTCAAACCATCTCTCATCATATGTTCCCAGGAGGACATTACATTCAGCTGGTCAGTATCTGTTGGTGATTCTCGGCCCTAGGGATGTTCACCTGGCCTCGACCAGGGGCAGGGCCTTTTCAGCTCTGGCACCAGCCTGGTGGAACACTCTCTCCATAGAGACCCGGGCCCTATGGGACTTGTTACAGTTCCACTGGGCCTATAAAATAGAGATGTTCTCCCAGGCATATAGTGATGGTTGAGACGTGGACGAACCCTCACCCTTAGTCACTTGTGTCTGAAAAATGGACTCTCAAAAGCTTACACTTTCAACATCTTGTTGGTCTCTACAGAGTCACTGGGCTAATATACTCCTCTTCTCTCTGGTTTTGCTGCCAGCAGAAAAGATCCTCTGCTCTCCCCTCCCCTCCAGGCAGGAAGACAGCAAATGTAAGCCAGCACCGAAGCTCAGACTGCTTGAACAGATTTTGCACCCCCTCCCTCCAGTCTTGCCCCACTTTGGCTGCTCTTGCAGGGAGCTCTAACAGGCTAATTCTCAACCTTCTGCAGACAGAGTGTGCTGCAGGCAAATTGCAAAGGGAGGCAAGGGCAAAGCGCACATGCGCTCTCTCACACACACCTCGGGCTGCCCAGGACAAAAGTCTGAAGGCAGAGGGGGGGGGAGGGAGAAGAGTGGAGGAAGCTGAGCTTCTGTATTGTTTTGCAAATCTGTGAAGGTTGGAACTAGGCAGACTTACTCACTGGCAGTCTCCACCCCATTCTGTGCCATTCTGTGCCAGGACAAACACACACAAGGAAGATTTAAGAAAGGCAGTCAACAGCTCTAAATGGAGCAAGTCAAGCCCCTGCAGTAACGGGGTAGGGGGTGGGGTGGGGGAAATAAAGGACTGAAAGTTGAGACTCAGAAGGCTGTGCGTGGGGTTGCTTAGCTTGCTCACCCCTTCACCACCCACCTCCAGCCATGGCCATGATGACTCCACACAAATAAACAATTTTAAGAGAAGACCGCCCTTGGGAAAGCCCTGGATTGAAGCTGGGGGAAGGTGTGGGCAGTACTGGTGACTGTTTCCATTAGGAAAAGAACTCAGCCTAACCTACCTCTCCTCCTACTACAAAGTGCATACAGAAGTTGGGCACACCAGCTTTTACCTGGAGAAGACGCTCTAGCTGAAACTTGTCTTCCTTCCATAGAGACTAGGAGGGAAGAATGCTAGAGCGTCCCCGCCCTGGTGGCAGCCATTTGTCCCTGCTGCTGAATGCATAGGAAGTGAGGGGAGGGGGCTCAAAATAGGGGATTCCCTGCCCCCAGCAGGTTGCTAACTGGGGTTGCCAACTCCAGGTTGGAAAATACCTGGGGATTTTGGGGGTGAAGCCTGGAGAGTGCAGGGTGTGGGGAGGAAAGGAACCTCAGCATGGTATAATGTCATAAAGTCCACCCTCCTAGGGTTGCCAACCTCCAGGTAGTGGTTGGAGATCTCCTGGAATTATATCTGATCTCCAGGTGACAGAGATCAATTCCCCTGGAGAAAATGGCTGCTTTGGAGGGTAGACTCTATGGAATTATACCCGACGCCCCTTTGCTTCTGTCTTCACTGTGGAAGATAAGAAGTGCATGCCCACTCCGGAAGCACTGACTTTGGGAGGGGTTTTGAAAGACCTGAGTCACATTGAGGTGACGAGAGAGGAGGTTATGCGACTGCTAGATAATTTAAAAACTGATAAATCACCGGGCCCAGATGGCATACATCCAAGAGTTCTGAAAGAACTCAAGTGTGAACTTGTAGATCTCCTCACAAAAATATGTAATCTGTCATTAAACTCTGCATCTGTTCCTGAGGACTGGAAGGTAGCTAATGTTGTCCCCATCTTTAAAAAAGGTTCCAGGGGAGATCCGGGAAATTACAGGCCAGTCAGCCTGACGTCAATACCGGGTAAGTTGGTGGAAACTATTATCAAAAATAAAATTAGTGGGCACATTGATGACCAAAAGCTGATGAGGAAAACTCAGCATGGGTTCTGTAAGGGAAGATCTTGTCTCACCAATCTGTTAGAGTTCTTTGAGGGAGTGAACAAACAAGAGGACAAGGGAGACCCGATAGATATTGTTTATCTTGACTTCCAGAAAGCTTTTGACAAAGTTCCTCATCAAAGGCTCCTAAGTAAGCTCAGTAGCTATGGGATAAAGGGCCAAGTCCTCTTGTGGATCGAAAACTGGCTAATTAATAGGAAACAGAGAGTGAGCATAAACGGGCACTTCTCACAGTGGAGGGTGGTGAGCAGTGGGGTGCCACAGGGGTCGGTATTGGGTCCAATGCTTTTTAACTTGTTTATTAATGATTTGGAATTGGGATTAAGCAGTGAAGTGGCTAAATTTGCAGATGACACGAAATTGTTCAGGGTGGTGAAAGCCAGAGAGGATTGTGAGGCACTCCAAAGGGATCTGTCGAGGCTAGAAGAGTGGGCATCCATGTGGCAAATGAGGTTCAATGTAGCCAAGTGCAAAGTAATGCACATTGGAACCAAAAATCCAAAATATAAATACAAGTTGATGGGGTCTGAACTGGCGGAGACTGACCAAGAGAGAGATCTTGGAGTCATGATAGATAACTCACTAAAAACGTCAGCACAGTGTGCGACTGCCATAAAAAAAGCTAATGCTATGCTAGGGGTTATTAGGAAAGGGATTGAAAACAAATCAGCCGGTATCATAATGCCTCTGTATAAATCGATGGTGAGGCCTCATTTGGAGTACTGTGTACAGTTCTGGTCGCCACACCTTAAAAAAGATATCATAGCACTGGAAAAAGTACAGAGAAGGGCAACTAAAATGATTAAAGGGTTGGAACACTTTCCCTATGAGGAAAGATTGAGGCGCTTGGGGCTCTTTAGCCTGGAGAAAAGACGACTGAGGGGAGACATGATAGAGGTTTACAAGATAATGCACGGGTTAGAGAAGGTCGAGAAAGATGTGTTTTTCTCCCTTTCTCACAATACAAGAACTCGTGGGCACTCTATGAAATTATTGAGCAGTCGGGTTAGAACAGATAGAAGAAAATACTACTTTACACAAAGGGTGATAAACACACGGAATTCGTTGCCACAGGAGGTGGTGGCAGCTACAAGCATTGCCAGCTTCAAGAGGGGACTGGACAAATATATGGAGCAGAGGTCCATCAGTGGCTATTAGCCACAGGAGATAGATGGTATTCTCTTTGTGGGGAGGTGGTGCTCTGTTGTCTTGGTGCTGGAAGGAAGGCAGTGGGAGGGCTTCTGGTGTCCTGGCCTCACTGACAGTCCTTTAGATGGCACTGGATTTCTAGCCACTGTGTGTGACAGAATGTTGGACTGGATGGGCCACTGGCCTGATCCAACATGGCTTTGCTTATGTTCTTATGTTCCCTCCCCAAACTCCGCCCTCTCCAGGATCCACCCCCCACATCTCCAGGAATTTCCCAACCTGGACCTGGCAACCCTAGAAGCAGCCCTTTTCTCCAGGTGAACTGATCTCCATGACCTGGAGATCAGTTGTAATTCCAGGAGATCTCCAGCCACCACCTGGAGGCTGGCAACCCTAGGCCTGAGCCTGTCTTTAGCCACCTGACTCCTGCCTGTGCAGACAGCCTGAAGCAACCTGTGTTATGATCTCTAATTCCCCTCAGCTCACCAGTCCATTTATCAATTTTCTGCCAAGATGCTGAGTGCACATGCATGCTGCGTGCAGCCACTGTCTCTGGTTTTACAGCTTGCCTCTCCTTTACAGCTACAAGATCAGGATGCCTACATTTCCCATCAAAACTTGAGGGAAGCTGACAAGTGTCCAACCTGTGTCAGGCGTCACTTGTAGTTTGGCTGGCAGGCTAAGAGAATTTAGGAGCTCACCCGAAACCACAGGACTCTAGAAGAGGAGGAAACTGTTACTGCTCAAACTGGCTGGTACTGCTGCCTTCCCTCTGCTTGTCATCCAAAGACATCCCAAGAGATAGAACTGGAAAGGCTTGGCACATCTTGGGACAGCCTGAACTTGGTGTGTTGCATGCATGGTGTGTTCCCTCCTTCCTGCTTGGACTGAGACAGTTCAGGAGGGCCCCTGTGACTGAGACAGAGGGAGGGAGAGTGTGTGACTATGAAGATGCAGAAGGAAGGAAAGGTGTGTGTGTGGGGGGGGGGGGTCAGATTATACTTGAAGCAGGTCTACTCCGAAGGCAGTTGGCATGGTATACTTTTTCCTGTGCCCATCCATTTGTACTCCTACTTGAAAAGAAGATCAGAATCTCTTAGAAGCATACCCCCCCACACACACAGTTTTAAAAACTTCAGAGTGTTATGTGCCAAAACATGAAATATCAGGACTCAGCAGTTTAGCATGAAAATAGGTTCCAAAAGCATACACTTCAGAACACAGCAAGAGCTTTAACACAGTGTATTTGTTACATTAGATAATGGAACTGAAAATAACTGACCATCATAAAGGCTACTGAACATTCTCTGAAGATTGATTTCTTTTCCATTCCCCCATAGTAAAACTGAGGCAGTCACTTTGCTCAGAAGACTGTTCAAAGAAGTTATTTTTCTGCAGCTACTTTTGAGGATCAGTTACTGTTCCTAGTATATTCAAAAACAAAAAACCCTATTTAGAGTATTTTATTAACATCCATCAAACTAACAAAACAGCATGGAAATTTTTAATTTCTACAGAACTCTTCATCAGGCTAGTTATTATAAAAATTTGATGAGGGAGAGAAAATATCTCTGACCTATGGTGGTTCCAGCAAGGGAACTTCTAAGGCAGGTGAGGGGCACAGGTGATTTGCCATTTCCTTCCTCCACCAAGTCTTCCTTGGTGGTCTCCCATCCAAGTACAGACCCTGCTTAACTTCTGAGATCTGTTGGTCTGGCTATACCATGTCTCCTTCCCTCCCAATAGAGCTCTTATCAGATCTCATAACTGTAATTGGCATTTTGCTAATTTGCAAGTGGAAAGGGACAGAACTGCGTCCGAAGCTGAGCTGGAAGATCTCACCTGGATGGCACCTTGGAGATGTTAAACACTGTAAGAGAGAAGAGACTCATTCCTAAATATGTAAAATTTTATTGTATAATCAATTTAGCAGAGCACAGCTGCTGTACACATTCTTAATGATTAGGGCTGGAAGCTTATTTATTACTTTATAACATGTATAGTTCAGGGATTATTCAGAAAACAAAGGACACACACCTTTAGGTAGTATGCTGTTAACAGCATATCAGAAAAGCTATTCCCACCTGGGTGCAGGAGAGAAGAGAGAATCCCTCAGCAGAGGTGGCCCTTGCTCTGTGTAATCTGATTGATGATGATGATGATGATGATGATAACTGCAGTTATATACTGCTCTTCTAGACATATTAATGCCTCAGACAGAGCGGTGATTAATTAAGAAACATTTAAGGGGGTGACAGCCCTAGTCATATTGTATAACCAAAATTAAGCACCTTTGAGCACATGGCTGAGTACCTTTCCCTGAGCATGCCATCCAGCTCCACAGCTGGCATAGCTCCATCCGCTATGCTTCCACACTATCCCAGAACCTCTCATTTTAGAAATAAGTATTCCCCTTGGTTCCTTTGTCATGCTTGTGTGAATATAATTTGAAATACTTTTTACTACAGTAGTAGTCCAATAATAGCACTGAAACCAACACGACCGATCTGTACCTGCCCACTTTTCTCCTCCGCGGGGCCACCTCCATGTCCCCCTACCGACAGTTCTGTTGTGATGGTCTCTGTATGCTAAGAGTTGCTTTTAACAAAGCAGGAAGAGTGTTCAAAATGGTCCATGCTCATGGGTGGGGGAGGAGTTCTGCTTTTTTAGTGAAGGTAAAAAAGAACTGTCTATTCAGGGCCAAGTCATCCCTCAATAGCTTTCTGTTCTACTTTAAGAAAGAATTCCTTTTGAAAAAAGACACGGGGAGAAAATCCACTTAGCTGGCTTGGTCAGTTGCTGTATCCGGTACTGCCAATTATGACGAGTCCATAGCTGTTGACTGGCCAAGCCCAGATCAGTTTTCTAGGTACAGAAGAGAAGAAAGGATGGATTTCTAGGGTAATAACAAAACATTGAATTCAATCTGAACGTCATTCTTCCGGTTGAAGATTTCTTGGTCTATTTTATAGATCTGTCAGTTTTTTAAGAAGATATACTCTACTGACACATGGACATAGGAGGCAGAACTTATGAGAAGCTAATGGGACAGCCAATATTGATAAGCTTTTTATTTATCTTGACAGCTTTGACATCAGTTACATAAAAAAAAAACTCATAGAACTGAGCTGAACCCGAGAGATTGAGCTGTTTAAAGTTTCCAAGTAAGGTAATTTCTGAGGAACAATTTGAAGCAGCAAGTTGTTAGGATTGATGCTTAGCTATCCTATTATATCACAGTAACTAGAACTACTTGTTAGGGTTCCATGTGAGGGTGATGTATGCAAACATGTGATTGCTTACTCCTCCCCTCTCTGTTGGCAGACACAGAGCAGCACTAATGAATCTCAACATGCCACCCTTGAATGACTTCATTAGTTGCCTATATGACTGTATAAAAGAAATAGAGGATTTAAGACAAAGGCCTTTTATAAATCCTGTTAAAAACATGCTTTCTGATAGGAAACTATGAGAGGGAGCTGTTTAAGTTAATTAAAGTATTTGATCTTAAAGCCATTTGTTATTTTTGCAGTGGAAGGAAGCCTAGGCAGTATAAAAAGCTTATACGTAATGTAAGATGAGGAAAAGGTGAGGGTGGGAAATGATATAAGTGGGTGAATTTTAATTTTAAAAGCAGGAAGTGATAACAGGAAGGGGTGGGTTCAAGGGGAGTGCCCCAGAAGTGACATCACAAGAAGCGGTGTGGTTTCGGTGCAGCATCCTGAAAGTGACATAACAGGAAGGGTGAGGTTTAGGAATGACCCGGAAGTGACATTACAGGACATGATGTCACAAAGTGATGTCACATCCTTGCTAAGCACCACCCTCCAAATCACCTATTGACCGAGTCAGACCTGGCAACCCTAGGAGACAGGAATATGGGTAAGGAGAGATTAAAGGGAGGCATGTTTTTATAATGAATGCTTATCCAAAAGAGGCATGCTTTTGGAATGAATGCTTATTGGAGGAACTAATTAAAGTTAGCTCACACCTTAAGGGTCAGGTAAACAAGTAGGCCCAGAATTGTGTATGAACAGAAAGAGCAATTATGTTAGTTAGTTTGAAACACTTATAGTTAGATAGACAAACAGTCTGTCTGTGTTGTGCATTGGAACCACACAGGAAAATACAACATAGGAATAATACTAGCACCATGTAATGAATGTGAAGGGAGAGCAGAAGAGAGTGAGGTGGAAAGGAGCCATTTGCTCCAAGATGGCATGCTTTTCATACAGCTCACAAAGCGCTGTATTTCCCTACAGTCTCCACAGCTTTAATTTCTGTTCTCAGGTGAGACTGTGTTCAGAGACTAACAGTGCAATCCTAAGCAGAGTTACTTCAGACTAAGTCCATTGATTTCAGTGGGCTTAGACTGGAGTAACTCTGCTTAGGATTGTGCTCTAAAACACATAAGATATTAAAGAACAGGATGTAGGGCATGGGTGCAGTACCAGGGTCAATGATGCTCTGAAGCAGTGTGGTGACTTCAACATTGTGCTGCATTCAGTTCAATGCTGTGGCATTGCAAAATGGATGCTATGATGCCACAGCATTCGAGAGACAAAACACTCCTTGTCAGGTGGGAGCTTTGACTCTTGAAAGCTTATATGCTGGAAAGCTTGTTCGTCTTTAAGGTGCTACAGGACTTGAATCTTGCTTTTCTACTGCAGACCAACATGGCTACCCACCTGAATCTATCATCATATATGTGGATCCCATGATGTGAAAGCGTCTCTCAAGCTAGCAACCAGCATCTTGCCCTGAGCCTGGAAGCTAATTGAGGGCAGTCAGCTGCTCTAAAACTGGAATAATATGCTTTAAGCTGTCTACAACAACTAGTTCCCCCTAGAACATCCCAATTAGCATAGCCTCTGGATTCAGTTTCAGCTTCTTCTCCATCCACTTGACCAGAGCATCCAGGCACTTGTTTAAGTTGGAGATATCAGTGTTTGGAACCTTTGATAAAGATATAAATGGTTAATGTCACCAGCATATTGATGATATCCAACCAAAAGCTCCGGATGATATCACTTCAAAACCTAATATATATAGTAAACAACATTGGTAGGAGAACAGAATCTTAAGGAATACCAAACATAGAAGCCAGGCAACTGATTTGGTGTCTTGAGTGGAAACTCTGTGCATCCTATGTGACAAAAAAGACTGGAATCAATAGAATGCCATGCCCATAACCCCAATCTCTTTTTCTAAGAAGTGTAACAAGAGTATAAGAGTGAGCATCCTTAAGGAGCACCTTCTCCCCTATCCAGCCACTTTGGACATCTTCGGAGGCCTTGCTTCCAGGGCTTCACTATCCGAGGCATCTTTGAGTGGCAACCTGAGAAAGGACCTTCTAGGTCATGGCCCCCTCCCCAGGGAGATTTACCTGTCTCTCTTTGTCATTGTCTGTCACCAGCAGGTGAAGACTTTTTTTTTTTCTTGATGTATACCCAGTAATTTCTTACTGGCCCTCCTTCCTGTCTGTGTGTGCATTTGTTTATATGATTATATGTGTTATTTATATATACATTTTAATTGTTTTAATGTTTTAAATGTTTTAATGCTGATATTTGCCTCCTCAGGGACCCATTTGGGTGGAAAGACACCATATAACACTTTTAAATAAAATAAATAAATTACATTAAATATATGGTTGTTGTGGGTTTTCCAGGCTGTATTGCCGTGGTCTTGGCATTGTAGTTCCTTGTCTCTGCAGCGTAGGAGAAAGGTTAAAGAACAGAGTAGATGTGCTTTCTTGTTCCGAAGTGTTTCCAATCTCCGGGTCTGTTGGAATGTTTCATCCCCGTAGAGGTGTTCGATGTATTGTCGAAGGCTTTCACGGCCGGAGAACGATGGTTGTTGTGGGTTTTCCGGGCTGTATTGCCGTGGTCTTGGCATTGTAGTTCCTACTGCCAAGACCACGGCAATACAGCCCGGAAAACCCACAACAACCATCGTTCTCCAGCCGTGAAAGCCTTCGACAATACATTAAATATACTTTAGCAAAGACTGCAGAAACTCTATCAAAATCAGGATATGCTTCTAGCCACTTGAAGTCTAAAATCATCCAGCAGTGCAATTAAAGCAACCTCCTTTCTTTAACCTGCAGTCAGAGTGAAAATGGGATTGGGGAAGACGTTACTCAGGTGTGCCTGGAGTTGCTGTGCCACCACACACTCAAGCACTTTATGCAGGAAGGGTTAGTTTGACACCAGTCACTATTGGCTAGATCATGCTGTCTCAAGGAAGAGTTCTGCCCAAACCTATTACTATTTCTTCACTGTGGGGCTTAGAAAAGACACATTTTAATATAGATGTATTTATAATTCTGGCCAAAACTGGTCTAATATTATCCTGGCATGACATTATTACCTGTGGGGTGGGGTGGGGGAAGGGTCCATCTTACTCAAAGACACTGTCCATTTTGATTACGGAGATCACTCAGAAAATAGCCATGCAAAACTGACAGCACCTCAGACACTTTGACTGTATCCAAGTTGGAGAGAATAAGAGGGATTTTATTGGCAAAGAAATTGGATAAAGCATCAGAGCCATCTACCTTTGCTGGAGCTATTTGAGTGATAGAACATGAGTGGCAGATCAATTCCTTGCTTGAAGCTGAGGGCAGAAGGCAGACTGGTGGGGAATAGAGGCAGAGGGGCTTTTGTCCTAATCGCCCCATAAGGCCCTTCCTGCATATCCAGCATCACAAATGCTTTCCTTGTATTTACTCTAATGAAGGAAGGTCTACCATGCAACCAGAAAGTTGGTAGCCACTTTGCTGTACTCCACTGTCCACTCCATTGCAATGGCCAGCCAGTCTTCTTTGTAGAGCAGAAGGTATTGAACATCCAACCTCTAAAAAGTTTTTTTTTTTAATTCAGGGGCAAGTACAGTGAGAAAAGGATCAGATCTCTTTGTGCCACAGAATCCTTCTCCTCATGGAGTGGGTGGGAATTATGCATGAGTCCATTTGTTTATGTTCAATACAGGAGTGTGTTGTTTTCCATAAGTCCTGCACAAGATCAAAGAATGTGATTTTGGAATCTGTCCAAATAACTTCAGTGAAAGTCTAATAATGTTTGTCCCCTACCCTCCTCCTACAACATTAACATTTGCCTTGTGAGCAAAATAAGTTTATGTTTTTCTGGAAAATTGTTCACCTCAAAGAATGTTTTTACCTATCTTTTTATTATTATGCCTGCTACTTTTTTATTATATTAAAGACATGGTTGATGTTTCTGTTTTCGTAGATCATTACGGTTATTATCCACTTAATCCACTTATAACAACAGTTCATCCATGACCTACCTCCATGCTCCTCCCCTGTTATTCACCAAGTTCACCATAAATACTGGAGCTCCACACCAGACCACTCATCAGGCTGTCCCAGTGACTTCTCCTTCATTGAATCAGCTGCCAGTTTGACTTGCCTGAGATTGGATCCACCATGCGGGCTTTGGTTCTTGCCGTTGTTTTGCTGTTCCTGGTCTCTGCAGCCTCTGCAGGTAATGAGGAGGAAAATGCCAGGAGGGAGGTGCAAGACAATGGTCATAATCCTGAGTAAATTTTCTTGGGAACATGGGTCTTAATTCTGAGTAGACTTTCTTAAGATGGCATTCCGGTGACTTCCACTGACACTGGAGATATCTTTTTCCTAGGGACCCTTTTGAGTCATAGTAGATTGAATTGGAGGGGAGGGATCTCTAACAAAGAAATCCATTTTCCATGATCAGTTCTTTGGAAATGGGAGTGCCTTCTCTCTCAGTGATATGGTATCCAGTAGTCTTAAAATTACAGTGATCATTGGAAGATGTTCTTTATAAGAGTTACCATGGGCATCTAGTGTGTCGAGTTGGTAGCTTTCCACCTCAGGAATCTACCTCTAGAATTCTGTTATTATTTCATGTAATTTTTTGTTTGTTTGTGATATTGTTTAAGATTATGCTCATGGGGAATGAAGGTTTTTGTATCCCACATTACAGAGTTCTGATTACTGATTGTCTGAGAGACCTGAGGAAATCTTGCAATCTTTGTCTCATTCATACTCGACCTTTCTCCTCAAAGAGAACCCAAAGTGGTTTACATCTTTCTCCTCTCCTCCATTTGATTCTCACAACAACCCTGTGAGGTAGATAAGGGTGAGAGAGACAGAGTGACGGCCCAAGGTCACCTAGCAAGTTTCCATGGCAGAGTGGTGATCTGAACCTGCCTCTCCCAGATCCTAGCCCTATACTCTGCAACTTCCTTGAAAAAGCTACGAATTTATTTATGGGATAAGAAACCTCTGGAATACTGGGGAGGGGGGCACATTGTGAGGAAAATTAATTTTTAAAAAAATATATCCTTTACACATGACAATGCTGGTTAACATTCGAAACAATAAACACACATGGCTAGTGCTTATGCCAGACATCATTTCACAACAGGGAAGATGGTACAATTTTTTCCAGATCCTCAGTATTCTTGCAATCCTTTCATAGGTTGATGATTACTGTGATAAGGTGATAGATAACTTGAGAGGCCATAGGTATATAGCAGTCTCAAGATGGTTTAGTATCTTTTCCCCTTTCCCGTGGAACCCGGTTAGAGGCAGGTTAGGGATTTGTAATAGAGAATTCTTCTTAAATTTCAAACATGTAATTTAAAAAGTTAAACACTAGAGTAAGAAAATACATTGGCTGTTGGAATATTTGATTTGGGAAAGTTTTGTTTAAGCATTACAGCTGCTTAAATGTATTCCATCTGTACAAAGCTTCTGTTAAGGCTTTCAGTAATCCCTGTTCTCAAGGATTTCTCTCCTCAAGAGGGATGAGAAAGGTGGTGATGATAGTAGTGGTGGTAGCATTGATTAAGTATGTAAATGATTATATTGTTCCATGCAATGGTTACAGCAGGAAGGAGTTTTTTTTTAATTCCTAAGTAAAGCTTCATTGGAGGGTATATGTTGGTTGGGCTGGGAATCTGCTGATCACTGAAGAATGTTTGGATGGGGATTGCAGGGCCCTGCCCAGCACCAATAATCAAGGAACATGTTTTGGTTTCCAGAGAGCTGGATCCAGATTATGTAGTGAAGTCACATTCTGCAGCACCTTGGAGAGGTCCCCAGGTGGAATGATTCTTCTGTTTGAGCTCAGTAGAACACCAACATAGCCAGGCACCCTGACGAACATCTAAGCCCCACCACTTAGCTAAGAACTAGCATGAATATAAAGGTGGAGGGTCATGGCTGGAAGTGATGCACTCAGGCACTGCTGGGAATCCTCGAGGTCTGCTTTCTCTACCAAGAGCTTAAGGAATAAGCGCCCTTGGGCAGCTGAGAAGCTGGAGGTTCAAATTCTCTTAGTTGCTTGAGGACTACCTACTACTCAGCCTCAGGGCAGTGTGAGCCATTAATCCCTCTTCTTTTTGGTTGCCAGTAGAAAGCTCAGTCTCAGCTTGGAATATATTGGATTTATGGGGCAGACCCCAGAAGCCTACATCTGTAGAGAGACCCGCAGTATCAGTCTCTACTTTCCAGGACAGTAATGTTGAGAAATTCAGCCATTATTCAACTAAAGGTCATGACAAACTTACACATGGGGTCATCATCACCATCTAATTCTGGGCTTTCTTTCATGCAGGCTGCAAAGAATATTGTTTCGACTGTCAAGAATATAAAAATTGTCCAAAGGGCACCAAGCCTGTAGAAAACTGTTACTGTCGGTATTATAAAAAGAACAAGTATTGCTGTGTCAAAAAATCCTCTGACGACTGAGAGCTCAGAGAAGCCAAGAAGAGGAGCTTCAGGGCGAGAGTCATCTCCCCAGCAATTGGCAAAGCCATTTTGTGCGCTTCCTCTCATTCAATAAAGAAGTGATCTTCTCAAAAGTACTTTGGCATTTCATTCTTTAGAGCTCCTCTTATTCTGTAACCGCTTGTTTGTCTATACAGGTTTTAAACATGAGTAAGTTCTATTGCACTGTTAAAAAAACTATCATAAATCTCTCTTCCATTCAACCTAATTTTTATTCTATGACAATCTTTCCAAGGATCTACTCAAGCAACCTGGTTAGCAGGAAGCTGATTTTCATTGATAGTAGCCCGTGTCACAGACCCCACTCTGGGACTGTAACATGTCGAACTAGGTTTCCTCGTCTGCCAAAAGGGAAGGAGTTTCTGACCTAGGAAAGCTTTCTCTTCGGTGCTCAGCCCATCACTCTTGCCCTACAACAACCCATCCTTCTCAACAATTCCTGCTATACTTTTGATTCAATATCAGTTTGGTCTCCCTCAGCCTCTAGGTGAAGGTAAATAATGGCTGGTTCCATGCTTGTACCTTAACTCTGGGAGCCATGGTATCCACTTGCCAGCAAAGGCAGCAACAACTTTTGGAAGGCTAGCTGAACAGAGATGAAACTCTGCTAGGAAAAAAATAGACAACAAAGCTAACTAAAAATGCTCAAATCCCTGCAGAATTGGATGGCATCCTGATGGCTTGTCAGGATAAGGTAACCAAAGATTTGTTATGATTGCTTCAAGTACTTGTGATCCATTCACAGCTGACTGAAGAGTTGCTGCCCTCCTTCCCACACAACTCTTTTCCTTGCCTCTTAGTCACTGCTGAGTACTGCATCGCTCCACAGTCAAAACACAAAACTGAATCAGTCAGCAAGCATATAACTGCTGGCAAATCAACAAAGTGTATTAAAAAAAAACCTTGCCAACTAGTCTCACCTCCCTGTTGTTGTGAATCAATATCAGTTTGGTCTCGCTCAGCCTCTAGGTGAAAGTAAATAACGGCTGGCATACTGCAGAGACATCTGATTCTGCAGGTTTAGTTCAAGAGATGTACAGCTAAGTGCCATCAGCATATTGAGAACACCATACATAAAAGTTTTAGACAATCAGTAACTAAAGAAAGATAGGGAGATTGCAGGAAAACTAAATTACTGGCATTAGTCAGCTCTATGAAATATAGGGAGAATTTGGGGTATCTGGAGACATGAATCAAATAGAGGTCAGGAGAGGTGTACTTCTAGTGCTAGCTGACAAATTAAAAACTAACAAGTCACTGGCTTGTAAAATTGGAGATGTAAAATTGTTGATTTCCCAACAGTAATGGGCAAACTGTTACTAAAACCAGCCTCTCTATCAAAAAATAATTAATTTTTAGAAATAGATCCAGAGGAAATCCATCACATTACTGCCAGTCACCCTTATATCTCTTCAGAACAATTTTTGGAAACCATAAAGACATACCTGTTAAGCACTAAGAAGAACAAGCCTTCCTGAAGAAGATACTACATGACTTCTGCAAAGGGAAGTTCCACCTCACCAACCCTTGGGAGTTCTTAAAGAGTGCTAAGAGTATAGCTAAACCCAGTAAAGCTCATGTACTTGGATTTCCAAAACAACGTTTACAGTCCCTCATCTAGGTTCATGAGTAAATTTAGCAGTAGGGGGACAAATCCACTACCGTAGTGGTAAATGGTTATATAATAGTTTCCAAAGGGAAGAAATAAACAGATTATTTTTACAATACAAGCAGGTAAGCAGAGGGGTACCATGGAGGTACTTATTACGACTGTTGATATTTTATGTATTATAAATGATCTGGAATCCAGGGCAAGAAGGGAAATGACCAAATTTGTAGATGATACGTAATTCCTGAGGATGTTGAAAACCAAGTAGATTGTTAAGAGTATGAAGAGGACCTCTCCAAACAGGGTGAGTGGGTAACAATACAGAAATTACTTTCAGTGAAAGTCAACATCAAGTGATGCACATAGGGGCAAAAACATCCCAACTACATATGCATTAATGAATGACTAAGAGAGCAGGAAATGGGATTGTGGTAGATAGCTCAGTGAGTATGGTTATATGGCTGTGGTGAAAAGGTCAGGTTCTATGCTAGAGATTAGAAACTGAAGATAAAAGGGCTACTATTGTAATGCCTTTGTGTAAATTTTTGGTGTGACCACATTGGAAATACTATGTAAGATTCTGGTCACATAATTCAAAAAAGATGTGATAGAGCTGGGAACAGTGCAGTAAATGGCAACCAGAATTATCCAGGTGTTGGAGCACCTTCTCTACAAGGAAAACCTGGGATGTTTCAGCTTCGAAAAAAGACAGTTAAGGAAGAACATGATGGCAGTTTATGAAACTGTGCACCAGGTGGAGAAACAGTGAACTTTCTCCTCTTTCCCAAATTCTAGAACTCAGGAACATTCAATGAGGTTAGGCAATAGATTAATTACACACACACACACAGTGCTTCTGCACAAAATGCACACAATGCAAAACTTGTGGAGCTTATTCCCAGAGGATGTGGGATATTTCTTACTAATCTTGGAGACCTTCTTCCAACCACCCAGAGGAAAAGAGGACTGGTTATCTTTGCCTCTGAGACTTCAAACAAGGAACTCAATAGGCAAAAGGTCCCTCATATTTATGTGAGAACCAGCATGGAGCAGTGGATAGATTAGGTTAGGATCTGAAATACCCAGATTTGAATACCCACTATGCCATAGAAGCTCACTTGGGTTACTCCTTGAATTGCCCTGTTAATGTATGTTTAATGTTGCTGGTCTTTGACTGACTGACTGACTGACTGACTGACTGGTTGGTTGGTTGGTTGGTTGATTGATTGGTTGGTTGGTTGGTTGGTTGGTTGGTTGGTTGGTTGGTTGGTTGGTTGGTTGGGTGCCTTTAGGCCAAGCACTCTGTCTGCCTAATATATCTCACAGAGCTGTGTAAGGATAAGGTGGAGGAAATGAGAATGATGTTGTAAACTGCTTTGGGTCCCCAATGGAAGTAGGATATAAATATCTAAATAAATAAATCATGTGAGCAAAGGGCACATCTGGAAGAAGCTATTTAATTTCCTGCTAGCTGTCAACTAGACCAGGAGCTGATTGCAATACAGATCATGAGTAGCTAATATCAAAAATTAGAATAAAGCTGAAGAGAAAAACTAAAAGAATCATAGATCCAAAATGCAATCTAAATAATATTCCTGAACAATTTAAAAATCAGGTAAGGAATAGATTTGCAATACTAAATTTAATTGATCATGAGCCAGAAGAACTAAAGGCTGAAACCAGAGAAATTATCAAGGAAGAAAGTGCAAAGACTATTCCTGTAGCCAAAAGAAAGAAGAAGCCTAAATGGATGACTGAGGAAACTCTTAAAACTGCTAAAGATAGATGAGAAGCAAAAAGTGACAGAAATAGGGTCAAAATTCTAAATGCAGCTTTTCAGTGACTTGCACACAGAGACCCATGCAAAGAAATAGAAGACAACAATAAAAAAGGAAGTATAAGAGATCTGTTTCAAAAGATCCAAGAAATCAAAGGGAAATTTAAGCAATGGCTTGGAATGCTGAAATATCAACACAGAAATACAGTATCTGATCAGGACAAAATAAAGGAAAGATAGAAACAATACACCAAAGAACTATACAAAAGATGGTAGGATGACAGATATGTTCGATGAAGAATCTTTTGATGAAGAACCAGAAATCCTAGAAAGTGAAGTAAAAGCTGCACTCAAAGCAATTGGGAGAAACAAAGCACCTGGAGCAGATGGAATACCATTAGAGCGATTTCAAGTTAAAGAAATGGAGTCCATCAGAATTGTCAACAAATATGGAAAACAAAACAATGGCCCACAGACTGGAAACAGTCTGCATTCCAATTCCAAAAAAAGGGGATGCCAAAGAGTGCAGGAGCTATTGGATTATGGTGAAAATTTCCCATGCAAGCAAAGCGATACTCAAAATTCTATAACAAAGACTCTTACCTTATATAGAATGAGAAATGCCAGATGTTCAAGCTGGATTCAGAAAAGGAAGAGGCAGCAAATTGCAAATTTACGATGGCTAATGGAACATACCAGGGAATTTCAGAAGAAAATCAGCCTGTGTTTTATAGATTACAGCAAATCCTCACTGCTATACTGGTGAGGTTTAGGAGCTTGAGTTGGGGGGATCCATTTGCCAGCTGGCTGGGTCTTAGCCATCCATTGGATGGCTCATGCCTGGGGCTTCGGGACTCATCCAGACAGGTCCCAGACAGGTCGGGACTCACCCAGACAGGAGGTCCAAGGGGAGACCATGTGGCTTGACCTGTACCACTAGTTGGCCCTTGCTATAGTAGTTAACGTTGTTATCAGTTGATGTTAATTCATTAATAAAGTGGCCCTTAGATCCAAGCTCGGTGTCTGTCTCTTCATTCTGACTATGGGGGCAAATGGGAGTACCACAACATCTGATTGTTTCGATGCACAACCTACACTCTGGACAAGAGGCTACTGTCAGGAGGACAGAATATGGGGAAACAGAACAGTCTCCAATTGACAAGAGTATCAAACAAGGATGCATATTATTTCCCTACCTGTTCAACCTCTATGCAGCGTATATCTTAAGGAAAGCTGGACTAGAAGAAGGTGGAATGAAAACTGATAGAAGGAACAATTTGAGATATGCAGATAACACCATGTTACTGGCAGAAAATAGCGAAGACTTGAAATGACTACTGATGAAGGTTAAAGGAGAAAGTGCCAAAGCAGGGTAACAGCTGAACATCAAGAAGACAAAAGCAATGACTACTGAGGAATTACACAATTTTAAAGTTGACAATGAAGAAATTGAAATGGTTCAAGATTTTCTATTCGTTAGCTCAATCATCAACCAAAAGGAAGACTGCACCCAAGAAATAAGAAGAAAATTGAGACTTGGAAGCGCAGCTGTGAGGGAGCTAGAAAAGATTCTTAAAGATAAAGATGTCTCTCTGGAAACCAAGATCAAGATAATCCAAACTATGGTATTCCCCGTTACTTTGTATGGATGTGAAAGTTGGACAGGGAAGAAAGCTGACAGGAAGAAAATTGATTCATTTGAAATGTGGTGCTGGAAGAGAGTTTTGCAGATACCATAGATGGCCAAAAAGACAAATAAGTAGGCACTAGATCAAAACAAGCCTGAATTCTCCCTAGAAGCTAAAATGACAAAACTGAGGCTATCGTATTTTGGTCACATCACGAGAAGACAAGATTCTCTGGAAAACTGAATAATGCTAGGAAAAGTGGGAAGCAGTAGGAAAATAGGAAGACCTAAAACGAGATGGCTTAACTTAAGAAAAGAAGCCACATCCTCCAGTTTTCAGGATCTGAGTAAGTCAGTTGACAATAGGACATTTTGGAGGTCTTTCTTTCATAGGGTTGCCATAGGTCTGAGGCAACTTGATGTCACATAACAAACACAGCTGTGAACTAAGGGATGGAATTTTGACACTCAACGGGGGTATTTGGCTATAGAGATCCTATATCCTAACTGAGCTCAGACAGCTGTTAAGGTATCATTTATTCTGCTTTGGAAATGGTCCTAGTTCTGTCAAACTTAATTTTGCAGTGCTATCTGGATCCAGCTCTCTGAAATTCAACTTATGTTTAGTTTTGCAGAACTGCATTAAAATGTCCAAAACAGAAATTCTGTGTGACGGGAGGGGGGGGGGAATAAAATATATGCCATGATTGCTTTTTACCAAACACAAACTGATTTGTCTGCTTTAACAACATAAAACACATGATTTTTAACTCAGTTGGCATATAAAATTCTTCTATTTTGTATATGCATTGAATTAATATTTGGGAAAATGCCCTAGTTTTCTACAAGTAAAATTTGCAAATAAAACTCTAGTAAAGAAAGCAAGCAAGTTAAAAATAGAAAAACTGCAAAAAAATAAAACATGTTTGGATGGAACAGTTCTCATACAGCTACAAAGAGAACTAGCAGCATATCTGAACATCAGGTTGAAATGTTAGCAATGAAAAAATAAACTCTTCAATAGTGTATTATCATCATACACAGAGGATATTAATTATGGACAAATTAATCACTTTTAGAAAACAAACATACCCTTGAAAATGGCATGTGTCTACAATGAAATGACCATAATCAAATGCTGTAGACTGTCATATATAATTCTTCATTCTGAGTGAATAAAAACTTGTCTTTAAAAGTATTTCACTCACTCTAAAACTGAAGATACTTCACGAGAAATATTTTCGGTGGTCTCCAAAATTTCCAGTTATTCCACTGGATTTTTTTAAAACTATCAGCAAAAATTAGGAAAGTTTGTTTCAATGGTCTCAATTTCCCCCCGCCGAGCCCTTCACATTTCTATGTACTATTACTACAGAAAGCTCTCAGGAGGACCCATGCAATCCAACCTCTCCCCATTGTATAAATACGCACATACACACCAACAATTACCTTCACAGGCCACAGCAACCAGCAGAAACACAGCTATAGAAATGACAATGGCCATTATGGTAAAAGTCATGCTGCCAGTTGATCTGTAAGGGAAGAAGTTGCTCAGAAGATCTGATGAACCATATGGTAGGAAATGCTAGTGTATACGAAAGAGTAGAAGAGGAGGAGGTAGGTCAGGAATGAATTATTGTTCTCCCACTTTAGTAAAATGTTATTGGTGCAGAGTAAGAATGGTTTGGTGCCTCTTCCTCACCACCTTCCATGTGGATTGTCTTTGGTACCAGGATCCTGAACAATCCACCTTCCTGATCTGGACGGCTGAGCTGAAAGAGATGAAACAGATAAGCAACCTGTGCAAGTTAAACGCAGCACACATCTCACAAGAGAATGCAAAGAAGGGATAACATCAAGCTCTTTGAAGGAACTTACAGACCCAGAAAGAACTGAACAATATTTTCTTATAAGACAAATGGGATGTTGTGGGACAATGGTGATGGTGAATGACAAAGAAAATATTAAACGTTGATTTGGACGAAATGATGACTGGGGGAATATTGTCACCTCCTCAAATGTCGAACTTTAATGATGTGCAGCTATCTGTTTTAGACGTGGAATGAAATGTGACATATATTCAAACACAGCAGAAAATGAATATTAAAAAAATTAAATCGAGATTGGAAAAACAAAAGTACATTTTTTAAATTCTGAAGTCTGAATGTCAGGAAAGTTTGTAAGGCAATCATATGGCTCAGCCATAAAGACCACCCCATCTGCTCTTGCCACCCCCAATGCAAATCTAACAGCTCATAGGGTCCATACTACCAGTAGAAGATGAATTGAAATTGATTGCTTAGGAGGATGGAACTCTGCTTCTCAGTGGGGGTATCTGTAAACATAGCAACCCCACCTATGACTTTTGGTGATGAGAACTAGAGAAACATTTACAGTCGTGCCTTTTGACAAACAATGGTAGACTCTATTACCAGCACCTGGCTTCTTGGGTCCTCCATAGGTACCGCACCATAGAACTCCAAGCACAAACACATCCGGGATTTTCCTCCTCCAGCTGGGGATTCATGGACAAAGCATACCAATGCGGTAAGCGAGACAAGGAGAGCACCACTTGTTAAGGAACTCAACAGGTTGTATTTACATATAAACATAATGTCGACTGTTGTCACAAATGTTCCTTATCCCCTCCTCCCCACACACAATTAACATGTATTGGTATAAATAATCCTTTGTTCTTCTACTCCTGTTATAATGGGAAATGAGGAGAATCCCTCCAGGTTCCACAAAGAACAGATCCACAAAGAACTGCTGTGGCATAGTGGTTAAGTGGCTGAGCTGCAAATCAGCACTCTGCTAGATCCACTACTGCCATGAGCTCTGCGGGTGGCCTTGGGTAAGCCACTCCTCTCAGCCCCAGCTCCCCAGCTGTTTTGTGGGGTTAATAATAACAATGACTTTGTTCACAATTCTGAGTGGAGCACTAATCTGTCTAGAAGGGCTGTATATAAGCACACTTGTTGTTGTTTTTGTTGTTGTTACCACTTGTTAAGGAACTCAACAGGTTGTATTTACATATAAAACTGGGTCTAGAGGTCCTAACTGCAACAACTCCAGAAGCCATCTTAACAACCACAATACTGCCTCTTCTTCACCACCAGGAGGCAGATGGCCTCTGCAGGCCTTTTAGGTATCAAAGTGGCTTGTGATTCACTTTTTTCAATCTGGTCTGGGAAAGCATCAAATTTCAGCAGGGAAGGCATAACAAACCGTTTGCTCTAACTGACACTTCCTTCAGATGTTTGTTATAAACTGACATCCTGTGAAGGACAAATGGATGTTGTTCTAGCCTTTTAGGTGCCATCATAAAACAAGACTGTGTGACAAGGGACAGGTGGAAACATGGAGTTTGGGACAGACTGCTTTTAACTCTCTAGAATTCTCCCTGCCCCTGCTGCCCTTGGGAGGAGAAAGGTTTTTAAAAGGCTCTGGTGCCTTTGTGTGAGTATGGTTCACCAGGATGAAGAAGGGAAGACGGTAGAGGCAGGCTGCCAGTTGATGAGCACCCACCCTGCAGGGGACGTTTCAGGTACTATTTGATAACTCTCAAGGGACAGTTAGAGATTATACTTTTTGTTTACCTTTTCTTTTCCCTTGTTAGCTGCAAACCCTAATGCATGGTAATTTCTTAGATACGGTGCGATTTCTGTATTTTATTCTATTGTAGTACAATAACGATCTTCCTTTGGTTAAGTCAAGCTATGTCCAAGCCTCACCTACAAGCCTTCTGTTCATCCATTTACTAGAACTCTGCACATGCACAGAGGCTTACCAGCTTCCCCAAACCACTGCTGAGCAGTCAAGCCTGTTTCAGTTTGGTTGGTGGCAGCCTACTGGAGAAACTAAAGGGCTGGGAAGGAGCGAGATGCCCCCTCCCAGCCATAATAGCCTCTCCTCCAAATGTTTATTTTTCTAAACTGTATAATTCTTTGTTAGGAACTCTTGGGAAGATTTTGCAGGTGGGGTGTTACACTAACACACAACGTCACTTCTGGTGAAAACTGGAAGTGATGTCATGACATGGAAGGTGATGGTCTGGTAAGTCCTAGAGCATTGCTCAAGTCCTAACATCATGGTGTCACTTTGAGTTTTTGCCGGAAGGAACATTGCCAATGCACTATGTAAGAAGAGGGGTTGTGGTGGCTCATGAAGCTCCACAAGAAGGCAGCTGGTCAATGTGGACTAGAGAAGGGAATCAGAAGCAGAGGAGTAGCCAGCCCTGGCAGGGAATTGTAGTGATGTGAATGATGCACCTACTGCTCTGTTACCTTTCAAGCCTCTTTCAGATACATAGGAACTCTGCTGGAACGAAAGGTTGGCAGTCTCATTCCTCTTTGTTCTTTTCAAAATGATCTCTGTTGCTGCTGTTACCTATTTTATACCTGTATCAGTCTGTCTAGAAGAAATCAGCACAAAGGCGTTCTCTCCCTTCCCTTTCACGGTGATCAAGGTCAGTACTATCTGCTCAGACTGGCAGCAGTTCTGCAAGCACACTACTTACCACCTGACCTTTTTTATCTGGAGATGCCAGCGATTGGACCTGGGACCTTCTGCGTGCAAAGCAAATGCTCAGCTGTTGAGCTGCAGCCCCACCCTCCCCCCAAATCTGCACCTTCCCCTCCACGCTTTCCACTAACCTGCTTTAAATATGATTATTTATGAAAGATTGTATGAAAGCACTTTTGCGAAAACCCACAGAAGAACTGAGGAAAACCAGGATGGGGATGACTGGACAACAATGTAGGCTAGACGCCCTCAGGAGAATGAATGCAGCTTGGGAGACAAGGTGAAGTATGAGCATCATGTGGAAGTAACCAGAGCCTCATGCATCAGCAGAAGCATTGCCAGAAGAAGAGTGAGGAAGAGCAACTATTGGTTTGGCTTCTGCACCTGTGGGTTTTAGGGGGGCGTCATGTTGGCCACTGTGGAAAACAAGATGCTCAACTAGATTGATCTTTGGTCTGATTGTGCAAATCTGCTCTTACAGACTATAGTTCAAAATGGCTATGGTTTAGGCCTGGGTTTATGTGTTTCTTTATACCCGCCTTTCCCTTGTAGGTTGAGGAAGTTTACAATTCCAAGATTAAAAACATACAAAATACAACAAAACACCATTAACCTGCCCTCTGCAAGAAAATGTTTGTAGTTTCGACCCCACCAAAAGCCCTCATAAACCGAACAGCCTTACAACATATCCTAAGCATTTCTAAAGACAGTGCCCTCTCACCTCCTCAGAAAGCCCATGCCATAAATTGGGAGCCACTATCAAGAAGGAACAGGCTCTTGTAGATGCCAAGCGAGCATCTTAAGTGGGAGAACAACTAGAAGGTGGCAACCAGAAGCCAGCAATTAGTAATTTTGATTAGTAAACTTTGGGACATTCATTCATTCATTCATTCATTCATTTAATGTCATTTATAGTCTGCCTTTCTCACTGAGATTCAAGGTGGATTACACAGTTTGAGATCAGTACAGTCAATATCAAGGTCATTTCCATAAACAATGCCATAGGGTAAATAAATACAAGTTTACAAAGACATAGCATTAGCAGGAATCCAATACAACATAGTGGTAACGTCTATGGTTCCCCCCTAAACAGGTCTACTCAGATGTAAATCCCATGTTATTCAATAGTGCTAACTCCCAGGGAAGTGTCTTCAGAATTGCAGCCTGGGGGGGGGGGGAAGGTAGTCATGCACATTGTAAACATTCCCCCTTCCCATCAACAGAGTTAATTAATAACGTAAGGGCTTTCTTCCCTTGGAATCTGATTGGTGAATGCCATTAAAGAAAACAAGATGCTGCCGCTGCTATGAGGTAATAACCAAAATAAAATTAAACACACAAACTTTTTGGTAAGAGCTTTTCATTATAATTTGGTTTCCCGGATTTCATTCACTGTTCAGGAAACTGTTTTAAAGAAACGAAACAGTGATTTCCAGCTCGTTTGTTTCATTTTGCGCACCCCTAATAGACAGAGGCAGTACAATTCTGTTGATTCTTCTGGACCTCTCAGTCTATACATATCTGAAGAAGTGAGCTGTGACTCACAAAAGCTCATACCCGACCACAAATTTTGTTAGTCATATAGGTGCTACTGGACTCTTGCTCTTTTCTACTGCTACAGGCAAACTAACACAGTTACCCAGCTTGATTGACCAATCATGGTATCCTTCTGGACAGGATGACCAGGCTAGGATGGGGAGGCACCATTTTGCAATGGTTCCGGTGGTGCCACCTGGAGGCCTGCTGTTCAGCCCCTTGGCCTTTGATCTGTGAGGTCCTGCAAGGTTCCATCTTGCCACCGATGCTTTTCAGCATCTACATGAAATCACTAGTGAGGTCATTTAGAGATCTGAGCTAGTTTGTCAGCAATATGCAGATGACACTTGACTCCATTTGTACTTCCATCCAATCCCAGGAAGGCTTTAGAAACCCTGAACTGGTGCCTGGAGGCAGTTTTGTAGTGGATGCAGGATAATTAACTGAAGCTGAATCCTGACAAAACAGAAGTGCTACCAGTGGAGCAGAAATTCTGACCTGGGACTGTGCTGGATAGGGTTATATTTCTCTTGAAGGAACAGGTTCATAGTTTTGGATTGCTCTTGGACCAAAACCTAATACTGGATAAGCAGATAATGGGTGGGCGGGGCTGAGAGAGCTCCAGAGAACTGTGACTAGCCCAAGGTCACCCAGCTGGCTTCAAGTGGAGGAGTGGGGAATCAAACCCGGCTCTCCAGATTAGAGTTCCATGCTCTTAACCACTACATCAAACTGGCTCTCTCTGTAACATTGAAGTGTTACAGCCCAGTGTGTCTACACACCCCTCTCCCTGTCCCTGTATTTGCTGATTGGGCAGTTCCATGACCATCTTTTTTTTAATTCTTGAGAGGCAATTGGTGGTGGAGTTTTGGAGGAAAACCAACAAAGTACTTTTCACATTTGTTCCACTAGCTGCTAGCAGATTGCTCTGATGAGGTTTGAATTGTCTGCATGGTGCAAAACAGCACCTCTTTGCCAGAACAAAATGTTCAAACGCTGCTGCCCAAACAAAACAGCATTCTCACTGCCCGCCTCACATCACTTGATCATGTTCTGGGATGGGGAAGATAGGTTCTTGAGACGATTCCCTCAACCCCACCACCCAGGTTGTAAATAAAGGAAATAAAAAAGTAAACCCAAGAAGTAATCAGTGGAGAATGTGGATTGCCATCACGGAATGGAACGGACATTGTGCTTAAAGGGGTAGAATGCACAAACATCACAGTGTTGCGACTCTCCCCGAATTAAAAGGGGGGGATGCTCAGTTGCTTGGGATTTGTTTCAGGCTTCTCCTAATGCCAAAGAGTCTGTCAGATGATAAAAATATAATTTGCAGGCACAGTTTGCAAGGTTATGAATTTGCAGTCTTGATTTCACAATACAGCTATATGAGAAAAAAAAATAAAGAGGTGTGTGCATGGAGAGCTAGGGAGGAAAGGAGTGGTTTCCACAGCCATTTGAGAAATGACATCGCAAAGTCAGGACGCTTCCCTCGCTTAAAAAAAATAAATAAAGAGGAAATGTATGGAGAGGTGGGGGTGGGGGAATGCTTTCCACAAGATGGCCAACCAATTAATTCCCAGGAAAAGGGGGGGAAAGGGGGGAGCAGTTACAGACTATAATTTCTGCACACAAAAAACACACATCAAGGACGACTCAACAGCAGTTTAAAAGAAGTTACCTTTTGGGCACACAAGAAAAAGTCAGGGGAAAGCCAGGGAAAGGTCAGTTCTGCATCTCACACCTCCTTTCCTCATATGGAAATCTGAAGATCGGCAATACAATCCTATGAAGAGTTACTCCAGTCTAAGCTCATTGAAGTCAATGGGCTTAGACTGGAGTACCTCTCCATAGGATTGCACTGCAAGAGAAGCAGAATGGAATATGAATCACCCTAAACTGACTGTGTGGAATAAGCTTTGGTTTTATCTCACGTGATGTTCAATCTCTTTGTTCAGATCTTGGAGAGATCATTTGCAGTTTGGGAGTTGGGCGTCACTTGATGACACCAAGCTTTATATTTCTACATTCAGAAAACTAGAAGCTGCTGCAACTGTCCTAACTCCTGACACCAGAGCCAATGTCTGCCTGCTGTGATTACATTGCTAACGGTGAGCAAGATAAAACTGACTCTTGACAAGATGGAGGTGATTTCCACAGCTTAATAACTCAGTGAGTAATGAAGTATTTCATTTTGTCTGTCTTGGTGCCTATTGCCTACCAGCTTCACTGGGTGCCTTGAAATGGCCATGAAATCTTTAAACAGCCACAAGTTCAGGTAGCCTTGGGCAGCTTACTCCATTAATGACTAGCCTCACTGAATTGTAATTGTAATGGTGCTGTAGAAAGGAAAAATAAAAACCAGCAACATAGACAAACAGCATATGCTACAATGTAAGTTAACCCCTAAAGAAAATGAAATGAAGCAGATCAATTCTTTATTTAACAAGAGCAGGGTGAGAAATGGGCTTTTCCCAGCACTGGAGAGACAACTTCTGCCCCAAATGCTCCTCAGCTTGATTTCTCAGCCCTTATGGATAATGGTAATGTGGATACTTATAATGAGGCACAGGATCCGGCATTAGTGGAGGAGGCAGTGGTGGAGCTGGCCGTGGTGCTGGCACACAGCAAACTGTCCCGTAAGGACAGGCACAGGTGGATCAAGCAACCTAACCATTTCCACAGACTTTACCACAGCCTGTGGCACAGGATTCGCCACATTTCTTACGCCCTGCAAAAGAAAATGTCTAGTGTTAGACCATGATGACGACGACTCTACGTGAAGGTCTGAACACTAAATATTTAGCTTTCATAGATTAAGTTAACCCATATGAGCTCATTGATTTAGCTCTGTAGGGCAGAGTCAGTAGCTAACTGAGGAAGAAGCTGTTTGGTGGAGTGCATGATAATAATTAATGTGCTCTTATCACCTTGAATAAGGTAATCAGAAATGTTGTATGTGAACAATATGACTAAAAGTGGTGTAATGTGTATTGTGTTTGGTTGGTGTTATTACAGGGATTGTATTGTTCTTGCAGGGCTGTAATTTCCCAAGAAGAGGACAGAAGCCTGGGTTCCAGCTGCTTCAGATTGAAAGGATTGTGGCAAAGGAGTCTGACAAGTTGAACTGTTTACCTTGACTGGTTTTCAAAGACATGGTTGGCTGAGAATTTCTGTATGGTTGCACTTATGAGTTTGGTTAAAGAAAAGAAAAAATAATTGCATTGTTCTAATTGTTAAAAGATTTGGTGAAAAAAATTCTTAACTTGAAATTGAGTGAAAGTTTCCTTACTAAATTAGCCCCACAGAACCCATACCAAGAGGTTACATAAGCAATGAGATTCCTCAATGGTATGTCCCCATCATCAGACAGTGAATCTGAGGCAGAGAGGGACTCTACACTTGGGGGTCAGTAGGAGGTCATCCCCGGATACCTGCACACTCTTTAAACTAGACTGGTCCTGACTGGTATATCCTACCAGTCACATATTACACCTGTCCTGCACCAGCTGCACTGGCTTCCAGTTGAATTCCGAATCAGGTTCAAGGTGTTGGTTCTTACCTTTAAAGCCCTGAGCGGGTTGGGACCGGCATATCTTCGGGATCGCCTCTCCCTGTATGTTCCCCGGAGACCGCTTCGATCAGCGGATAAATGTTTACTGGTGGTCCTCGGCCCTAAGGAAGCCCGCCTCGCTTCAACCAATACCAGGGCCTTTTCAGTCCTGGCCCCAGCCTGGTGGAACGCTCTGTCAATTGAGACCTGGGCCCAGCAGGACATATTATTGTTCCACTGGGCCTGTAAGACAGAGCTGTTCTGCCAGGCATTCAGTGGTTGAAGGGGGCGGTGCCATGTCGGCCTCCCACCTTTGGGGTGTGGGGTTCTCCCCACCATTGCACCTTAATGTATTTGGTTAATTTATCTTATTATTGTTTATTGTATGTTGATTTTAGAATTATTGGGTTTTTTTGTTTTTATTGATTTTAACTGATGTTCACCGCCCAGAGCCCCTGAGGATGGGTGGTTTATAAATCGAAGTAATAAATAATAAGATCCAGTCTGTTGGTGGACCTTCTGATGCCTGCCATGAGGAAAAGAACTCGATTCTGTCTCTATACTTGATGCTGGACAACAGGTTCTTTAAGCAAGGCTCATAGGGCCCATCTGTACCACCTCCCCTACAAGGCAAAGGGTACACCTATAGATCATGTTTTATATTCTTGTTATGTTGTTGATAAGCCAATCCTGCTACAATATGCTGGTGCCCAGTTGAGCTGAGATTCTAGTCAGGGTAACATCTATCTTACTTTGGAGCTCTCCCAGGGCTATAGAACTCCATCTGACCGTGCTGAGGTCAGCTCTCCACTGCTTGCTGGGTATTGCTCAACTGTTCCAGCTGAACTGCATTCAAGTTACATTCGTTGCACCACAAACATTTATCTCAACCAGGAGAGGGCATCAAATAAAGTTTTAATCAGAGATTATTGTACTTTGTCCCCAGTTGATCAGTGGGTCAATGAAAGAACAGTCATTTGATCATGTTTAAACACTGTAAATAAAAAAAAAATGGGGGGGGGAGTTTTCCAAAGAAGATATCTTTGAAAAATTGGCAAATGTGATAGACAGAAGAGGAGGAGCTTGAAGTAGATAAAGAATGAACATCATGGAACACCATTGTGCCTTGCTGACCTCAACAAGCCCTCCTACAAATGTCATCAGATCATTGTGTGCTATCTGTGCATAAATGAAGAAGAATTCACTTCTCTCCACTCACCAGCTTCCACCCTCCCGGTCTGGCTGGAGGGTCTTTCCTGTTAAATTTTTTAATGGAGTGTGCCCCTTTCCATCTCTGCCACTAATTGATATTGAGCACACAATATATCAAGTTCACCACTTAAGAAAGGCAAATATATGCTCCATCAGGGTGTTTGCAAGCTTAAGAATTTTTGCCCCAGTGTTAATCATTTTATATCTGTTTCAAGTGGTCACATTTGTGATTTTTGGTTGCCCAGTCAACCATTTGGGGAAGGTCCCTCTTTAGCTCTTCACAGATTATTTGGGGTTCAGCCTTAACCTTTGATAGCCACAAGTTTGGCATGTGCTGATACTGACAAGCCTCATAGAATTGCTGGATGGATGGATGGATGGGATCATTATGTAGATATTCTAACAGAACTGTAGAAATGGTACATATAAAGCAACAATGTAGGCAAATGGCAAGTGCTGAAACCTAAGATGAATGCCAAAGAAGAAATGCAATGAAGCAGTAATTTTCAAGTCAGATCAATTCTTTATTTAACAAGAGCAGGCAGAGAAATGGGCATTTCCAGTACTGGAGAGACGACTTCTGCCCCGAAAGCTCCTCGGCTTCATTTCTCAGCCTTTCTTGTGGTGTGGAACATGCTGTGGATACGGATAATGGTAGTGTGGATACTTATAATGAGGAGCAGGAGCAGGTGGTGGAGCTGGCCGTGGTGCTGGCACACAGCAAACTGTCCCATGAGGACAGGCACAGGTGGATCGAGCGACCTGACCCTTCCCACAGACTTTACCACAGCCTGTGGAACAGGATTCACCACATTTTTTAGACCCTGCAAAATAAAATGTCTATTGTTAGATGACAACGATGATGACTCTAAGTAAAGGTCTCAACACAGAATTTTTAGCTTTCATAAATTAAGCTGTGAGATTCCTCAATGGTATGTCCCTATCACCAGACAGTGAATCTGAGGCAGAGAGGGGCTGCACATTTGGGAATCAGTAGGAGGTCATCCAAGGATACCTGCACACTCTCTACACCAGATCAAGATTCAGTCTGATGGTGGACCTTCTGCTGGCTGCCATGAGGAAAAGAAATTGACCACTGTCTCTACACCTGTTGCTGGACAACAGGTTCTTTAAGCAACACTCCTAGTGCCCATCTGCACTATGCACAACAAGGTAGAGGGTACACATAGTGGTTATGAATTATATTCCTGCTAGTTCTTTGGAAAGAAGTAGGATTTGGGAACCCACCTGCTTAGATATGTTGGTGCCCAGTTGAACTGAGATTCCTTTCATGGTAATCATAAGATCTAGCTTACTTGGGAACTCTCCCAGGTCCTGGAGAACTCCATCTTACACTGCTATCTCTACCCAACTCTCTTGAATTCGACCACTGCTGCTTAGTGAGTGTTGCTCAATTGTTCCAGCAAAATTGCATTCAAATCACCCTCATTGCACTGCAAACATTCATCTCAACCAGGAGAG
This sequence comes from Eublepharis macularius, assembly GCF_028583425.1. Taxonomy (NCBI): domain Eukaryota; kingdom Metazoa; phylum Chordata; class Lepidosauria; order Squamata; family Eublepharidae; genus Eublepharis; species Eublepharis macularius. The sequence continues at coordinate 218,965,880 of NC_072790.1, forward strand.
GGCATCAAATAAATTTTTATTCAGAGATTAGTGTAAATTGTCTCCAGTTGATCAACAAGTCAATGGAAGAATGGTCAGTTGGCTATCTTTAATTACTGTAGATAAAAACTGGAGAGGGTGTCCAAAGAATATGTCTTTGAAAAATTGGCAACTTCTATTGACATTCAAATTACCTTCGCACATTCCAAATTACAGAGGGACATAGTGCTGAGAAGTTGATATAGGTATCCTTCAAAGTAATAAATATTGCAAGTTGATGTTAATCATGATGAACAAAAATTAATATCCATCACAAATATAAGATCTGATTAATGTTAAAGAAGTTTCTTGGCAAGTCTGATTTTTAATAGAAAATTTGAAAGTGCCTTGAACTTTAACATCTTCAGTTTGAGGTCCAATGACAACTAGTTTATAGAGTAGGTATGCCCTTCCAATGCCCCAGACAAGCATCCCATGCTGTTCAATGGGTGTGAGTGTAATGTGTGTGTGTTGGTTACGAGCCATCACTTTGAACACATATTGGACTAGTACCCATGGGATCATCAATCCCATTTTTCTTTTCTCATTCCCACTATGGTTAAGGTATAAAATGGAGAAGGGTCTGCCTTAAAGGCTGAAATTGCAAATGATCAGACTTTTTTGAAGACTTGAGTTACCCATTCCCACCACCATTTCTTTTTCATATTAGTTTTCTGTAGTTCCACTAAGGAGCCATTTTTAACTTTCATTCTTTCCCCTCCCACAACGTCAATGCACATACAAGTGCATTCCCTTCACAATTACCTGCAGAAGCCACAGCAACCAGCAGAAGAACAGCAAAGGCAATGACAAGGGCCCTCATGGTGAAATGTTGGCTCAGATCACAAGGAGTCCCAAAGGCAGCTGATCCAGTGGCAGATTCACCCAGAAGATCTGATGAGCCATGTGGTGTGGAGCCCTGGTATTTATGGAGGATGTCTTAGACAGAAGAGGAGGAGCTTGAGGTTGGTCATGAATGAACATCATGGAACACCATTGTGTCTTGCTGACCTCAACAAACCCTCCTACAAATGTCATCAGATCATTGTATGCTATCTGTGCATAGAGGAAGAATAATTCACTACTCTCCATTCACCAGCTTCCACCCTCCTGATCTGGCGTTCTGCACTGAATGTGATGAATTAGATAAGCTGCACCTTAGCAGACACATAGGCACAAACATACCATATGCCTCAAAAGAGAATGATGAGAGGGATCAGAAGATAATCATTGACCCTGAAAGAACTGAACAAAATTTGCTTGTGGGACAAATGATGGTGTTGAGAGAGGAGGAGAAAGGTAAGAAATTCAAAACAGATCACGGCATATTAATGACAAAAGCAATGAGGTCAGCTCCCAGAATGATGTGCCTTCATGTTGTGTGATGACCAATAACAGATATGGAATGAATTGTGGCACAAATCCAAACTTGGGCAGAATCTGACTATTGGAAAAACTAAATAGACACTGGAAATCTCCAGAGGACAGAAGTTTGCTTTCAGAGCATGAAGTTTAGGAAAAATTACAGGACAGTCCTATGATCTCTGCTGACATTACTGTTCCCCTGTCCTCCTGGTCTTCTTCATGCACCTTTGATGGTGTATGAGTTCCTACATGGCTCCGCAAAGGCCTTTGGTGATGCCTCAGATCACATGATGAGGTGGGGCCCATGGATTTTTTCTATCAATTTGGCCTCATACTGTGCAAATGAAGAAAGTACAAGTGGAGACTTGCGCTAGGGGAACACCAAGGAAATGGCCTTTTCTGATAGTAATTAATGCTAGAAGATATTGCTCAGCACCCCTAAGGGACACACAGACAATCTCCAGTGCAACAATAACTGGCCCATGCATCCAGCCAGGGATACAGACAGGCTGCCGTCGAGACAGAGAAGCAAGAGATATTTCTCTTCCTGTAATCACAATATGTGGCATATGCAATCTTGTAGGCAGGTAAGCTTGCACTGATTCCTAGTGAAGGCAATCAGGAGGACCACAGGTGCTACTGTTGCTAGCAGAAAGCTGTCATCATGTGGATGTTCCTTCGTCCCTCTGTTTTTATTCATAAGAAAATAAGAAAAGCCCTGCTGTATCAGACCAGTGGCCCATCTAGTCCAATATCCTGTCTTGCATAGTGGCCTACCGGTTGCTATGGAGGGCCAACAACAGGGCATAGAGGCTGAGGCTTTCCCTTAAAGTTGCCTCCTGAAGCTGGTATTCAGAGGTTTACTGCCTCTGAATGTGAAGATTCCCCTTAGTCATCATGGCCAGTAGCCACCGATAGACCTATCCTTCGCGCACCGGTCTAACCCCTTTTAAAGCTGTATGTGCCAAAGGCCATCACTACATCCTCTGGAAGTGAATTCCACATTTTAATCACTTGGATAAAGAAGTATTTCCTTTTGTTGTTGTCCTGAATCTATTGTCCATCAACTTCATTGGATGCTGTCACGTTCTATTTTGAGAGAAGGAGAAAAAGTTATCTGTGTCCACTCTTTCTACCGCATGCATAACTTTATAAACCTGTATTGTGCCCCCCCCTTAGTAGTCTCTTCTTTAAACTGAAAAGTCCTAGACTCTTTTGTCTTCTCTCCTAGGAAATGTCATCTCGCCCTCTAATTATTTTTTTGCCCTCTTCTGTACTTTTTTCACCTCTGCAATCTCTTTTTGGAGATACAGTGACCAGAACTGCACACAGTGTTCCAAATGAGGGTGCACCATAGATCTATACAAGGCCATTATAATATTGGCTGTTTTATTTTTCAATCCCTTCCTAATAATTCCCAGCACAGAGTTTGCCGGTGTGCATCTTGAGGAGCTAAGTAACATCGAGTAACAGCTGACTTACGATGCCTGCATAGGGTTCTCAAGACAAGAGATGTTTGGAGACGGTTTGCTATTGCCTGTCTCTGCGTAGCAACTCGGGGCTTCCTTGGTGGTCTCCCACCCAAATAGTGATCAGGGCTGACCCTGCCTAACTTCCATTATCTGACAAAATCTGGCTACCTGGATCATCCAGGTCAAGGCAAAATGAACTCTGCTGGAAATAAATGGTAGTAATCTCATTACTGTGTTTTTTCAGAACTCTGCTGCTGTTGGTGACTGTTTTATGGCTAAATCATTCTGTGTGATCGAATTTAGCACAAGGAGATTACTCTCCCCTTTCCTGCTTTCCATAACCACACTGGTCTTCAGGAAGGCATGGGTCCCTTCGAGAACAATTTTAATAAATCTGTATTAAAAGGATGAAATCTGTATTAAAAGGAAGTATTCCTCAAACTTGGAAAACCTTGGTGTAGTTTTGAATGATGATTTTGGGCCACTATATTCACTGGTGCCACCTGGTTGGAGTCCAAGGCAAAGCAAGGGCTCCAGTTCACAGGATCCCAGTGGGGAGGGCAAATGAAAGCGGTAACTAACGAGCACTGTTAAGCACAGTAAGACCTTTACTTGAGTAAACATACTTAGACTCAGGTAGATTATATTTGTTTATCTTTTGTCAGACATTATATCTGCAGTTTGCATTTGACATGGTTTAAAAGGGGGCTTGGAGTAGTACAGTTTTTAATGAGCATCCGTATTTAATATTTGAACCTTTGCATTTTGGGAAATGTTGAATTTTGGCAATATGTTATTCTAGAGTTATTCTAGTATATGTTCTTCTGCATAACATTCAGGCTCAGCAATCTGGGAGCTGTTCTAACCACACCAGTCTGCAGCCAGCAAATTTCCATTGTTGCTTTAGATTTTAATCTTGCCCCACTCCTCCCACAGCACCTTTGTTTGTCCTGCATGCAAATCTCATTCAGTTCTTTCTGGGTCCATGATTTTCTTAAAGAGACTGATCAGATTCATCTTATCAGGCCTGTTTGAGGAACGAGCTATGATTTCACTTGCACAGGCTGCTGAGGAATCACTTATCCCATCTCTTATCTCTTGCCACTCGGTCAGGCAAATCAGGAGCATCTGGAGTTCCAAATGGTGGCACCCAGGGCTTTTTTTCAGCTTTTTTTCAGCTGGAATGCAGTGGAACAGAGTTCTGGAACCTCTTGAAAATGGTCACATGGCTGGTGGCCCCACCCCCTGATCTCCAGACAGAGGGGAGATCAGAGGGTGGGAGTGCAGAGGGCAATCTAAACTCCCCTCTGTCTGGAGATCAGGGGCCGGGGCCACCAGCCATGTGACCACTTTCTCCAAGGGCTACCCACTGAGTTCCACCACCTCTTTTCCCAGAAAAAAAGCCCTAGTGGCACCAAACAGATTCCATGACTTGGGTGAGAACCAAAGCAGAATCCAAAATATCTCTCTAAAATGTCTGTGAGGAAATGAAGAAACAAATTAATGTGAGTGTATCTGATTCACAGCAGGGCAAGAAATCTAACTGCACTTGTTTTATTTCAGTTATTTAAAGATTTATGTCCTGCCTGCTCTCATCCTCAAGGAAAATAGTCAGTAATCATTTCCAGGGCACAAAAATCCACATCATTTTTAAAAAGGAAAACCATGAAATCTTACAGACAATAAAAAATCCACTGTTCACAGAGAAAATCATAAATTCTGTTCATTTCAAAAACCTTATGAGAAGCTGCCACTGAACCTCTTCCAGTGGTCCTTTCTATGATGACAGAGAGTGTCCTCAGGTCATGGCAAGAGACTAACAGAGGTGGTTTGCCATTGCCTGCCACTGCAACTCTGGACTCCACTGGAGGTCTCCCATCCAATTACTAACCAAGGCTGACCCTGCTTAGCGGCTGAGTTCTGACAAGATTAGGCTCACCTGAGTTATCCAGGTCAGGGCCCTATGGGATCGATGCCACAGCATTAAAGCCACAGACCCTCATTATGGAAGTACATTCCTGGCAGATGGAGGACACTAGTAAGAGAGTCTATTGGGAGCGTCACGGGTGGCACAGGATCCCTGCAGGAAAAAGCTTTCATTATGAAGTTCTCAGATTGCAAAGGGCTTTTGGGGTAAGTACCAGCTCCTTGAATTGGGTCCAAAAGCACACAGGAAATGAATGAAGTTGGAACAGTCTTCATATGTGTGACAGTCAATACATAGATATGACAGGAAGGGGGATCTTCCTCCCTCAGGAATAAGTATGATCACCAACTACACAGCAACTCACCTGCTTGGAGGCTGGTGGACCTGTGTGGACCATCCTTATAACATGGTGGCCTTGCCTAGTTTGCTTGGTTCATTCATGGGAGCCTCTGGTGCTGGATCAGAATTACTTTCTACCCAAGTGCTCTTACACTGCTTATTCATGCCTCCCCATTCCGTCTGCCCAGTGTTCTCTATGGGAAAAAAATTACCTTGCAATCATGGTGCTTTTCTTGTTCCTCCAGGCACTATTGGATGAGGAAGGGAAGCTCCATGGGATATCTCCTTAGTCTTCCAGCAATGCCAGTTTCCCTGCCTGACTAACAGCAAAGCTAAGTGTGTTAATCCAGTGTTCTGAGTGGATCAAAATATTTTGCACCTTTTTGCATTGCCACCTAAGAACTGTAGTTGGATTCAGTAACTTCTGAGAATGCATCAGTTTTCTGAATCCTAGTGAGTGTCGAATTCAGCCCATCATGAAAGTGCAGACACAGCACTCGTACTCAAAATGTAGTTACTTTGAAATTGTGAGGCCTGACCAAAATGAACCTGGTACTAATATAATCCAGGAAAACATGGAAATGCTGTGCATTTACACCGGCAGTGTTACCAGCCAGTGGTCATGCATCCAGATTGTCTTCATGTGGAATTGCATATAGAGATTGTTACAGAAAAACAATATTGTTACAGATGCATGGAGCAGCATGGACAGCTTGCTGAATCTCCAAGTGTGAACCTTTTGTGAATTACATGCAGATGTCACTATAGGAACAGCAGAAACATAGCGTGTACTATGCATGTTTCCCAAGAGCTTCTGTATCTTGGATCACACCAATGGTGAAGCTCAAAAGTAACACCCATATTCAAAATGTAGCTCCTTTCAAACATATGACATGTCCACAATTATGCTGGGACTAATGTAATCCAAGAAAATTGGCAAATATTGTGCATGCTCCAAGACTACTACATAACTAGTTCTTGTGCATCCAGATTTCCTTCAAGAGTAGTTGCAGAGAGATATTTTTTCTGTAAAGCAATGTGAAGTTCATAGAAGCATGGAATTGGATCCAACAGTCTTTCCACTGCTGAAAAAGGGAGGAAGGAATCCCACTAAACAAATTATTTTGGGGATTAAGGGGCCCACATTAACAAAATCCAAGAGGAACAGGGCCCATGATAAAGACAGGAATTGACCGAGATGGAGCAAAGAGGTAGCTGGATCCAACCTTGTGGACCCATGTGGGAAGATTGGCTGAATCTTCACAGCAAACAATTGTGTTAATAATGTCGAGGTAGGAAGAGCCAGAACATGCTTCTCTCATAACAAATCACTGTCCAGGAAAACCTGAAGTCTTTACCCCAATCTCTCCTTGGGAGGACTCATCCTCAGTTCCTTCTGCTACGGGGCGGAGCACAGCCACAGCTGCTCTCTGTGACCCTTGAGCTAGAGATCACAGTAGCTGAACCAGGAGCCTTCCTCACACAAACAATAAAATGCTCCTGCTGGCTCTGATCCAGCACATTCTGATTATGTTCTTCACTCACCCTGAAATTAGATTTCAGGGGGGAAATCCTATAAGGAACTGGAAATGGTTTGAATTTGTGCAACATTTCTTCTGAGTCTAATTCTGATGGCATTGTGGAAACTAATCAAATGTCTGCAATCATCAGTTTGCCTACATCAGTTATGAAATTCTTCTCTCAAGCTTCCCTTCACCTTCTCTCACAACACTCTCCTTTGTCCTACAAGCAAATTTTGTTCTGTTCCTTCTGAGTCAATGATTTCCCTCCAAGATACCGGTCTGATTCCTTTTGAAGCCTCAAGGCAGGAAAGAGATTTTGCATGGAAAGAATAGAGGGATGGGGGGTGAACCATTCTTACTCTCTGCACCCAAATCATGCCTTGATGTGATGACGTGAGAGGGCTAGTTGCAATCAGCAGAACTCAGTGGTGTTCTTTTCAAGACAATGGGTCATTCATGGCCACCCTTAAGCCCCTCCTCTATTGGCCGAACCCTCCATAAATACAACAGCTTCCTACCACACTGATCATCAGATCTTTGGAGCTCCTTCTCCCTCACATCTGCTGCCATCTTGTTGAGATCTGACTTAGGACTTCACCATGAGGACCCTTTTCCTTTCGTTAGCTGTGCTCTTGCTGGTCACTGTGGTCTCCGCAGGTAAGGATGAGGGGAATGTACTGATATCTGTTTATGTGAAGGGAAAAGAGGTTGAGCTTTCTGAAACCCACCTTTTCTCTATAATCTTGGGAGTCATCATACTGTGAAGGGGGCAGCTTTCCTGAGCCTGGTATAGGGTGAGATGTTTGAGTTGCTGAAATGTGGGATATCGTGGCAATTCTGTTCCTACCTTGTGTAGAGTAGCTCTTGAATGTTTGTGCTCTAATAGTGGAAAGAAGCAAGATAATGTATAAATAATATAAGGAATAAGGAAAATGAAGTGGCAAGGAAAAAAGACCTGGTGGGCTCTAATGGAAAGAAGGGTGGATTGGAGCAATGGAAACAAGTGTAAAAATCCCCTCTTGGTCCTGAAGTGTATTTGTGTGAGTTTCAGCCTGACACTTTCATTCAACCAAGACTGCCTCACTGGGTGATCATGAAAAAGCAGCTTAGAGCTCCTTGGTGGAATGCAGAATACAAATGTTGGGGGAAAACACTCTTAATGGGAAAAACTTACATTGGCCCAATAATTATGGACCTCTCCTATATAATAACTTTTTAAAAGGATTCTTATTCCTCCTGGATAAGAATACAGGGAGAGGGTGTTGCATGTTTCCAGTGACTCCACAGATATTAGCCTCACAGTGTCCATGACAGAGGCTCAAAGCCAAGACATGCACAGCCATTCAGTAGTGGCAAAAACCATTCTGGGGACTGTGAAGGACACACATTCCCCACAGACAAGTTTGGGCTTGGCTGTCATTTTGTCTTTCCTAGCAAACCTTAAGAACTTCTTTCCAGGAGTAATGAAGGTGCTCTAACATTTTCTTCTTATATTTCGCAGTTCAAAATGTTTCTTATTTACTGTTTCATTATACTTCAAGGAAATTAAATTTTCTACTCTTATTTCACAATATTTTGTAGCAGGAGAATCATCATCTTCATTAAAACCATTGACACCATCATCATCAACATCATCATCACCTAATCTAAGTCTTTTTTTCTTTTGCAGGGCATAAAAAATGTGGTGAATCCTGTTCTACAGGCTGTGGTAAAGTCTGTGGGAAGGGTCAGGTTGCTCGATCCACCTGTGCCTGTCCTCACGGGACAGTTTGCTGTGTGCCAGCACCACGGCCAGCTCCACCACCACCTCCTCCACCACGGCCAGCTCCTGCTCCTCATTATAAGTATCCACACCACCATTATCCATATCCACCGTATGTTCCACACCACAAGAAGGGCTGAGAAATGAAGCCGAGGAGCTTTCGGGGCAGAAGTCGTCTCTCCAGCCCTGGAAAAAGCCAATTTCTCTGCCTGTTCTTATTAAATAAAGAAGTAGTTGGCCTTGAAAAGTACTGCTTCATTGCATTCTTCTTAGGTTTCAGCACTTGCCATTTGCCTACATTGTTGCTTTTAACGTATCGTTTCTACAGTATTGTTAGAATATTTACATTATGACCTCATCCATTCGCACAGCCATTCAATGAGGTTGGTCATTAATGGGACAAACTGCTCAAGAGGCCTCCCAAAGCTTTGGCTAGCCAAGTTTTGATGGTGAAACAGGGCCGGTGCTTCCATTGAGGCAGAGCCGGCCCCCGCCTTGGGCTCTGAACTCTGAAGGACGTGCCGTGCCGTCCCCTCAATGAGGAGGAGGAGCTTCGAGTTCAGCTCCATCAGCGGGGACATTTCTCTTTCTGCCCTTTCCCCCCTCTTCCACTCTCTCTCTCTCATTGACAGCCCCCAGAGTGCAATGACAGTTGCTAGCTATAGAGTTTGTGCTCCAGGATCAGAAGAACAGGTTTCAGAGTGGAATGACAGTCCTTGGAATAGGCTCAGTGCTCTGGGACTGGAAGGACAGCCCCCAAAGTGCAGTGTAATGACAGCCCCTGGGAGTAGAAGAAGCATTCTGGAATGACAGGCACCAGACTGGAATGACAGACCATGGGAGGAGCAGAAGTGTTCTGGAACTGGAAGGAGAACCCCCAGAGTGCAATGACAGCCCCTCAGAGCAGAATCTGTGCTCTGGGAAAGAATGACAGGTTGCACAGTGGAATGACAACCTCTGGTAGTAAAGAAGCATTCTTGGAGTAGAATTACAGGCACCACAATGGAATGACAGCCCCTGGGAGTAGCAGAAGTGTTCTTGGACTGGAATGACAGCCCCAGAGTGGAATGACAGCCCCTAGGAATAAAACCTGTGCTCAGGGACTGGAATGACAGGTTGAAGAGTGGAACAATTGCTCCTGGGAATAGGGTTGGGGCTCTGGGACTGGAATGACACCCCCTGTCATTCCATACCCACTGCCATTCCAGTCCTAGACCACTGATTCTTCTCCCAGGGACTGTCATTCCATGCTGGGGCCTGTGTTGATAAATCAAGATGGGTAGCCGTGTTTATCTGTAGCAGTAGAAAAAAGCAAGAGTCCAGTAGCACCTATAAGACTAACAAAATTTGTGGTAGGGTATGAGCTTTCATGAGCCACAGCTCACTTCTTCACTACTGGACTCTTGCTCTTTCTTGTGTTGTAATGCATTTCAATGGAGCCCATGCAAGTAAATTGGCATTCCTGGCTCCCATTTTCTCCAATGGGCCTTCAAGCCTCTCCCATTATTTCCAATGGGCAATCCTGTCATTCCTTTTAGTACATCCCTTTCCCCCTCCCTGGCTGGCATCAATTCTACTTCTCACCTTTCCTCAGGCTTTTTTTTTTTGTGGGGGGGCTACTTTTGGTGGAAAGAGTGGCTGGTTGCACCACCACAGAGGAAGGAGGAAGGGAACACAATTCTCTTTCAGTCCCTGTATGACAGGTAGGAGAAAATCACTGTTGTTGGGTTTAAAGTTGTTTTAAATTCTATTACTTTCCTCCCCCCTTCTCCCTTGCATTCTCCCTCCCCCTTGCTATTTTCCAATCTCAATGCTGCTCCCCCTGCACTCCAGCAGAGCAGCGCCCCGCACTGTGCCCCCCTCTTTATCACCTTCCTTCTCTCATTCCCTAGTTTTCATATATCACCCCACCTTCCCCCTCTCCCCAATAGTTTATTTCAATATTTATACACCACATGCTTAGCTGTCAGCTGTGGTTCAGTTCAAACCCAAGCGGGGGAGGAGAAGGATGAGCATGGAGGGTAGTTCCCGAAAGGGATCTCTGACAAAGCTGATCAATATTTTAAGGCTTGGAGAGGGCTGGAGAGAAAGAGAAGGCTTCGGCTCAGTCTCCCCCTTCCAAACATCTCTCTTCTCCAAGCGGGCCCTGTAAGAGAAGCCCTCCTTCTACTGCCAAGAGTCTCTGGGTTCAGAGAGAGGTGGGAAGAAAGAGAGAGGGAAACTTCTTTACACACACACACACGAAAGGAGGTGTGCTCAAAACTTCAATGCAAGTCGCTGTTTCTGCTCACAAAATAGATTTTTTGGCTCACAAGAAGAAAAACAAAGATTGTTGTTATTCTCACACTTATTGAAAAAATTAAAATTTAAATTAAGAAATAAAAATTAACTTAAAAATTTAACAAGTTTCAAGTTTTGTGCTTTTCATTTTCCCTACATTTCTTCTGTTTTTAAGAATTGGTTTGGGGGTGGGGGAGGTGCAAGTAGGTATCTCGCCTTAGGTGCTAGAAACCCTAGCACTGGCCCTGCGGTGAAACCACAAGTCCAGTGGGAGAGATCACTTTAAACAGGGTGAATGGGCTAAAACAAGCTTATTGCAAGTGAGGCTAACAGTGGGGCAAACAATCTTAATTTCACCCACACTTAGATGGAATCTGAACTGATAGGAATTATCTTGGGGAAGGACATGGGATCATGGAGAATGGTGCAAATCAGTCCTTTCTCTCTTTTTTTGGAAAAGAGTTGGTGGAACTCAGTGGTACCATATGGGTGCGTGCGCTCCTGCAACCATGCAATGGCTGTGCAGAAAGGGGCATTTAAACCCCAGGTTCAGCTGCCTGGTGGGGACTTCCCTGCCAGGCACCTGAAGTGGATAATTACAGAGCAACACGGTAATTACTAAAGGCAGAAAAGAGAAGTTTCCCGTGTATTATAAATGTCTCCTCCCAGTAATTTTTATTAAATTTATTCTTTTAATCAACAATATATCTGTTAATAAGTTAACCTATTTCCTATTATATACCCAAGACATACACCACATATTACAAATAGCTTCATCAGATGAAGGAAATTGGCAAATTGGAAAGTAATATGAAGTAGTGATCTGGAAGGTCTACATGTGATCTGTGACCTTCACAGTGTCTGGGATTACCTTGGACTGTACTCATATTGAACTGAAATACAAGGCGAAATTGACTCTACAAATGATAAATCGTGTCAGGTGACATTAGAAAGCATTTGCACTTTAATAGCAATTATTATAGGAATTGGAGCACGGGACACTTTAATTGACTGTTTTGGAGCATATATGACGCCTGTATAATTGTAGCTATTTGTAATATGTGGTGTATGTCTTGGGTATATAATAGGAAATAGGTTAACTTATTAACAGATATATTGTTGATTAAAAGAATAAATTTAGTAAAAATTACTGGGAGGAGACATTTATAATACACGGGAAACTTCTCTTTTCTGCCTTTAGGCACCTGAAGTGAGCTGGCTGGGTTTAAATGGTAGCAGAGAGGGAGAAAGAAGGGAAGAGCCCAGGGGAGGGGGCATAATGGGAGAAATAGACTGAATGGGCTGGGATCAGAGAGGTAAAGAGATGGAGAATGGGTGGGGGTTAAGAGGGAAAGAGTGAGAGGAGGTGGTGGAGAGGGGGAATGAGTGAAGGGCCAGAGAGAAGAGGGGAAGGGAACAAGGAAGGGTTAATGGGGGAAGGAGACAGAATGGACTCAGAGCAGGGAGGTAAAGAGAAGGAGAATGGTGAGAGGGTTAAGAGGGAAAGAGTGAGAGGAGATGGCAGAAAGGGAGAAAGAGTGAAGGGGTGGGGGAAGAGACAGTTGGAGGGTATGTAATGGAAAGATTGAATGGGCTGGGAGCAAGGAGGTAAAAATGGAGAATGGGTGGATGGGTTAAGAGGGGAAATGTGACAGGAGGTGGAGGAAAGGGAGAAAGAGTGAAAGGGTGAAGGGAAAAGACAAAGGTGAAGGAGACAGAATGGACTGAAGAGAGGGAGGAAAAGAGATGGAGAATGGGTGGGTGGATTAAGAGGGAAAGAGTGAGAGGAGGTGGCGGAGAGGGGGAAGAGTGAAGCGGTGTAGAGAAGAGAGAAAGGGGACAAAGGAGGGATAATGGGGGAAAGAGACAGAGTGGGCTGGGAATAGAGAGGTAAATATATGAAGAATGGTTGTGTGGGTTAAGAAGGTATGAGTAACAGGAGGTTGTGGACTGGGGAAAGAGAAAAGGAGGGAAGAGATAAAGAGGTTTAAAGGAATTAAGAGACAGAATGGGTTCGAGGCAGGGAGGTACAGAGATGGAGAATGAGTAGGTGGATTAAGAGGGGAAGAGTGACAGGAAGTGAGGGGGGAAGAGAGGGGGATAGAGTGGTGGAGTGTAGGAAAGAGAGAAAGGGTATTAAAGGAGGAAAGAGACAGAATGAGTTGGGAGCTTCTCTCCTTGCAACCCTTTGTCTCTTTTCCCCTTTAACACCCCTTCTCTCTTTCTTCCACCCCTCCACTCTTTCCCCTTCTCCACTCCTCCTGTCACTCCTTCCTTCTTGATCAATCCACCCACCCTCCATCTCTTTTCCTCCCTCTCCTCAATCCATTCTGTCTCCTTCCCCCTTGTCTCTTGCCTCCACCCCTTCCCTCTTTCTCCCTTTCCTCCATCTCCTGTCACACTTTTTCTTAACCCACCCACCCATGTCTCTTTTCCTCCCTGCTCCCAGACCATTCAGTCTCTTTCCCCCATTATGCCCTGTCCCCTTCTCTCTTCTGCTGGCCAGGCAGCAGAAGCAAGTGGGCTGGGTTAAAATACCCCTTTCTGTGCTGCTGCACAGCAGCATGGAAATGGGCATTTAAACACCTGTGTCAGCTGGAGCAAGGGGGGATTTTAAAGTTTAAACTCTAAACTCCCTCCCTTGCTCCAGCTGACTGTCGGCAGTCAGTCAGAGCAAGGGGGAGATTTTAAAGTTTAAAGTTTAAACTCTAAACCCCCTCCCTTGCTCCAACTGACTGTCAGCAGTCAGCTGGAGCAAAGGGGGGGGGTTAAAGTTTAATGGTCATGTGACCATTTTCAAGAAGTGCTGGAATGGCATACCGCCATGTTCCAGTTGGAAAACAATACATCAGCATCAGAACTTCAGTACATATTGAGGAAAAGATATTCAACTTTAAGGGCAGGATTAAATAGAAAGTGATTGAAAATAATATATCCAGCAAAATATTTTGTATCAGGAACGCATGCTTCCAAATCATAGCACAAGACAATAATGCATAGGTGCTGCTAAGCTTCATCACCACAGCATTCAAAGTTGTCCTCAAGGGAAGACCCATGTAGAATGCATTACAATAGTCTAACCATGAGATCACCGTGGCATGAATCAAGGTGGACAGATTGGCCAGGTCAAGGCAGGTAGCTTTGATTTGGGCTAATGATGTTGGAGTAAAAAAAACTTTTTTTGTAGCTGAATCAACTTGTTTCTCCAGCAATAATACTGGGCCCAGGATTACCACCGGACTGTTAAGTGAATCAGTAAGAGTCAGTGGAACTCTGCAAAATGTGGGGAGCACAGCACTCTCCAAGGCCTCAGCCTCTGAAACTCCCCAGAAACTTGTCCACATCTTCCAACTGAATAATCTGATAATTATCCTACACAATGGGACAAGCCAGTGCGCTGGCACCATCTGACCCTGTCACTGATAATGGGTAGCCCAAATCAGTGTTTGTGTGAAAAATTTTGAACCCAAAATTTCAGGCAAACTCATCCCAATGGGCCACTGAGCAGTCCATCTCCTCCCACAGTGAGATCTCAATAGGTCCTCCTGACCATCCAGAAGAGACCTGCAGGCCTGTACTGTGTGTATGCAATTGTCATCAATGTGGAACTTGTCTTGTGCTTCACATGGCTCAGTTTTATTCCACAAGATGTTTAACCTTTGTGTAAAACCTTTGGAAGCAAACACTTTGGGAATTTTGAATTGGATGCCATCAATATGTTGAGCTCTATATTCTTTGCCCCGACCAACTGTTGTTACTATAGTGGTCCAGAAATACTGCTTGGTTGATGTGATCAAACGGCTAAGCATGAAGAAATAGAACAGAATCCTGACAAGATGGAGGTAATGTTGGTTGGAAAGGCTGAGGCCTTCGAGACTGCTGTGCTGTCCACATTCTGCAAAGTTCAGATGACTCTTACTGATTCACTTAAGAGTCCGGTGGTAATCCTGGGCCCAGTATTATTGCCGGAGAAACAAGTTGATTCAGCTACAAAAAAAGGTTTTTTTTTCTCCAACATCATTAGCCCAAATCAAAGCTACCTGCCTTGACCCGGCCAATCTGTCCACCTTGATTCATGCCACGGTAATCTCATGGTTAGACTATTGTAATGCACTCTACATGGGTCTTCCCTTGAGGACAACTTTGAATGCCATGGTGATGAAGGTTAGCAGTACATACACATTATCGTCTTGAGCTATGATTTGGGAATGTGTGTTCCTGATACAAAATATTTTGCTGGATGTATTATTTTCAATCGCTTTCTAGTTAATCCTGCCCTTAAAGCTGAATATCTTTGCCTCAATATGTACTGAAGTTTTGATGCTGATATATTGATTTGCACCATTCACCACGATCCCATGTCCTTCCCTAAGATAATTCCTATCAGTTCAGATTCCATCTGAGTGTGGATGAAATTAAGATTGTTTGCCGCACTGTTAGCCTCAGTTGCAATAAGCTTGTTTTAGCCTATTCACCCTGTTTAAAGTGATCTCTTCCACTGGACTTGTGGTTTCAATGTCAAAACTTTACTAGCCAAAGCTTTGGGCAGCCTCTTGAGCAGGTTGTCCCATTAATGACCAACCTCATTGAATGGCTGTGCGAATGGATGAGGTCATAATGTAAATATTCTAACAATACTGTAGAAACGATACATTAAAAGCAACAACGTAGGCAAATGGCAAGTGCTGAAACCTAAGAAGAATGCAATGAAGCAGTAATTTTCAAGGCCAACTACTTTTTTATTTAATAAGAGCAGGCAGAGAAATTGGCTTCTTCCAGGGCTGGAGAGACAAATTCTGCCCCGAAAGCTCCTCAGCTTCATTTCTCAGCCTTTCTTGTGGTGTGGAACATACGGTGGATATGGATAATGGTGGTGTGGATACTTATAATGAGGAGCAGGAGCAGGTGGTGGAGCTGGCCGTGGTGCTGGCACACAGCAAACTGTCCCGTGAGGACAGGCACAGGTGGATCGAGCGACCTGACCCTTCCCACAGACTTTACCACAGCCTGTGGAACAGGATTCACCACATTTTTTAGACCCTGGAAAAGAACAAAGAGGAAAGTTAGGTGGTGGTGGTGGTGGTGGTGGTGATGATGATCATGGTGATCGTGGCAATGGTTTTGATGATGATGATTCTCCTGCTACAAAATATTGTGAAATAAGAGTAAAAAAATTAATTACCTTGAAGTATAATGAAACAGTAAATGTGAAACACTTTGAACTGCGAAATACAGGGCTTTTTTCTGGGAAAAGAGGTGGTGGAACTCAGTGGGTTGCCCTCGGAGAAAATGGTCACATGTCCGGTGGCCCTGCCCCCTGATCTCCAGACAGGGGAATTTAGATTGCCCTCTGCACTGCTGAGTGGCAAGGAGGGCAATCTAATCTACATTCCACCAAGGAGCTCTAAACTGCTTCTTCATGATCGCCCAGTGAGGCAGTCTTAGTTGAATGCAAGTGTCAGGCTGAAACTCACACAAATACACTTCAGGACCAAGAGGGGATTTTTACACTTGTTTCCATTGCTCCAATCCACTCTTCTTTCCATTAGAGCCCACCAGGTCTTTTTTCCTTGCCACTTCATTTTCCTTATTCCTTATATTATTTACACATTATCTTGCTTCTTTCCACTACTAGAGCACAAACATTCAAGAGTTACTCTACACAAGTTAGGAACAGAATTGCCATGATATCCCACACTGCAGCAACTCAAACATCTCACCCTGATAAACTTTATATTTCTGCTGGAGTTGGCCAACTATGCCAGGCTCAGGAAAGCTGCCCCCTTCACAGTATGGTGACTCCCAAGATTATAGAGAAAAGGTGGGTTTCAGAAAGCTCAACCTCTTCTCCCCCCCCCACATAAACAGATATCAGTACACTCCCCTCATCCTTACCTGCGGAGACCACAGTGACCAGCAAGAGCACAGCTAACAAAAGGAAAAGGGTCCTCATGGTGAAGTCCTAAGTCAGATCTCAACAAGATGGCAGCGGATGTGAGGGAGAAGCCACTCCAAAGATCTGATAATCGGTGTGGTAGGAAGCCCTTGTATTTATGGAGGGTTCAAACAATAGAGGAGGAGGAGCATAAGGGTGGCCATGAATGACCCATTGTCTTGAAAGGAACACCACTGAGTTCTACTGATTGCAACTAGCCCTCTCACGTCATCACATCAAGGCATGATTTGGGTGCAGAGAGTAAGAATGGTTGACCCCCCCCCATCCCTCTATTCTTTCCATGCAGAATCTCTTTCCTGCCAGGAGGCTGAACTCTCCACCCTTGTAATCTGACTGCCTGCATTCAATGACATGAGTTGGGTAAGCAGGACCTCAACAGCTTGTGCAAGCAAAACGTAACACATGCCTCAAAAGGGATCAAACCATGATCATAGAGGAAAATCATTGACTGAGAAGGAACAGAACAAAATTTGCTCATAGGACAAAGGAGAGTGTTGTGAGAGAAGGTGAAGGGAAGCTTGAGAGAAGAATTTCTTATGTGATGTAGGCAAACTGATGATTGCAGACATTTTATTAACTCCAAGAGGGCTCTGTCTGAAGCCCTTAAAATTTGACTCAGAAGAAATGTTGCACAAATTCAAACTATTTTCCATTCTTTATAGGATTTTTTCCATGAAATCAAATTTTAGGATTAGAGAAGAACATAATGAGAACATGCTGGGCCAGAGCCTGCAGGAGCAGAGTTCATTGTCTGAAGAAAGCTCCTTGTTCAACTGCTGCGATCTCAAGGTCAAGGGTCACAGAGAGCAGCCGTGGCCCTGCCCCTCCCCCACAAAAGAAGGAACTGAGGATGAGTCCTGCCAAGAAGAGATGGGGTAATGGGCTTCAGGTTTCCTTGGATAATGATTTGCTATGAGAAAAACATGTTCTGGCTCTTCCTACATCTGCGTTATTAACACAATTGTTTGCTGTTGAAGATTCAGCCCACTTTCCTATGGGGGTCCATGGGTTGGATCCAGCTACCTTTTTGCTCCATCTCAGTCAATTCTAATACTTATCACAGGCCCTATTCCCCTTGGCTTTTGTTCATGTGGGACCCATGATCCCCAAAGTACTTTGTTTGGTGGTCAAATGGGATTCTTTCCTCCCTTTCTCAGCAGTGGCTACACTGGTCGGATCAAATCCCATGCTTCTATAAACTTTACATTATTTTACCATACAAAAATATCTCTCCGCAACTGCTCTCGAAGGCCATCTGGGTGCACAGGAACTGGCTATGTAGTACTCTTTGTGCATGTACAATGTTTGCCAGTTTTCTTGGATTACATTGGTCTCAGCATATTTATGGACAGGTCATACATTTGAAAGGGGTTACCTTTTGATGGGTGCTGCTTTTGTGCTTCCACATTTCGTGGTATTCAGAAATCTGATGCATGCTCTGATTTTACTGAATCCAAATATACTTCCTAGATGGTAAAAAGGTACAAAGTATTTTGATCCATTTCAGAACACTGGCTTAACACACCCAGTTCTGGAGTCAGGAAGAGAAGAATAGTTCTCTGCACCTCCCCCTGTTCCTCCCATGTGGAGTCTCTTCCTTCCAGGCAGCTGAACTCTCCACCCTCATTTTCATTGAAACACATCAATAGGATAAGTGGCACCTTCGTAGTCTATGCAAACAGAAACATAACACATTCTTCAAAATAGAATAATACAGATAAAATCAGGCTCTTTGAATGAAATCATGGCCTCGGGAGGAACTGAACAAACTTTGCTTGCAGGACAAGTGGGGATGTTGTGAGGGGACAAGAGAAAGGATGAGAGAAACAATGAATAAGTGGTTTTGGCACACTGATGATTTCAGATATGTGATCAACTTTCCAAATGGACGTTGATGTTCTTAATGTTCTGCAGCCATCAGAATTGCACTTGGAATGAAACATTGCACAAACGTGGGCTGTAAGTGATTATGGAACTATTAAGAAGGTATTTTCAGTTCCCAACTTTTCTCACCTTGTTGCCTCCTCCCATAAATCACACTCAGTGGTAGAATTCCCTAAAATCTGGAGGCTCAGATTGTTTGTTTGTTAGCTGGTGGTTGCTAATAGATCTCGCTAGTTTTATATATTTTCTTTTTGAATCCAGGTGAGCTGGGGGCAGTGAATTCCATAAATTTATTTTGCACTGTGGGGAAAAATGTTTTCTATGAATCTAATGCTAATCAACTGAAATTGGTAACTACTGAGCTCTGGTGCTCTCAAGTGGGAGAAAGCTATCTCCATCCACTCCACACTTCGTATACTTTTAGAAATGTCTCCCATGTTCCAATATTTATCACTTTTTCCTACATCAACAATAATGCAGACATTTTAGCCGCTCTTTGTAGGAAACGCCCTGATCCCGGTTAATGCCACTGGCACTTTTCATAGTGGTCATAGCAGAATACCTATAAAACTGTTACTGTCCTTTTTGAACTCCTTTTTCTACTCATCCCAATCATGAAAATTCCCTTTCACCTCTTTGAGATTGTGTTTTGCTTACCCAATCCATTCAAGCCAAAGATTCCCTCACAGGTTAATCACAGCCAGTTCAGACCCCATCAGTGGGTAATCTCCTGTTCTGAAAGGACTGGCTAGCCAGTGTTACGTGGCATGAGGTTTTGGGACAATGAAATGGATTTAGGATTTCCTCAGGACCCTTCTTACAAGTGGGATCAGCATCTAGTTCATAAAATGTTCACACTTGGAGATTCAGCAACCTGCCTACAACGCTCCCTGCATCTGTAACATTCATATTGCTTTACTGTAACAACAATTTCTATAGTTAAGTGTCCTTGAAGGCTCTCTGAATGGACAACTGGCTGGGAAGCACTATTAGTGCATGCACAATGTTTGCCAATTTTCCTGGATTATATTAGTACCAGATTGATGGTGGGCAGGTCACACATCATTTGAAAGCAGCTGCACTTTGAGTACAGGTGCTGTGTTTGTGCTTCCACAGTGGAATTCAACACTCAGTGGGATTCAGAAAACCGATGCATGCTCAGAAGTTACTGAATCCAGATACAGATCCCAGGCGGCAATGTAAGAAGGTGCAAAGTATTATGATCGAGTTCAGAGCACTGGGTTCGCAGCGGTTTTGGAGTGAGGCAGGGAATGGTTGTTGTGGGTTTTCCGGGCTGAACAACCTGAAAAATCAGCAGTGGCTGAACATAGCCTAACGCAAACAGGGCACAGTATCTTATTCCAGGACACCAAAATACTGGACAACACTTCCAACTACTTTGTCAGACTGCACAGGGAAGCCATTGAAATTCACAAGCATAAGCAAAACTTCAACAGGAAAGAAGAAACCTTAAGAATGAACAGAGCATGGTTTCCAGTTCTGAAAAACACCAGGCTAACAAAACATTCTATCCCCGACAATAGCCCTGCAGAGAAGATTAGCACATCAAGTACCAATCCATATGCAAAAGAACCTCCTCAGGACACAGTGAAGCCTCCCGCCATTAGCATTCCACACCCTGGGAAACTCTTACAGGATGACTCAGCTCAACCCCACCCCTCCTGAGTAGATACAAATGACCTACACCTTTTCCACACTGTGACACTGAGAGATCTCTGTCTTTTGGTGTTACACCTCTGAAGATGCCAGCCACAGCTGCTGGCGAAACGTCAGGAACTACAATGCCAAGACCACGGCAATACAGCCCAGAAAACCCACAACAACCATCGTTCTCCGGCCGTGAAAGCCTTCGACAATACATTGAGGCAGGGCACTCAGCATTGCTGGAAATTAGAGAGACATCCCATTTTCCTTTCCCTGTTCAACAGCACTGAGAGAACCGAGGAAAGCACCATGAGGGACTGGGGGCAGCTGAGGTGTGAGAATGCCCAGAGCGGAGTATCTCCGTGTACCTTTAGAACAAATTTGGCCAAGCATCTGAAGGAAATGCACTGGGGCTTGTTTGACTGTTGGGGAGTGCCGCTTACAAGTGATTGCCTTTATTCTTAACTGAGGGGCGATTTCCTTCCCTATTATTTGTGTGTACTGACTGTCACAGACATCTTAATACTGTTCCAAAGCAATTTTGTTGGTTTCCCGTTTGTTTGGGGGCTCCATTCACAGAGCTGCTTCTCTTACTTTCAACCCCATTTAGAATCTGGCTCCTTCCTAACAAAAGTTTTTTTTCCCGTGGCTCTCCCAAAGGCCTCTCTTACCACTGCCCCATGGTGTTTTTTTTTTTTTAAGTAAGTAGAATAGTTTATTTTCTCTATGACAGTGGGATTTGTATTGGCTGTATTATTTTGATATTTGTGTCTATTTTAATGAGTTAGATTGTTGTACACAGCAAGTATTATTGACTGTTTTCCATGAACACAGAGACAGGTGCAGTATAAACTGTTGTTAAACCGCCCTGAGCCCATCTGACAGGGAAGGCGGTCTAGAAATGTGATTAAATAAATAAATAATAAATAAAATATCAGTGAAGTTAGCTTTCTTGCCTGGTTGTGAATCACAGTACAGTTAGACACACTGCAATTCATTTGCTACTTTGTGTCCCATTCAGTCATTTGGGGGAGACTTTTTGGAATCTGTTTGGTGCCACCAACTGTAACGCCCATCCCTCAGTTGCAAGAAATCAGTTGGATAAGTGACTCCTCAACAGCCGACGCAAGCAAAATCATAAATTGTACCTCAGAAAAGCACAATAAGAAGAATCCAATCAGAGCCTTCAAGAAACTCATGGACCCAGAAAAAACTGAACAACACTTGTGTGTGGGACAAGTGACAGTACTGTGGGAGGAGTGGAGCGAGATTAAAATCTACAGTAACAATGGATGTTTGCACATTGTAGACCACAGTGATTAGATCAGCTCCTAGATTGCTGAGGCAAAATATTGTGCAGCCTTGGAATGAAAGGTTGCAAAAATTCATGGATCCTATCCCCCTTCATACCATGTACATGTTGGACACAAAACACAGAATAAACCTTCAATCATCTTGTTTCATCCTACCCCAGTGTCTCCACAGATAAACAAATGTGGTGTAGTCTGATCATGCAGACGCCTTTTACTTGGGATATAGTGACAAAAATTATCACTTGAATTGCCATCTTTCCCCAAGCCATATATGTATCTTCATCAAAATTAGCTTAATATTACCTTTTAATCCAGATTTCATTCAGATTATTCAAAAAGTATTAAGGTCGCGCCACTTTGGAGTACATAGCCCTTCTGGTGATTTCTATCGCACAGAATGGTTTAGCTATGTAGTGCAATTCTCCACTTGTATTTTTTTATTTTCACAATAGGAGCCCAAGTTGACAGAAGAACCCCATGCCACCCCACCCCCCTGTCATGTTATTTGAGGCATCGCCGAAGGCCTTGGTAGATATCATGTGGCTGAAATGCGATAATTTGTTGCAGGGCTACCTCAGATCCTGTGCTCCTGCAAGGTGTGTGGAAATGGCAGAAAGACAAGGGAACAGTTAGGTCAGTCAGGATTGTAGGACTGTCTGGTAAGATTGTTTAAAATCCAGACTCCAAAAGCAAACTTCTATCCTGTTAAGAATTCCCCTGTCTATTTGGTTTTTCAATGGTTTGTCCAAGTTTGGATTTGTGCCACAGATCATTCAATATTTATTACTGGTCACTGCATAACATTAAGGCAAATCATTCTGGGAGTTGATCATCACTCCTATCACGAATGTGCCATGATCTCCTGTAAATATCTTCCCTTTCTCCTCCTCTCCCAACACCCTCATTTGTCCCACAAGCAAATTTTGTTCAGTTCTTTCAAAGTTCCATGATTTTCTTATGATCCCTTTTATCATTCTTTTTTGAGGCATGCATGACTTTTGTGTTTGTGTGGGCTCTAAGGTGTGGCTTATCCAATTCATCTTATTCAATGCAGACACCAGATCAAGAGAGTGGAAGCTGGTGAGGGAAGATTAGTACATTATTCTTCCTCTATGCACAGATAGCACACAATGATCTGACGACATTTGTAGGAGGGTTTGTTGAGGTCAGCAAGACACAATGGTGTTCCATGATGTTCATTCATGACCGACCTCAAGCTCCTCCTCTTCTGTCTAAGACATCCTCCATAAATACCAGGGCTCCACACCACATGGCTCATCAGATCTTCTGGGTGAATCCTCCACTGGATCAGCTGCCTTTGGGACTCCTTGTGATCTGAGCCAACATTTCACCATGAGGGCCCTTGTCATTGCCTTTGCTGTTCTTCTGCTGGTTGCTGTGGCTTCTGCAGGTAATTGTGAAGGGAATGCACTTGTATGTGCATTGACGTTGTGGGAGGGGAAAGAATGAAAGTTAAAAATGGCTCCTTAGTGGAACTACAGAAAACTAATATGAAAAAGAAATGGTGGTGGGAATGGGTAACTCAAGTCTTCAAAAAAGTCTGATCATTTGCAATTTCAGCCTTTAAGGCAGACCCTTCTCCATTTTATACCTTAACCATAGTGGGAATGAGAAAAGAAAAATGGGATTGATGATCCCATGGGTACTAGTCCAATATGTGTTCAAAGTGATGGCTCGTAACCAACACACACACACTACACTCACACCCATTGAACAGCATGGGATGCTTGTCTGGGGCATTGGAAGGGCATGTCTGCTCTGTAAACTAGTTGTCATTGGACCTCAAACTGAACATGTTGAAGTTCAAGGCACTTTCAAATTTTCTGTTAGAAATCAGACTTGCCAAGAAACTTCTTTAACATTAATCAAATCTTATATTTGTGATGGATATTATTTTTTGTCCATCATGATTAACATCAACTTGCAATATTTATTACTTTGAAGGATACCTGTACCAACCTCTCAATACTATGTCCCTCTGTAATTTGGAATGTTCAAAGGTAATCTGAATGTCAATAGAAGTTGCCAATTTTTCAAAGACATTCTTTGGACACCCTCTCCTGTTTTTATCTACAGTAATTAAAGATAGCCAACTGAACATTCTTCCATTGACTTGTTGATCAACTGGAGACAATTTACACTAATCTCTGATTAAAAATTTATTTGATGCCCTCTCCTGGTTAAGATGAATATTTGCAGTGCAATGAGGGTAATCTGAATGCAATTTTGCTGGAACAATTGAGCAACACCCGCTAAGCAACAGTAGTCAAATTCAAGAGAGTTGGGTAGAGATAGCAGTGTAAGATGGAGTTCTCCAGGACCTGGGAGAGTTCCCAAGTAAGCTAGATCTAATGATTACCATGAAAGGAATTTCAGTTCAACTGGGCACCAACATATCTAAGCAGGCATGGTGGGTTCCCAAATCCTACTTCTTACCAAAGAACTAGCAGGAATATAATTCATGACCGCTATGTGTACCCTCTACCTAGTTGTGCATAGTGCCGATGGGCACTAGGAGTGTTGCTTAAGGAACCTGTTGTCCAGCAACAGGTGTAGAGACACTGGTCAAGTTCTTTTCCTCATGGCAGGCAGCAGAAGGTCCAACATCAGACTGGATCTTGGTCTAGTTTAGAGAGTGTGCAGGTATCCTGGGATGACCTCCTACTGATTCCCAAGTGTACAGCCCCTCTCTGCCTCAGATTCTCTGTCTGATGATGGGGACATACCATTGAGGAATCTCACGGCTTAATCTATGAAAGCTAAACATTCTGTGTTCAGACCTTCAATTAGAGTCTTCGTCGTCATCTAACAACAGACATTTTCTATCTAACAATAGACATTTTCTTTTGCAGGGTCTAAAAAATGTGGTGAATCCTGTTCCACAGGCTGTGGTAAAGTCTGTGGGAAGGGTCAGGTCGCTCGATCCACCTGTGCCTGTCCTCATGGGACAGTTTGCTGTGTGCCAGCACCACGGCCAGCTCCACCACCTGCTCCTGCTCCTCATTATAAGTATCCACACTACCATTATCCGTATCCACAGCATGTTCCACACCACAAGAAAGGCTGAGAAATGAAGCCGAGGAGCTTTCGGGGCAGAAGTCGTCACTCCAGTACTGGAAATGCCCATTTCTCTGTCTGCTCTTGTTAAATAAAGAATTGATCTGACTTGAAAATTACTGCTTCGTTGCATTTCTTCTTTGGCATTCATCTTAGGTTTCAGCACTTGCCATTTGCCTACATTGTTGCTTTATATGTACCATTTCTACAGTTCTGTTAGAATATCTACATAATGATCCCATCCATCCATCCAGCAACTCTATGAGGCTGGTCAATATCAGCACATGCCAAACTTGTGGCTATCAAAGGTTAAGGCTGAACCCCAAATAATCTGTGAAGAGCTAAAGGGGGACCTTCCCCAAATGGTTGACTGGGCAACCAAAAATCACAAATGTGACCACTTGAAACAGATATAAAATGATTAACACTGGGGCAAAAATTCTTAAGTTTTTAAAACTCTCTGATGGAGCATATATTTGCCTTTCTTAAGTGGTGAACTTGATATATTGTGTGCTCAATATCAATTAGTGGCAGAGATGGAAAGAGGCACACTCCATTAAAAAGTTTAACAGGAAAGAGTTGAAAATATAACCATGGTGTTGTGGTTATATTAGGCTCTGGGAGTCTGAAGTTCAAAATCCCACTCTGCCGTGGGTGTCTGGGTGAATTTGGGCCAATCACACACTCTCATCAACCTACAACACACAGGGCTGTTGTGAGAATAAAAACAGAGAGACTAATGGTATAAGCTGCTTTGTGTCCCCGTTGGTGAGAAAGGCAGAGTGTAAATAAAGTAAATAAATAAATGAAGTAAATAAACCATACTATTTTGTTTAATGTTTATTTATGTTTTGCTTTTCCCAGGCAGATTACAGAATGAGAAGACAAGGCAATAAAAGGTGTGCAATATGTACAATGCAAAAACCAGGTTACAAAACAATGCAATATGAACAGCATAATATGTAAATATATATGGCAAGAATTTTTTGAAAAACCTGCTTAACATTTTCGGATATTGAAGTTAGAATCCTGTTCACTTTCTAGCTCTCTATGGAAGGTCAAAAAGTATAGCATTGAGCTTGAAAAAAAGTACTCAAGGGCCACCAGATCTATGAAGGGTTGAGGCACCTTCCCTATGAATAAAGGCTAAAATTGTTTTGATATTTCAATTTAGGGGGAAAAAATACTTACACGAGTTTGAGAGTGGTTTATACAAGTGTATCGTTTCTGGGGAAAGTATATAATTCCCCCCCCCCCCGCCATAACTCAGTAACACATTGGTCACCTACTTTAGTTTCCATTCTGGTAAAAAGAGAATTGTTCCTGGGGAAAACTAAATATGTTGTTATCTGCCCTGAGCCCGCTCCAGGGAGGGCAGAATAGAAATTTTAAACAAAGAAAGAAAGAAAGAAATAACTCAAAGCAAGACAATGAACAACACACACTTAGATGGCTTTAGAAAAGGACTAGACAGGTTTAGAAAGGGACTAGTTAGGTTCAGCAATTATATCAAAGTAGTTTAGAAATCAACATCGGAATGTCATAGGATGATGATGCTTGTTATAATGAAGAGAAGACTTTTGTGTGCCTCACTGCCTATCCGTAAGTAGAGATGGGCATGAACAGCAATACGAACTTTAAAAAACCACGAACAGCCCAATCAGCTGTTCACAAACAAGCTGTTCATGAGGCCCCATTCTAAACGAACTCTAAACGAACAGGTGGTCGTTGCAAGCCTTGTTCGTTGCTGTTCATTGCTGTTCGTCAAGCCAGCCTGGCACCTGCAATCAATTCCCTTGGCAACCGGAGGCAGGGACTGCCTGAACTCTGTCTGGACTCCTGCTGTTGCCCTGGAAACCCCAATCTAAGCCCAATTTAGCTTGTTAGGTAGGTCTTCCTTTCAAGTGTGGAACTCCAAATTTATTACAAGGAAGCAAAGTGCAGGGGGGGGGGGCTCCCAGCTCTGGTTTTGCAGACAGTGAGGGAGAGACAGTTGCTGTTGGCATTTTGAGAGAGAGACAGGGAGAGTGCATTGGAGCTTCAATTTTCGCTGTGTGTGGTGGGATAGGGATCTACCTCTTCAAGTTCCAGAGCTGCCAGGCTCTGGGCCAAGCTATTATTTATTACTAGTACCTTTCCTACTGCCTGCTCAGATAAGGTTTCTGTGAGTGGTGCGGTAGGGATCTACCCCTTCAAGTTCCAGGGCTGCTGCCAGGCTCTGGGGCCAAGCTATTATTTATTATTGGTACCTTTCTTGATGCCTGCTCAGGTAGGGGTTCTGGGAGTGGTGTGGTAGGGATCTTGATTGCTGGAAGAGAGCCTGCTGGCCCCCACAAACAACGAACAACGAACATGTTCGTGAACAGGTCATGTTCATCAATGTTCGTTGTTCATTGTTCATGGATGGCAATGAACAACGAACACCATGTTTGGGGTTTTTTTTCTGTTCGTTCCCATGTCTATCCGTAAGCAACATGAGTGTCTTCTTCTTGAAAGCTCAACAACATTATATTCCTTACTCTTTGTCCTATTTCTACTGACTTCCATGAAAATTCAAGCTAGAGACCTTTGTGCCATTAGGATTGTAATCCTTTCCCCAGGAGTAAGCCCCACTGAATAGAATAGGATTTTCTGAGAAGGCTTCCCAGTCTCAGGACTCAGCTTTGAAGGGTGCATATCTCTTTCAGAGCTTACAAACAAAACCACTTGCTCTACCTTGTAAATCTGTGTCCCTCCCTTAGGGCTCCCAAGGCTGACTTTACCATGCTGGGGGTGCCAAAAGAAACCTTCCTGTACCCACTCTGGAAGCAAGAGTGTTAGTGACTGGCAAAATGGTGGCACTTTTTCCTATCTACCTGGTAATCTGTGGAGAAGATCCTTGGGATGAGGGAACAATTCTGGAGAAATCCTTTCAATGAGACTGGAAACTGAAACGCCCCACGCAGAAGTATCATAAATGATCCGACTCTGAACAAAACTATTTCGACCTTTCAAGAGACAGGCACTCACACAGACCTGGGGAGAAAATAGAAGCAGGGGCTGTGTTACTCCAATAGTGAACTCAATTCCAGCCAGGAAAGATGTGTAAGGTCCACGGTCATCAACAATTGGATCACTTCTCTTTGTAGGAGAAAACTGCTGAGTCAGGATCTGCATTGCATGTAAAAGAATTCCATGTAAAAAAATTAAATAGCCACACTCTTTCCTCATTACAACTGCCCTCCCACTAGAAATTAGCCCCTGTAGAAGGAAAAAAACCAGAAAATCTATTATGTTCATATGTATTAGAAGGTAGAAATCAATAAAAAGAGTATCTCTTTTCTGAATTGGATATGCTTTACTAAGAACAAAGAATCTGAAACAAGACATAAGGGACATATGACTTAATTTGAATTATTTTAGAGCTGGCCAAGGAATGGAAGAGGCAGGCAATGGCAAACCACCTCTGTTAGTCTCTTGCCATAGAAACCCTGCCAGGGTCGCCATAAGTCATTTATGACTTGAGGGCACTCTCCACTGCCAAGGAGTGGGACATACCTACTAATACTAAATCAAATCAAGGTGACAATAAATAAAGTTCTGTGTCTAAACAAGCAAGTTCGAAATTTAAAAATCACTAGTTAAAAGATTCAGGTAGTGAACATCTGGAAATTCTTTTAATTTTATATAAAAAGAAAAGATATAACAGTAGAAAGTGTATAAAAACTTATACAAGTACTAAATTTGAAATTAGATTAAACTAATAGAAAGATACAATCAGAATATATAACACAACTTAGTTGTATAGAAGCTCTCCTTCCCTCTCCTTAGTTATTTATACCCAAACTTTAATATCAACTATTTTAATTAATCATTTCTCCTGTGTTTTATCTTTTTGTCTTTGTATCGAGTTACCTTAATTTATCTTAATTTTAGCCTAAGTAATCAAAGAAATCCTTCCATTTCCCCCAAAATTTGGCTGTTGGTCTATTATGCACATAAGTAGTTAATTTGGCCATTGATGCATATTTATAGATCTTATCTATCCATTCTGACAAATCAGGGCACGTATCTGTTTTCCATTTTGCTGCATATAGCACTCTTGCTGCTGTCACCACGTAGTGAAAAAGGTCTCCCTGTTCTTTTCTAACCTTATTTGGTAGAATGTTTAGGAAAATTCTTCAAAAAGTCAAATATGACATTGCTAGTTGTCTAGTACACTTAAGTGACTTGTCACTAAAATCAGCCTCCTTACCAAGAATTAGAAGATATAATGATACTAACTTTAAAAAAAGGAGTGAGAGACCTAAAAGGAAGCGCTAGGAAGTGACAGATCTGTTTATTTTAATGTCTACTCTGGGCAAATTTGTGAAATGCCAGAAGTGATAAGAACATAAAACAAGAAATATGGCTTCCATAATGGGACTCTCCTTCACCAGCCTTTTGGAATTCTTTAAGAGCCTCAGCAAGCAAACAGAGCAGAACCACAAGTGACAAAAGGCACAGATTGGACACTTGTCAGCTTCCCTCAAGTTTTGATGGGAAATGTAGGCATCCTGGTCTTGCAGCTTGGCTCTCTGACTGCTGTCCAATGGACTTTTCAACTGTCACTTGTCCAACATTCCGCCAAGCTGCCTACATTTCCCATCGAAACTTGAGGGAAGCTGACAAGTGTCCAATCTGTGCCATTTGTCACTTGTGGTTCTGCTCATAGATAGGGGCAATGCAGGCGATATTATATATTTGCATTACGATTTGACTCACATGTTGCTTGCTGACCACGACTAAGCATGTACTAACTTCAACACAGACATGTTTGCAAGTCTGATTCTGGTGACTGCCCAGCATTCTTGAAGTTGTCCAAAAGACTGTAGTCATTAACCTGCCAAAATCAGTTCTTAATTTCATCCTCCCTTCCCCTTTCCCCCCCACAGCATCCTTATTTGTCTCGTGTCTAAATTTTGTTCCGTTCTTTCTGGGTTTGTGGTTCCCTTCAAAGAGCTTGATCTTATCCTTCTTATTGTCTTTTCATGTAGGGTTGACTCTTTTTTTTGTGCTCACACAGTTTTTTAAGGTGCCGCTTGTCCATATCTTTTAACCCAGGCAACTGGATCAGAAGGGTGGAAAATTCTGATCCCCATGGAAAGTGAAAAAGATGATTGGTGAGCCATTCTTACTGTAAGCACACACAGCACATACGAATCTGAGGGCATGTCTAGGACAACCTGTTGAGGGTCAGCATGACACAAAAGACAATAGTTGATCCATGCTCCATCCCCAAGCTCCTCCCCCCTCTATTCATCAAAGCTCCCATAAATACCAAGTCTCCAGACCACACTGCTCATCCCACCTTCCAAGAGGCTTCCTCTTTGCTGGATCTACTGCCGCCTTTACTTGGTTGAGAGCTGAGCCAGGCTCTCACCATGAGGGCTGTTTTCATCGCCTTTGCTGTGCTCCTGCTGACTGCTGTAGCCTTTGCAGGTAATGAAAGAGGCATCCCTTTGTGGGAGGTGGGAGGTTGGCTCTGGAGAGCTCATATCTGTGGGAAATGGGACTGGATCCCTCTCAGCACAACAGTAAAGCTTATCTCCCAATCCCCAGCATAGCAGAGTGATTGCTGAGGAAATGCCATGAAAGGGGGAAGAGCACTGCTGCACAGTGGGAAAGTCTGTAACACCTTTGGGAGGGGGCAACTCTTGAAGATTTGTACTATACAACTGAGGAATGCACGGTCTTCAAACCCAGTTAAAAAAGATGGATGGATGGATGAAATGAAATGAAATGAAATAATTGCAGGACGTTGTGCTGAGTTCTGTAAGCATTATGAAGGGGTCATGATTCAGTGGTAGAACAGTGGTAAAAAGAATCTCCCTTCTTCCAGGCTCCCCATATGTGCCATAGCTCAGTGGTAGAACATCTGCTTTGCATGCGGGGGGTGGGGTGCAGATTCAGTCTCAGTACTCCCAATTAAAAAGTTCAGGTGATATGAAAAATGTCTACCTGAAACCCAAGAGGGAATGACTGATTAGACAATACTACAGACCTCAATAGACCCAGGGTCTGGTTGAGTATAAGGCAGCCTCACAGATACAGTCTCTATAACAACAACTTTTGATTTATATACCACCCTTCAGGACAAATTCATGCCCACTCAGAGCGGTTTACAAAGTGTGTTATTATTATCCTCACAACAGTCACCCTGTGAGGTGGGTGCAGCTGAGAGAGCTTGGAGAGAGCTGGGACTGACCCAAGGTCACCCAGCGGGCTTCAAGCAGAGGAGTGGGGAATCAAACCTGGCTCTCCAGATTAGAGTCCTGCTGCTCTAAACTACTACACCAAACTGACTCTCTAAGCTTGTTCATGAGGTGCAGAAGATTTGTCCTTGGGCTCTTTTAAAGCAATCTCCTCCCTCCTCAGTTCTTACACTGACCAGAGGAAGAAAGGAGTGTGCTGCATGTTCCGACTGATATCCCAGTGACACAAAACCAGTACAGGCACATCCATTCACCAATATAGGTTGTGCTTTGAAGGGCACTTCTGAGGATTTTCAGGGAGGGAACAATCTATATTATTTCTTCTTTCCCAGGGACTCTTGGAAATTGAAGTTCTATGTTGGGGAAGCCAGGAATCTTTAATAGAATTTTTTTTTACATTTCAAAAAATTTCAAATTTCAATCTTGAAATTAGACTTGTAGAGAAATGTCTTTTTAAAAAACAAGTCAGCTCTTATTTTAAGGACGTGCCATTATTTTAAAGCAATGAGCAACTTGAAATAAAAACTCCCCTCGTTCCATCGATAAATACAGCAGCACCTATGATGGAAAATTATGGGGGTGGGGGAGGTGGGGGTGAATTAGAATATAAATTGGCACTTTTTCTAGCCAAGGTGATCTAGGAGATTTTGCTGCAGATTTTTCACATCTTTTATTTCATTTGTTATTGGCAAAGCCAGCGAGATGCCAGGTTCCTCAATATCTTTATTCCCAGGGACTTTTCTGCCCCTATGGTCAACTATGGAGGAAGCTCATTTTAAACCATATGTAGGTCTGCAGGTGTTGCCTTATACTGATGGTGCTAAATGCCTATACGTTGAGGAGGAATGCTTTGAATGAGTCTTAGCTAGAGCAACTCAGCATTAATCAGCCAGCAACAAATATTGGGTCCCGGAGACCTGGCTCTAGGGAGTAGAACTTCTCCAGAACCTTGGAGAGGTCCCAAGAATGATGGTTCAACTGAGCATCTAAACACCCAAGTACACCAGCTGAATCCCTGGACCCACCTTTAACTGAGAGCTTGCTAGAGAATTTAAAGGGTGATCTCCAGGTGGGGTCTCTGACTTCCCACATGAGAATGAGGGCCCTTTGTGCAGTTGTGGAGTTGGGGATTCCATTTCTTACTTCTCTTCCACCCAGTTTCAGACTCAGAGCAGAACCACAAGTGACAAAAGGCACAGATTGGACACTTGTCTGCTTCCCTCAAGTTTTGATGGGAAATGTAGGCAACTTGGCGGAATGTTGGACAAGTGACAGTTGAAAAGTCCATTGGACAGCAGTCAGAGAGCGAAGCTGCGAGACCAGGATGCCTACATTTCCCATCAAAACTTGAGGGAAGCAGACAAGTGTCCAATCTGTACCTTTTGTCACTTGTGGTTCTGCTCTCAGAACCTGACATTATAGGAGCAATCCAAAGCAGATCTACTCAGAACTATGTTATACAGTTCCATGTTTTACAGAGAGGCTTCCTTCCAGGAAAGTTTCCTTAGGATTGCTGCCTGTTTAGCTCTGTGTGGTCAGTAGAAGGTTAATCCACAAACTGAAGTCAGCTTGTGGCTGTGGAATTTGTGGGACAGGTTCTTGCTGATGTGTAGAAGCCCTACCAAATTTGCAATCATCCTGTGGTGATATGGCTGCTCAAAAAGCTGATCAACAATGGACAGTCAAAACCTTTCCAGGTCATTTCATACTGCCCTTCACACTTAACTCTGCATTTCTTTTTTGTTGTCGTTGTTGTTCAGGCTATCCACCTCACTGTCACTGTCCTGGACGATGTGACAAAAACTGTCGAGCGAATGAGCTTTCTGCCTTAAGCTGTGCCTGCCCATCACGGCGTTGCTGTATTTCACGTCCGCCGCCACCTCCTCCACCTCCTCCGCATCATAAATATCCACAGCCACCACATCCTCCAGCACCACTTCCTCTACCACATCCACCACCACATCCTCTACCACGTCCACATTATAGATATCCGCCTCCACCTCATCCTCTTCCACCGCCACCACCACGGCCACATTATCCACCCCTGCCACCACCACCTCCTCCTCCTCGTCCTCTACCACCTCCACTCCCACCACGGCCACATTATATATATCCACCTCCTCCTCCACCGCTACCTCCACCCCGTCCACATCATAAATATCCTCCTCCTCCCCCACCACCACCCCCTCCTCCTCCTCCTCCTCCCCCACCACCACCTCCTCCACCCCGTCCACATCATAAATATCCACCTCCTCCTCCTCCGCCGCCGCCGCCGCCACCTCCCCTGCCACCTCAGCATCAGAAGTATCCACAGTACAGGCCACAGTACAAAGGCTGAGATCCCAACGAAGCTAAGCAGAGGAGATTCCAGTGCAAGAGCTATTGCTACAAGGCTCGAAGAAGTCATTTTGTCTATTCCCTTTTATTAAAGAATTAATATGACCGTAATAGTTATTTCTACATTTAATTTTCTTCAGAGTGGTCCTTGAATTGCAGCTGCTTGAAGTACTCCCCCAAAAGGTAGCTTTTTATTAATCTCCCCCCAACATCTACACTATCTGCACCTGTTGTTTCACCCGTTCACACTGCAGCTGCTTCCACACACATTGGATAATCCACTTTCAATACTCTTTAGTGAATATTTGGAACTGCTTTTCCATGTGTGGAACAAAAAATCCAGTTCCAAAGGATTGCTAAAGTACATTGAAAGCGCATTATTCAATGTGTGTGGAAATGGACAGCATCTCTATTAAATATTTATTTAAAATATTTATAAATCTGCCTCTCTCTCCAAAAGAAATCAGAGGCCAGTCATTAATGTGAAAACTTGTGGCACAGATATCAATGTTATTTCAATTTAGTTTGTTTTGTTCATTTATAGTTTTATTCATTTTATTGTAGTAATTACACAAGCTCAAATTCTTTAATCTGTTCTTTTTAATTCACAACTGCTTTCAAAGAGCACACATTTCCAGATGTAGTTCTTTTCTCCCAACCTATTGCCATGAAATATTCAAGGGCAGTATCCATTATGAAAGAGACCTATCCCACCACATTTCTGGCCAGCTGGAGAAAGTGTCTCTGGTGCATAAACTATTAAATGCACAATATATTTCTGGTATTAACATCTCTTTCTCCCAACCAATGGGGATAAGATTATTGGGGAATTTACTCCATACCCAAGGGGTTTTCCCTATGACATTTGAGACAGATAATGGAAACAATCCCCATTTTACAAACATTGAGAAATCTGGCTTATATTGTGTGAAACAGAACTGGTGGATTGGGTTGGGCTGCTAGAATCTCAGCCGTACGCAACTCCCAAGTAAACACATCAGAAATCACTAATGTTTTATCTAATTAGGATGTACATAAAAACGTACTCCTCTCAGACAAATACAGTATTGCGTGTGTGCATTGTCTAGATAACATGCCGGGAGAATACTAACACAGTGCAGAGCAAGTGCAAGTGTTTTGGGATGAAATGACTTCCTTTGACTGCAGCTTTAGGCCAGAATTCAGCACTGAAACAGCACAAGTAGTCTTGGATGATGATCTCCCCTTCCACTTGGATAAGGGAAATCCATCATTCCTGACATTGTTGGCTCTTTCAGCAGCATTTCATACACCGAACCATGATATTCTGGTGCATCAACTCCAATTAATCGTGGGGTATAAGGAACAGCTTTCCATTGGTTTTGGTTTTCTTTTTCTTGTTAGTAGGAGACAAAGGGTTACCAAAGGCTTGACAGAGTCGGCTAGTTGGCAGCACATAGACAGATAGCTGGATGGGTCCTGCCATCTGTGGTGCACCCATGGGGGTGTGTACCTGGCCACCAAACCTTGGATACCTGCATGGATCCGTGACGGCCATCCCACTCCAGATGGGCTATGGCTGAGCACTGAAGATTGGCCAAGTGAGCCCCCATACTCTGTAGGGGTCCTGGCTTGGCAGTGGCTGGGGCTGAGGGTGCCATCCCTGGGGGCTTTGGTCAGTGGCAGCTCAGCACCATGCCACTGTCTGACGTGACTGCTCAGGAGTATCCCTGGCTCCTGGCTGTGGAAACAGGGTGTGGATGGGGGATTGGGGTGGGCTGGCCTTGAAGTGACCTCATTCCATGATGAGCTCTCCATGCCGTGGGCACTGGCTTGGGGTCCTGCCACGGGGCTGTTTCCTTGACCACTCGGAGTGCCTGCAGGGAATACCTGGGGTGTGCCCCTGGGGTGGCAAGAGGCACCCTCCGTGGGGGGAATCACATCTCCAGGGGCCTAATACCACACTGCAGCTGCCCCCTCCAATTCTGCCCTGTTGGTAGGCTGTGTTCTTGTATGTTCCACCCATTCCCTGGATGTGTTTTCAAGTCACCACAGCAGTGTGAGATACTGTAGCACACAACTTGGCATCTAGCACACAACTCAGCACGGGGCCTGCCCATGCACGGACCAGGCTTTCTATTAGCCACCAGGAGCTGGCATGGGCTGCAGCAAAGAGGTCAGGGTTCAGCCAGTGGCCAGTGGGTGTGCACCATGGCACCCATTGGCCTCCTGTGGTCCTCGGGGCACCAGGGACACGGCAGTGAGTGTCTGCGGGAGGTGATGCTCCCAGACTCCCTGGGCAACTAAGGACTATGCTGTGGGTTTTGTGATCAAGATCCCCCACCCAGGAATGGACTCCTCATCTGAGGATGAAAAGGACAAACCAGAGGCTGCCCTGGGGGGTGATCAGGAAGCTCAAACACTCAACACCACTACGCCCCCCCCAGGCCCAAAGCCCCTGGATTCCGAGGCCTCCGTTGAAGGACCTGCCCTGAAGGCTCAGCTTCAGATTGTGCTGCCCGCATGGCAGACTCCAGGGCAGCCAGTCCCCTACCTCATAGGGCCAAACAAGCCACCAGTTGCCCATGTTGTCTCCCCACCAGGCAGGAATGGAAGATATGGCAAGTCCACAAGGAGGCAGCACTAGGCTAGAGGTCTGTGCCCAAACGACTAAGCCAATCACTTCCTAAATGCATATAACGCTTTGCAGGATCAGGTCTCAGTCAAGCTCTGGCCAGTTAAGCCCAGGAACAGGAGGGGCTCCTCTGTGTTTAGACTACTTAAGCCCTGGGCTAAGCAGACAGTCTTGCTGGTTCAACCAGTTCACGTGGTGAGTGCAGACTATGATCCTGGACCTGGATGTGCCCTGACCTCAGGCTCTGTGGATGGCCAGGCCCTGCTTCTGGTTAGCCTTGCTCTGAGGAGCCCGAAGACTGCTTCAGGCCCAGGCAGTCAAAGACACAACAGCTAACTGTGTGCTGTTGCTTGGGGACGTTTCTAGGCTGGGGCAGCTTAGGAAGCCAACTAATGTCTGCCGTGCGCCCAGGCCCACCAGTTCCACCACTGGAACAGACAGCTGAGCTGATGGTACTCTGGTGGGGGGGGGCATGGTGTTGCCATGGCAGCGCTTGGCAACAGCAGGGCTGTATCATCATGACGCCTCTCTGGCATGTCACTGGGTTACGCTGCCATGTAAAGTAGCTGGTCAGCTTCCCTGCACACTCCCCCCCCCCCCCGGATTGTGCTGCAAGATTCTCTAAACAGAAACATAACAATGAATCTTTGACACAGAGTATAGAAAATCAGATCAGGACATTCTCTAGCTTAGCCATGGCATGACAACTGATGCAAAAGCACGCAATGACAGAGAAACTGTTAACAGGCACATGGAGAAAGATACTCAACCTAGACAGAGATTTGCTTCCAGCCGTAACTGGTGGAAAGAAATGCTGGGTGCCGAGCAGAAGCCTGGCGTCAGCACAAGCCACCCTGGTCACCAGATCAATGCTGATCGCTCGGTGTGCTTATCTGTTATTTCCTGCTTTCCCCCTGCCCTCCCCCACCTCTGCTGCTTCGTGGAACTGAATAAGAAAGTTCCACGAAGCAAAGCACATATGCTGAGGAATAAATATTTCTGAATGCCATTAATCCTTATTGTCAGGTCTCTTATAGCAACTATACAGCTGAGTGGGATCTGTTCTAGTCAGATTTTGGTTAGTTATGACCTTAATTGCCCACCCCTGATGACAGCCTGCTCAAGGACACCTGCGACTGAAGTTAGCAGAGATCTGTAATCCCAAGAGCCAGTCTTCATGTTCAGGAAATCATAGGAGACTGACCCTCTGGGGACTGCCTCATTGCAGAATGCAGGGGGGGGGAGCACAGGTGTGGGGAGCATCTTCCCTCAGATCATAAACGATCACTGGACATAAATGGTATCTCAGGACATGGGTGTCCATAGGGAGGGCAAGGAGGTAATTGCCTCCTACCCAGGACCTTAAATTTACTAATTATTTTATGCACCATGAGACATACAAACTTCCAAGTAGTCAGCAAGAAGTCGACAGTAATTGTTGAGTGACCTTGCTTGCCCTCCCCAGTATTTCTGTGAACACCCTTGCTTTGGGGAAATGTCTTCTTCCTGAAATACTAGCTTTCCACAGGCAAGGAACTCTTGACAACTCTTCTTCCTGACATGCTAGCTTTCCACAAGCAAGGAAAGCTCAACGCTGCAGACTCACATCAACCCATCCTCCTTAGCAGTTTCTGCTATAACTTTAAAGCAGTTAATTCCTAGCACCAGTTGAAACAGACGTGAGTGGAACATTTTCTGGAAAAATTTTCTGCAGAAACTTTCCCATTTCTAAAGATTCATTGTTTCATAAAATCGGTGGCAATGAATGGCTGCTATTGCCAGTACAATATTAGGCAAGCTTGGCAGTTTCAGAAGTTGCAATTAGTGTTTTTAGATTACTATTGTTAGGAATTCTGTCTGAGATAATAATCCAAATAAAAAATATCAAGCTACGAATTCACCGGATTGGCTGTGAAGGTCAAATCAAAACCAAAGTTAAAATGCTTATTAGGATGTTTCCTCTCACAGGATGAAAAGGATATAGTCGTCACAAATCTGAAATGGAACCAACAGTAAATACTAGTGATGTCTCAGAAAGTGACAGTAAAACGCATGGCTTACTTAACAGTACAACTAACATGAGTCGGGGGTGCCTGACATGACTACCAGCCAGGAGTACATAGGGGGAATTTCTTTTCCAAGGAGCTTCGCCGCTCAGTGTGGCTTCAAGTGTTGTAATGCTCGGGTAACGGAGGAGCTTTCACTAGCTGAAATAGCCATGAGGATTCTGCTTGGCCCTTCCTTGGGTTCCACATGTCCTCCTGTGATCGGGGACACATGGAATCCAAGGAAAGGACAAACAGGACCTCCTGTGGCTGTTTCCACCGATGAAACCCACATAGGAGGCGAAGCCTGAACTCCCTCCCCCACCCTCACAGCTACACTGAGCAGTGGAGCACATTGAAAAGGTGAGTCCCCCATGCACATGAGGCTGTAAGTCATGTCAGGGGACCCCTGAAACAACTCATATAAGTTTTATCATTTAGAGAAGCCTTGAAATGCCCATAGAAGAGAGTTCCTCAAATTCAGAGTTGAATATCAAAATTTAATCTTGTTGAGAACTCAGAACGTTGATTTGTTTTTTTCTAATATTAAATTATCACCATTTTAAATATGCATTCCAGGCCCCCATTAATTACAACCAGGTCAAAACAATCAAAATTACATAAAATCAGCCTCAAATAGTGCACTCGGAGTTAAAAATATGAAATATGGTAAATTTGCTGACCCACAGGTAACATTTTTATATAAATGCTAGTAAATAGTGCCCCCCGGTGGACATAAAAATGATAAATCTGTACGTCTGATTATAAAGTGCCAAGTTCTTTTTAGCGGTATGTCTTAAATGAAACAGGCCTCAGTTCTGTAGTTGTTCAGCTCTACCATGGGCTTGATTGGCACAAGTATGCTTTTTTGGGGGGTGGGGCAGACTCATTCTAAACCCTCAACCATGTACTTAGGATTGCAGACTCTTGCTGATCTTTTGTTGCCTTCAAGATACATTGCTGCCTGCTCATAGCCCCTTCCAACCTAGTAAGGTTCACCCATGTTTTCATCTCAACATTCACATTCTTGTCAGCACCCTCTCCTGCTTCCTCAGTTTCCTTCTTGCACATTAGAAAAGAGTTTCATGAATGCATGCAATTGCTTTATACTGAGCCACACTTTCTGTCGGGATTAGTGTTGTCTTCTCTGACTGGCAGTGTAGCTCCACTAGATCTCAGGCAGAGGTCTTTCACATCACTTACTAGCTGATCCCATTATCTGGAGATGCCAGGGGTTAAACTTGGGAACTTCTGCATGCAAAGGAAATGCTGTAGCAGTGAGCTGGTTAACCATGGATAATAAACATGGATAATAGGGAGGTATGGTGAGTGCTGCTGAGTTCATTGCTGCTGAGAAGCAGGTTTAGGGGACTTGGTTGCTGAAAGAGATGCAGAAAGTTTGGGTGTTTAGATAAGAGGTGCTAAGCAAAAAGCACAGGGGATGGGAGCTGGTATGCCCACCATATCATAGCCCCCACCTTATGCATCCAGACCTTTGGACTTCACAGTGATTGTCCAGCAACCTCAATTGCATAATTATTCTTGCATTGGATCTTTGTATGCTTTTGCTTGTCAGACCAACTGAGAAAGGAGACTTCCAAAAGAATCTGGAATCCTTTGTGTATCTAATTCCATGATGTTTAGCTTTTGATCATCTTATCTGTGTATGCACAACTCATCTGTGCACAGGGGCTCGCATAGGTAATATGACCCAGAGGAGTTAGCCGTGTTAGTCTGTAGTAGCAAAATCAAAAAGAGTCCAGTAGCACCTTTAAGACTAACCAATTGGCCCTTCCCCCCCTCTCCTCCTCTATATTTGGCCAGTTTCCTTCTGCCCTCCATGCATCTGATGAAGAGAACATGATTCTCGAAAGCTTATGCTACAATAAAATTGGTTAGTCTTAAAGGTGCTACTGAACATAAGAACATAAGCAAAGCCATGTTGGATCAGGCCAGTGGCCCATCCAGTCCAACATTCTGTCACACACAGTGGCTAGAAATCCAGTGCCATCTAAAGGACTGTCAGTGAGGCCAGGACACCAGAAGCCCTCCCACTGCCTTCCTTCCAGCACCAAGACAACAGAGCACCACCTCCCCACAAAGAGAATACCATCTATCTCCTGTGGCTAATAGCCACTGATGGACCTCTGCTCCATATATTTGTCCAGTCCCCTCTTGAAGCTGGCAATGCTTGTAGCTGCCACCACCTCCTGTGGCAACTGGACTCTTTTTGATAGGTAATATGAGTTTGCCATTAAGCCAGTTGCATACTAAGACCTTTCCTTGGGGTGGCTGGTGGCACATGAAGCAAAGTAGACTTTCTCTGCTACAGCACTAGATGGGGTCCATGAACTGTCCAACACTGTAGTGAAATGAGATGGAAGTACTCATATAACAGACAAGCCTTCTGTTCTGAGGCATTAGATGGGACTCAGCAACCTTCTATGCATAAAGAGACAAACTACATCAAAATTCAGTCCAAGAGAGAACAACAAAGAGCCAGCATAAGAAAGCCTATTTGGATAACTGTGAATATACAAGTTAACATGACTAATAATTGATATGTTGATCCATAAAGTTTCTGCAGCCCAAATACTGATTGCTATGAGTTCCTTATTAAGAAGTGGCATTTGGGTTACAGACACGAAAATGAAAAAACTTTAACCTTTATCATTTCCCATTTTTGTAAAGAATTTCTCAGAAGCCCGTTAATCCCATTAACTTTGCTTGGTGTTCCCTTCACATACTTGTTATTCTAGAGTCCCACCTACCCCTCCAATATAACTTAACACAGAAATTTTTTAAAGAGTCACATTTAATACTGTAATGAGCTTCATTTGGCTCTGGAAACTCCCCTTTATTCGACGGTAGCAGGACTTGAAAAATCCAGAACGATTCAAAAATTTGAAGATGCCATCAGCTGCAAGGGCCCCCCCAAAGCCCTTGAACAACCATGAACAAGAGCCCTTAATTAAAAAAAAAAGTCTCAGCCACAATTGTTGCCATGACTAACATGGGAACCTGTTTAGAAAGAACAGAGGTGACCGTGTAGCTTTGTATACCAAGAACATAATGGACTCAGACAAGGTTGATATCATCAAAGGCATCATATAGATTGAACAAGGGACAATATGACCTTTGGTTAAAGAAAAATTTGTGGAGCAACAATCTGAATCAATTACAGAAGCCATAAAGAGGGAACAAACTGCTATTGTTCTCCAGAAAGACGACTTCTCCAAAAGACATAACTTTGGGGGGCATATTAGACCTAGCATGCGCGAGGACTTTTTCAAGCATGAGAATCAACTATGGCCCCATCATTGTTCAAGATGGAGAAAAAAGATTAGGCGACAAAGCATTAATTTTTATGGAAGTCCAGATACTAGCATAACCGCCAGATGCAACCCCCAAAGCAATTGTACAAATTATTGTTTTTATATAGAGACTGCCACTGGGACTGAAGGAAAATGACAGGTATAATAAAAACTATTCAGTCGATTAACAAGAGGATCACAAGATATGAAAACATTTGAATCTAACAGCAAATGTGTTCATCAAAAAACCCACAAAGATTCCAAGAATAAATCAACACAATTGTCCTGACCAATATCTTGCAGCACTCAGAGCATGTGGATAGGGAGGGCATAATATGAGAGACACCCTAAAGAAGCAAGAAGAGAGAAAGAGGCACAGTTTAGAGGTGAAGGGTTGTTCTTGTATCAAGAGCAGCAAGTAACTGACATATTTTCCCTTCTGCAGATGAAAACTAAACAAGCATCCCATCTGCTTGCAGAATATATTAATGGCATTTGAAAGAGAGCCCTGACCTGGATAGCTCAGGTGAGCCTGATCTCATCAGATCTCAGGAGCTAAGCAGGGTTGGCCTTGGTTAGTAACTGGATGGGAGACCTCCAATGAAGATCAGGGTTGCAGAGGCAGGCAATGGCAAACCACCTCTGTTAGTCTCTTGCCATGAACACCCCACCATGGGTCGCCAGAAGTCAATTCTGACTTGAAGGCACTCTCCACCACCACCAAAGAAGTATACAGCATTGGGGGGGGGGGTCCCAGTGCTACTTTAACCTAGTAGACACAAAAGTCACATTGACCCATGCTCACATGAGAAATGTGGCACACACTAGATGCTGCATTTATCACACAGCGGGCACTAAAAGATTATGGACAAGTCCTCCAACACAGTTATGGTTGTTATCAGTTCCTCCGATTATAAGTTTCAAGGGAATGAAGTTGGGCATCTTTTGGTGTGGGCAAGCATTGGGGGTACATTGAACAACATGAAATTGCAGACATCTTCGGTCCAAGGAAAGCAAAGGCATTACTAATAATAAACAAGTGTGTTTATTATTAGTAATAATACTAATAACACTTGGAAGACTAACAAAAGTTATTCCAGCATAAGCTTTCATGGACTTAAGATTTTATAATTTAATTTTATTTATTTATGTCATTTATAGTCTGCCTTTCTCACTAAGACTCAAGGTGGATTACTCAGTGTGAAATCAGCACAGTCAGTATTAAGGACATTTCAATAAACAATTCCATAGGGTAAGTTTACAAAAACATAACATTAGCAAAAATCCAATACAGAGTTAAAGAAATGCTGAAACAGAGCATAAGCAATTCTAGAACTGACATTAGACAACATAGATGGGTCCTCACAACAGAGAAATGTTATGTAAGGGATTATAGAAAATAAATAAATCATGAAGGAACTATGGAGTGGAATTATGTAAATGAAAATCAAACTATTAAAAATTCAGATAATATTAGTTATGATAAGCGAGTTGATACCTGCAATGGGTAAAATATCACAAGTTTTCTTAAGCAAGATTCGGGTCCAGTAGCACCTTAAAGACCAACTGGAGAGACAAAAATCCTAAATCCTGATTCAACTAAGGAGGTAATGTGAAACCTTAATAATTTAATTATTTCTTAATTATTTAAGATTTCATGCTGGAGTCTCTTTTTGAATAATGATCCCTTTGACATCAGTATCCCAGTCGAGCTAAATATTTTCTCATGTTTTTGCTGAGATGATCATTAT
Source organism: Eublepharis macularius (assembly GCF_028583425.1). Lineage (NCBI taxonomy): Eukaryota > Metazoa > Chordata > Lepidosauria > Squamata > Eublepharidae > Eublepharis > Eublepharis macularius. The sequence continues at coordinate 219,008,756 of NC_072790.1, forward strand.
CCAGTTTGGATTGCAGATGACTGGACTGGTTTGAGCTAGGAGCTATAAGTAATAATCAGTGGTGTTCTAAGTATATGGAATCTGGCTTATAATAGGTTATTTCTGGGTACCATTTTGCATTGATCAGTCTTTTTCTTCACTTTATTGAATGGATATTGCAATCCCAAGAATGCCTGTCATAAGTAAATCCTTCAAGTCTGTATCTTTATCAAATAAATTGGAGGAAAAAATTATGGTTGCAACCTAGTGCTTAGCTATAGACAATAGATTATGTGGAGTGCATGTAGGTATCTACTGCTGTTGATGAGTTTTCAGTATATGGAGTTGTTTTTGTGACAACCATGTTGCTGCACGGTGGTTTCCCGAAAATGTACCTTTTGTGCATACTCATTCCAGGTCAGGTTGATGGTGGGGTAAAAACTATTGGGATCTCTCAAGAGCTTCCTTTGCATGTAAAAAACATACCTTTTGGACAGGGTTTTATAGATGGAGCTTTGGCATTGAGAGGGTCCCATTCCCAAACCCCCTGGTCTGGCCAGCCATGACAGGCTGAACTGGGAAATCTCCAACAGCTCTATACAAAAACTCCCCAGGAGATCAATTTTAGATTTAATGTAATGCTTAGCAAACAAGGCAGATACTAACCACAAGCTACTTCTTAAGGAGGACAGGTGCCACATAAATTGGCTATGCAACATCTGGAAATGTGTTGTACCTTCCATTGGCTGTAGAATATGGAGGCATTTTTCCTCCCTATGTGAAAAATGGGATGGAAATCTTTGGCTGAAGAGTACCATCCCAGTTAGGAGGAAGGGAGCTATAAGAGGGATTGCATTTCTCATTGAAATCAATGGATATGGCTGTTTAATTGATACCTGACATAATGATATTAAAGAACCCAACAACAATTTAAAAGAACAAAGCAAGCTGAGCCTGAACAGGAATAAGAGTACCAGTGGACATCCCTACTAAATGAACTACAGCAACAAAATAATCCTCACCCTGGTAATTGTTATTTCTGTTCATGATTAAATTAGAGCATTTGGGGATTGTTCAGATGACTGCAACCATAAAGATGCATAAAGATATCAACAATCAGTTCTTTTTTTTTTAAATCAGCCTTCTCATTGGTTCTCTCAACACCCCCGTTTGTCTCATATTCACATTTGGTCTGTATCTGTGACTTTCTTTAAAGAACTTGATCTAATCCCTCTTTTTAAAATTTTTTCCAATATGTTTGACTCCCCACCCCCCCTTGCAGACACTGCCACAGTGCATCAGATCCACTCCATCTCTTTGAATCCAGGGACCCAGAACAGATCAGGAGGATGAGAGTTTGGGCAGTTGGCACAAAATAGATTCTTCTTGGGAAGTGATAAGAAACAGGCAGTGAACCATCAATGTATATGTAGGTAACAAACAAACACAAAGACACATCTCAGATGGCTTAGGGCAGGATGACACCATGAAAATTCAAGACAATAGCTCTTTCATAACTCAAGCTCCTCCCCTGTATTCTCTGAGGTCACAATAAATACCAGAGGAACTTCTCATACTACTCATCCAAACTTCCAAGCAACTTCTCTTTAATTTGGTCAGCTGCCAACTTGATTTGCTTGCTATGACAGCCGACCTCTCACCGTGAGGGTCTTTCCCCTCAACTTTGCTGTGTTACTGCTGGTCTCAACAGCCTGTGCAGGTAACAAAAGTGTGGAATTCCTCACTGGAGTGGATTCTGATGGATTCCTAAGATCTCTTTTCTCAGAGAACTTTGTGGGTCACACCTCTGTAAAGACAGGGACCTACAGATCTCTAACAAAAAATTCCAAAAGACAATTTTGAGGTAGAATAGGAGTACTTACAGTAATGTATATTCTGGAACACCAGGATGATCACTTTAGAAATTATCAGGTTATAATATTTCAGCATCTTTTGAGGGGAAACTCACTTTAATGTATGTTCTATAGTGGTGGTAAGTCAGAGTACCCAGTGTTTAAATAGCTAAAAAGAAAGAAAAGGCATTGGTAGGGCACTAAGAACAGGGCTGGCAGAGTGGAGAGAGAGTGCTAGATTAGGTTCAGGAACACTTGTCTCCAAATCCTCACTTTCCCACAATGATAATTTTAGGTGGGTAAGCCATGTAGATCTGCAGTAGAATAGCAGGATTTGAGTTCAGGGTGTAAGCTTTCAAGAGTCAGAGCTCCCTTCTTCTGACAGTCCATTCCTACTCATATCTGAAGAAGGGAGCTCTGACTCTTGAAAGCTTACACTCTGAAAATCTTGTTGGTCTTTAAGGTGCAACTGGACTCAAATACTGCTTTCCCATAATGTTTCTTGACATAGGGCTGATTCCGCACACGTTGGATAATGCACTTTCAATGCACTTTATCAATCATTTGAGGTGGATTTTTTGTTCTGCACATGAAAAAATCTGTTCCAAATGATCTATAAAGAGGATTGGAAGTGCATTATCCAATGAGTGCGGAATCACTCAGAGTTTGGACCAATCTCTCTCTCTCTCTCTCTCTCACACACACACACACACACACGCACGCACACACACACACACACACACACACACACTGGAGTTAGATCAAGATGGGTAGCTGTGTTAGTCTGTCTGTTGTACTAGAAAAGAGCAAGAGTCCAGTAGCACCAATAAGACTAACAAAATTTGTGGTCGGGTATGAGCTTTTATGAGTCACAGCTCACTGTCAGGTCTTGCCAGGTATTTCCTCCAAGCACTTCACTGCATCACTCAGGTGTATGAGTTAAAGTTACTTTGTTAAAGAAGAATACCAGTATCAAGATGGCCAGACAGGACCATTAGCTGAAGTGACGCAAGGCAGCAAAGCAAGGTTGATTATAGGGCAAACTCCCTGCCCCCCATGGGAAAGAAAGTCCATTAGGATTTTGGCACACTGAGTCAAGGAGCCAGGAGAGAGGGGAGGAGGGAAAGGATGAGCTCTGCTCAGTCTCTTAGTTGCTGCGGTCTTGGCTGGAACTTCAAGGCCACGTTCATAGGCCGGCCAGGAAATGGTAACCAAAACATCTGCAAGATAAGCAGCTAGCAACCAGTCAGCAAAACAGGTTCCCTCTACATGTTCTCAGAGGTACACTACACACTGGAGGTATATCTGGAGGCATATCTGACACTCACTTCTTCCCTGCTACAAATTTTGTTAATCTTATAGATGCTACTGGACTCTTGCTCTTTTCTACTCTCACTCTGACCTGCCTCAAAGGGTGTTGTGATGAAGCAAGGAAGAGGAGAGAACTAGGTATACCACCCTGAGGTCCTTGGTAGAAGAGTGGAATAAAAAGTCTTTAAAAACGTGGAATCAATGTGAAGCTATGTTCTCCTACCCTAACGAGGAGAGGACTACACCTTTTATTAAAGACTCATCCCTATAAAATAATTTAAAAGAGCTGTATTCCTATGTGGGGAAAGGGGATGGAAAAAATGTGTTGAATAATTCCAAGAGTCCATGGGTACTGGCCACTAGGTGCCCATGACTGTGACACATAGTCACTACATGCATGCACATTCATTCAGCATTATAGCTTGCATGTCTGGGAGTTTGAAGTGCATATGTACACTATCTGTTTTCCCTGGGAACCTTGGGAACTGTCATTTGCAAGGGCAGCCAGGGCACTCGAACAAAACATTTTCCAGTGCAGATGACCATTTCTTTGATGAATCAGAGGGGCTACGGCAACGCTAATGCCCTGCAACTGGCAAAGCAAGATGATCAGCATGCAAATGTTATGAAGGTTGCTTCAAGGCGGCAGGATAGCCTCACTGCCCTGTGGGCATCTTTCCAAAGGATTCCTTCCACGCACGTGTTCTGATTCCGGAGAGGCGGATGGTACAAGATGTTTAAAAATTGCCAAGCAAAGGGGGAAAAAAATGAAATCTCAATATATACTCTGTGAGGAGCATGGAGCTTCAGCTTCCTTACACATGCAGTCCTTTGCTACAGAAGCGCAATCCTCCTCTTTCACTAAAGTCAGGGGGGAAAGTAATCACTTTTAAAAGTAGTTCTAAAGCTGTGAGCAAAGGGGGAGAAAGAGGTATGCTCCATATCTTCATGGACACATAGAAGACAATAGATGCCTATAATAGTGGAACGATAGCAAAGCATACCCATTCATTCAATAGTGCAGGCTTCATGTTTAAGGGCTTAAGAAGTATGTACAGTATAGAAAAACTGGTTTAATAATCATTCCCTCTTTCCCAGGAAATCTTGGTCATTACAGTTCTCTGATGGGGAGCACAAACAGAAATATTCTTAAATAGCAAACATTATAAGTTGTGCTTTTAAAACCAGGGAAAGAAATTGGGAGTCTGTTGCATAATTTTTGACCTATTATTAAATTCAGCACCTTCAAAGATCTTGCATACCAATCTCTAAATATACCACTGCCCGTAATTGGGAAAGCAAAGGAAATCCCCTTTTCTCTGCTCACTGAAGACTCAACCACACACACACACACACACACAAAATGACATTCCACAAAGATTTAAACAGAAGTCAACTAACAATAAATCTACCTGCCACTAATAGACTATTCCACAGGGTGGGGACAGAGTAAATGGAAACAGTTCTGCCTTTGATGGAAATACTTCTTCCCCAGGAACTTGAATGGGATCATAAATTGAGAATTTTGCCCGTACTTTTGATCTGGAAGGTTTCATTTTAGAATTTCAACCCCTTTCTATTTCTTTTGTCTGTAGCCTGTAAAGACTTGAGGCTTGTCTCCCATTATTTGCAGAGGAACAAATTCTAATCTGCAGTTCAAGCTCCAGCACAGTGGTTCCCAATCTCTGTGTGTGTGAGCGTGTGTGCGCTTGTGTGCAGAGTTATTGAAAGGGGTCCATGAATCCACATGCACACTAAGCTTTGTCATTTTGATCTTTTTTCCATTATGTCCGACAAATTTTTTGTTGTTAGAAAAAGGTCCTCATACTTGAAAAGACTGGGAACCGCTGCTCTAGAAGGTGCCTCTACGGGATTTGCTGAGGACAAAGTTTTACTCGAAAAGTGTGTTGAATTTTTTTAAGCAAGGCTGTCTGATGTTGGCAGAAAGTGCCCTCAAGTCATAGCCAATTTATAGTGACCCTTGTTGGGGTTTTTGAGGCAAGAGACATCCAAAGGTGGTTTGCCATTGCCTGTCTCTCTCTCTCTGCAGCAACCAGCATTAGAAAATGCTAATTTATATATATACTGTTAACATAATCATTTTCTGAATTTCTTTTTTTTTAATATAAATGATTACAGCAGGAATTAATTTACTATAATGTGTTTAATAAAACATTATTAAAGAGTTGAGTGTTTTCAGTGTTATCCAGATATTCTGATAGTCCTACCTATTGTGACTGTATGAGAGCATTTCTGTCCAATAATACACTTTACGACAATTTGTTTTCTACTCTCAGTTTTAATTTTGTCTCCCTCTCAGATGGCAAAAATTAGTATCCATGTGCTATGGCAGCATAGGGTGCAGCAGTTTGCAACGGTTTCTCGGGTGTTGGCTATACTCGCAACTTTCCTTATAGAAAATAAAGTGTGGCGTCATCGCGCGGGCGTTGAGGCGTGCGCATGCTTCGTGGCGGGCTGATTTTGGCCTCAGATGGGCCCCCTGCAAAGCGTGCAAGTGCTCTCAGGACCATGCAAAGATGTCACTCCCAGGAGTAATATCGTTGCGCCGCCCCAGGAGCACATTTGGGAGGCCTGTTCCCACGCCTTCCCCCCTCCCTGCTGGCCAGGTGAGTGGTGGCAGGGGGGCAGAGGGTGAAAGCGGGGGATCCCCCACCCCCTTACATTCAATGGTCTCTGGCTAATGTGTCTCTTTTCAGAACCGTAACAGGAACCACATATTCAGAGGCTCAGCTTGAAGCAGCGACCGCACGTTGATGGGTGAGCAGGGGAGAGAATCCAGCTGCCCTGGCCTGGGAGTCTGCAACTGCCTCCACCATTTCCCTTGCATGAGCCCAGGCACCATCTCAACAATGCGGGTTCCCATATGCAAGGCCAGCAGTGTGTGTTGGGGGACAGCCCAAGCCACTCGCTCCACCTGGCACCATGTCATGCAATGGAGCCAACTCCCAAGGAAGTGAACCCCGGAGAACCACCAGTAATTGGGGAGTGGCAGGGATGCTTGCAGCCTGTACTGGGCTGTTAGCATACTCCCTTGCCAAACTGTAACAGCTGCAGAGCACTCCCTCACAGGAATAGTATGTTTCATTTAGATGGCGACAGCATCTACACAGGATGTGGTCAGCACGGTGTCTGTGCTGTTAGCCATTGCTGCACATGTTTCTGTTTAGCTTCTGTGTAGGTGGCGATTCAACCGGGAGGCCTGGGAACGTGACCAGCGCAGTTCCTGCCACTCTGCTCAGTCACTGGTTCCAGGCTACCTCCTACAGCATCCTGCCTTCAGCAGTTTCCCAGTCAGCAAGTTCTCCTCACTCATATGCATGCTGTACTAGGGAAAGCTCAGCCCGTTTCCCCATGGCCCCTGGAAGCAGTTCACAAAGGAGCAGGGGCCGTCCTGGCCAGAGGGAGTTGGCAACCCAGTCCATTGGACATCTTCATCAATTTATTGCTCGTCTGCTCAATAAATTTGGGTCTGTTCTACAACTCTGGCCCTGTCGGGGTTATTGAGCAGACGAGACCAGCTCCATGCCCCTCCATGCCTCACCTCTTCACGCCCCCATCAGTGATTTTCCCTTATGACTGCCCCTTCACATGTCCAAGAAGTGGGCTCTGATTCAGGGATGCCCATGCTAGGATGATTGTTGTTGGTCTTTCTGGTGCCACCGGATTTCTGCTTTGTGGCAAAACATAGCAGGGGTCCACTGCTACCCTGAAGGCTGCCCTCACACACTCTGGTGGCTGCTGTGAACAGTGTACTTTTGTGTCAGTGGCCACCTCTGTGGCCCTCAGGACTGTGCTGCAAATTGTCTTAAAATGAGTCTCCTGAAATTGTAGATAGAAGAAGACTGCAAAAACAGTCTTTAAAAAATCAATCCCTTAAGAAAAAGCCTGCATAAAAAAGGAGTATTTTGGCTAGGTGTCTAAAAAAGGAGGGTTGGCACTAGACAAGCCTCAAAGGGATGAGTGAAAAAGTCCTGCCTCTAGTCATCAGCTTGGGCGAATCACAGCTCACTTTGTCATATGCATAGGAATATAAATCCATGGTCACTGTTTTTATATTATGACAAGAGGGGGACCAGATGTCCTTCAGGTGTGCCATTTGCTTTCTTTACTTGGAGCTCAGGGAAGTGATGGCTCTTGGGCCGTTGAGGAGGAGCTGGAAATACTTTTTTGAGAAGTAGGTGCCCCACCACAACCTCAGAAGCCAATAGCCACTCAGACCACTTCTTCTGAGTGGCCTGGAGGAAATTCAGTCTGGGGCTTTCCTGGGACGGACTCCTGCTGCTTCACATCTATAAAGTCCCTCCACACACACCTTAAAATCATCTCTCATGACTTGGGATAAGATGGATGAGTAATTTCACCAGTTAATCAATTAAACCTCACATCTTTTGACAATTTATCATCATCTAACTCTGCACTTCCTCTTTTTACAGGATAGAAACAGTATCATTGTAAATGTTGCTGATATAACGAATGTACCTGCTATATAGCACACTGTGTTTTTGGCATGCATGCCTGTTGCTCACCAGCAGAGGGCAACCTTCTGCTCCCACCAGTATCCCCATTTCCCACATCCAAACTATCAAGTAGTGGGAGGAAATGAGAGGGGAGGAAAATGATGTCTCTGCATCCATGATGCTCTAGGAATTTCCCCTATGGTCCTTACCACAGAGATTGGGGAAATTCCTAGAGCATTGTGAATTCTGGGGTGTTGCTTCTGGGTGATAACCTGGAAGTGATGTCACTGCATTTGCAATTATCTGTCCTTCACAAGCTCCACGCCCCACCCCAAACTCCTGAGGTTGCAGCCACAGGAAGGGCTAGCCTAGCCTGTGAGTATGGGGAGTTACTGCAGTTTGTCACTTTGTCCTCCCACTCCAAAGTATAGACCACTTCCTCCACCTCCAAATTATGAACCGGATTCCCTTCCCAAATATAGACTCTGCTGAAATGACATTTCATCCCTGATAACTGCATAATTTTTTTCTACTTTGCTTTGTGAGTGTTGAAGTTATTCTCTCTGAATGTTCAGGTCAAACTTCCAATGCAAGCAGCTTGGTCAAAAAGAAGAGTTACAGTGCAATCCTAAGCAGAGTTACTCCAGCCTACGCTCATCGACTTAAATGGATTTAGACTGGTGTAACTCTACTTAGGATTGCAGTTTTAGTCTCTGCCCCAACTCCTATTCTAAAAAGCAGAGAGGGAGCATTAAAACCATTTGAGGCAACTCAAGAGGCTAACACAGAGACAGGACTCCGGCCTGCAAGCACCTACGCAATGGGTCCTTCAGTGTCAAAGTGACCAAATGATTTTAAGTTCCCCCCTCCTCACACTGGAGAAATGACAGGTGGAGTATTTTGAGGGCTTAGGGGAAGAAGAAGGATGCCCTTTAAAAGAAGGAGGGCAGCAATGCTTTGGAGAGTACAGGGGAAGCGATGCTTCCAGACACAGCCGTTTTAAAGGGGGCAGATGCTTTAGCCATTCTGGAAGAAGGCTGTCTCTGGAATGAAGATCAAATGCAGACCACACAAGACATTTTTGCCTCTCTATTGAACATCATAATCATATGTTTAGACTTGGGGCAGATATACGCATTTTTACATATTTGATTCTCCTTTGCTCAGATGCTTATAATTCTTTGCTGTTCAACTATATTTACTCGTGTGTCCATTGTTTGCTTACCTTCTTTCAGATAAAAATATTTTTTCTCAAATTGGCATTACTTGGTGTCTGTAAAACAACGTGAAGCCCAGCTCAGTCCACATTTAGCAAGAGTGTGAAGGGGGGGCAGCTATTAAAGCCTGCTTTTCTAGAAAGCGCATGTAAGAGAGATTGCCCTCCCCTGCAGTGATTTGGAGAGGGAGAAGCAAAAATGGTGCTGAGGTCTTTAAAGAGACAGGAGACTGGGTGCAGATCCTTAGGTTGGACTGAACTTCTGAGCACTGGTTTGTTGGTGGCAACTGTAAGAAGTAAGGGACGTATGGATGCATGAGGCTGCCTTATACTTATATCAGTCCATCAAGGTCAGTGTCTACTCAGACTGGCAGTGGCTCTTCCAGGAAGAGGAAAAGGTCTTTCACATCAGCTACTGCCTAGTCCTTTAAACTGGAGATGCTAGGGATTGAACCTGGGACCTTCTGCATGCTGAACAGATGCTCTACCACAGATCTACCCCCTCCCCAAGAGGACTGGGTGAGACAAGGGCTGAAAAGAGGTGAACCATTTGCAAATCTTGCCACAAACTGGAGTCATGACAGGAAATCACACAAGGAAGACGCCATCGTTCTGGGAGCTTTGCATGATTTTGCATGGCCAGTAAGATGTGTGAAAACAACTCAAAAGTCTTCACCTGCTGGGAGAAGTCAAAACAGCAGGATTTGAGTCCAGTGGCACTTTAGAGATAAACAAGATTTTCAGGGTATAAGCTTTCAAGAGTCATTGAGAGGGAGGCAGATGAATCTCCCAGGGATATGATCTCTATATCAGAAGCTACTGTTTGCATCTACTCCTCCTTCCCCTCTCCACCTATATATCTGACCAGTTTCTTCTTGCCCTCCATGCATCTGACGAAGAGAACTGTGATTCTCAAAAGCTTATGCTACAATAAAGTTGGTTAGTCTTAAAGGTGCTACTGGACTCTTTTTGATTTTCCTAGGGGAGAAAGTTCCAAAGTTTTGGCCCCATGACCAACAAGGCCCTTTCTTGTCTAGCCTCAGCTTGCAAGGGCTCCCAGAGCAGGACCCTGACAATGGCAAGGGTGGTGGGGTTGGTTCATTATAGATGACACTACAAAGGCTGACAGTTTGGAGCTTAGAGGAGCTTCTGCTGCAGAAACCATCTCTATAGAGTTGGGGAAAGGCATATTTTTGGTTTGCATGGAGTCTCACACACGTGCACCCACACACTCACAATTTATGTTTTGATTAATCATTTCTGATAGTATATTAACTATTTCTATAGCACAATTACAATACTATAAATCTTAAAATCATGTCGTGCAGAGTATACCATTTATGAATTTTCTCCCCCTCCTTCATTATTTTAGTTTGATTAAGAATATTAGTGATTACTGTTTGTTCCAGCACCAGCTGCCTTTTCCGAAGCTGCCTCTGCTGCAAAGGAAGACTTGCAGCTTTAAAAGAATAGCAGCAGCTGCTGTTGAAGACTGGCTGACGGTGCACAGCAGTGACGGGTTACATAAGAACCTAAGTAGAGCCCTGCTGAATCAGACCAGGGTCCGTTTAGTTCAGCATCCTTTCCCACACAGTGGCAAACAGGTTACTATGGAGGGCCAATAAGAGGGCAGAGACACTGAGGCCTTCTCTTGAACTTGCCTCCTGGCAGTGCTGTTCAGAGGGTCTCTGCCTCTGAACATGGAGGTCTCCAGTTTGGTGTAGTGCTTAGGAGAGGCAGGACTCTAATCTGGAGAACCACACTCCTCCACTTGAAGCCAGCTGGATGACCTTCGGTCAGCCACAGCTCTCTCAGAGCTCTCTCAGCCCCACCCACCTCACAGGGTGAGTGTTGTGAAGATAATAATAACATACTTTGTAAATTGCCCTAAGTGGGTGTTAAGCTGTCCTGATGGATGGTATGTTGTTGTTGTTGTTTAGTCACCATGGCTAGTAGCTACTGATTGAACAAATGACTGAATGATCCCACACACTATGCATTGTACAGAAAAACTGAACATTAGAACTTGTGCCTCACACAGGACAGGCAGGAGAAAACACTTCTTCACACAGTACTGAATTATGATATTCCCTGACACAGGGTTTGGCAAGGCTTTTAAAAAGGGACTAGACCAACTCACATAAAATAGGTCTGAAGTAGCTTAATGGAACCTCGTGCTTCTGAGGCACTGAATGCTAATCGACAAGAGCAGGGAAGGGCTATTGTCTTCAATGCCTGCCTGAGAGCTTCCCGGACGCCATTGACTGGCCACTAGGAAAGGATTGGTTCCCTCCTTGAGGACATGAGCTGTTGTTTGGGCCCACCCCTCTTTTGAAAGGAAGGCATCAGACAATGGAGCAGGCTGAAAAGTCTCATGCTGCCCAGTCAATTGGTTGGACTGCTTCAGTGGGCTATTTAAAGCCTGCGTGCCCATTGGCACTTGCCATCGCTGGCAGAGCTGTCCCACCCACCTTCCCTTTAAGTTACAGTATGGAGTTATGGGCTTGCCACAGGACCAAGTGGGAATTGTGGGGGGGGGGTCTCTAATTGCCCATGAGGAAGCCTTATTTTCACATGCTTCATATTGTTAGAGAAAGGGGGCTTATTATTAAAGAGGCCTGACCGGAGAGGGTCATTAATGCCCTAACTAAGGTAGCAGTGCAGGCCGCTTGTTCATTCGATTGGCAAGCACCCTGGTGTATGTTATGGTGGAAAGGGGTGACCAAACCAGGCACTTTGGGTTGATTCTGAACAACACAAGACTCTCTTAGTGCTGGATGTCAAAGCCCGATCCCTCATGCTGATTGATGGAAAGGGATAGTCTTGATGGGCAGGATCCTGTAGCATAGTTTGTTATGCCAATGAGGATAAGCAGAGTGGCTAAGTAATCACCCTAATATTGGAGTCAGGGAGGAATTGCCAAAAGTCTGGCAAACTCATTGGGTAGCCTCCAGCTCTAAAGAGGTGGTAAAGAGTTTACCAATCACATTTCAGCTGTTAAAATTAATACACCTCAGGCTGCAGAATCAGAAAGGCATTTTCTATGGATGCATTCATAGAAAAAGGGCTATGAGAATCTTCATAAACACCCATCAGAATGGAATCAATAAAGAGTCTAAATCTAACTGGATATAATAGATTTTATCTGCAAACTGTTTAGCAAATTGGTCACAGAAAGTTATTGAGGACTTCTCCAATTTCTGTAGGAGTCCACAGTGTAATGCACTCAAAAGCAACTGAAAAAAATCTCACTGCATGCAGAAGAAAATAAAAGAGATTTTTTTGTGTGTAAAATTGATGGAAATATAAAATAACTTGCAATTGAACAAGCAAACAGAGAAGTACCATGGCTCAGTAATATAATATATGTTCTGCATACTGAAAGTCTCTGGTTCAAATCCTAGATCTCAGGCATCTGGGCTTGGAAAGACTTCTTGAGATCTGGTGGGAGCTACTGCTTGACACAGTAGGCAGTACTAACTGGGGAAGATGGAACAATGGTTAACTGTAAGGCAATTTCATGCACAAGATCTACCACGAGCCACTTTTTGATGATTTGCTATAATGGGGACGAGTTGACCTTGTTATGGTCAGATCATTATCTGCATCAAGCTCAGTCGGCATCAGCTTTCTCACTGCACAAGGGTGGAGGACCAATGGAGCACCATTTATGTATAACTCCAGTGTTAAAACAACACTGCTGCCCTAATTGCTTCCAGGCTCCGTTTAAGGTGCCAGTTCTCACCTATAAAGCCTTTCATGGCCTGGGCCCCAGATGCCTGAAGGGACCATCTCCCCCTGTGTCAATCCACATGCCTTTTTAGATCTTCCTAGGGGTTACTCTGTCTTCAAGCAACCAATCCAGTTCCTCATATCCAGATTTTTGGGGTGGCCCCTAAATGGTGGGAAAGACACCTGGAGGAGATTCACAGGGTGTCTCCTGAGCTACCATTCCATGAGATTTCTGAGGGTGATTCCTTTTTGAATAATGCTGAACTGGGAGTTAAAAAATGCTGATACGGGTAGATGAATTTCATGGCTCTTTTCTCATTATTTGTCTGTGGTTTTCTTTCATTATTGTGTTGTCACTTTTGCATTGTTGTCAGCCACTGCTAATGAAATGAGGATGCAGGGTATGGATTTTAAAGTAACTTGTTAGGTACAGATAAAAAAATGGCATCTTTAATGTATCCTTTTTCATTCCTTGTATGGCTTCCTTTCCCTAAGACAGCCCCATACAGGAACATAAGCCACTCAGCCAGTCAGAAGCACCTGCTGAGAGTGCCTGAGTGTTCCACCAAACATGGGCTGCCCGAACTCTAGAGCTCTCAAGTCTGGCTCTTGGCAATGACCTCCAAGGGTACCTACAGCCATATTGGGGGCAGGGCATCTACCTTCGGGCTGTCCCATCCCCAGCCAAGGAACAAGGGACAGAAGAACAGTGACTACTGTCTCATCAGGTGTGGTGGAAGGGAAGATGGTGACTGTTGCTTGAATGGATGCTGAAAAGGGGGCTCCAAGGACAACTGCCTGAACTGAGCGTAGGGTGGTCAGTCTCTGAATGTTTATGAGGAGAAAGAGTTGCTAGAATGTATTGTCGAAGGCTTTCACAGCCGGAGTACAATGGTTGTTGTGGGTTTTCCGGGCTGTATTGCCGTGGTCTTGGCATTGTAGTTCTACAATGCCAAGACCATGGCAATGTAGAACTACAATGCCAAGACCATAGCAATACAGCCCGGAAAACCCACAACAACCATAGTTGCTAGAATGTTTTTGGAACAGGTGTGCAGGGAGGGGAGTCCAGTGGCTGCTGCTTGAATGGATCAGGGATGAGACATTTGGAGGTCAGTTCCAGAATGGGGGACAAGGCAGTGGATGCTGTGCAAACCGATGCTGGGGAAGAAGTTTGGTAGCTGCTGACTGAACAGACATGGAGGGGGAGAGTCTAGAAACACTGTCCAAAAAGCAAGCACTGTCCAAAAAGCAAGCACAGTAGGGACTTTTTGAATATGCACCGAAGAAGGAGAATTCAGGAGATGCAGACTGAATACCAAGGAAGGGAGCATGAGGGCTGTCGCCTGAATATGTTCAAGGGAGGCAAGTCTGGTGGTGGAGAAATGACTGTTAACCCCATCTCGGCTCGATCAGATTATCCCACTGGTGCAAAGTTAAACAAATTATGCAGAGGAAAGCAATTTGTATCCTGAAAATTACAATAATAAATACTAACCATAAAAATAAGAATACATTTTCCAGAAACTGCCCTTCATCCCTACCACAGACCAAAAAAAGCATTCAAGATACAAATTGGGCAGCTTCTCCATAGCGGAGAAGCTCTTTTTGGTCCTCCTTAGTCAGATGGACTCACTTTCCTTTCTCAGATGGCCCACAGCAGTAAAGCCCAGTGCAGTCAGTGGCATATTTGGCACAGACATGGCTTTAAGGAGACACCTCTTCCCTTGTAGGAAACTTTGTATGCATCACCATTGGATGGATCAGAACATTAGTATGAACCAAAGCAAAAGAGAAGGAACACTTTCTTCCCTACATGCCTCCTTAAGATGCCCTGTAACAGCCAGCAGAGCAGGAAAAAGCAGCTGTCCCCCTACCAAAAAGATTTATTTTCCTTACTGACTTTTGTTTGTGTCTTATTACCAGTGTCAGACCAATATATTTTGTTTGTTTTCAGTTCTTACCTGTTCATCACCTCCTTCTGATGCATGGTCCTACGTTCGACCAGTTCCATCCAGTCCTCCACTCAACTGCCTCTATCCTTGGCTGTGTAATCTTGATGAGCTATTACAGTCAAATGGATGGTATATGGAATAATAGATGGTGATTTTGGCTAGATGAGCTACAAATGTGCACCCAGTTACCTTTCTCTTTAAGCAAAAATGAAAGAGAGAATGCCCTTCCTCATACTTCAGACTGGATGAGGTTAGCTGAGCAGTGAAAATGCCACAGAAAGAGATGGAGAATGTGGAGGAAAAAATGAAATAGACAATGGCCATTGAAAATACAGCTGATGCCCATTACTATATATGAGAACTCAGAATGGCATCTATGGAATTCGAGCAATGACTTGTGCAAAGGTTGCAATCATCTTCAAGAGTTTCTTTTCAGGCATACTATAAACCTCCAAGTTCCTTTCCAAAGAAGCCATGGAGAAAATAGTATAGAATAAAAAATTAAGAGAAAATATACTTGAAGGAAAGGCTGATCTGCTGTTTTTCTACCTGATCAGCCAGGAATCCTAGTTCTAGGATAACATTTTCATATCTTAAGGCATATAGCAGAGGTACATAGCAGAGAAGATGCTCCTTAACTTTTGCTTTGGTTTGTACTGATTTTCTCTTTCCTCCACTGTGATTCAGGATTCAAATTCTATGCAAGGGAAGAGATGTCTGCATAAAGCAATGCTCACAAATTACAGTGAACACATGTACAATCCACATACAGTGTACCCTTGATTGTTTTTTGTATGTGCATTGAGTAATTGTCATGTTACAGTCAATGCACGTACAGCTGACTGTGAGATACAAATCCCCCATTTATCCAGGTACTGGTTCCCAGTTCCATTTGTAAAATGAACTCATGTTGGCTCTTCTTTACAAACAGGCAGGATGTACAAGCATTCATTGTAACATGTGTATGGGGCTTCTGAACATGTCATTGCCTGCAAAGGGCTGAACTCCTGCATGCTACCCAAAAAGGGAAGCATGGCAGGAGGCTGTCTGAAGAGGACCAAGAAGAGTGCCCTCATTGCCCCAACCATGTAGAAGCTGTTCACTCATGTTCACACATCCTTATTAAACCCATGAAAGTCTTTGGTGTATCTTGAGAGGGGTGGAGGATATGAGGGGGAGTTTCTGGAAAATATATTCTTAGTTCTGATGTCCTTTTCAGGACACAAATTGCTTTACAATTCTTACTTCGTTTATCTTCACACGGAGGACTAATCTGATGAAGCTGAAATGGGGTGGGGTGTGGGTTATTACTATCTGCACCATCTGTGAAAAGGGTCCTTCCTGTAGCCGGTCTGGAGGTGGAATCAAACTGTTTGCAACTTGTTCACGCTCCAGCTGAACCCATTCAGGCAATGGCCACCAGAGCCAGCCTTTCCAAGCACATAATATAGCACTGGCCAGCAGGATTCTCTCTCATGCATCAGTTTGGTCAGGAACTCTGATCATTACCCCCTATACTGCTCTGTGCTCCCCTGCACTGATTCAAGTATCACACCCTAGACTCCCACTCAAGTATCCCTTGTGTAAGTTGGTTTTGTGTTGAAGTTGACAGTGGTTCCATTGAGTTTGCCACATTGGCCTGTGATTCTCTGAGTTGATGTTGGTTCTGTTGGGCTTGTGGGGTCTATTTGCATTTGAAGGCTTCTGGCTAATGATAGCTCTTGTGTGTTTGGTTAGCAGCTTCTTTGCTCTGGAACTTTCTCCCCATAGGACACAAGAAAAAGAGAAGTAGCATGGCTGGGATGCCTTGTTCAGGGGCCCATAGAACTGGCCCCTTTGATCCAATTCTCTTGAAACTTGAAGAGTATTTAGTGGACTGGCAAGGCTAGGTTCTCTATAATTTGTTGTCAATTGCTTGAAAAACACCCACTCCAGCCCTCCAGAAAGAGTCCCCCATAGGCAATAATGTATTCCCAAAATTTCAGAATCCAGGAAAAAAACTGAATCCGAATTCCAAAATGGTACTGGGCACCTGAATAATCCAGAATACCAGTATAGATACCCTTCTAGAAATACAATACTGAAAAACTCAAGATTATTTCAAGTGCACATCCTTAGGCTTCCACCCTCCCCTCCACTGAACCTGCTCAGAGGAAACATTTACACTCCACTCCCGCACATCAATCATGGAAATGCACAACATAGACCATTACTTTGCAGCTGCCGAACTTGCATCCTCCTCACCCGTTCTAGTAGAAACCACTGTCCTCCCCTGCCCCATTTGTCTTCAGTGACGAATATGCTTCCCTCAGACCCGTTCAATGGGCATCAGTCTCCTAATGCCAATGCGCATTCTTATCAGGCTCCTCCTCCCTCCCCCCAGCTCTCATTCAGGCATTTCAACTGGAATCTCATGTCTGAATTAACAGCTGGCTTTCTTTTTTTCATGGTCATGCTGGCCCGGATAATTGTCTATAGATTTGGGGACATTACCTGGATCTTAAACTCTTTCAACACACTTGCAAGATCTTTGCACTAAGAAAATCTGACAGAACAAGGCGGGCCAGAACAAATAGCATTGACAGATACAATCAGTGTGCCCCAGTGGGCAGTACACATAATAAGTAAGATCCTTGTGCAGTACCTTTCTTGTCGTTATATGTTTCAAAGATGAAGTTACTTTGATCTTGATGCTATCTAAGATTTTGAACATTCTCGGTCTAGATGTAACATTCTTCAAATATAAGAACAATGAGTTGACCACTGACGGAAATGCAAGGTTGGTTCAATCCCACAGGTCTCCATTTATGTTTTTATTTGGGATATGTACTGGAAAGTTTATTTAAGTAACTTTGTTACTTTGTTACTTTGTTATTCATTTTAACATTGTTGCTCTTACACAAACGATTATTCTTAGTAGTTTCCATTTATTTTAAAAAGAGTCCTTTCTTCCTGTAATCTTTTTACATTTATCCAATTAGGATGAAATTCACATGGATTTTCTCCCTCACCCAAGGAATCCTCCCTTCCAAATTCCAGGTAGACAAGAGAAAGCACCCCTAGTTTAGAGGCCCGTAAATTCTCATTTCCACAGTGAGCCCCGGAGGCATGAATTGTCATCTGAGTTTTGTGGTTTGTTTTCCTGGGCTTCTCAAGTTGTGTAGATAACATCTATTTTTAAACAACAAGAAGAAATAAATGCTGCCCCTTTTACTTCAGTGTGCTTGGCTGATATCAGTATTCTTCGCTCAACTTTGTTGACTTCTGGTATTGAAGCCTGCCTGGGAGAGACATGCTCCGAGCGTCACAGTACGGTATGGAAGGGAGCAGAATTTAGTTCGCTTCACCTGTGCACTCCACTTCTTTTTAATATAAAAAGCATCTTCACAACCCTTATACTCTTTACCTGTGAGCTGGAGGTTTTCTGTTGTCTTTTTTTATAGTGACATAATAGTAACACTCGATATATATACTGCCCTTCAGGACAACTTAATGCCACTCTCAAAGCCATTTGCAAAGTGTGTTATTATTATCCCCACAATGATCACCCTGTGAGGTGGGTGGGGCTGAGAGAGCTCTGACAGAGCTGTGACTGACCCAAGGTCACTCAGCCGGCTTCAAGCAGAGGAGTGGGAAATCAAACCCAGTTCTCCATATTAGAGTTCTGCTGCTCTTAAGTACTACACCAAACTGGCTTTACCAGGGCTTAAACCAAAAGGGGAAGATTCATATCAGGGAAGAGAAGGGCTCTGGCTCAGTGGTAGAGCCTCTACTTTGCATGCAGAAGGTCTTCCTGGGTTCAATCCCTGGTAATTCCAGTGAAAAGGATCAGGGAATAGGTGATGTAAAAGACTTGAGACCCTGACAGAAAAAGTAGAGGATACATCTGGAATTCACTCAGGAATACCAGAATGCACCACTCCGAGCCAGGAATCTCTCTCTAAATTCATGTGAGTTCCCAACTAAGGAGCGGATCCTGGATATTCAGCAAGCCTGCTTGGCTATATACATTTGCTCTAGGAACTCATTACCAAATGTGATTGGTGTGCTGAGCTGGTAGCCAGATATAGTCAAACCAAGCAAGTTGCGAGAAATCAGTGATCAGGATCTGAGATTTGGCAATGTCTTCAAATACTCCTTAAAATTAACCACCTAAGTGGGCATTAAGGTAAGGATTAATGATGCAATTTTCTCAATCAAAATTGCCCCCCATACAGTATAAGACCAGTAGAAAAACTTTTTAAGAATTGAACTAAAATTCAATGTGATGGGCGAATCCTCACTCAGTTACACAAGTTCATCCATTCCATAAGCAGAGTTTTGAAATTTGAGATGCGGCAGAAAGATTCCTGAACAGAGTCCCTCAGAATTTCATCTGAATAGCTTGAGTGAACAAAGTTAAGCCATAATCTAGTTCCCTATTTTTCATGCTGAGGTACAATTTTGTGGGGCATGAGACTCTGGTTGGGTATATTGAACAATTTTTTACCCATGAATCAAGGTAAGGGAGTTGGACACGACTGTTTAAGATAACCCCACTCCCCATTGCAGTTCATGCAAGTTGGCCTACCTTCCTTCCTGACAGAGTAACCTTTTTCAGATGCTGAGCAGGCATTTTTAAAAATTTCCTTCAAATTGTCATGAAAGGGGACCTTTTTTTACCTGCTCCCCTTTGAGGGGGCTGATGTCTTAATTAAGAACATAAGAAGAGCCCTACTGGGTCGGACCAGCGTTCCATCTCTTCCAGCATCCTGTGTCACATAACCGCCAACCATTTCCCATAGAGGGACAACAAATAGGGCATAGAAGCTGAGACCTTCCCCTCCTGTGGCCTCCCAGCACTGTTACCCAGAGACTCGCTGCTTCTGAATATGGAGGTTATAATTAGGTCTGGCCTTGGACTGGAGAGGCCATGACTAGGAATGGCAAGACTAGTGCAGATGTCTAGTGTATAGGTAGGGCTGATTGAGGAGCACCCTGTGACACCTACGTATGAAGGGCTATTCTCAAGCCAGCCTGTCATTGGCTTGAACAGCAAAAGGGCTGGGGAAGGGGTGCCCTTGGTGCTGAGGAATATTGCCCAATGCCATGTGGGGGACAGAGATGAGGCTAAACACCTCTTGATGTGCTGTTGTTATGTGCATACTCAGATAAATGGTGGAAATGTTGGCCAAGCTTGAAAGGTTGGGTTTGCCCAAACTACTGGCAGTTGTGGAAGGCTACTTCTTTGATGCAATCTGTACCAAAAGGTAAGGAAGTATTATGTCGATGTAGATGAGCCTTTAATAAAACATCATTTAACCGGTGCATGTGGTGTGTTGACATTTTGGGTGCACATACAAATGTTTTTTCCTTGGGATGGCTTTTTTTTTTTACTTGAGTTTCCTTGTAGGATCCAACAGGTTGCAGGGCTGATTTAAGGCAGATTCTTCCTTCAGCTTTTTCTGGCATCTTAGACTCTGGGCTTGCAAAAGAGGAGGAGTGCACCCAAGTGTTATATCTGCACTGTACCCTATGGCATCACATAGGCTGGGGATTCCTAGGGCTTTGGGTAACAAATCATTAGATGATTAAAAGAAAGAAAATGATTCAAATGCAAGTGGAAGCAGAGCTATAAAAGAAAAGACTTAATGTTGATGTGAAGTAAGAGCAAGAGCCACAAAAATGGGCTTGACTTACTAGGCAGCTATTGGTAAACATCACCACCAATTTCTCTCCTCCTGTGAGTCTTTCAGCATTCTTAAAGGGCTTCTTTTACATGGACTGTGGTTAGGCAAAGGGGAGAAACCACAGTAGTTACTACTTCTATTGGAAGACACTTTCGATTGATTGATTGATTGATTGATTGATTGATTGATTGATTGATTGATTGATTGATTGATTGATTGATTGATTGATTGATTGATTGATTGATTGGATTTTTAGCCCGCCCTCCAGGGCGGGTTACAATCATAGATAAATTACAACAAATAAAACCAATAAAATATAACTCAGTACCAACATGGATTTCAACATTCCAGGTGGTGCGCCCTTCCCCCTTTCCCTGCCCACCATACACAAGGGAAGAAAAGGGTGGAGGTGTGGGTTGGTGAACCTCTAACTCCTCAAGCATGGGGAGGCAGATGGACCATATGCTCCCCCACACACACAGTGGCAGGAGACCAGCAGGGAGGCTAATTAGATGGATCCCTTCATCAAACCACACACAAAGAGCTTCACAGAGGGTTTAGCAAAACTTAATTCCACCTCTCCAAAATGGCACTTAGCCCTGGAGAGACAAAATGCAGCAATTTCACCTGTCTCAGTTTCTCACATGCAAGACCCACTAGACCCAAATTTGCAATTTGGCAGCATATGGCCCTTTTCAGACATTATCCCCACACATGCCAGGAGGTCAGCAACTGCACGTGTCAAGAGTGCATGGCTCAGTAATCATGTTGTCTGAACAGGGGCACCGTTCCTATTTTGCATGCAAATACAGCGTCATGATGACACATGAACCAACCCACATGGCACAAATGGCACAGATGGCTCATAACAGTCCGGAGTGCTCAGAATCAGAAAGACAGAGGGGAACAGTCACTCCACCCCACCTCCAAACACAACTTCCTTAAGAGTAAGAAATTCTGAAGCAGGTATGCCTAGGATTGCCTCTAAATCTTAAAACTGTAAGACATGCCAGTTTCCTTCTGATCAAGGCTAAATGAGACGGGAGTACGAGAAATGAGAGAGTTGGGAGAGTTGGTTTAGAACTCCAACAGCCACGTTAATCAAAAAGCACATATAAAGCTCCTTTATTCCGTTGTGGCCAATAAAATAGACATACCATATGTGATCAAGACCTCAGTAACTAGATGACAGTCACATACCAAATTGGTGTGTGGTGGGTTTGAGATCCTTCAGCAACCTTGGGTGGTGGGACAGGGTGGGGAAGATGGGCATACTCTTCTGGGAGTCCTTCCCTTTCTGCAGATCTGCAAGGCAGATGGTGACCAGCACTGATTATATGTTCTTTCATCAGAAGATACTCCTGTCGTGCTATCCATCTTGCTCACCAGTAGGCTCCATGGGCAAGCTGGCAGAGCTGGTCTTAAATCTGGAGCTGGGCACTCTGAGGCAGATTTTTTTAGGAGGGGCCTACATAATGCTTTTAGTAACCCCCAGATTGTGCTCCCACACACTTTATGTGTTTTTGAAAGTAACACAGAAACTTCCATTCATGCAGAATGGCTGTTAGCTGGAGTTGGAACAACATTGACCATATCACCCCATTTTACAAAATTGCATTCGCTCCTTATTTGTTCCAGCATACAATTCAAGGTGATGGTTTTACTATTTAAAGTCTTTCACAGCCTGGGTCCTTCGCACCTGAATAACCTCCTTTCCCTTTATAGATCAACTCTCCAAAATTATTGTTGGAAGTTCTCTTACTGTGAGGTTCATTGATTAGATCTACAGCTTTATTGGCGATGGTCCCCACCCCGAGGAATGTGCTGACTGAGGAGGCATAGCAGGCACTCTCTTTGGTCCACTTTCACAGGTTATGCCAAACAGTTTTGTTTCAATGAGCTTTTCTCCCTACTGAGGAACCAAAGCCGCCTACAACATCATTCTCTCCTCTTTCATTTTATCCTCACAACAGCAACAACCTTGTGAGGTAAGTTATGAAGAGAGAAGGTGACTGGCCCAAGATCCACCAGAAGGCTTCCCTGGTAGAGCAGGGATTCAAAGCTGGGTCTCCCAGAGCCTGTGAAGAACATGCTGGTAGGGCATTCTGGGAGCTGATATCTATCTGCAATGATCAGCTGTTAATTTTTTTCTTCATCGTTCACAGTTCCCTTTCCTTCCACAATACTTCCATTCATCTCACAAGTAAATGTTGTTCAGGTCGTTCTAGTTCCATTATCTTCTTCAAAGAGAATCCAAAGAGGCGGATGAGGAGGGTGGAGAGTTCCGGCACTTGGCACCAAGTACATCCTATGTGCAAAGCAGTAAGAACTAGCTAGTAGTACACCATTCTTACTGCACACCCAGATGCAGTACATCATGTACTAATGTGAGAACCTATCTAGAACAGCCAGTTTGGGTCAATATGACATAATCATGATCCACATCAAACCCCCTCCCCTCTGCTCACCCAAAACCCCACATAAATACCGGTAGAGCATACCACACCACTCATCGGATCTTGTGAACAACTTCTCCCTCATCAAATCATTCGGTGTCTCGACTTGTAAAGAGAGATCTCAACCTGATTCTCACCATGAAGCTCCTTCTCCTTTCGTCTGCTGTGCTCCTGATGGTCGCAGTAGCCTCTGCTGACCCAGGTAGGTCATGAAGGTAGGGATGGACTTGTGTGAGTCAGGCAGAGAGTGGAACAAATGACTTCTGGGATCCCTTTCAACCCGAAGATCCCTCTTTCTCAGGGAACTTTAGCCACTGCAGATCTGTGAAGGGGGCTGTGGGGGATCTCTAACAGGGAAATCTTCCTGCATTTTGAATATTTTCAAATGCAGAGGATCACATGTTTGAGGGAGGGGGGGTGGCTACAACTCATCACACCAGGTGATCACTTGCTATGAGAGAGCAAGAGTAGCCTTCCTACCTGGTGAACATCTTAGGAGAAGGGAACCCTAGAAGGTACGTGCTCTGATGTTGGAGCACAGGAGAGTGCAGGCTTTAAAACCCACTTCAAAGCAAAGAAAATTAAAAGGCAGGGAATTGTGATGTGGGTAGGTTGCTCTATACAGCCTGTATGTAGAGTTATCTGCTCCAAAGGATAAAGTCTTCACCTTTTACTGAAGATCTTGTCCCAAGATCTTGTTTTTGAAAAGAATTCTGAAGCCATGCTGAGCAAGCCAAGAAATGTGTTGTATGTTCCCAGTGATGTCACCAGTGTTAGACAACAGATAAATTTGCATCAACAGCAATGCATATATGCATATGCATCGATAGTAATGCATTTGTTGAGCAATGCAGCATATATACCCAGGAACACTGAATGCCCTAGCTACATTACAGAGTTAAACAAATTTAACAGCCATTCTTTCATCCCCTAGGAATATTAGGAATTGTAGTTCTATAGAAGAAGCTGTTGGGATCTATAGCAAATTCTTCTTAAATTTCAAACATTTTCAAACATTGCTTTAGAGCATAGACTTGGAAAGAAATTTCTTTTTTAATGTTGTCTTAAACTGATAAATTCTAATTGTTTATGGGAATGTTAACAATGCAATCCTAAGCAGAGTTACTCCAGTCTACACCCATTGAAATCAGCGGTCTTAGACTGGAGTTACTCTGCTTAGGATCGCATTGTAAATGTCTACCACAGTTTTTATTATAAAGTTCTCTTGATCTCATTGTCTAAATACCATAGATCACTCAAGTGAGATTGGGGGGTGGGTGGCATGATTTATAATACAAATGAAATTTAATGCAAGCAACTTTGAGAATCTCCCCCAACCATTAACATTGATTTCATTTGTAAACTGTAAACCCTGCAAGATGATAGTCCTTTAAGTAAATCAAATTGCTGGGGCTTTTCCTTCTTTAAAATAAGGAGCAAGCAAATTTTTATCTTTCCATACATGAACATATGAAGCTGCCTTATACTGAATCAGACCATTAATCAATCAAAGCCAGTATTGTCTTCTCTGACTGACAATGGCTCTTTCAGGGTCTCAGGCAAAGGTCTTTCACTATGTGGGTCTGAAGAGTGAACCTGGGGCCTTCTGCAAGCCAAGCACATGCTCTGCCCCTGAACCACTCTCACACACCCCTTTCAATTAAAGCACTAATGGCTACACTGTACTGGGTGGCTTATAAACCTGAAGGATGATAGTTTAGCTGGAACTGGCCAGAGACTGTACATGATAATGGATTCTAGAGAGCTAGATCCTGATACCTGCATGAGGTTTAGCTCTGCAGTACCTAGGAGAGTTCCAAAGGCAGCGCGGCACTCCCCAGCTTTGGCAACAGCCACTTGGCTGGGGGGGCCGGGATTTGCATCCCCAGAGGAGAGGGAAGCAGACAGAGTTTTTCCGGGCATCCGGGCATGCTGCAGGGGCAGAGACAAAGGCCTGATAAAGCCGCTATGCTCCCCAAGCCGCTAGTTGTTGCCTTGCGAGCGGCTCACCCACCTCACCCTATTGCAGTGCAGGTTAGCCAGTCGCCGTTTAGCGGGTCCAGGTAGGAATTTTTTCTCCCTGCCCATGATTGGCTGTTGGGGGGGGGGAGTTTTTTGCCTACCTTGCATTGTAGATATGAGGGGAATAATTAGTTACAGGTGGGTTGCATAGTGACGCCCCAGTCAGGTGAGGTGTAGGCAGGGCCAGCGCCACTGTTGAGGCAGTGAGGCGGGGGCTGCAGGAGCTGTGGGGCCAGAGGGGGGGCCAGAGGGGGGGTGGGGGCAGAGGTGTGCACCACGCTGCCACCAGCCAGTCCCGCGCCGCTGCCGGCCAGCCCCGCACTGCCGCTTCCACCACCACCACATGCCAGGGACAGCAAGTGGCTGGGGCGGCATGTGGAGCGCGGGTGGCCTCCTCGCGCTGCCCCAGCCACCCACCGGCCAATGGCCCCGGCATCACTGCATGATGATGTCATCACATGATGACATCATCACACAGTCCGGGGGCATGCGTGCGCTGCGCACACACGTGAGGGTGGCCTCAGGCCAGTAACTCTGATGCTGGGGCTGGATGTAGGGGGGAAAGCAGCGGGACGGCGAGCACCTGTGGCATATCCCCATTGGTGAGGAATTAGGGTCTGTCAGGAGCGACTGGCTGTCTCACGGCACAGTAGTGAGGACAGATGCCCGTGTGGGGAAATCCCTGGACAAGCCAGTCCTCCCCCAGCTTTGTGGTGGGGGGAGCTTTAAAGGGGTGAACCACGTCTCCTAGCCAAGCCAGGGCACAGCCATATGATGGATGGCTTACATCCAGGTAAGGTAGCTTGCCCAGCTACCTTCCCTGGTAGCTCGCCCAGACAGATCAGGGCAGAGGTCCAAGAACAACCCCAGGGCCTGATTTGTACTACTAGTTAGGCCCTGGCCGTGGTTGCAAGTTATGTTGTCATTAATTAATAAATGGCCCTCTATATCCCAACTCTGGTGTCTGCCTCTTCATTCAAACTGGGGGGTAAATGCATGCCAACACATAGGCTTGCTGAATATCCATGTCCCAGTCCTTATCTGAGAGCTCACAGGACAGGCTCCTGCTGTCCCACATCTGCAGAGAACCCCTCTGCCTAAAATCATGGTTTGGCAGCTTGGACATTACAGCTGAGGAATCTCACAGTTTAATCCACTGAAGACTGCAGCCCTACTTCCAAATATTTCAAAAGTGCGACCATTATCTAACTGTGTACTTTCATTTCTGCAGTCTATCGACATCACTGCAAACATCCCTGTCGTGGATACTGTGCTAAGTCTTGTGCCAAAGGTGATACTCCTACATCGCACTGTGGCTGCCATTACCCAAATACTTGCTGTGTTCGACCTCCGCCACCGCCGCGACCGCCGCCACCTCCTCCACCACCACCACCACCACCTCCTCCTCCCAAGTACAGACCACCACCTCCTCCTCCTCCTCCACCACCACCACCTCCACATAAGTACAGACCACCTCCACCACCGCCGCCGCCACCTCCTCCTCCACCGCCACCTCCTCCACATCATAAGTACAGACCACCGCCACCGCCGCCACCACCACCACCACCACCTCCTCCTCCTCCTCCTCCACCACCACCTCGGCATTATAAGTATCCACACTACAGACCACACTACAAACCCTGAAGACCCTGAGAAGCAATGCAGAGGAGCATCACTGAAGGCAAGAGCCATCTCGACGGTGCTTAGAAAAGCCATTTTTTCCTGCTTACTCATTAAATAAAGAAGTGGTCTAATCTTAATCATTAGTCTTATGTTTTATTCTTCTTGGATTGCAACACTTTGGGCCAGCAAACTTTTATATATATTTTTGCAAGGAATTGCATTTGTTTGTTAAGAAATGAAAGTACTGCAATGAAAAAAAACCCATTAAGTTTTGTTGCTATGATCATCGGGATCTTCTTTCATGTTATTTAATATTAATTATTCTGGCAAGGAAGTTGGATGTTTGGTTGAAACAATATTTAAACTCAGACTGGGCAGAGGGGGGGGTCAGTAAATAACAAAACAGACAGAGGACCTTTCCCATCATCACAGTTGAACAGCTGATCTTTCTTTCCAGGTTTTCACCAATCACTAATAGCTTAGCAAGGGCTTTCTTGATTTAAACAAGTATTTCTTATTTCGTTCTTTCATTCTTTATTTATTTATTAGATATTTAGCCCGTTCTCCCCACAAGCAGACTCAGGGCAGGTTACAACCAGAAAAAACAACACATAATAAATACCATCCAAACATGATTAAAACACAATTAAAATCTCAACATAGGGTCTAATTAGTTTAAAATGCAGCAATTGTAACCAACCACACAGGACGGGTTGGGAGGAGAACTGCCAGAGCCACCCAGGCAGAAGTAGGGAACCCAGAAATGGCCATAAGTCAGCTATGACTTGAGGGCACTCTCCACTCCACTCATAGTTATGGTTGCACTCATTGCCACCTATTCCCCGCTATCAGCAGGACTTGGAAGAACCCACCCAAAAAGGTACTATATTCAGTACTAGTGAATACCACCACACACACAAAAATCCTGCTGACTGCACACTCTTTGATAGTTTGTGTTCCTCTTAATCATTGCAGCATGGGCACACTTCAGGGGATTTGTTTTCTAATAAACATTCGCACTCGCTGTCTGAACAATAATAGGCAGTTGTGCCTAAGTTCAAGGCAAGAGGGTGGCTCTCTCCGTTGAATGAAGAGGGAAAGGCTGGGGTGGGTGAGAAGACAGTCTCGGTAGCAAGATAATATAAATAATACTAAAAACACACAGCATGGGGGAGAAAGAGAGCAGAATAAAACAGGTAAAACCATCTCACCGCATTTATAGTGCAATCCTGAAAAGAGTTGCTCCAGTCTAAGCCCATTGATTGTTTAGTTAGATAGTTAGTTTGTTGTTAGTAAGTTACTTATATCAATTGGCCACTTTTCTCCCTTACAACACCCAAACTGCTTACAACAAATAATAATGCCCGCAAATATAATAAAAAGAAATGCAATTTAAATATACTGCCAAAATTACAAGAACAAACTGCATCTTGGAGCCACTTCATACTACAAGAGGCCAATTGTCCAAGGCTACAGGGCATGAACAATAGGCTGAGAGCCAAGAGCCCTATTGCCCTAGCCCTTCAGCTCACACCCAAGGGCTTGTACCTCCTGGCCATGCCCAAGATCTAGGCCTGAGACAGGAAGAGCAAGCAAAGACACAGCAAAGGTGTTGCACCTGGCAGCAGCGTGCTTCCTGATCTGCCCTCCCTGCAGACATTCAGCAGCGCTAGTTCGGGTCTCAACTAGCCCCAGGCATGAACAGTCGTGGAGAGTGTTGGGAAACAGAGCAGTTCAGCAATGCTATTTATACTCCCAGGAGCCAGTAGTAGCAGAACGCTCACCTTCTGAGATCCTCTCATACCACCATGGCTGAAGGACCAGTAGCAGGTTGTTCCCCTAAGGTGACTTTGCTGAGCAGGATGATGGTGTAGGGGATTTAGGCCTGGGTCTATGGGGTATCTTCTCTTCCCCCCCTTAGCAATGAGCCTGCCCTCAGCATCAGAGATCTAGATCACTTTCTTCTGCCTCTTTCAAATGCTCCTCAGGCAACCTTGCTGATTCTCTGTCTTGTTTTAGGGAACAATAGCAAGGGAAAAGAGGTGGACACCCCTGTTAAACCCTCACTGCTAAACAGTTCCACCGCTAGACCACAGTGGAGGAGATGAGATGGGGTCACATGGTGCTGATGTGGCAAAGAGAGGCCACAACTGGTAGCAAGCAGGATCAACCATGTTGCATGGTTAACCTATTTCAACAGTGGCATCCAGGTTTTGCATGTGGCTAGTTGCACCCCAACCCCCCCAAAAATGCCACTTGCATCACATTAAGCAGAAACATGTTGCCATCTCTGGGCTGGGCATGCAGGGATCAAATGAAAGTACAACTGGTCAGTACAGAGGGGGATGCTGTGCACATCACAGTGACATCTGGGGTATCCAAAGCTCACAGCATGACCTGTCTTTCATTGTCCTATTGTGCAGCTTAAGCAAGTGGGAATATGTGGTTGAGGAAGGGCCATGGGTTTGTGACAGAGAATCATCGGCTTGGCATGCAGATAATCCCAGGTTCAATCCCTAGCATTTCCAGTTAAAAGGGCCTAGTGATGTGAAGGGCCTCTACCGCAGACCTTGAAGGGTCCTCACGTGCCTTCATGAAAACTGTATCTCTGCCACATCTGTGTCATGATCTGTATGGTTCAGCAGCGAATGTCATCCTGAACAGGAACTTAATGGTCAGGTAGTTGCAGCAATACGATAAAGGTGGTGGTGATGGATAGTACATTTGTGGGCTGTTGCTATATAATTTGCATACTTTACCTGATGATGCACTACACTTGTGGGGAGTGATGGCAATGGTATTCTGCATGATTTGGGTGAGATGATCACGGGGGTACTTTAACAGGAGAGCAATTAGTGCTCAGTCCTGCAGGAGAACCAGACCCAGCTGGGTGAAACTCTGCACACCGGAGAGACGAGTGAAGCGACAGGACAGCCTTCACAAGGTGGACAGGGTGGGTGAGGTTGGCATCCAGGTGCCACTGACCCATAGACAATGAAACAAAATGGGGCAGTGATGCATATCATTTAGCCCCTCCAAGTTGCCCCTGAGCCCCTGAGGGCTGCCGCATCCTGAGAAAGGTCGTCCCCATTGTAAAGTTCCTGAGGCAAAACCAGCAGGCTTTCTTAGTGGATCACAGGAACATAACATTTTATTCAGTGGCATTTATTCAGTAGTTAATTCTCTAATAATATCATTAATAATAATAATAATAACATCTGATTTATATACCACCCTTTGGGACAACTTAATGCCCCCTCAGAGTGGTTTACAAAGTATGTTATTATTATTCCCACAACAATCACCCTGTGAGGTGGGTGGGGCTGAGAGAGCTCTGGAAGAGCTATGACTGACCCAAGCTCACCCAGCTGGCTTCAAGCAGAGGAGCAGGGAATCAAACCTGGTTCTCCAGATTAAAGTCCTGCTGCTCTTCACCACTAATGCTGTAGATTGCCTTACATACAAATCTTCATAGTACTCATTCTTCTTGTTGTTTGTTTAAAAAGCAAATATTTCATACAAGTTTTTTGGGGGCAGTGTTCCCTAAATTTGGGAGAAAATAGGGGGGAAATTCTTCCATTTCCTCCCTAGGGCAACAGGAGGGAAGGGGATTTTTTGCATTTTTGTGCATACTGACAAGTACCTGTTTCTCACACATGAGCTGAACATCCTCCCAGAATGATCAGCTGCCATAACCGTTACATTTCTGCCCAATGGGGGCCCAGAGCAGTTTACATCATTCTCCTGTCCTCCATTTTATTCTCACAACCGTTGTGAATAGGATTGCCAAGTGGGAGATACGGGAGGCTGAGACTTCTGGACTGTAGGGGACAATTGGCATCCCAAGAGCAATGACATCACTTTAAGTACAACCTAGAAGTGACATCATCATGCTGATACTCCAGCATTTGCCCTATTTGCATATGTGGTTTAAACATAGAGTTTGGGCTGAATGGTAGAGTGTTACCCAGTGTGATGACATCACTTCCAGGTTGTACCAGCATCGATGTCATTGCTCTGGGGATGTTGATCACACCCTCCATTTTGCCCAGATATTTTCTCCTGTTTCCAAGCTGAGCAGTGGTGAGCAACAGGAATGAGGGAAGGGAGATACCCCCCCCCCCCCGTGGGAAGCTGAAAAGCCTACCTCGGAGGCAGGCTAGACTGTGATGACACAAGGTCTCCCAGCAAGCTCCCATGGTAGACTGGGGATTTGAACCTGGGTCTCCCAGATCCTAGTCTGATACTTGTATTACTGACTCTGTAATCAAATAGCAGTCTCAAGCTATGAACTTGCCCCTTCAATAAGAGAGTGACTCAGTCTGAAAAAGCTGATGCCACACTCCCTGGCTGATTATACTGAGAGTCAGTTTGGTGTAGTGGTTAAGAGTGGCAGGACTCTAATCTGGAGAACTGGGTTTGATTCCCCACTCCTCTGCTGAATGACCTTGGGTCAGTCACAGCTCTACCAGAGCTCTCTCAGTCCCACCCACATCACAGGATGATTGTTGTATGAATAATAATAACATACTTTGTAAACCTCTCTGAGTGGGTGTTAATTTGTCCTGAAGGGCAGTATATTGTTACTCAACCACGCTTCAGCCTTACTTGGATTGAGCTTCAGTTTATTGGCTCTCATTCAGGCCATAGCCACTTCCTGTTAAAAACATCCTCTGCTTCACCTGAATGATTGTGCTAAAGCAATGATTCACCCAAAGAAACGATTTTTCAAAAATTAGAGTTTTTAATTTATAACACAACAGCGTCCATTTAAATAATCTTTTTAGAATGGCAAGGTTTAGGGAGAAGTGGTACCATCTAAAAGTGGCACTTATTCAAACTCTGCCCACCAGACCCCACCAGCTCTACCCACTCAAAGCTTCCTCTCCTCAGGGTGGATTTTTTACTACTTTCCTTATGAAGTGCAAGGACGGAAGCCATAATTTGTTTAAACTAGATCCCACCATCCATAAACACTAAAATAAAGACAGATAGATACTTGGGCTCGGTGAGACAGTTATAAATGTGCCTGTTGCTTACCAGGAAATGATTGTGTTCCTTTCATTTCTTTGATGCCTTGCTTGAAAATATTGCAACCCCATCAATTATATTAAAAATAGTTTTCAATAAAGAACAAAAAGAGGTTTGGTTCAATAAAGAACTAAAGGTGAAAAAGAAGAAGGAGGAGGACTGAATTGCTGAGCAATAGTCCCTCAGCGCCACCTTGTGGAATCAGTCTGCTAAACAGAAACAGAATCTGTGGAGCGTGGTGACACCTCAAACCCTTTCTAGACAGCCCAGTCCAGGCAGACAGCATTGCCATGTTGATATAGAATAATCTCTTGATCACTTTTAAATTTAGTGCAGAAATGACCTCTCCTGCATTCACACAGCAACCCAGTGAGACTAGACATTAATGGAACAACAAGCTTACATGTAGGGTTGCCAACTCCAGGTTGTGAAATTCCTGGAGATTTGGAAGACAGCAGGGTTTGAGAAGGGGAGGGACCACAGCAGGGTACAATGCCATAGAGATCACACCCCAAATCAGCCCGTTTCTCCAGGGGAACTGATTTCTGTTGCCTAGAGATCAGTTGTAATTCCAGGAGATTCCAGCCACCTCCTGGAGGCTGGCAACCCTACGGTGTAAGAGCCGGTCTTTATATTCAGAAAATCGTGCAGCATAGGCCTTTCTGGGGAGTGGGTGACTTCAGAATGCAAGTGGTAGAATCCTGTATTGGAGGGCTCCTTTGTGGCCTTTATATGCCATTTTTTTACCCACATTAAGCCATTTAAACATGATATGCTATTTACTGGCAGTGGATGCAAAACGAAGATTAAAAGAAAAGAGAAGGTGGTGAAAACAAAATGAAGAGTCACAGGCTTGCATCGCACAAGGGGGAAACCCAATTGGAATGGGTATATTTGAATCGAACCAGACAGCTTTCCTTAAATATAATATAGATATATTGAACCGGTCTCATCACTAAATATAAATGAGGGTAAAATGTTGCATGCTGAGCTGGGGAAAGAAACCCTAACTGCTCATATATACTGAAGGGGTCTAAACAGATAGTCATTATCAGGAAAGAGATATTGGGGTTGTGGTTGATAACTCAATCAAAATGTCTCCTTGATCTGTAGCCATGGTAAAAAGGCAAACCTTGGATTTTTAGTGGGGGGGGGGAGAATTGAAAATGAAGCATCCATTATCATAATGTTTTCATATAAATCAATGATGTGGCCATATTTGGAATACTATGTACAGTTCTGGGCACCCCATCTCAAAAAGGATCCTAAAAGACATCACCTCCCAATAGCAAATTACCAGAACACTGAGAGCAAAGGAGTTTTCCTGTAGGAACCTGCTGTGTTTGAGGTAAGGCTGTCAGGAACTCATATTTGGGTTTGTGTAGCTGCTGTCACCAGTTTGTAGACCTCCCTTAACTGAGAGCCAAGCTACAAGTGACACCTGACACAGGTTGGACACTTGTCGGCTTCCCTCAAGTTCTGATGGGAAATGTAGGCATCCTGGTCTTGCAGCTTGGCTCTCAATTTAATTGAAGTTTACAGAACACCCCCCCCCGCCCACACACACACACATACCCAGCAGAGGGGAAGGGGGGCGCCCGGTGATAGCCCAACGCCTGCACTCCCCTCCCGACCGCATGTTCTCCCTCCCATAAACTGCCACTATGTAAACTTCAATTAAATGGAGAGCCAAGCTGCAAGAGCAGGATGCCTACATTTCCCATCAAAACTTGAGGGAAGCTGACAAGTGTCCAACCTGTGTCAGGCATCACTTGTAGCTTGGCTCTAAGTACAGAGGCTGGTGCTCTTTTTTGGTCTTCTGGTGAAAAATAAAAACATTTCTGTTTCAGAAGGCTGTTAGCTTTACCAATTAATTACAGAGCCTAGTTCCTGTTACTGTATTGTTATTGTGCCCTGGCATATGAATTTTGTTTTTAAACTGTTTTTAAATTATTCTGGACTACTTAATGAGGCCAAAAGGTGACGTACAAATCATAGACATGGAAAGGGTGCAGAGAAGGGTGAGCAAAATGATCAAGGGGTTGGAACACTTTTGTTATGAGGACAGGTTAAAACATTTGAGGCTTTTAAACACAGACTAAAGATGACTATTAGTTGGACCTAAGAGAATCGCCCCTCCTTATTTATAACATGGAAAAAGTAGATAGAGATAATGTATTCTTTGTATTCCCAGGGTCACCAAGTGGAATTGACTGAGAGTAAATTCAAAACACAGAAAAGAAACTACTTCGTAGAAGTCAGCATCAGTGTATGGAACTCAGTGCCTTAAGATGTGGTGACAGGCAATGGTTCAAATGATTTTAAAGGATATTAGAAAAGACCAGGGGGGATGGGTCTAGTATCCGCTGTTCCTAATTATGATAGCTAAGTGGATTCTCCAGCTAGTACAGGGCTGAATATCACCTGCTCAGGCACAACAGCATGGGATTGTGTTCCTTGCTTGCTTGTGGACTTCTTGGAAGGCTCTGGCTAACACCATGAGAAACATGATGTTGGATTAGGAGAACCTTATCAAACTTTGAAACTGTGCATCATTTCACTGCAGGCCCTGGTCGTTGCACAATATTGAAATGCAGTCTTCTAGGAGTTGAGCTGATGTCTGCAGTCATCCATCTACAATAATCACCTCTTCCCCCCCACCCCCCGTTATCATCCTTCCTCTATTTACTCCTCCCAGAGCACCCTTTTTTGCTGTTATGTGCTAAGGTGGCCAAGGTCTTTCTGGCTCCCTGGTCTTCTTCAAAGAGCTTGATCTTATCATTCTTATTATTGTCTTTCAAGGCACACTTAATTTTTTTTTGCTTTGTAGGCTGTTTAGATTAATCGTATCCAATTCATCTTTTTCGAGACATACAGCCGGATCTGGAGGGTGCGGAGTTCCGGCTCCTGATAATAAACTGATTCCATATGGAAGCGTGGGAGAGATGGGCACTGAAATGCAGATTATACAGAGATGTTACACACTAATAGAAGGGCATATCTAGGATGGGCTGGTGGGGTCAGGATGACACAGTGGTGTTCAAGACAATGGTTCGGCCAGGCGCTACATCCAAGCTCCTCCCTTCCTATTCATCGTGCCCCTCATAAATACCCGGGCTCTCGTGCCATACCACTCATCAGATCTTCCAAGAGATTTCTTCTTCATAGGATTATTGACTGCCCTACTGCCTTGACTCCCTTGAGGTCTCGGGCAGGCTCTCATCATGAGGGCCATTTTCCTTGCCTTCGCCGTGCTCCTGACTGTCTCTGCATCCCCTACAGGTAATTATGGGGGAAATCTTAAAGGAGTGGGTGTGACTAGAGGGCTCCTGAAATCCCTTCCAGTTCTCAGTATATTAGCAGAAGATCACTTCTCTGGGGATGCTTCTCCCAGGGCACTGCAGTATTCTTTGCTCTCAGCGCTGGCACCATATGGTGAGCAGCACGGTGGAAGGTTCACGACGTAAGAGGAAGAGAAACTTGCTATCCTGCAGGATAGTCTTCCTGTCCAGCAAGCACCATTTGGGAGATTCTTTAATTGCTATAGGTCTGTGGGGGCAGAGCTCACAATCTTCAAGATAGCTTTAATGCAGAGAAAACAAGTAAGGACATGCAAGGATTTGGCAGGGGGCATCTTTTTCCATCTCCCCTCCTATTTCCCTTTTCTGAAAGCTCCCATAGTCTCTCCCCTTTTCCTGCGCCCTTCTTTCCTTCCCACCCCTCAGCCAACCTACCTTTATCTGCACATACCTCACCCCGTCTTCACCTTTCACTCCTTCCCTCCCCAGGCAGCTTCTCCCCAGGAAAACTCTGCCTGAGTTGCACAGTGCCAGTCACTGGGCCAGGGTGAGTTGTGTGGTAACAACCAAGCTGGGCTCAGTTGTGCGGTGCCAGCTAGGCTGGGCCAAGTTGCACAGTGAGGAACTCGCAAGGACTTGGGAAGGCACCTCATTTCCCTTGAATTCTCTTCCCCGTGCCATTTCCATTTTTCCTCCTACTAGTGGCTGCCTCCATATGCTCAACTTTCCAGGCTTTCTTCTCTCCTTGCCACCACCCACTCTCCTTGCTTCATTTATACCCCACCTTTCTCCACAATGGTGATCCAAAGTAGCTTACATCGTTAATTTTGCCTTCATTTTGTTCTGACAACGACCCTGTGAGGTAGGTTAGGCTGAGAGTATATGATGGTCCAAAGTCAACCACTGAGCTTCCACGACAGACTGACTATTTGAGCCTGGATCTCCCAAATCCTAATCCTAACTGGCTTTTTTGAGGTGGCTGCTGTTGAACAGTAGCAAGCAGCTGGGCCTGGGCGAGTCATGTAAGCTGTATGGTTGCAAGTTGCCTGGTTGTTGTTGCTGGGCCTGTCTCCGATTAGTTTTCCCTCAGATGCCAAAAACACACAGGAAAGGGCCTTGTCCCCCTCCCTCTGCCTTTTACTGACAAAAATCAATACACTGGCAATAGTGTTGTGGTTGCCTAGCAACAGCCACTGAGGGCATTTTTCTCTTAAAGCTATAGGTAAAAAAGGTAAAGGTAGTCTCCTGTGCAAGCACTGCATCATTACTGACCCACGGGAGGACATCACAATGTTTTCTTGGCAGACTTTTTGTTACGGGGTGGTTTGCCATTGCCTTCCCCAGTCATCTGCACTTTACCCCCAAGAAACTGGGTACTCATTTTACTGACCTCGGAAGGATGGAAGGCTCAGTCAACCTTGAGCCGGCTACCTTCTATTATTTTGAGGGGTTCTCTCCCCCTCTTTTTTTTAGATTTCAGGTTTTTCTGCATATCTGGGGATTTACTTAGGTTTATTGACAGATGTGTCTCATCTGTTCATGGCTCCAGTCTCCAGATTTAAGTATCCACAGGTGGGGTTGTTGAGAATTAGATATATTGTAAACTGGTAGAGTATTATAATGAGAGGTAATACTCAGATATTCCTAACAGGTGTGCTCATTTGCAATGAAGAATAAATCTTCACCCTTTTACACCCACCACCAACCTAAATAACAAGCTCTGGTAATTGAAAAGTATAGTTCAAGTTGCTGGTGATGTCACCAGTGCTATCCAATATATTCCTTTTGCTGTGGTAGAAAGACAATAAATGCACATGAGTTCAGCAGTGCACAGTAGACAACTTTGACAGGTGCAAAGTTTAAGAGTTCCCCAGCCAAAAAGTCAAGTACTAGATCAAATCAAGCCTGAATTCTCCCTAGAAGCTAAAATGACAAAACGATGGCTATAGTACTTTGGTCACATCATGAGAAGGCAAGATTCTCTGGAAAAGTCAATAATGCTAGGAAAAGCGGAAGGCAGCAGGAAAAGAGGAAGACCTAAAGTATGGCTTGACTCAATAAAAGAAGCCACGTCCTCCAGTTTGCAGGATCTGTGCAAGTCTGTTAATGATGGGATGTTTGGGAAGTCTTTCCTTCATAGGGTTGCCATAGGTTGGAGGCAACTTGACGGCGCATAACACACATAACACAAGCAACCTTAAAGATATTCTTTAGTAATAATTTAGTTCTGTGAAGGGGTGGCTAGAAGGTATCAGACAGTGATTTAAATTTCAACCATTTTTCCATTTTACTTTTTGCATCAGTCTTGGAGAGAAACATTTTTTAAAATTTAATCTTATATTGATTT
Source organism: Eublepharis macularius (assembly GCF_028583425.1). NCBI lineage: Eukaryota > Metazoa > Chordata > Lepidosauria > Squamata > Eublepharidae > Eublepharis > Eublepharis macularius. The sequence goes on from NC_072790.1 coordinate 219,045,727, forward strand.
ATTTTTAAATACCACTGCTTCCATCATTGAGAAAGTTGGGGGGGGAATCAAATGAGAGCATAAAATAATGTGCTTGTTTTATTATTTATTATTTTAGCCCAGAAAGGATGAGTTTCACTTGAACTAAAATGGAACCAAACAGCAGAGCAACTTTTAAACTGATTGGGGGGAGGGGGGATGGAACGTAGGAAGCCTTTGATTCAGAAATCTCATCCCCTGTGGATGACGGAAATTGTCAGAGCAATTCATGGGAACAGAGTAGAAATTATAGATGAGTGTTCAGCAATAAGTGACCCCCTCCCCAACCCACATCTGGAGAAGACACAAGAAAAAATGAACACAGCAAGGTTCTTTAAAAATGAAGGGGTATATTAGAAACAGAAATATAGAGCTGGAATGGACCCCAAGGGTCATCTCATATAACCCCTAACAGAGCGCAGGAAATTCACAGCTACGTTCACTCCCTACTCTTCCAATGACCTCTGAGAAAGACAAAAAATCTCCAGGATCTCTGGCCAATCTGGCCTGGAGGAAAATTCCTTCCTAACTCCAAAGTGGCGATTGGCATTATCCTGGGCATATAAGGAAGAACCATAAGTGTCTAGCACCGGCTCATCCCTTCCTGCTCTCTCTCTCACTATCTGCCTAAATAAGTCATAGAATCAATGTTGCTGTCAGATGGCCATCTAGCCTCTGCTTAAAAACCTCCAGAGAAAAAGAGGGCAATTGAACTCAAGACCGCACAATGACATCACTTTGGGTCAGCTGGAACAAGGGGGGGGGGAGTTTTTTAAAGGTTAAATTGCCCTCAGCGAAAATGGCCACATGGCCAGTGGCCCCGCCCCCTGATCTCCAGACAGAGGGGAGTTTAGATTGCCCTCCACGCCACTCGGCGGCACAGAGGGCAATCTAAACTCCCCTCTGTTTGGAGATCAGGGGGTGGGGCCACTGTCTATGTGACCATTTTTAAGAGGTGCCGGAACTCCATTCTACCGCGTTCCCGCTGAAAAAAAGCCCTGGGTGTAACTCCGATTAGAATTGCACTGTTAGATGCCATATCTGAAACCTTGTAGAATGAGGAGAGTCAGTGGAATATGGCCATTCCTGAATAAAAACTCTACTTGAAGAACAGTGAAGGCAATGTTGGGGGTTGTATAGAGTCTAAAATTTTAGAATGCATAGGAGGAACAATGTCCTAAAGTAAATAGGTGAGGATGAAAGCACCAGGCCTAAGCAATTTAGAGCTCGGTGTGCTCTGTTGCCTCCCTGCAGGTGAGCAAAGGGTGGAAGAAGAAATTTAAGAGGCTTTTAAAGGAGGACAATATAGGGTCCTCAGCTCTCTTCATATTGACCAGGCAAATGCCTGCTGATATCATGATGAAGAAAGGAATTTTCTAGACATGATCAATGATTATGCCACTTCCTCTACACTATATAGTTTTGTAGATCTCTTTCATGTCACCCCTCAGTTGTCCTTCTAAACTAAAAAGGCCAGGCTGAATGACTGAAAAGTGCCTTTGGGAATTGACCTATTATTGTGTTCATTGTCTGAAACTATTGTTGGTATTAATGTCTATGGTATCATTTATATTTCTGGAAACAGATCTGAATGTATGGCAGAAGATCAGTGTATGCCATATTTATTCTAAAGGAAGATGTTGCAATGTCTTCTGTCATTGTAACCCTTCCTGCATTCCAGTATGACACGCCTTAGACAGTTTTGTTGCCCTACATGGTATTTTGCATACATTATTTTCCAAAAGTGTAATCCTATCCCCAATGCATTGTTTTGTTTATAAGATATTTTTGCTGTTTGATTGAATTTCTTTTCATATTTTATAATCCACCTTAACAAGAAAGGCAGGCTATAAATGAATTTGCTGCTACTGCTGCTAAATAATAATCTAGCTTCTAAATCATGTGATACTATCTGTCATCTAACTCTGCACTTTCTGTTATGCAGGCTATAGACATGATTGCAAAGTTTACTGTCCTGGATACTGTGCAAAATCCTGCAAAAAACATGAATTTACTACATTTAATCCTGCATGCACAGTGACGAATATTTGCTGTCTTCAGCCTCCACCACCATTATTACCACCTCCACCTCCTCCTCTGCCTCCTCCTCCACCTCCTCCGCCGCCGCCAAGGCCATTGCTGCCACCTCGACATCATAAGTGGGTACCAGCACCTCCTCCTCCTCCACCCCCACCTCCACCGCCACCGCCACCACCACCACCACGACATCATAAATGGATCCCACCACCTCCTCCACCACCTCCTCCACCACCACCACCACGGCATCATAAGTGGATACCACCACCACTACCACCACCACCACCTCCTCCTCCTCCTCCACCTCCACCACCTCCACGACATCATAAATGGGTACCACCACCTCCTCCACCACCACCTCCTCCACCACCACCACCGCCACCACGACATCATAAATGGGTACCACCACCTCCTCCACCACCACCTCCTCCACCACCTCCACCACGACATCATAAATGGGTACCACCTCCTCCTCCACCACCACCTCCTCCACCACCACCACCTCCACCACGACATCATAAATGGGTACCACCACCTCCTCCACCACCACCTCCTCCACCACCACCACCTCCTCCACGACATCATAAATGGATACCACCACCTCCTCCACCTCCACCACCACCTCCACCTCCTCCACGACATCATAAGTGGATACCACCACCTCCTCCTCCACCTCCTCCACCTCCTCCACCTCCTCCTCCACCTCCACCTCCACCACCACCACGACATCATAAGTGGATACCACCACCTCCACCGCCGCCGCCGCCACCACCGCCGCCACCTCCTCCACACTACAGGTGGCCACCATACAGACATCACTACAAGCCCTGAGAGTCCAGAGGAGCTAAGAAGAGAACCTTCCTGTGGAAGAGCCATTTCTTTAATGCTTGAAAAAGCCGTTTTGTTTTCTTCCTCTTATTAAATAAAGAAGTGATCTGACTTTGACAATTCGTCCTTGTTTTCTTTCTTCTATAGAGTTGTTCTTCAGATGCAGGGCTGAGGGGGTTTTTTACTAGTGATTTTAACAAAAGTCTGCCAAGAAAACATCGCAATGCAATGTCGCCCCCATGGGTCAGTAATGACTCAGTGCATGCACAGGGGACAACCTTTACCTTTAGGCAACAGTAATTCAATTTAAATATGATGTCAGAACTTTACACAGGAAAGGGCTGAGCCCAAGCTTCAAAAAGTCACAGCCAAACAAGGCATATTCAGAAGAGACTATTGTGCAGTGACAGAAGCATGATTGCCAACTCCAGGTTGGAAAATTCCTGGAGATTTGAGGGTGGAGCTAGGGGAGGGTGGGGTTGGTGGAGGGGAAGGGCCCAAGGGAACTGATCTCTGTTGTTTGGGGAGCTGCTTAAATTCCAGAAGATCTCCAGGCTACCCCCTGGAGGTTGGCAAACCCAGATAGAACATGTGCTTGGCATCAGTTAAGAGGATTTCTTCCTGAAAGTCGAGGAACGACATTTGCCTGTGACTAGTTAAAATAGACAACGCTGTACTAGACAGGCCAAATGATCAGGTTTGATTTAGGGAAGTTATCTCAGGCCCATCCTCATGATTAAACCGTAAGTAGAATTACAGGGCAGGGGTACAGACTGTACCACTGAACATGAAGTAAAAATAAACCTCTCTAAATGAAGTAAGCTAGCACATCAGGGAGAAGGGTTTAGAATAACCTACCTGCTAGGCTAGTTTACTACATGGGAGGAGTTGGGTTTCTTTTCTTTGGTTTTCTTTTGTAATGTGCATTGGAAAAGATGGCAGCTGCAGTGGTACAGTGCAGAATCCTGGCACCTCAGTCTCTTTCCATGCAAGTGACTCTCCCACCTCACTGGCCTTCTTTTCCGTCTTTGTGCTTCACATTGAGGTTTGCCTCCCAGGCTGTTTCCTCAACTGCACGTTTTTTTCTTAAACGCAGCAGGAAAATGGTTTGCTCTAGCACATTAATTGCCAGCTTTCCTCTTTTGTGATTTCCCCAGCTCTTACGTAGCAATTGCCAGAGCAGATTAGCGTGAGGCCTCTTCAAAAGCCTCTAGCCTCCCTACAGCAGTAGCCGGTACCCGACGCTCCTGAGGAAGTCACGCAGGCTTGCTCCATAAAGCACCTTGTTAGCAATGCACTTGGGTGCTCTACAAGGCAGGTGGGGGAAGGAAAAGGGGTTGGGGGAGAGAGAAAGCCACTTCCTTGGCTGCCTCAGGAGGTCAGTTGTGCATCAGTGTGTGAGATCTGATTACCTTTATTACAGGATCTTAGCTTGAGGAGCTGCAACTGTTAACGGCCATGTGATCACCTGGCCATAGTGGCTGGCTACGGGCTTCTCGTAGGCTGCTAACTTTTGATTTCAGAAACACTCATATGTGGCAGGGCCATCATAAGGGCGTTCTTGCACTGTGCCCCAGAAAGACCCTTCAGCACTTCCTGGGGCATTGCTGCAAAAGGAACAGCAATAGCAAGAGTTCTTGCCATGTGATCACTAGCCATTTCATTCTGGGTGGTGGAGGGGATTGATACACATGAAGCCGCTGTCTGCTTATTTAGATCGATGGTCTATCAAGGCCAGTACTGCCTCTTCTGACCAGCAGTGGTTCCTAAGGGTCTTTCATATCACCTACTTCCTGAACCTTTTAACTGGAGATGCCATGGGTTGAATCTGGGACCTTCTGCATGTGAGCCACAGCCCCTCCCTAGTGGCAACAAATGAGGAAACAGGTGGAGGGAGGTTGCAATTGCTACTTTTCTTCGCTACACCTCTCTGCTTACTGGGCAAATGGATGGTAGCAACACAAATGGTAAACAGAAGCCGCCGCTGCCTGGGCACTGGGTCACCCCAAGCTCTGTGGCCAGGTAATCCAGTGAGGGATTAAATTTGTAGATGACAACAAACTGGAAGGAACAACAAAGACCCTTGAGGACAGAGATAGAATTCAATGAGATCTGAACACTCTGGAAAAGTAGGCAGATTTGAATAAGATGAGATTTCACAAGGATAAGTGCCGGGTTCTGCACCTCGCTAACAAAAATGCAAAGCATGCAGACTGGATGGGGGATACACCTCTGGGTAGCAGAGTGTATGAATGAGATCTTGGGGTGTGGGTGGAAGGGAAGCTAAACATGAGCAGTTAGTGTGGTACAACAGCAAAAAATGCTAATGCAATCTTGGGGTGTATCAACAAAGGCATAACATCCAAATCACAGGATGTCATTGTCCCACTATAAAATGCATTGGTCAGGACACAGCTGAAGTATTGTGTACAGTTCTGGAGGTCTTACTTCATAAAGAATGTGGACGAATTGGAAGAGCAACCTAGATGATCAGAGGCCTGGAGACCGAGTCCTATGAGGAAAGACTGAGGGACTTGGGAAAGTTCAGTTTGGGGAAGAGGAGACTGAGGGAAGACATGATTGCTCACTTAGGAGAAGGAAGGGAGTGGTTCCTGTTGGCAACAGAGGCTAGGACTCGCAATAATGGGTTTAAATTACAGGAGGGAAGGTACTGGCTGGACAGTGGGAAGGACTTCTTAACATTAAGAGTAATTCAGCAGTGGAATCGGATGCCTAAGGATGTGTTGGGTTCCCCTCACTGGCAGTCTTCAAGGAGCAGCTGGACGAATACTTGGTGGAGATGCTTTAGGCTGTTCCTGCATTGGGCAGGGGTTGGGCTAGATGGTCTGTAAGGCCCTGTCCAACTCTCATTCTATTGTGACGAAGAAATAAGGAGGGAGGCCTACCTGAGGGAGACATTTGTGAAGTTTTGCATCAGAGCTGGCATTTGCCCTAGAACGCGGGTGAAATTGGAAGCAAGTCAGGAGGAGGGACATGGCAGAATTTGACAGGAGCAGAACTAAAAACAACAGCTTTCCTTTGCTTCTGTGGCTGGTGCTGGAAGATGCAGCGGGGACCATGAATCTGAATGTACGCTATTATTTATTTATTTAAAACATTGGTATGCTTTTCCATCCAAAATAGAGTCCCCAAGGCAGCAAACATTCAATAATTTAAAACATTTTTTAAAATTTAAATTTCTAAACAACACTTAAAACAGTATAAAATAATCCAATTGATTCACATGAAAACACACAACACCAAGAACAGGATTGCCAATAACAGACATGCCAAAAATAAGACAGCAGTAGAGGAGGAGAGACTAATCTCCTTGGGAAAGGAGTTCCAAAGTTTTGGCACAACAACCGAGAACCCATCTAGACTCAGATGGTGGGGGCACCTGAAGCAAGGTCTCCAAAGATGACCAGAATGAACGGGTAGGTTCATAAGGGAGAAGGCAATCCTTAAGGCATGCATGTCCCAAGACATATAAGGTTTTAATGGTCAATACCAGTACCTTGAATTGGGCCCAGAAGCAAACTGGGAGCCAGTGTCGATGAAACAACACTGGAGTCTGCATTCCGGCCATAGCATTCTGTACCAACTATAGCTTCTGGACAGTCTTCAAGGGGGTCCCCATAGAGCACATTGCAGAAATCTAATCTAGATCCAAGGAGTTCTCCACAGAGGTGTGATGAATTCCTGTGATCAGAGTGGGACCCAGGACAGCCCCAAAATATTATCAGATTGCTTACCTTTTTCCAAATCATATTCTGAATTTAGAAGAACTTCCCCTCCTCCTCTTCCCTCCATCCTCACTTCTTCTTTCCCCAAATTTATCTTCTGGAAGTAGCTGCAAAAGTAGAGGTGGTGGTGGCAATAGCCAGCTGGTCAAACATCCATCTGAAGGAAGAGCAGGATATACCTGAAAATGAAACACTCCTGAAATTCTGGGACATAAATTTTCATTACACCCAGAATTTGGGGGGGGGGGGGTTCCTGTGGAGGCCTCAGTCACCCCTTGCTGCCTCCTCCCCTCCTTCTAGCCCTTAGGGTACTAAAAATCCCAGTTTCCTGGGACTTGCACTCTGTGGACTCCGGTGACCTGGAGGGGTGTGGTTCCCAGGTTCCTTGCACCAGGAATGTCACTATTGCAGGTAAGAGAAGGCAAAGGAGGGAGGGAGAAGCCTCCCAGAGAAAGACTTTGCACCTGTCCTGTCAGATTGGCTAGGAAGGTTTGGGGAGGGTGGCATGCAGCGGTGGAGGAGTACATGGGAAATTCAAGACCCTATTGTGCTGCTGATGATAGGACAAATGATGCCGTTTTTAGATGCCAAACTTAATTTAATTTAATTTAATTTATTTCATTTTTATTCCACCCTCCCCGCTTTCGCAGGCTCAGGGCGGATAACAAAATTACAAGTATCAAATACCATTAAAACTTTAAAACACTACATCTAATCGATTAAATTATAGCTATACAAGCATATCAATGTCATATATTTACATATAATTAAAATAATTTAAAAAGCAGCACATAGTTTAGATGTGGGAAAAGCTGGGGGAAAAAGGGTTGCTTTCCAACTTTTTTGGGGCTGGGGGGAGATTAGTTCTGTTTGCCAAGGCTCGTTGTCTACTCAACAGAGACAAACAGAGGCACCCATCACTAGAACACGATCCTTTATCACTATTCTGTAAAGGATAAACACAGAGTTAAGAAGACGCTGGAGTGTGTGTGTGTGGGGGGGGTCCCTAGTTCTGGATGTGCCCGGTTTGGCTGTATGTACTCAATATTTAGAGAAACACAATCTGCACAATATGGTGTGGTGGTTAGTGTGACAGACGAGGGTCTGGGAGACCCACATTCGAATCCCTCCTCTTCTACAGAAACTTGCTGGGTGACGTTGGGCCCTCTCAGACTAAGCTCCCTCAGGGTTGTTGAGAAGATGTAGATGTAGAGAGGAGAACACTGTAAGCCACTTTGGGCCCCCATTGAGTAGAAGTAAATAAATAAAATACAAAAATTAAAATGCCCAGAGGACTCTGTAATAATTTTACTGGTGCCCATTACAATGAATTGAGACCTTTATTGGGATTAGAATCTCTTCTATAATTATATGGTTATTAATTATTTCATAAGTTTCAGGGAGGAATTTGCATGCAGAAGACATCTCCCTACAGCAAGCATGGGAATATTTGCCAGTCACTGGATGCCACCCAATGCCAATTGTAGATAATTTTTTGAGCCTGCCTATTGTGATGGTGTGGAGCTATATTTTCCCTTCGTGGTTTGATAGAATAATTATATCCCAAAGGAAATAATCACAATATAACAGCCTGGGCAGAGACATACTAGAATGGCTGCCAAGCAGGGAATAAGATATTTTATACAGGGTTTCTTTAATTGGCATTGATGACATTTGATGGCTGGTGGCTACTAACTAGAAACCAGTTTTTGGACTGAAAGCTAGAGATAAACCATTTGACAGCTGAAATGAGGCTAGCAAAAGGAACAAAAGTCTGACAGAAGAGAAACAGCATTTGTGGGAGGGGTTGCTCATATGTTTTGGGGAAACAGCTGCTGCTTTACAGAGTAGCGCTGCCACATTGCTCTCAACTAAACTCATTTATTTATGAATAAACCCTAGAACTAAGTCTATGTTGAATATTCTCCAATTTCATTATTTCTAGCTGATAATAATTATTTCAAGTAGAAACATTCCCCCCAAAGCCCACCTTGATTGTGATAATATTGATCCTTTTTAGATCTCATCCAGCATTATTGTTTCCCCCTTTACGCTTTCTCTCTAAAAGGATGAGTGACAAGCATGATCTGAGCCAATCAGTGATCACACAGAGAACAGAATGACACCATGATACCTTGTAGTCATCCAATTGCACTTATGTGCTGATGTCACTGATGCAGGGTTGCCAACAGATCTGGAAAAAAAGGTACTGCTTGTTTAATGAAGGCCTAATGGGTGGAATTAATGGACCTCTGAAGTTTTTCTCCTGGTAAATAACATGACCCGGTAAATAACATTCCATTGAGCCTCTACTGAAGATACAGGACATTTTTCTCCAGGCAGTTGGGCAACTCAGCAGCACTGATGGCACCAAAGTCCTTCTCTGTGCAGACAGGAAATAAGATAGAGGAAAGGTGGTAGAATGCTGAGGTGACAGAATGGACTGTATTGCTTCAGATAATGGAAGTTCGCATTTTGGAATGCTCCCCTATGTAAAAAGCATCCTGCAAAGAGAGGGGTGGGATCTTTCTCCCTGCTCTGCTTATTTTCTAGTTGCACCAAGGGATGCAAATTTCATTTTATATGAAGGGACTCTGACAGTTGCATCCATCCCCTGCAATTGGAAGTGGCCTATTCTGTTCCAGCCAGGGCTTTTTTTCTGGGAAAAGAGGTGGTGGAACTCAGTGGGTTGGCCTCAGAGAAAATGGTCACATGGTTTGTGGCCCCGCCCCCTGATCTCCAGACAGAGGGGGGTTTAGATTGCCGGTGTGGAGGGCAATCTCAACTCCCCTCTGTCTGGAGATCGGGGGGCGGGGCCACCAGCAATGTGACCATTTTCAAGAGGTTCCAGAACTCCGTTCCCCCACGTTCCAGCTGAAAAAAAGCTCTGGTTCCAGCACCTCAGCATTGTTCATGTACTAGGCCACCAGAGAAACTGTTGGGGAAAACCAATATGTTTGACAGTGATGAACATGCTTGCCCAAAACTAGGTTGTTTGGCTTAGCTGTAGCCAGTACTCTCTCCTCATGAGGAAACTGGCTTTGTCAAAATGTTTCTTGTGGAACTATGTGCTACCTGGAAGCCTGGAATGCTGGCCTCCATCCCATCGTCCAAAGTGCAGTTTTAAACATGTGGCACTTTTAATTCTCCATACTACAGCATCTCCATTTTCACTGCTCCAGGTGAGCCAAAACAAAGCATGAAAGTTGAATCACTGAAAATTAGTGCTAAGCTTGGGGGCTTCCAGACGGCATCAACACATTTGATATACCATACAGGAGATTTTCACACCAGCATAGTTTCAGTCAGGGATACACAAAGACAAACCACAAGTGGTGGGGGGAGTGGCAACCTGGAAAACGATGATGTCAACCAAGGTCAGGAGAGCAGCTCCCCAGAGCATCAGGCATCATTGCTGCCTCTCCCAGTGGTGATATTCACTGTCAGGCTGATAAACGGAGGTCATAAATGTACTTTGTTTTGAGAACGTTAGCCAGCCTTGTGCAGTTTCTCATGTACAGGCCCTGGAAACCTAGAGCCCCAGTTACTAGCAGACAATCTAGCATCTCTGCATTGATTGAATGCTGAAATGTTCTGTCCAAGATGTATTCTGCAAAATTCTCCTCTGTGAATGTTGATGCCAACTGTTCTCTGGGTGGGGGAGCAATATTTGGTATTTAGCCTCAGCAGTTAACATGAAGCTGTGTGGGATAGTGGTCAGAGTTTCAGACTAGGATTCTGAGCAGCCTGGGTTTGAAGCCTGCTCTGCCTGCCATGAAAGTTCACTCAGTAACTCTGGGCCAGTCACACTCTCTCAGCCTAACTTACCTCACAGGGTTGTTGTTGTGTGAAAATGGAGGAGGAGAGAATGGTTATGTAAGCTGCTTTAGGTCTCCACTGGGAATAAAAGTGGGGTATAAATTAAAAAAATAAACATCCAATGCCCCCCCCAGCAGCACTCCCCTCATCAAGAGAATCTGACCTGCAGCCATTTGTGTGGATAGTTATCTGAATGACTTGAAAAAGAATTTAGTGCCTTTTATATTGTTCATTCAGTTCATTCTCGAAACGAAGCAAAACAGTCAAATTTTGAATGTTAGTATACGATTTCAGTAGAAGTCTCGCTTCCCACCAACCTGCAGGGCTAGCAGCAGCTTTGGGATGATGACATACAAAGTACGAAAAGAACCTTCAAAGGGCAGGGCAAGAAGGTTAAACTCTCTGATCACATTTGGAGACTTTCGCAGCTAAATTAAAGCAAAAAGTAGTTTTTAAAAATCAAAAGATCCACTTGTAGGTATCTCATGTGCAACGTTTAGCCCTCGGCTTACCTCACTTAATGGCGTTGTTATAAAGATCAAATGAAATCACTTCAGTGCCTGCTGCCTTGGCTCCTTCAATGAAGGACAGGACAGAAATCTAATGTATAAATAAGACGTTTTAAGGGCATGATTGTGCAAAGATCTTTACTCAACTAGTACTAAGATCTTTACTTAACTTTCTTCCAGTGGTCCAGTCTCATGCTTTGACCAAACTCTACAATCAGGGCTTTTTTTCTGGGAAAAGAGGTGGTGGGACTCTGTGGGTTGCCCTTGGAGAAAATGGTCACATGGCTGGTGGCCCCGCCCCCTGATCTGCAGACAGAGGGGAGTTTAGATTGCCCTCCACACCGGCAATCTAAACTCCCCTCTGTCTGGAGATCAGGGGGCGGGGCCACCAGCCATGTGACCGTTTTCAAGAGGTTCCGGAACTCTGTTCCACCGCGTTCCAGCTGAAAAAAAAAGCCCTGTCTATAATTGCCTTCACCAAATTTTCCTTATGAGTCAATCCGATACATCCACATATACCATTCCAGTACAGCTGGTAATGAGGTTTGGCTCTGTATCTATAATCTTTTCCTTTTGTCATTTCTGCTTTCTCTTCTGGCCTGAAACTGCCAACTACAGTTATCCTTTCAAATCTTTTAATCTGAGCAGCCCATCGCTGCAGGATAGTGTCACCGCCTCCCCCCTTTGAAGCCATTCTGCTATTCTCTTCTCAAATCCACCTCCCCTCTTTGCTCTTCAAACCTTATCAAAGTGACCATCACTCCAAAAGAGGCAGATCCCTACAGAGTTTTGCACTGCCCTCCTCTTTAGCAACGTGCAGGAATCACGAGATAATCATTGCAGGTCTGACTTGTTGCCCTTCTCTAGAAGTGACAGCGTTGTTCCTCCAAGTACCGTGTTCAGATTTCAAAATCAGTGTTCCGTTCAGATCTCTGAGGAAGTCCAGTCATCGATCTGCCACGTGTGTGAGAGGGAAACAGGGAAACCTCCAGGCGCGTCATTTGGGAGGGCAGTAGTGGCACATTTAGTTACTTTTAATTCAGTTGCTCTACTCACTGAGGGGTTATTGTTACCAACAATTCCATGGGCCTACATTAGGTTTGCCAGCCCCCCAGTGGGGCCTAGAGATCTCCTGGAATTACAACTGATCTCCAGACTACAGAGGTCAGTTCCCCTGGAGGAACGGCCGCTTCAGCAGGCGTCATATCTCCACTGAGCTCCTTCCCCTTCACAAACTCTGCCCTCCCCAGGCACTACCTCCTGGAAGTTCTGGATCTTGAGCCAGCAACCCTGAGGTAAGTGTGTCAAAAGCAGAATCTCTGTTTTTAAGGAGGCCGATATATCATCTTGTTCACACTGTACATTTTTACAAGGTACCAAATTAAACACAACAATCTATTAAAATACTGAAGATGGTTGTTGTGGGTTTTCTGGGCTGTATAGCCGTGGTCTTGGCATTGTAGTTCCTGACATTTCGCCAGCAGCTGTGGCTGGCATCTTCAGAGGTGTAGCACCAAAAGACAGAGATCTCTCAGTATCTGTGACACTGGCGAAACGTCAGGGACTACAATGCCAAGACCACGGCTATACAGCCCGGAAAATCCACAACCACCATCGTTCTCCGGCCGTGAAAGCCTTCGACAAAATACTGAAGAGTTTGAAGGGAGATCTTTGCCTTGAACCTTGTTGAGAATCTTGCCCCCTTCCCCCATTTACCAAGATCTTTTTGAACACAGATACAACTTGGGGAAATGAACACATGCCAGCATCACACTAGCTATGCTTATGTTACTGCCAGTAAAAAAAAAGGAAGTGGCATAGTTAATGCACTAGCATTCCACAGAAACCTCTATGGTAAAATGATAGAGCTTTTACGAAATGCTGGCACACCGGATTGTGATGCCAGCGTGCCAGGCCTCACCCTGTTCCTCCCAGTGGTTTGCCGCTATGGCTTGGCAACCTTACACCTACCCCACTTCGAAAATCTAAAACTGTATCATTGCGAAACTTCCACATTCATGGTGAACCATCCTGCTCTAAACTCCATACAGGCCTTCATCAAAAGTTGCTCTTGGTGAACCCACAGTGCAAGGATAGAGCATGTGTTCTGAATGGGGAAAATCTCGAGATTCCATCCACAATGTCTCCCATTAAAGAATTATAGTTAGAAGAAATAGGAAACCTCAAGAACTTGGTGACTCACTGTCTGTCAAGTAGACAATAAGGAACTAGTTGGACCAAGTGTCAATCCAAAAAATGACTAAGAAGAAGAAGCAATAGAAGGATGCAGGAGAGAATATTATAATTAAATTTTGCGTCACCCAGTAACATTTACTTGTAGTAGATTCAGGGCAACCAGAGGAAGTAATTCCTTCAGACAATGCATAATTAGTCAGAGCCCATGGAGCTCCCCTGGATGGAAGACAAAACTTTTTCCCCCTCAGGCAGGAAATTTGTGGGTCTGGATAAGATTGTCAGTTTAGCCAGGCCTCTACTGGGCTTTTTAAGTAGGGTTTTCTACTGGTTTAGGAAAGAAAGCTTGTTTTGGTGAGTTAAATAAGCATCTTATTTAGGGCCCAATATACTAATCTTACATATTGTGAAGTTAAGGGCCAGTTTTACTGAAGTATTCCACACAAAAGCTTTACCCTGTTAAGCAACTTATTTTCTGTTAAATAAAAAAAATGTTGTTTATCTCCTGTGTCTTCTCTGTCCAGTCAAATATCTATGCAGAGGGGATTTATCCTTACCTCATAAATAAGTACAACTTTATCGAAGTAGAGTCCTGAATAAGAGAGCTTTGGGGAACACACATCTTTATTCTGAACTTGTGTCTCCCCTTTTACCTGATTGAGGGTGGCTGGAGTTTAAAAAAAGAGATGTCACGCAAAACTCACACGAGAAAACGCGATATTTCACATTTTCCCCGCAAGATGGCGCAACATTCCGGAGGCAGGTAAGCCGTCTGGAAACGGCCCTGGAGAGGCCATAGCGTGGGACTGGGCCTTTTGAGAAAAGGATTCCTACAGTTTTCCCAGAGTCCAGCCTCTCTTCTCTCTCCCCAGAGCCACCACAAGACTAACTAATGCCCACTGAGCAAGTATTTATAAACATGTTTATGCCTCAGTCGGCACTCAATCACTTTCAAAGTCTGCTAGGATTCTCATCTCACTTGCTGTGTGCTTGGCTGCCTCATCCAGGGCCGATTCCAGACGGCCCTCTGCAATCCAAAACGTTGTGCGTTGTCGCGCGTCATCGTGTGGAAAACGCGAAATATCGCGTTTTCTCGCGCGAGTTTTGCGTGAGGTCATGCAAAACTCGTGCGAGAAAACGCGATATTTCGCGTTTTCCGAGCGATGACGCGCGATGAAGCGCAACATTTCGGATTGCAGAGGGCCGTCTGGAATCGGCCCTGGTTGATAAAAGGAAATGAAGACCATGTCAAAGCGCAAGGGCTATAGTTTACCATCTTCAGGCCTGAATGTTAGAGGTCTTTCAGAGCCATTTAGGAACCTGGGCCAGGGCCTGAAAAATGGCAATCCCACCAAAAAAAGCCGCTGGCGAAACATCAGGAACTACAATGCCAAGACCACGGCAATACAGCCCGGAAAACCCACAGCAACCACCAAAAAAAGAAAAAAATTCCAGTCATACCTGACCCAGACCTTCCTTTCCAGCCGAATGGCTGAGACATCTGTATAGTCTGCTAAAATGCAGACTGAAAAGCAGAAGTCAAGAAGCACATAATCCAAGATCCATTAACAGGTCTGTCTGGATATAAGGCACCCTGTTTTCAACTGGGGACTCTTGCAATGGGATACAGGACTTTGATGATAGCTTGATAACAGCAGGAACAGCTGGTCTGAACTTCGGTCCTATCATGGCAGATGCCCAGAGGGAGGAACTGCAGCTTCTAGTTCAGTGAGGGTCAAGGAGCCAACTCCTATAAAGCTGCTTGCTCTGGCTTGGCTGCTCCATCTCAGCCGTTTGCCAGGCAGGCCCAGACTCAGCTGCTCTAGAGATATAGACTGAACATTAGTCCCTGAGCTGGGTTGGTGTTCAGTTGCATGGACCCCCCCCCCTCGACCGATTTCTTTTGTACCCCAAGTTCCCTTGGCCCTCAGAAAGGAAGCAGCCTGACTTTCTGAATGCTCTAGGAGAACATTAATCCAGACTCTTTTGTTCAAATACCCATGGCCATAAGTAACATAAGTAACTTCCCTTTTAATTCAACCATAAGCCCAGGAAGGGACTTCAGTCCATCCTTGCCCATTGTTTTCAGTTTCGTCCCACCTGCTACGCCTCCTAAATCTATCATCTGCAACCAGACCGATCTCCTGTACATTTAACGAGTATGAATTATGCTACGGTAGGTCAGATCCTAACTCCCATACTAATGGTGTCTTAGTTCCTGAAACAGCAAGGAACATTTCCCCAACCACTGTAAGTCAAGTTTCAGATGGGGACCATTCCACAGGGGAATACAAGCCTGCATCATTTTTCTGCACCATTTTCCTAAGACAAAATGACTCCATGAAGTGTTATCAATGCCCCCCACCCAGGAGGCTGCAATTTCACTGTTGACTTGTTGCAGGAAATATTAGAAGAACCCCAACCTAACTTGTGGACTAACATCTTTCCTAGTTCAGACCTCAGGCTGCCCATCTTCACTTTAACCACCTGGCAGTTTCCTTGCCTCAAGGTCACCAACTGTTTCATTAGAAATTGGTGATATTTGATAGGTCACAACACCATTAACCTGAGCAAGAACATCTGAAAAGGCAACCTCTAGAAAGACGGGCATCCATCATCATAATTACTGCAAGGTTTACACCGCTTTCCTAAGCAGAGTTACACCCGTCTAAGTCCATTGAGGTCAATGAGTTTAGAAAGATGTAACTCCAGTTAGGATTTCTCAATTAATTAATAGGATAAGACAAGCTGTTAAAATGTTCTGTCAATTTAAAAGGTGCTCCTGATTAATCAGCTTTTCCATGGTGGAAAGGGGGGGGGAATGGTATTTCTTTTGATCACCAAAAAGAATGTGCTGAGGATCATGGGACCTGCAGGGACAAAAACCACATGGGATGATGGCAGTAGCAAGTTGGGAATTTAGGTGAGATGAACTGGGAAAAGCTATCTAGATCCATCTGGATTAGACATGGGCACGAACAGCATTACGAACAGAAAAAAACCATGAACAGCCCAATCTGCTGTTCGCGAGCAAGCTGTTTGTGAGGCCCCATCCTAAACGAACAGGTGGTTGTTAAAAGCCTTGTTCGTTGCCTTCAGCAGCCACAGTCTGGTGCCTGCTGCAATCAATCCCCTTGGCAACTGGAGGGAGGAAGGGACTAAACTCTGTCTGAACTCCTTCTGGCTTTCCTTCTGGCTTTAACCCTTCAAAGTACTTCCAGCAGAGAGTCCCGTTTTTGCCACTGTGAACAGAAAATGACAGCCAACGGGGAGACCCATGAATCATGCCTTTCCCGGGGTGCAATCTCTCTGAAACTTGGGAGGTCTTCAGAGGACAGTGAGGACTATGTCCCCTGCAAATTTGGTGGGTATTGGACATGGGGAAGGTCAGTTTGTGGGGTGTTTAAAGGGCCCTGCCCATTGCACATGGCAAGAAAGGGCCCTTTAAACTACCAGCTGATAGTTTAAAGGGATCTTTAAAGGGCCAGGTAAGTGGGTTTGAGGGGAGGGAGGCTAAGTGGGTGGTGTTTGGGGGTGGGGGGTTCTGGCCCCCACAAACAATGAACAACGAATATGACCGGGAACAGTCCATGTTCGTCCATGTTCATTGTTTGTTGTTCATGGATGGCACTGAACAACAAACAGGGTGTTTGGGTTTTTTTTCCCATTCGTGCCCATGTCTAATCTGGATATGTAGTGGCCTATAGTCTAACACTCCAGTGAGCAAAGTCTAAAACCTCCTGACAGTCTAACAAGCCTTCCTTCAACTTCTTGGCTTGCCTTCCAATGAAAAGCCAATGAACTCAAGGGAAGGCTGCTAAGGCTTGAGAGGAAGGCTCCTTACACTGGGGAAAGTTCTTCCACTCCATTCCAAGGTAGGCTACATGCTAATACGTATTATTAAAAATATTTCTACAAACTGTGGGTGGCAGATGCCATCTTAGAAGAGGAGTGCTGCCTGTCTCAAATGTTGCTTCCTGCCATCATTTGTTTTGCATTTCCTAACATGAGAAGTGATTGCCATGTCTTCGGCTACAAAGGGCCTCTCAGAGGCCAAGGAGATGGCTAGCTGGGAGGCCAGCTGATCCATATCAGGGCTCTGAAGGAGGAATCACCCTTGTTGACTTCTGCTGCTTGTCTCAAGTTCCCATCAGTTACTGAGCTGAATTCAAGGTATGGCTATCACAGGTAAAGCCCTTCAGAGCCTTGGTCACTCATATCTGCAGGACCACCTCTCTCCTCATGCTCCACCACGGCAACTTTGCTCATCTTAACAGGGCCTTCTGACGGTGCCACCCTGCCAACAGGCAAAATCAACAGCTGCCCAAACATGCACCTTCTCTTTAGCAGTCTCCACCTTATGGAATAGCCTACGTGAAGAGGTCAGAAAACCTCCCACTCTCCTGGCTTTCCATAAACTATACGCTACAAAATTGGCTAGGGCAGGTCTCAAACAACCAAAAAACGAAGAGGATACAAATCCTAAGAGACCCAAATGAACTATATGCTCCTAATTATTATAATATTTCTAAATTTTTAACTCTTAGAAAGTGCAAGTGCAAAGTGTGTAAACAAGGTTTGTAATCCTATTTTACATCTCACATCAAAATACCCAAAACAATCACAAATAGGTCAATGTCACAAATATCCAATGGGATCCAAAACAATGCTTTTTAATAAATAAATATCACAGGACATCAGGTAAGTATCAAAGGTGTTAACCTTGGTGTTTAAAGCCCTTCATGGACTGGGACCTGCATACCTGCGGGACCACCTCTTCCATTACATCCCCTGCAGGGTGTTGCGCTCTGCGGACAAGCAACTCCTGGTGGTCCCCGGCCCGAAGGACATCCGTCTGGCCTCAACCAGGGCTAGGGCTTTTTCTGCCCTGGCCCCAGCCTGGTGGAACGCTCTCCCGCTGGAGATCCGGGCCCTGTGGGACCTGTTACAGTTTCGCAGGGCCTGTAAAACAGAGGTGGGATCAGAAGCAGAGCAGGTTGCAATGCCTGCACCCTGCCGTCACCCAGGTGGTATCAGGAGTGGAGCAGGTGGCAATGCCCTCCCACCTTCATCCAGCCAGGATCAGCTGCAGAGCAGGAGGAAATGCCCACCCACCCCCTTCACCCGGCCAGGATCAGGAGCAGAGCATGATGAGGCAATGCCCGTGTCCTTCACTCAGCCTGGATCAGGCACGGAGCATGAGGCAATGCCTCCCCCCCATTCAACCTGCCAGAATCAGGCATGGAGCAGGCAGCAATGCTCCCCCACTTCACCCAGATAGAATCAGGCACAGAGTAGGAGGCAATGCCCATCTCTTCTTCACACAGCCGAGATCAGGATGGAGCAGGCGGCAAGGCCTGCCTCTTCACCTGGCCAGAATCAGGGGTGGAGCAGGTGGCAATGCCCGCCCCTTAATCCAGCTGGGATCAGGTGTGGAGCAGGAGGTAATGCCCACTCCCCATCACCCAGCTGGGATCAGGCGCAGAGCAGGGGGCTATGTCCGCCCCCCTTCACTCGGCCAGGATCATGTACAAAGAAGGTGGCCGTGCCCACTCCCCCTTGCTTTCATCCAGCCAGGATCAGTGACGTAGGTGGAGGGAATGCCCACCTGCCCACCCTTCCCTTTCTAGAGCCTGTTGTATTTTTTCCCACAACAGGCTTTGTTGCTAGTAAAATATAATAGTGTGTACTGTCTGTCACTATAAGTCTTCTCCTACTGGATAATTCCACATCACATAATATGTCATGTCAACTCACTTATGTTTTGTTTCTGGCATTATTTTCAGTTCTGCATCAGATTGTTACTTGTTTTCTAGTTTCAGTCCTTAACCTGTTGTATTGTTTATTGAATGTCCCAGCCATTGATTGCATTGACCCACACTGTGTTGATCTACACTGCCTTGACTCTTGGTGAGAAAGGCAGACTATAAATAGCATATATAAACAAATAAAATAAGAGGCATCCCCTACTGTTTGAAAGAAAAGTGGAGATGTCTCTTCCAAGATGATGACTGAACAATAAATGTGTATCTTTGGAACCATGTTTTCACATGCAAACATATGCAGATTTAATCAACGAATGTCTAAAACTTATGTGGTTAATTGGCTATCTATAGTCAGGTGAAAGTTGTTATCTCCGAAACACTAGAAGCTTACAATTGAACCCAAGATGCCATTCAGTAGGCAAAGAAAGTGTAGAGTTTTTGCTACCAAATCCAAAAGTTCCTCTTTTTCTCATCTCTGACACCAGGGCAGATCCTCAACATTTGGCCAGAGACAGAACTGGATCAAAGAGTTTTCCGATCTGACAGCATGAATGTAAGTTCCCCCTCCTCTATTCCTTTATGCCTTGCTGTTATGATATTACTGGTCCCTGACACATTTATATCCAGGGGGCTAAGGAAAGATTTAGAAGTGATTTAGGAGCATTAGAGATAGACACCCATTGCAAAGGGGGGAGCTTTCATTGACCCCAAGGGGGATTCAAAATAAACCCCTTGGATCCAATCCAAAGCTAGGGTGGATTTAAGTCAACAATTGTCTCTGAGCACTAAATCATGTGTGTGTGTGTGTGTGTGAGAGAGAGAGAGAGAGAGAGAGAGAGAGACCTATTGAATACCTGCCTTCCAAACGATAGGTGACACACCCCTTTATCCCATCTATAGGAGAACATGTTCAGAAGCCTATAGTTAAATCATGAGGAAATTAAAAGGGGTTTTTTTGTAACACCTTTATGAAACATTCATTCTATTTTTAAAAAAACATCCATTCTTGAGAACTGATTAACCTGAAATAGTAGTAACAAGCACATTAAGATGTCTTCATGTTTTTGCATTGTCTTTGACATGTCAGGTTAGTCAAGGATTATATCTATCGGCTGCATTAATCCCTGTCTGTTTAGAAAAAGCATGGGCAACTCCCCCAAACATCAAACATCTGCCCCATTCTGCAGCACATCTGTCACTCCCATGAATTTGATTAACAGTTTTCTTTGATGGGAAAGGGTTTATTTTGCTGCAAATCTACAAAAAAAAGCCCTTCTAACTGTTCCACAGTTCTGTCGAGTTGGCAGTTTTATAGCTTAACATTTTTTAGCCCCTAAGAGGGCATCCCCCCAAGATCATCAGCTGATCTGGGAATCGTTGCTACCCGTACACTTATAAAATCGATAAATGCATTTCAAAGACCCTTTTGCAACCATTGCTTAACAAGCAGTGCAGATTCTTAAAAGAACTGAAGACACCCAAATTAGTACTGAACAGACATTAAATTGGTTAGTGTTGCTGTAGCACAAAACAGCCAGCCCCTATTTTTAACGACTGACTAATTACCAGCAGATTTTTAATTACGGGGCGCATAGAGGCAGGAACGAGTTTACAAACTTGCCATCCACTCTAAACACACATATGTGTCTAGGAACACTCTGCTTCTCCTCCCCGCTCCTTTTTTCCCTATTGTGCCAATAGTCAAGCCAGGAAGGGCTGTGATCCTCATTAATTATATTGGAACCATTTAAACACACACATCTGAAGTTACAGAGGAATGACCAGCAACCAAGTGTGTTTCTAAATGAGGGAACGGGGCAAGAAGTGCTTAAACATGGCCACAAAATTCAAAAATTGAATGGGAGGGGGACTCTTGCATCCATCAATTCATCACTGCATTCTTCCACTAGGAACCTACGTTTGTCTTGCAGTTGATTTTTAATAATAACAACAACAACAACAACTCTTTTAGACAGATTAGTGCCTCACCCAGAGCAGTGAAGAAGTCAGTGTTATTATAATCCCCACAATACAGCTGGGGCTGAGAGGAGTGACTTACACAAGGCCACCTGCAGAGCTCATGGCAGTAGTGGGATTTGAACCAGTAGAGTGCTGATTCGCAGCTGAACCACTTAACCACTGTGCTACAGCAGCTAATAATAAATGGTAAGGCAGATCAAGAGAGTCAACTTCTTTGCCAGGGTCTTCAAAGAAGGTCAAAGGTTATGGTTTGTGCACTGCCTGAGCAGTAATGCTCTGGGATATTTTTACAAAGGTCATTCTTTCAGGGAAAGAGTAGTCCTTTTCAGACACTGTGATTGCAAATACTGGGAACTTACCAACCACATGTATCAGGGATGAGTGCATCCCACAATCCTCCCAGTACTTTCTCTTGCCCTATTGTCTGAAAAGAGTAACGTGGCTTTTCTGCATGCATAAGCCTCTCTCCATGTTTCATGAAATCCTGATTTTTTAGGGTTCTTGTCTGTGTGAATAAAGGCAGAAGATCCATACAGTTGCCCCTTCCAGACAACTGCGTATATTGTGAGGATCTATACACAGTTGCTGGTCTCCTGGTCTATGTGGGCTGTAATATCCGAAAAGAGCTAATGCTAGAAACGTTCATAATATCTTTGTGCAAGTAAGAAACATAATACCCCTTTCCCCCAATACCAACATCACATGCTTGCAACCCCACCCATGGTGCTGCTCACCACCAGCCCATTTCAAAAACTCAGAATGAGTGATTCCGCACACGTTGGATAATGCACTTCCAATCCTCTATATAGAGCATTTGGAATGGATGTTTTTGTGTGCGGAACAAAAAATCCACCTCAAACGATTGATAAAGTGCATTGAAAGTGCATTATCCAACGTGTGCGGAATCAGCCAACGTTTCCCTGATCAAATTGAAACTTACAATTTTATTTTCGGATACGATTATCAGCTTGTTTCAACCTTTCATCACCATGTATGAGTATGTGTATGGGGGGGAGGAAGAGAGAAACCACATACATAAAAATCCCATAAGGGTCAGTTTTACTGATTATCCTCTTTATTGGAACCCACCACCACTTGTGACTTCCCAGCAAAATAAACACCAGAGTATCCTTCATGTATGGCAGTGGAGAGCATTCTTCCTACACTCATATTTATATATTCTGAAGAGGGGAGCTCTGACTCTCTAAAGCTTACACTCTGAAAATCTTGTTGGTCTCTAGGGTGCCACTGGACTCAAATCCTGCTGCTTTTGTATCTGAATTATCCTGCATGTCAAGACTCAATGAGAATTCAGATTTAATTTCCCAACTTATACTTTAGCCACTATGACAATGTCAGGGCCCATGAATGGTTGAAGGGCCTACTGAGAATAGTTCTGGACACATATTTATTTCTTAATCAACCTTTCTTCCTGCACTTGTGAAACCAAAAAGAAGATGATGAGTGATTCCGCACACGTTGGATAATGCACTTCCAATCCTCTTTATAGATCATTTGGAACTGATTTTTTTGTGTGCGGAACAAAAAATCCATCTCAAACAATTGATAAAGTGCATTATCCAACATGTGCGGAATCACCCGATGTAAGGATTTGGGGAATGTATAGGCTGTGTCATTTTACAAAGAAGGGGGACAGGTCTTTTACCTGATGGTGGGGGAGGGATTCACGGCAAGTCTCATGCCCAGGATGTACAGAAATCTGGAGCCATTCCTTCCGGCTATGACATACGTAGTGACTCAGTAGAGATTCTTTCTTGGTTGCTACTAATAAAACAGACTTTTGTCAACCCACTCCCATCCCATAAGAATTCACTTGGTTCCAAGGGTGACATTTCATCTAGCAATGTGCAGCTTTATTTCTTTTCATTATATTCATTATAACAGATAATTTTTAAATGATTACATTCACTTTCTTTCACATTTTTTGCTGGAAAAACCCCTTCTACCCTCCCTCACTGCAATTAACTGTGTTCTGGTGGGCACGGGTACTTAGATGCCAGGCACAGATGACTGGCCAGATATCTAGCCAGCAAGCCAAAGGGTGGAAATAGCATCTCTCTCTCTCTCTCTCTCTCTCTCTCTCTCTCTCTCTCTCTCTCTCTCTCTCTCTCTCTCTCTCTCTTAATGTCAGGTATGCTGGGGAAAAGATCCTTAAGTGTAAGGAAGTGTCACTGGAGGACAAGATCAAGATAATCCAGTCTATGGTATTCCCCATGACTATGTATTAGATGTGGAAGTTGGACAATGAAGAAGGAAACTGATTCATTTGAAATGTGATGTTGGAAGAGGTTTTATGGATATCATGGATGGCCAAAAAGATAAATAAGTGGTTTCTAGATCAAATCAAGCCTGAATTCTTTCTAGAAGCCAGAACGAGTAAACTGAGGCTATCATACTTTGGTCACATCGTGAGAAGACAAGGCTCCCTGGAAAAGACAATAATGCTAGGAAAAGTTGAAAGCTGGAGGAAAAGAGGAAAACTCAGCACGACGTGAATTGACTCATTAAGGGAAGCCACAGCCTTCACTTCGCAAGAGCTGAGTAAGGCTGTTAATGAGAGGACTGTTTTGCAGGTCATTAATTCATATGGTCATCATAAGTCAGAAGTAATTTGAAGGCACAGAACACATAACATGCACACACATTTCCCAGGGTGCACCGAAGCATGTCCCATTGGACACTCCTGAAACAAAACGGTCATGGGAAGGGAGGAAAAGTCTCTTCTTCCTGGTCACTAGTTGACTAGTTGGCTACAAGTGCAGTCACCACCACCATTGCAGAAACAGTTGCCACCTGCAGCTCAGGAAGTGTGGGTTGGGGGTGGGGGTAGAGAGAGTGGATAGACAGGCAAGAAAGGGAGCCTCTCTGCCTCTACTAAGCTCCAGGGAGACAGCAGAATGAGTGGAATTCATTCATTCATTGTTTATCTCATTTATTTTCATTATCAAAACAAATTAAGCAAATGGGACTTTTTCAGTTCATGTTTTTTATTAATTTGAAAATGAATGCATGTCCCCAATCTTCTTTCTTTTTTGCCAGTGATGGCAAAGTTGATAAAGCAACCCATTGGTGAGAAATATATCATTACAATAACACCTGCAGCCCATGGCTGTTTTCATATTGCTTTCAAAGGAGAATCCAGGCAAGTCACAATTAGTACTATATTCCTACCTGATTGGAGCTGATAGGAAAGGTCATGGATTTAATTAACAGTTCTGCCTCTCCAGCTCGTCTAGAATGGGTTCAACATGAGATACCAAACTACATTATGTTGAAAAGAAAGTTTATCTAGACTGAAATGAACTTGGGGAGGAGTTTGTCACGTACCCTCAGATTTTGAATTTGCCCATCCATATTTGTGTGAGAAAATTCAGCGAAATTTGATATTTGATGTATGGATTTCTAAATTTAATATTTAATACCTACTGGTCCAAGATGGAAAGAGTGGATTTCAGCTATATTGAGCTTTCCATTCACCTTCTTTGCCTTGGGTTTGTTTACAAAATTAAAATTTAGAAGTTGTTCTTTGAGAACTCTTGTAAACACCTTCAAGTCAATCCAAAGGATTCCAGCCATAACCCTTTGCTAACAATCTTGGGTCATTCTTTAGAAAACTTTCCTGATCTTGCTACAAGTGTTTTCTTCATTACCTACTTAAATATTTGATTTTCCATTATTCAAAAATTGTACTACAAAGGAAATCAGGAGTAAGAATCTAGTTCCTGCTCTTTCCCCCTTTGCTGCTCGGCAGTGGAAAGTGCTGTCAAGTCATAGCTGACTTATGGCAACCCCTGCTGGGGTTTTCAAGGCAAGAGACTAACAGAGGTGGTTTGCCATTGCCTGCCTCTGCATCCCTGGACTTCCTTCCAATTCCTAACCAAGGCCAACCCTGCTTAGCTTCTGAGATCTGATAAGATCAGTCTTGTCTAGACTATTCAGGTAAGGGCTTTTTCGCTGTTTACCAAAACAAACAAAGAGATCTCATGTTTAATAGAGCCATTAAGATTTTAAATGTGGGGTCTCCTAGTCCAGTTCTATACTTCGTGATAAAGGGAGGGGGGAGGGAGGACACCAGCCTGAAATCTCATCTTGAACTCTTTTTGACTACAATCCCAAAAGCGTGGGGGGGGGGTGTTATCTAAAAACTGGCATTACGTAAACCAAAGGCAGAGGATGACATGAGTTTAGACAGAGGATCAGGAGAACGGATCCAGGAGAATAGATGACATGCACTGGACTAAATTGCATAGTTTGTGTTGCAGTTCAGGATTTCTGGCATCTTTTGTATGTATCGTAGATGATCCAGTGTCATTGCCCACTTGGGGACTTAAAGGCTCAGGTGTGACCAGGTCAGAATCCCTCCAGTGTCTAGAATAGTTTGAAACTAAGCAAGTGTTTCATGGTAGTATTAGCACCATCCTCCCTTTGCTCCTGTGGGGCCCAAACAATATGGTCATGGATGGCAGACTATCTTGCTCACTCACCCTTGAAGGAATGTCCCAAAGGCTCTTCCCACTACATTTGCAACAAGCTATGCCAGGGTCCTTCTGACCTCCAGAAACAATGGTTTGAGTCCCACTCTTTTGGACTTACAACTGATTGCATGGTTTCTTTCTGGCCACAAACAATGGCCCTTATTTGTGGACAAATGTGATATTTTCTTAATTTGAGATGGTCTCATTCTAACTTCAGATTTGACAGTGAATTTTGGGCTGCAAAAGGTTCTTGTAAGAAAATATAGCAGAGCAGGTGCAAAGATTGCGCATTGGAAGTAATGAGAATAGACTCACACACACTCCAGTGTAGCTCTGTAAGGATACTTTACTAAAGGATAAAATAGGGTTACATTTGGAGAAAATAATAAATTGCTAAGCTGGCTACATCTTGCTAGAAAAGATTAGAGACTAATTGTAGTAGAGAGCAGAGAGCAGTAGTAGACAAAGAGCAATAAAACTTCAGTATATAGCATCACTTAATTGCCCCCCCCCCAATAATCAAGTTGCCCAATTGGAAATCCTAATTCTACTTTATTATTATTATTATTATTATTATTATTATTATTATTATTATTTTACACTTCTAGACCGCCCTCCCCGTCAGACAGGCTCAGGGCGGTGTAACAACATACAAGCATACATAGCATAGGCTTCAAACAGCCACTTGCCTAATCTCCTGTGAAAAAGAAGAATCTCAATGCTTAGTGACTCCCATCTCTATGGCGGGAATCCAACTTTGAGGCCTAAGTGGCCACATGCAAAGTAAGTTTACTAATTAAGTAAGTAACACAAATAGTTTAACTCTTTCATGACTGAAACGAAAACACTTGCTAGATTCCCACAGTTCTGTCTCTCTAAACAATTCATCTCTTTCTCAGATGGGGAAGAGCAGTTTTCAAAGTTCTCTTCCCCACAGTAGTTCTTCAAGTTCATAAAAATATACACATACAGAGGGGGGGAGAGGGAGAGGGAGAGGGAGAGAGAGAGGGAGAGAGAGATGTCCTCCCATGTCCTCCAGCGACATTATGTCAAACAAGAAGTACATCAAAAGGGAAAGGATCTCTTGTACTTAAACACACACACATCATGGAATGCCTTCCTGCTGATGGAAAATATCCCTCATATGGCTCTCATAAAGTTAGAGACAAAATGTGATGGCGTGGGGGGTGGGGGTGGGGGTTCATCAATTCATTTATTTCAAAAGTATTCCTCTGAAGTTCTCTGCCTGCCTTTTTCTCCACCATCTCTCTCTGAGATCCTGTTTGGGGGTGATTTTTTGTCACTTATTTTTATTTCACGTGAGGGAAACAGGACTTATTTTTACATTTTCTGTTGTCTGGCTGGGGGGTGGGGGGAGGGGGCTCCATTCCCATCTCTTTTCTTCCCCCAGTTGCATGTTCACTTATCTGGGGGAGGGCATTGCTGGCTTTCCCCTCCCTCTGTAGCTATGAGGAGCCAGTTGGTCAGTCTCAGACCAGTGAACAAATCTGGCCATGAAACTGGAAATGTTACTCTGGGAGTAACATTTACTAGAGTAACATTTACTCCCATAGTAACATTTACTCCCATAGTAACATTTACTACATTCTGGCCTGTTGGGCCAAGCACCGTCCACCAGCCATGTTGACACAAGACAACTGAATGGGTTCAACTAGTTTATTTATTTATTCAAATGGCAAATCTATGTCACTTTTTATTTAAATCTCACTATTTTGAGGGTGGTCTGCCCTAGGCATCCAAATGTGGCTAACTTTTGAGCAGGTACCCCTGGCTCCAAACGACCAGCGCTTCCACTGGCCTTGTTTATCCTTGCTTGCCCATCCACTATGTGCCAAGAGTTGCCAAGTCTCACTCCCCTCCTTTGATATTCTGGATATTTGGAAGATGCTGCTCAGCACCAAAGGCAGCCCTCCTCAGTGCACCCAGCCTCACAGCATATGGTTGCCTGTTCCAGACCCACCCTCCCTCATGCCTGGTGCCTCAAGGGTGTTTGCCCATTATCTCTTCTTATCTTAAGTGACCTTCTCTATTCCTGCCAATCTTGCTGTAGTCTAACTAGTTCAAGACCAGTTCAAGGACATCACGGAGCAGATGAAAAAAGGCTTCACCCCAGGCCAATCTGGTGAAACCCCCAAAATTCCTGCCTGGTCCTTTAAAGTGACCTGCTAATCCTGCAATGCACCTTGGGAGGGAGAGTATGTCAGCCACAGCAGCGAAAACTTTTACAGGAGGGTGCATAGCCCCTTATGTAGCTATTTGCTGTCCCCTCCCCTCATTGGCTGATATTCTCCAGGCCCTGACCAATAGCACCCTGTGTGACATTTTCAGGTGAAATACAAACCACAGCATTAAAGCGGCAAATGGCTCTTCTGTAAAAGAGACTTGGCTAGTGTGCCTAGTCTTCTTCCAGCTTCTTATTCTGACCAGAGAGGAGTGGTGATGACACACAAGCGAACGCCCCATCTGATGTCCCTTCGTTTACTGCAGTCGTTCTTGAATCCTAACACTGGGAAACAGAGGATAATAATGGCATACTTTGTTAACCACTCTTAGTGGGCATTAAGTTGTCCTGAAGGGCTGTATATAAATTGAATGATATTACTATTATTATTATTATTATTATTATTATTATTCACTCATTTCTGCTCAAAACTTGAATATGCGGTGAAGTCTTCTGTTCTGCAGAAGCATGGGGAGCATGCTACAAAGGGGGAAATATGTTACACAACATAGATATATTTTCCCCTCGTCTGGAAGGATGTCTGGAAATGCTTCTGTTTAGATCCTGAATGCCCTTCCTTTCATTGCCAAGAGTGCCTGGCCTTAAGGAACTGAGATATCTGATGCTACAATCACAACATCATGATAGCTTGGACAGTTTTTGATGGCTGTGCTGTTGACTGGGCCGTAGCCCTAATGGTGGGATAGCTACTAATAATGCCCCCCAGAGAAGTTCTTTGTTTGGATGGTGCATACAAAAGGTGCCCTTGTAGTTCATCTTGCAACTATATCAGACTTGGTATTTAGCTGCACATGATTTTGTTGCCATTGTCATTGATCTGATTGCACAACAGAGCATGCATTGTGGTCCTAAAACACAATCCAGTAACCGACCCTGGGTTTAATTTGAGGCAAACCTAAGAGACCCAGGATCAAATCTCCACTCTGACAGGGGAGTTTGCTGGATGGCCTTGAGCAAGTTTCTAGTGAAGATAAAGTGGAGAAGAGGAAGGTGAGGTCAGGATGTGCCTTTCTGTCAGTGGCAGGAATACCTCATTTGAAAATTAAGTTAGGAGGCTCAAAACTGGCCACCAGTTTCTGGATGATCCTGGGAGTTGCAATGCCGTAAATGAAAGGAATTGAAATATTCTGGACCACTCCACCTCAGCTATTTTGAATGAAGCAGGTGTAACTCATCAAAAAGACTGCTGGGAATCTTTGAGTTGGCCACCAGCTTCAGGAGGATCATAAGAGTTTCAGTGCCCGAAATAATAGAAACGCCCAGGGTCAGGTTAGCTCAGAGCATCCCTCTTCTATTTGTAGTGCCCTAAAAGTCAGGAAAGTGGAGGCAGCACAGACTGTGGGCATGTTATAGGCCCTCAAGTCGCTTCAGACTTAGGTGACTTTATGAATTAATGACCTTCAAAACATCCAATCATTAACAGCCTTGCTTGGGTCTTGCAAACTGAAGGTCATGGCTTCCTTTATGGAGCCAATCCATCTCATGTTGGATCTTCCTCTTTTCCTACTGCTTTCAACTTTTCCTAGCATTATTGTCTTTTCTGGTGATTCTTGTCTTCTCATAATATGATCAAAGTATGATAACCTCAGTTTATTTATTTTGGCTTCTAGGAGAATTCAGACTTGATTTGATATGGAACCCACTTGTTTGTTTGTTTGATTGTCCGTGGCATCCATAAAATTGTTCTCCAACACCTCATTTCAAATCGATCAATTTTCTTAGAATCATAGAACCATAGAGCTGGGAGGGCCCCCAAGGGTGTTCCTCCTAGCTTTCCTCATTGTCCAGCTTTCACATTTATACATAGTAGTGGGGAATACCATAGTATGAATGATCTTGGTCTTACTCTCCAGTGAGACTTCCTTATTCTTTAGGATCTTTTTCAGTTCTTTCTTGGCTACCCTTCCAAGTCTTAGTCTCCTTCTGATTTCTTGTTTATGGGTTCCCTTTTGGTTGATGATGGAGCCAAGGTAAAGATACTCTTTAATACATTCTTCATTATCAATGTCAACCTTATAGTTGTGTTATTCCTTGGTAATCACTATTTTTGTCTTCTTGATAGTCAACTGTAATCCTGCTATCATACTTTCTCCTTTAATTTTCATCAAGTAGTCTTTTCAGGTCTTCATCAGTAACCATTGTACATTTGCAATATGATCTCTAATACCACTTCCTTTTCTGAATCTAACTTGAACATCTGGCATTTCTTGCTCCATATATGATAAGTCTTTGTTGTAAAATTTTGAGCATCGCTTTGCTTGTGTGAGAAATTAATGCGAGGATCCAATAATTGCTGCAATTTTTGACATCTCCTCTTTTCAGAACTGAAATGTTGAACTAGCATTTCCAGGGACATTGGAGTTTATCCCTTCCTTTGCAAAAGAAACCTTCAGCTAAGTAGCCTATTAAGAAGTCTTATTGAGGATGACACTCATTGGAACAAGACTCTAGAAGAAGCAGTAGAGAAAGATCTTGAGCAAGCAACTCTATCGAAAATACCTATTATTATGGGGGGGGGGGAATATGGCCAAAGAGCAGTCCGAGGGTTAGCCCATGGACCATGCAGTGGCCAAGCTCCTATAAAACAACATTGGGGGTTCAGTGAGCTACAGTGTTCATGAGCTAAGTGAACCATGTCAGCTAGTTGTGAATAAACAATCAATGTGATTGTACAAGGTACTTGACTTGAGAGGGCATGGCCTTTGTGAACAAAAGGAAGATCCAAGACTTGGCTCATGAGGGATCATGCTGTCAAAAACGGTCTGTTCGCAGGCTAAATGTGCTTGTTTTGATGTTCTCAACATCCCTAAGTGATTCCTGGGATCCCGGAACCTGTGTGGACTAACAGAAATATAGAAACATAGAGACAGAAGAGACTCAAGGGTCTTCTCATTCACCCCCCCTGCACAATGCAGGAAATTCAGTTTCCTCCCCTCCCAGTCCCCCAATGACTCTTGTCTTATGAGGAAAGCAAAAAGCCCCAGGATCCTTGGCCAATCTGGCCTGGAGGAAAATTCCTTTCTGACCCCAAAGTGGCAATTGGCATTACCTAGGCATATTTTTGTTAAAAGGCCATGAGATCCTAGCACCTACTTATACTTGCATGCCCTCCCCTCCCCATCTGTGTACATTCATACTGAGTCACAGAATCATCAGAGCTGTTAGGTGACCATCTAGCCTCTTCTTAAATACCTCCAAGGAAGGAGAACCCAACACCTCCCGAGAAAGCCTGTTTCACTGAGGAACAGCGCTAACTGTCTGGAATTTTTCCTTGTGTTTAGCTGAAAATTCTTTAATTTTAACCCTTTGGTTAAACTATGTGCATGGAGGAGAGAGGGGTCAGTATGGAAAGGAGACAAAATCCCCTTTCCTGTATGTTCTATCAACACAGCTGTGCCAATGCCCTGCTGTTTTTATGTAGCCTTTTGTGTTGTGAATGCACATTGTTCAGCTTTTATATGATAACAGTGTGCTTATATACTGCTCTCCTAGTCAGTTTAGTGCCCACTCAGAGCAGTGAACAAAGTCAGTGTTATTATTACCTCCACAATATGGCTGGGGAGCTGGCGCTGAGAGGAGCTGCTTCTCCAAGGCTACCAGCTAAGCTAATGGCAGTAGTGGATCCCTTATACACATAGAGTATGGTGCTTATACATTGATAGGTGTATACAGAATACGGTTGATATATTGATTCCCCCTTCTCACCAAATATTCTTCTTTCCCCTTAGTTATCTACTCCATTTATCCAGTAAAGTGTGTCTGTCAAGTTTGGTGTCACTAGATGGGAGCCAACTCGAGGACCGTAAATTGTTAATCATTTGCATGAATTTCATAATACAATCTGGTATCCAGAAGATAATTTGGGATCCCAAAAATGTGAATATAGATTTTTTTTGTCTCTTCCTGGTGGCTTCTGTTTTCTAGTTCTCCACCCACATCCTCCCCCACATATGGTCCCCACATCTTTTCCTCCTTCTGTTCTTCCAGACGTTGCAAAAATAAAATCAAAACCTGTTACTTGGAAATAGAATAGTGTTATAAACATGCTCCATAATTATGCTGAATGGCCTGCTTCTTTCTCTCTCCTCTCCGACCCTTTCTAGGATTCTGTACAGCCTGGCACTTATTGCTGGACATTAAGGGCCTGATTAATGGCCTTTGATGACTGGTAGCTAATCTAAGCCACTGGGTAGTACAGCACATCCCCCCTGTCTCAGCAGAGGGCTGAAGGAAGCAATTTTTGCTGTTTGGATGAGAACAGGATAGCAAAAAACAGTCCAGAGTTGGAAGCTCGCAAGAAAAAGTTGATAAAAGCTTTCTACCAGACAGAAACAGCTTCTTGGACACTGGGAATGCACAACTAAAATCCCTCCAAACCAAATAAGAACAGAAGAGCCCCATTGGATCAGATCAGAGATCCATCTAGTCCAGCATGTTGTTTCACACAGTGGCCAACCAGTTGTTCTAGAAGGCCGACAGGGCATAGAGGCCAAGGCATTCCCCCTGATATTGCTACCTAGCATGGGGCTTCAGAGGCTTGCTGCGTCTGAATATGGAAGTTCCCTTTAGTCACCATGGCCACTGATGGACCTCTTCTCCACAAAGCATCTAATCT
Organism: Eublepharis macularius; assembly: GCF_028583425.1. NCBI lineage: Eukaryota > Metazoa > Chordata > Lepidosauria > Squamata > Eublepharidae > Eublepharis > Eublepharis macularius. The sequence continues at coordinate 219,077,996 of NC_072790.1, forward strand.
CCTTTTAAAACCATCTGTGCTTGCAGCACAGGCTTTTTGGCTTTGTAGGCATCATGTTGCCACAACAGAGATTCTAGGTGCTTTATTGTGTTCAAGGTGTTCCTCTGCTTTTTTGACTCCTGAGGAAGAGAAATTGAAACAAGTTCTTTGCTGGCTCCTTGTAGAGTCGTTGGGGTCTTTGTGCCCCTTGTTTGGTCGCGGACACCTGCAGAGAAAACACACAAGTCAAGCAACATTAAGATCTAAAGGCTTTGTCTTCAAACAAGATCTTCAAAGATTTCCACTGCACTTACCTTGCACCTTAAAACGTTGCTGTGTTGCACTGACTATTGCTGCCTGTGTCTCCCTTGTGTTTGGGGGCTTCATTTTATGTTTGGTTCAATTTTGAACCCCTATTCATCACTTATATATTAAATTTTGTTATATTTGGTATATTGTTGTTACATTGTTTGCCCTTTTATTATATTGGTAGGTTTAGTTCTTGTGAGGGTTGCTCTGTAGTTGTTGTGGATAACCCTACACCCACTGGCAGTGAATTCCACCATTCTATAAGTAGCTGTGCACAGCAGCAATTATGCCACGCCAGGTGCTTGACCCTCTTTTCTGAGTCCTGGGCAGGTAAGCATAACCAGAGAGAGGTTATTAACCTTCCATCAGAGCCTGTTTTAGCAAATTCTTTGGGTATATTATTCATAATCTCTTGCCTGGCCTCATACAGGCCATTCAATCAGAAACATCCTGCCCAGCTAATAGTAAAGTCTTTTGCTTTGCATTGACTTCCCACCTCCAGAAGTGTGAGTCGGGGAACAGGAAAGTTGAGTATTTCAAGAGCAGCTGCCTCTTTCAGAACTTCACAAAACTTTTGAACTCCCCGTGAACCATTTATAAAAAGGCCACTGTTCTTTTCAGAGCTGACGCTATTGCTCCCAAACACAGTGTTATGCCTTGCGTCGTTCCCTCAGCAGCCACAGTTCAAATTATTCTTCTCTTCTGTAGGGGATGAATTGGAGCAGCAGCTCAGATGGGGAACATGCGTAAAGGTATTCTAATTCATTGGTGTGGGAATTCCTGCTAAAGAATCACACACTTACATAGTCCCAGAAGATGATACATTTTGTACAATCTGCTATCCACATGCTGTACCCCTTGCTTTTATGTTTAATGATTTTTTTTTGTGATTCACTGATTAGCTCTGTGTGTTTTATTTGCTTGATGCTGCTTTGAACAGTTTTATTGTGTGAAGTATTTATGCTGCTGGCTGTTCCGTGTGTGCTTGTGTATTTTTATTGCTTTACATTGAACGTTGCAAGCTTCTCTGAGCTGTAAATAATTTAAATGAATGAACAGTTATGCTACAGCAGGGAACGTTGTCTGGCACATCCCAGGGGCTGGTTGCAACCCCTGAAATATCTTTGTTTAGTCCTGGTGGACCAATCAAAAACAGTTTCAAGTGACAACATTCCACACTTCAATGTTACGTATTTTTAAAGCGAGGCATGTAATATATGTAAAGGTATGATTTCTATTTACATTGCTATGCCAGTGCACGTGCGTTCCAATAGCAAGGAAGCCCTTGAACACATGAAGTTGCCTTATGCTGAGTCAGACAATTAGCCTATGATGGTCTATGAGCAGAACCACAAGTGACAAAAGGCACAGATTGGACACTTGTCAGCTTCCCTCAAGTTTTGATGGGAAATGTAGGCATTCTGGTCTCGCAGCTTTGCTCTCTGACTGCTGTCCAATGGACTTTCAACTGTCACTTGTCCAACATTCCACCAAGCTGCCTACATTTCCCATCAAAACTTGAGGGAAGCTGACAAGTGTCCAATCTGTGCCTTTTGTCACTTCTGGTTCTGCTCTATGTTGCCTGCTGTGACTAGCAGTGGCTGTCCAGGGTCTCAGGTGGCAGGCTTTCACATCACCTATTATCTGATCTTTTAACCAGGCATGCTGGGGACTGAACCGGCAACCTTCTGGCGCTGAGCCATGGCCTCACCCCTTATTGCAAGACCAAGTCATGGTCCCACTGCTTCTTGCAAGACATCTCTCACTTTAATATGGAGGCCACCAATCATTTCCGACCGTTTCTCAAGAACAGAGTGAACCTAGAAGTTTGCCGTCCTTGTCCTTAAGGAACGTAAAGGATTAGACCATGATCTAAATGGAGCAAAGGTCTAAACAGTTGTTAATCATGATATTTACATAGAACTTCCGTTTTCACAAGGAAAACGCTTCAGAAGAATAGGGGGATGATGGCTGTCACCATATCCTAATTCTGAGTTCCCCGAAGGCATCTGACTGGCCACTGCTGGAAATAGCTTGCTGGACTAAACCAGATTTTTAAAAACTGATTCAGCAGAGATCTGGGTGATCTTCCAATTCAGTGTGATATTTTCCAGTTTCCCTGCAACACATGGAACACAACTCATCTCAGACAGAGTCGTATTACGGGAGTTGAACCACGAGGTTCTCGTTGGGGTGCAAGCCTGCATCATCCCAGACTGCAGGCTGGAGAGGCTCACATTATGGAATGGTCCTCCATACCAGAATCATTACCTGCTGATAGAAAATGGTACATCAGACAATATTTTTGCAGTAAGCATTTTTCTGCAACTGCCCAGGGATTCCAAATCCACAATATTTGCTTTTGAAGGAACTGACACTGTCTTAAAAACTGGATATTTGGGCACGTTCCTCTTCTCCCATGCTCTCGCATATGAATAAATAAATAGGTATTTTAAAAAATGCTTTAAGCCTCTAGTGCACTTTCCTCTCAAGGAAACAGTCCTTGTGGCATCTGTCCATGGAGAATCCCTTTGGTTAGGGAGGTGAAAAGCCACAAAACAAGAGTTGGGACTGGAGCTGGGAAGCTGATTTTCCTTTATGTTGTTCTATAACCAGTGGATAACAAACTGCAGTAATATCAGTCTCTAGGAGCTTCCCACCGGGCCACCCTGAAGGAAGAGAATGAGAAAACTTCCCCTTCCCTTTGGGGATTTCAGTGCTCATGGTTAAATGACAAAGTTTTGAAAACCCAATAGGAAAACAAAGTCCAAGGCTGGCAATTTAGGGCTTATCCAATGTGCCTGCCAAAATCTTTTGCCAAACAGGAAGAAGTATCCTCCAATGTAAGCTGAGCCTTCGGTTGATTTGGGTAAAATCTGGGATAGTGGGGATGTTGAAAGGATTCACAAATACATTGAAGATCTGCTGGTAGGGCTGTTACAACCTTCATCGATGGTGAAGAGGTTAGGTGTGCTCTTGGATGCCGTGCTTTCTTTGGAGGCCCAGGTTGCAGCCGTTGCCAGATCTGCATTTTTTCATCTTCGGCAGGTCAGGCAATTGGCACCTTATTTCTCGCTCCAGGACCTGGCTTTGGTCATCCATGCTACAGTCACCTCCAGACTGGACTACCACAACTCACTCTATGCTGGGCTGCCTTTGGGCTTGACCCGGAAGTTGCAACTGGTCCAGAATGCAGCGGCACATGTCCTTAGGGGGATGCTGTTTAGGGAGAACATCCACCCTGTCTTGTGCCAGCTGCACTGGTTCCCATTTGAGTTCCAGATCTGGTTCAAGGTATTGGTTCTAGTGTTTAAAGGCCTTCATGGACTGGGACCTACATACCTATGAGATCGCCCCTCCCGTTATGTCCCCCACAGGGCATTGCGCTCTGCGGATAAGCGGATTCTGGTGGTCCCTGGCCCAAGGGACATTTTGCTGGCTTTGACTATGGCCAGGGTCTTTTCTGCTCTTGGCTTGATGGAATGGTCTCCCTGTGGAGATCCTGGCCCTGCGGGACCTTCTACAGTTCTACAGGGCCTGCGAGATGGAGATGCTCCACCAGGCCTTTGACTAAGAGGCAGCATTTTGTCCCTTTTTCTGACCACCATGTCCTCTTTTCTCAACCACCCTGGATCTATGTCATGGCAGTGCCCATGGTTTATAGTGATCTTACAGTAGCTTGATTTGTTTAAAGGCACCTGGATTCTTTTATGTTATTTGGTTCATGTTGATATGGTGCCTTTATTGTATATTTTAATTGTATATCTTTGTTGGAAGCCACACTGTGCTCATTTGCGGGAAGGGCGGGGTATAATTCAAATAAAATAAATTAAAATAAGTAAGTGAAGAACCCAGCATAAGAGGTGGAAATGCTGGCCTGGGAAGTTCTAATTGGATACTGACATACAAGGCATTATATTAAGGAGAGGGGCTGTGACTCAGTGGTAGAGCTTCTGCCTTGTATGCAGAAGATCCCAAGTTCAGTCCCCAGCATCTCCAATGAAAAGGATCAAGTAGTAGCTGATGAGAAAGACCTTGATTTGAGACCCTGGAGAGTCATGGCTAGTCAGAGTAGAAAATCCTGACCTTGATGTGCCAAGGATCTAACTCAGTGTAAGGCAGCCTCATGTGCTCATGAGTAATGCTGTGTTAATGATTTCAAGGAGATGTCAGACTTTCACACAGTAAGGAAAGGGGTGGATGGGTGGGTGGGAAACACATGGTTTAAGTCCAGAAACCTTCTAGATATTTTGAAATGCATAACAATTGCACAGCTAAGACTCATTACTCAGATGCAGTCCAGAACAGCATTCCTGCTTTACTGGGGAACTGAGATAGCGCTGCCATTGTCTGAGCAACTTCATCTTCCTCACCATAGCCTTTTGCCTTTGAAATGTATTCCTGCATTTGAAATCTCACAATGGGAAAAGCTGCTGGGGAGGCAGTCTGGAGCGCTGAAACAGCATTTAGTCATCTATTGCCATTGGTTCTGTCTATTTCATTCTATTGTCATTTAATGAAAATATTTATACCCCACCTTTCCCATAGGTCAAGGCAACATACAAATTCATTTTTGAAAAATGAGAAAATACAGTAAAACTTCATAAAAGCCCACTCCTCCACTAAATTAATGCCTCTGGGCCCCAGTCCATAAAAAGTCCTTGCAAATATAGCAGACTTGCAGCAGCTGTGAATAAACCTCTGTAATCCACAGCCTTCTCACCTCCTCAGGGAGCCCATGCCATAGGGTGGGAGCTGTGATGGAAGTGGCATGGGCTGTAGTTGGTGCCAAGTGGGCTGTCCTAAGCAGGTGGCAGCTTGAGGACAGCAACTAGGACACAGAGACATAAGAGATGGTCCTTTAGATATATTGGGTGCCAGGCCATGAAAGGGTGCAATATTGCATGCAATATGGTTGCATGAGTGTTGTATTGTTTGACTGCAGTCCATGGGAAAACTAGTGGACAACAATGCAACTCCTTGTATCCTACCCATTCCAATGCCTGGCCATTTTATGTACTTTTTAGAAGTTATATATTTTAAAGATGTTTCCAGGTTGTGTGGTTTATGTGTTGCATGATTTAAGCATAAGATCTTCCTCAAGGGAAACAGTTAAACACTAAACAGTAGACAAACAAGTCAACCTTCCACACAAATGTACATACATACACACTTTGTAGTCTTTTGACTTGTGCAGACTTTGCGATGCTTGGGCCAAAAGTGTCTGAACTTGCCCAGGTTCTGATCTCATCCAAGGAGGCTTTGATGCTGGAACTCCCATTTTGAGAGTTTCCACTGACAGGGATCCTTGGTAGGGCCTTCTCACCTCCTGCCTCTAAATTGTGGAAGACACACATACACAGAACTGTTCCACACCATCATTACAGCCCTTCTGGTGAAATTAGAAGGCCTATTTAAGAGTCACCTCTTTCCACAAAAATAAGTTCTTGTCTTTTGTATATAATGTAAGATGTAGGATGCTTACTCCTCTTTCCAGCAAAAGAAAACAGGAGTCCAATGGTTAATTAAATGCTAACAAAAATTACTTCCAACATAAGCTCTTGTGAGTCAGAGATCACTCCATCGGATGCATCAGTTCTGACTCATGAAAGCTTATGCGGGAAGAAATTTCATTAGTCTTTAAGGTGCCACTTGACTCCTGTTTTCTTTTGCTGCTACAGACTAATACTGCTTCCCAACTGGAATTATCACTCTTTCTGGGACACTATATCTCCAACTGCTAAAATAACAAAATAAGGAAAAGAAAATAAGGAACCTGAATATGGCTATATCTCACTGGGGTCCCGCTCCCACAAGTCTATCCCCTCACCCCCCCCACCCACCCCCCACAACACTACTTGTTTTGCCTTACCTTGTCCCACTTTCTGTTTCTTAGAAGTAAGCAATCAGTCTGGGGAGCTAGAGGAGGCTTCAGCACCATGGACAGAGCTTGGACAGTTCTGCGCTGAGCTACATTTGCCTTTAGAAGCATAGGCTACCGGCCCCTGGTTAGAACAAAGTTCCAAAGACCCTCCCCCATAGTCACACACTCAATTTGATATGTGATATACAGAACGCCAGTAATTTAACACATTTACTTTGAAATTGTTTCACTCTTTCAACCTCATTGCTTTTTTCATTAGCTACACTCCTCGTCCTCTCTTTACTCCTTTGATACCCTTAATCTGCCATAAACCCAAGAGCCTGCATGGCTTCGTGGTTAGCGTGTCAGACTAGGATCTGGAAGATCCAGGTTTGAATCTCCAGGCAGCCACAGAAGCTTGGGCCAGTCACACCCATTCAGCCTAACCTACCTCACAGGGTTGTGAAGATTAAATGGAGGAAGGGAGAACAATGCAAGCTGCCTTGGGTACTCATTGGGGAGAAAGGCAAAGGGTAAATAAATAAAATGACATTCTCTAAGCCCTAACTCTGCCTGTCCTCCCTACTGTTAGAACTATTTCCCTCCTAGCATCTGTCTGGTACCTTCCATAGGTGTCTAAACTGCTAAAAACTAACCTCCCCCCCCCCCCCCATTCACATTAGCAATTTCTAATTGGTCTGGCACCTTCTCCCTCTCTGCTTCCCTCCCTTCCATCTCTCGGTTTACTCAGCCTGATGGCAGGGTATGTGATGTGGTTTTCTTGTATGTAAAGTGGCTAGTCTAGTGCTCTTAGTGCGCAACAATTCTGGTTTAAGCATCTTGGTGTCTCTGGAAGAATCCTGGAGGTTGTGTAGATGGGGGAAAGCCCTGGCAGGTGCAGGAATGGCAGGTGCTCAACTGATGCATTGCTGGGGGTGCAGCTGCAGGGTGTGACACGGTTGAGCTGCTGGGCACATTCTACAGGAGGGTAAGGATGCAGATGTGGAAAGGGGTATGTGTCGGGAACAAGTGAGGAATCTGTGCAACTCAAAGCTGCTGCAAGCCACTGGATTTATTTATTTTTTAACACCCCCCACTCACTTCAAGTCTCCGGGAGAAAGATGGGCTGGAAGCAAATGTTTGGTTTGATAGATGCAGAATGGTGATGGGTTTGGAACTGGGATGGTGCATGTGTGAGCAAGGGGGGGGGGGGCACCAAAACTGGATGCCAAAATGGGGAGCGGGAGTTGAGGCTGTGATAAGGATTCATCACAACTTCTGCTTTCTTGTTCCTGTTCAAAGTGGATGTTGGGTTTTTATCAAGGCTGGCTGGAAGCTGATGCAGGTACAACTTTTTGCACGAAGGAAGAAGAGGGGGCTGCCTCGAGGGCTTGCTCTTGTAGGCCTCCTTCCGAAGGTAGCGGGTGAATGCAAGAAAGTGGGACGTGTTGTGTGTGGGGGGGGGGGGAGAGTGCATCCATTCCTTGTCCTTGCAGAAAGCTCTAGGACCGGGCACTGCAACACACCTCCCGGGAGGTGCTGCCGCAAGGGGCCTCCGGGCCGGGTGGCACCTCTGCTGCCTTGGCAGGGGGCGTCCAAGTGGCAGGAGGGGCAGAGGCCTGCGGGCATCGGCGTGGGGCGGGAGGAGGCGAGGCGGAGAAGCAGGGCACCTTGGCCGATGCCCTTCCAGGAGGCGAGGCCTGGGCGAGCAGGGGCTGGTGATGGTGCCAGCCGGCCGGGGGAGGGAGGCCCCCGTGCCAAGCGTGGCGGCGTGGGCGGACGTGGCGGCGGAGTGCGGGGTGGTCTCCCTCTCCCTCTCCGTCGCCTCGGCGGCCGGCTGCCGGCTCTTCCCCGGCTCCGGCACTAGGGGTCCCCCAGCCCCATCCTTCCTGTGCGGCGGCGGCGGCAGCGGCGGCGGCTTGCGGGTCGGAGAGGAGGGAGGGCGGGAGGGGATGGGGGCCCCGCTCGGGCTGTAGCGCCTCCCTCCTCCCCCGGAAGCGGAGGCAAGGAGGAGGAGGCGGAGGCGGCGGCCGTGGGTGGTGGGAGGGCGTCCCGAGCCCTGCGGCCGGAGGGGCCGGGCGGCGGGCGGGCGGGAGGGCGGCCGGCCGGGGGTAGCGGGCGGGCGGGCGGGAGCCGGGCTGCCGGCCCGGGCGGCGGCGGGCGGCGGGTGGCGGCGCTGGTGGTGGTGGTGGTGGTGGAGGAGGAGGAGGCGGGCGGAGGGGGAGATGGCGGCCAAGTCGGACGGCAGCGGCGCCGGCATCGGCTTCGCCCAGCTGCACAACCTGGACGACCACCACCACCACCAGCAGCGCGCCGCCGCCGCGGCGGGCCAGGGCGGCTGCGGCGGCGGCGCGGAGGACGAGGCCGGCGGGAGCAGCTCCATGCACATTTGCCATTGCTGCAACACGTCATCGTGCTACTGGGGCTGCCGGAGCGCCTGCCTGCGGAGCCTGCTGGGCCGGGCCGGGGGGGCGGCGGGCCGGGCCGGCGGAGGCAGCGACCCGCTGGCGCCGGGCGGCGGCGACGGGCAGCCCCCCTCGCCGTCGGCGGCCGCGGCGCAGGCGGGCGAGCGCCCGTGGCTGGACTGCCTGTGGATCGTGCTGGCGCTGCTGGTGCTGCTGGGCGACGTGGGCACGGACCTCTGGCTGGCCCTGGACCACTACGGCCGGCGGGACTATCTGTGGTGCGGCCTCACGCTGGCCTTCGTGCTCCTGCCTTCCGTCCTGGTGCAGATCCTCAGCTTCCGATGGTTCGTGCAAGACTACACCGGAGGAGGCCTGGGGGCCGTGCAGGGCCTCACCAGCCGCGGGCCTCCCATGATGGGCTCCGTCGGAGGGGGCAGGAGGGCCGGGCCGGGCCACCACGCCGGCACCCCCGGAGCGCAGCGCCTCTGCAGGCTCTCCGTCTGGATCTGGCAGTCCGTCATCCACCTGCTGCAGATGGGACAGGTCTGGAGGTAAGAGGGCCGCGGCGCGGGGAGGAAGGGAGCGCCCGGGCCGGGACATGGAAGGGTGACCTCCTCCGGGGCGTGTTGGGCCTGCCAAGGAGATGGATCTGCTGAGGGGTGCGGAGGGGCGAGATCCCCCATCTCAAAGTCAGGGAGAGGAGGGCGACCCCCCTCGCTCCCTTCCTTAGACGGGCAAACGCGAGCGGGGAAGGCTGGAGAGGAGAAATGCCCCCCTGAAAGCACAGGTGGAGGTAGAAAAGGCAGGGGCACCCTCCCTGCGCAAACTAGTAGCTGGAGGAAGAGAGCCCTGGCAGAGGAGGTGGCCCCCTCTCACTCATGCCCACGCTGGAGGGCAGGCCTCTAGACCGGACCCAAGCCTCTCCCAGCCCAAGGAGAGAGAGGAGACTCTCTATCCTCAGAGAAGCTCATAGGCCCTGGAAAGGGGGGGGGTCTCAGAGCCATGGAATCCCCTCCTGAGTGTGGGGGGACGGGCAGAGAGGCAGGGTGACTCTTAACACTCATTGTGATAGGGAGCAAGTGCTTCCTCTGTGTCCTCAAAGGAAAGAGGTGGTCACCTTAGGAAGCAGAGCTGCCGGGAGTCAGCTGCCCAGAGGCAAGGGCCCCCCTCTTTTTTACACAGGATGCACTCATAGCAGGACTGGATGCAGAAGAAAGGGGGGGGGGTCATTACAGCAGTCCCTCTTCATAAGAGGTTTGTCCCATGGCGGTGCTACTTTACCTGCTCCCTTGAACAAGCATCCAAGAGAAGTTGTCTCCCACAATGCATTAGGACAGCCAGGACATTGAACGAAGGAAATGATGTGTCTCTTTATAGGCTTGACACACATTGAGGGGATGGCTTGTTTCCCCCCCCCCAAAAAAAATCTGGAGGTCACCTTGTAAGAGACAACCTGTGGGCAGATGTGAAAGGAGTAGGCCTTCAAGCCTCCTAGAGATGAAGGGGTACAGTCTAGAAGAACTGGGGTGCTCAAGGGCATCTCTGAAAAGCAAAAGGTCAGCTAGGAATCACCCCTAGAAGGCACCTGGGGAGAGTTGTCCCACCTCTGTGGAAATATTCTGGGCAGTGTGCTGGCCCTGGGACATCCTTTGGAACAAAAAAGAAAGTGGTTGGTTGCTGGATGGAGTGTGTGGGGTCTTTAGACATAGGTCTGTAGCCAGAGATAGGAATTTCCCCACTGGGGGGAGGGAGATTTGAGGCTTTCTACAAAATCAGAGAGACAATCTGGAGTGAGGGCATGGTGCAAGATGGAATGCTTTGAAGCGGCATCCCTTGAAACTGCCACAGCAGAGAGGTTAGGATACACTCTGGACCCAGCTAGAATTCGTGAAGGTATTTCCTAAAAGGGAGTATGAGAGGGCAATTCCCACCCCCCACCCCGCACCCTTTTCTGTGTCCATCCAGAAGACTGGGAAGCCTACACACACTTCCTTGGAGTAAGCCCCATTGCACTCAGTGGGACTTACTTCTGAGTATGCGAGTGTTGGCTGAGGCTTCATGATGGCCTGGAATGCAAAGGGGAACATCCTTCTGCCACCCCACCCCATATAGTCTAGGGCCCAGAAGATTGCAGTCTCAACCTTTCCTACTGGGGGAAGGTATTTAAATATATTTATTCCCCAAAGAAGAGAAGCAGTGGGGAGGGGGAATCTCCCCCAAAAAGTGATTGGAAGGGCACATATTGGCATGGGTATGAAGCAGAGAAGAGGGTGACTCCTTCCTCAGTACATCTGTATAGTGGTGAGAGAGGAATATGAACCAAAAATGTCAAAGGATGAGTTCATGGGGAGAGAAGAAGCAGGAGAATGTTTCTAGGATAGAGACAATCTCTCTTGACATGACGGTGATGTACTCATGGATTTGCTGACACCTGTATCTGTGACAAACATTACACGCTAATGCCTCGCATGTGGCGGTGTACACAGCGTTCCCTGTAGGGTAACGGTTGCATGTAAAGCTGACGTGAGTATTTGTGAATGTGGAGCTAGACGCCCCCCTCCCTTCTCTGTTCTCCCCCCCCCCCCATCCACCCACATGGTTTGGCTACGTGAAGGTAGAGTAATGAAGAGATACTCTATACCCATGCCAGCCAGAGGGGGAGCCCTAGGGTAGCACAGGCTTCGTTTTGAGAGAGGAAGGAACTGTGGGAAAAGATGCAGTGAGTGTCCTGGAGAGACCTTTGCAGGGAGAAGAGGATGGAGAGAATTTGGGGAGGCCTTTCCATGCATCCAGGCACATGCACACGGACATGTGGGATTTTTTGCCAGAAGGACCGCCGCAGCATACCCTGGCAAATGCGCCTATCCCCGTCTCTTCTACGAGAAATCAGGAGGCAGAAGGCTGGGGGTGTCCAAATTGTTGCAGGCTTTATGTGACCTCAAACAAAGTGGGCAGGATAAAGTTTGAACAATTACTCTTCTTTAAGAGTGGTTGTGTGAGTGTGCATAAATTTAAACTAGACCCCTTTACCAGCATTGTATCATCAGGGGAGATGTGAAAAATGAAGCCGGGAAGGAAATAGGGAGTGAGTCAGGCATCGAAATGAACTATTAAAACACCATTCTCATTTGTATGTATTGCATGGGGGAGCTGGATTTGCACCTTTTGAGACTTATTAAGTATAAGGAGGGTTGGTGTTGAGATGATGTTCAGATTCAATTGCAAGGGTTAAGACAGCTTCTACAGAATTTTCTGGATTTGCTTTGAAATGATTTAAAATGGAGGCAACCTATTTGAGAGGGTGGGGAGAAGCCAGAATGAGGGGGGTGAGGGGGGGAACATTCTAGGAAAAATGGAGACTGCACAGCAAAGATCCAGCGGGAGGGGAAGGCACACGCTTGAGTGTGTGTGGGTAGCTTGTATGAAATTGCTGCCTGGGAAATACGCTGGTGGAATCAGGCACTGCAACAGAATATATTGCTTGCTTTTTCCAAATGTCATTTGCACCTCTTTATGCAAAGCAGATTCCTTTCCGCGGTGTGTGTGTGTGTGTTTCCCCTTCATGTTAGTGGAACACGATGTATGCGAGCAGAGCAAGGTTTTCCGAGAGATTTCTGTTTTGCTTGTACCAGGAGAAAGATGGATCTCTGCCCAGATCTTTTCTCCCTCCCCCTCCTTCTTTGATGTACCCGAGTACTAGCCAAAGCAGCTGTAGAGTAACATGTGTTTGTCTGGCTATTTAAGGGCCTCTTTTGGTAGCCTGGGGGTGGGGGGAGAGATTAAAGAAATGTTTTTTTTTCCTTGGGGGTGATCTCCATTGCATGAAAGCACACATCCCAAAAATTCTATAGCACATTGGACTGAATTGTGGTAGGAAAATATGAGGATTTGTTAGAAACAAATTGTATCTAGAATATGGGCCAATGTGCCATTTATTGTAAGAAGAGGAACAAGAGGTACCACCCCCAGTTTGCTAGTATGAGGCTCTGAATATTCATTGCAAAAGTTACACCAAGCAACCAAGAGCAACGTCCCAAGAAAGAGTTTCTCCAAACTTAGCTCAGTGGAATGTGGGATTCATTTAAACATTGGATCTTGCTAAGCCTGTTGGTGTGGAATAGAATGCTCTGAAAAACCCTGGACAGCAGAAAGGTCTGTTGAATGTTAATGGCCATCAACCCTTCCTAGCTGTCAATTTCTGTATTTTGGATTTAAATATTTCTTCTCTTGCTGTTGTGACCCTAATTTGAATTACTTTTTAATGCTGTGGTGGGACAGATCCTAGATGCTGTTGCTTTAAACAGCTTTTGCTAGTAGTCAAGTTATTGTATACTGGACTAATAAAATATGGTGTTTGGAGAAATCTGAAAACTAATTGCAAATTGTCAAGTGTTGTATAAGTCTTACTCCCTTTCTCTCCCTCCTTGATTTACTTCCCAAGTAGTAAGTAACCACACTAGCCAAAGCAGGAACATGTTTTTGTCTAGCTGATTAAGGGTATCCTTTGCTAGTTGTGATGGATGGTGGAGGTGAATGGTGGTAATAAACTGGAAAGTGCATATATTTTGATCTATGAAACCTTCAGAGAAGAGTTTTTTTCTATAGAACCCAAGTAACAATAACAACTGTGCTTATATACCGCTTTTCTAGACAGATTACTGCCCGACTCAGAGTGGTAAACAAAGTCAGTATTATTATTATCCCCACAATATAGCTGAGCCTGAGAAGACTGGCTTAGCAGTAGTGGGATTCAAACCAGCAAAGTGCTGATTTGCGACCCAGCCACTTAACTACTATGCTACAACTGTTCCAAGTAAATGTATATGTGGTTCATTGGAGGGGTGCTGATGTTAGAAATGCACTCACTATACATTTCATGTACTCAAGAACATGATTTATAACACCTTCAGAGAAAAGATTTATATATAATTCATTAGTAGAAACCTACTCATTGAAACTTCTTCCTGTTCTGTAGATGGATTGGGCCTCTTACAAAAATTAAGGAGCGGCAGTAAGATTGTTTTATGGTGTTTGACCCTTATAGGGTTGGACAGTATGTTAAAGTATTCTCACAGAAAGCTCAGGAGAGGCAGAGAGTGCATACCACATTCTGTGGGAATCTCTGACTATACACTATGATTGGGGTACATTTCTGCTCACCAGTAGCAACCTTATCTGTGGAGATAAAGAATAACGGGTAAGGAAGGAATCATGTGTCCCTAAAGCTCTGAGAACATGCCATCTGTAACCCAGTATTTCAAGGCTTCAGCGGGACAAGGTGGTTGAATTTTCTTGAGTTGTGGAGTAGTATGGAAGCAATTCTTTATTATCTTGGCCCTTTTGAGATCGGAGCCTCTTTGCAAGTCTGTGGTCCATAATGGAGGCCAATCCACACAGAGGATGCGTTCTATTTACAGGTGGGGAATGGAAGTTATTATGAGGAAGCTTGAATTTTATTCAGTTGTATGAGGAAAGGAGTAAAATAAGGGATTGCAGAGAGACCAGGAGGTGCCGTAGAGGTACTTAGGGACAAGTTTCCAAGTCCAGTTTCCTAAAGAACCCCCAGTTTAAGACCCACTACAGTAGTTACTCTCCTGAAATTTATAGCTGTTAGAGGACAAGCCAGGGTAGTAAGTAGATTCAGGAAAACTAAGGGCGAAGAGGCAAACATATCAGGCAGGATTTATAGCAAACGTGTGCTAAGGGAGGACCAGGGCAGAGCAAGGCAAGAATAAAAGCAGAGAGCACAAACAGGTTAGATGCAGAGATGGAGCTCTGTCTGGAGACAAGGGCTGCTTCCACACACATTGGATAATCCACTTTCAATACTCTTTAGTGAACATTTGAAACTGATTTTCCATGTGTGGAACAAAAAATCCACTTCAAAAGGATATTGAAAGTGCATTATTCAACGTGTGTGGAAATGGCCATGGACTGGCCAGCCAGCAGTCTTTCCCTGCTTCCTCTTTGTAGAATTACTGGGAAGGTGGAGCCAAAGAAAATGGGGCCATTGGTGGCATCAGGTGAGCTTGCCTCCAAGGCAGGGAGGATCTAAGGAGTGTTTCCTGATAACTGCTGCCAGATCAGGGACAAGTCCAGTTGCCAGTGAAAAGACTCACTAGGTGCCCCTCGGGTTCCCCAGCAGGCACAAAATTTCAGTCAGTCTCTGCAGATAATGGGCATCAATGATTTGTTGGGAGAAAGAGGAAAGGCCTTGTACGCTTTCCTTTACCACCTCCAGATTCATATCTTTGTTCAGGCAAAGACAGTTGGAATGCTTCACATATTGACTAGTTAGATTAACGGTACCAGAAAGCGGTAAACAATTTCATTTCATTTCTCTATCGGGCATACCTTTTGTTTAAGCTGTGGCCACAAGTAGGTTAGTGGGTCATAATTTGCTGTCCCGAAAAACATAAGAAGTTTAGCTTGCCACCAAAGCAGTGTAATTTAATCCCTTTTCTGTCTTCTGTGGATTTGGGTGCAACATAGCAGTGACTACGTGGATTCCCAGCTGTTCCTGGGGGAGAGGATGAAGGATAGAATTATGTTAGATTAATGCTTAAATGTGGTAAGGTTACAATACAGACAAGTCTTCGATGCTCAAATGTACAATTTTTAATGAAAATATTAACCACAGTTATTTGATTTTATTCTCTGCTAGACATTTATTTTCAGGTATAAATATACCACAGGCAGTTTGGGAGCTGTCACTCTAGGGTACATCCCACAGGCTGTAGGGATCCAGAGCTGTGTTATGTTATATGGTGTGGAAAAGGCCTGATTGTCATATGATAGGGCATTCAAATACTTTTGTTGATTGTAGAGTCAAGTGTAAGGAGACACAATGTTAGCTGGGAAGTGTAGTTTAAGAGGAGCCTGGGGAGATTGCTCCTCAGAGGGTTTGTTAATTTCATCTTTGCCTGCCCAAAGGTTCTGTCAATTTCACCTTTCCTGTCTAAAACTGTGTGGGATCATAGACAGAGGGCAGTGAAAAATGGAAATGGGCTGGAGCTGCCTTCCAGAGCTAGGCTTGGACTTGGAGAGGTTATAAGGGGCTGAAGTTTCCCTTCTGGCATTTCACAGCCCCTTCACACTGTTCCAGTGTACAGCAAAGCCTTTGCCCTGCTGCCAGCTCTGTCTTTTTAAACTACCCTTACCAGTTACCATTGCATCTCCCAACATGTGTTTTCCATGTGTCAGATGTCTCATGTAAAGAGACTCATAGGTTGTGATGTATATTGCGGAAAAGCATATAGTATATGCAGCTTTCATGGTGGTTATTTCATTGTCTCCTTTAATCAAATCAATGGTTGCTGCATGCATGAGGAAGCCCCCCCCCCTCTGATTTTTGTTTGCAAAGTTCTGGCAAAAAAAGAAATACTACTTGTTTCCACAGGACTCTTCTATTTTAGTCCGAGATCCCTCCATGCTCACCAACCCTGCTCCTTACCAGTTTGTGGCTCAGAATATATTTTCTTGTTACCTTTTTTTACAGAGGGGTCCACAATTGCGTATAGAAATAAGCTATAGATTATAAAACAAAAAGAGCTACGCTGGTGTGTGTTTTCATCTTGATGCACGTGCTGAAATGCTGTTGGAATTTTTTGCAGAGAGTCGTAATCGAAAAACGGATCCTTGTCTGTTGTTCAGTGGCATCTCTTGTATGGTGTGCATGCTGATTCCTGCTGGTTTTAACTGGTTCCCTTTGAGCTCTCTTTAATAAAATTCAGATTCTGCACTGAGAATTTGGGCATCCTAAATCCTGAAAATCAGGTCATTTGCCTATTTCTGTTTCCCACTTTAATATGAGAATTAGAAACTTCATAATAGGAGAGATTCTCAGCATAGGAAACTGTAACAATGTTGATGCTTGTGCAAATAGTCTTGACTCTTACAATAATCTGGATTATATGAATTCATCCTTGTTTGTGTGCAAGGCATGTGATGTGACTGTAGCTTAAAGTATGGGAAATCTTGCAGATCTTTCCTTCGAGATGTCTTCCTGGCATCTGATTGGATTAAATCATTTAGGCCTCCTTTCCAGCCCTATATTCGTAAGCGGAGCTGGAATTTGCCAAGAAAAGTAGAATGAATGCATGATGAAGTCAAATTTGAGTGGCCTTGGATGTGTCTCTGGCAAAGGTTTTTTGTTGGCTTGTTCTGGGCATCTCCCTATTGTGGATCCTTGCAATGTAATGATCAATCACCAGCATCTAGCCGGTCGTTAAAAGGCATTTGTGAATGAAATTGTGGCGGTGGTGATGAGGTTTGGGATATGTATAGAACAACCTGGTTCTTAGTCACTTAAATTGCAATTTGGGCATGCACCCAGAGATGTCCCTCTGCTATTGGTTTCCCTGAAGCAGAGGTCTGTCCCAAGTACCCCATCTTGCTAAGGTCCTTTAAGTGGAAATCCTGGGGGCTGAGTCTGGAGCTTTTTGCATATAAATCTCGTACTCTGTTTTTCACTGTACCTCACCTCCTTTATCAAGTATATCACACTTTGGTAAAGATTTAGTCCCAAAGTTTCACTTGTAGGGAAAATGACTTTCAAACGGAGAAACAAGGAAAGCAAGTCCATTCTTTACTAGTTCTGTAGTGGACCACCACTTTGGTGTAGTGGTTGGACTAGGATGTGGGAGACCCAGATTTGAACCTCCACTCTGCCACGGAAGCTTGCTGAGTGACGTTGGGCCAGTCAGCCTAGCCTACATCACAGGGTTGTTGTGAGAATAAAAGGTAGAGGAGAGAATGATGTTGTAAGCCACTTTGGGTTCCCATTGGGAGAAAAGTGGGGTATAAATTTACACATAAATATTTCAGTCCTCATTTGGTTTTGTATGAAATGTGCCAGCTAGTACTTCATAATTAGAGTGTAGCCCAGTGGTAGAGCACATGGTAATATCCTCAGATTCAACATCTAGCATTTCTGTTAAAGTGGGGCTGGGAAAGACAACATTGACTGAGGGCCAAGCTACAAGTGACGAATGACACTTGAACGGCAAGTGGATTGAGTGGAGCGCAAGTGGAGGGCAAGTGAACAGGGAGAAATACACTTGCCGTTCAAGTGTCATTCATCACTTGTAGCTTGGCCCTGGGTCCCTAGAGAGCTGCCAAGGTAGGGAATGTTTGCACTAGATGGACCAGTCTTACAGGGCAGCTGCATATATTTATCTGTGAGCCATTTGCCCTGCACAGCTTGGCCGCCCCTTAGGCAAAAATGCAGATCTTCCTATATGTATGCCGCATGTTTTAGTTTCCTGGAATTGACTTTCAGTGCAATGTTATTCAGAGTTACTTCAATCTAAGCCCTTTGACATTAGCAGTGCAATCCTAAGAGTTACACTTTTAAAATCCATTATTGTCAGTGGGCTTAGAAGGGTGCAACTCTACTTAAGATTGTGCTGTAACGAACTTAGACTGTAACGGACTTACAATATTGCACTTCTGGCCTGCATGTCATTATTTATTTATTTAAAATATTTATATCATGCCTTATTTCCTTGGACTTGAGGTGGCTAACAATGCAGCAATAAGTTGCAAGGATGCAGAACGTGAGCATCGATTAGTGACATTCATTATCATGAATTAAGTGGATGCCATATGAGGGTAGGGGGATGTATTGCAGTTTTTGGAGAATCATGCAAAAAGGCTATCATTGAACCACTGGCCGAAACACTGGGTTAAATCCTGCTATCAGCAAACCCAAGGATTGTAGATTCTTCCCACATTCCTCTTCCCCCCAGCAGTCCTTTCTGACCACAGGAAAATTTATTCTTGGAGGTTGCAGGATCTGAGCGGACTGTTAGCCTTGCAGCTTGAGAAGGTACAGTGAGGAAGGGGAGTGAATTTCCCCTTTCTGCCTCTTCTGTCAGTCATTCTCACCCTTCAGCAATCCTTTCCAACTCAGGAAATAAACTTTCTTAGGGTCAGAAGGTTCTGCTGGGGGGAAAGGACTGTGGGAAAAATCTGCAACCATTAGTCCCTTCTGCTGATAAATCATGGGGTCCAACTAGGGTTGCCAACCTCCAGGTAGTGGCTGGAGATCTCCTGGAATTACAATTGGTCTCCAGGCCACAGAAATGAGTTCACTTGGAGAAAATGGCTACTTTGGGGGGTAGATGCTATGGAATTATGCCATGCCAAGGTCCTTTCCTTCCCCAAATCCCACTTTCTCCAGGTTTCACCTCCCAGATCTCCAGGAATTTCCAACTTGGAGCTGGCAACCCTAGGTCCAACCCATTTTTATTTTTAATTGACATCCCTTATGTATGTCCATCCCATTATATATGAAGGCTGAAAAAATCTTTATAAAAAAGACAGCTTGGGGATTTCAGACTCCAAGCAGGAAAATTCAGGGGAAAAAAACTTTGGTGACAGAAAGGACTGGGAGTCCCAGGTTCAAATCCCTGGCCAGCCAAAGCTTGCTGAGTGACCCTGGACTAGTCGTAATCTCTCTGAACCGGGTCTACCACACACGATTGTTGCGAGTCCAAGACAGAGGAGGGGAGAAGCCTGTATGCTGCCCCGAGCTCTGTGGAGGAAGTGTGATGTTAAGGTGTAAATAGAGACCCCAGTACAGATATCTCTGATCTGAACACGATGCCAACGGGCAAGAGAAAATTACCCATGTGATCTTCTCTGCGCCTAATGGCTCATTTAGTGTGGACTATCAGCTGTTACCTGTGCAGCTTGAATATACCCGTGACCTGACGCACAGCCTAAATGGAGGTCGTGCTGACTCGTTAATGTTATGTGCATAGCAGAATTTGCACACATAGCAGCACAGCTTAAATGAGACACGTTGGTGTCTGCAAGATGCACAATTAAGTTCTTCTTTCCTGCCTGCATCACATTTCAACCAGGCCTTAGAGAGTCCCAAATAGGCACTGGACCAAGTTATAATGTGTTTGCTGTGACATAAAAGCTTGCATTTTCTTATATCCGTGGTTGCAACTTGGCAATTTATGGGCTAAATCAGGCCTGTAAATGATTACCCATCATTTTTGTTAAATTTGCAAAAAGGTGAAGGTATGGGTGGGAGGTATTCAGTACTCGGGAATGTAAAAAGTCCAGTAGCACCTTTAAGACTAACCAACTTTATTGAGGTATAAGCTTTTGAGAACCACAGCTCTCTTTGTCAGATGCATCTCTCTTCCAGAAGCTTAAGGCAGTCACTCCCAGGGCACACAGTGTGCCTCAAGACAATAATATTTACACCTAGTGAAATAAAATAACTAAAGGTTCCTGCAAACTCAAAGTATCCACTTTCCAGGGAGGCTGCCTGCTGCTTTCCTGCATGTGCTCTTCTGGCCTTGGATGGCTCCAACCAACTTTCATTAAGTAGGGAGTAATTCTGTCCTTTCTCAGCATTGTGTATGATTGGAACATTTGGTTGTTCTCAATACAGAGCTGCAATAGAATTATTGGCCCTTAGAGGAGTCTTGCCTTTTGAATCTCTGTGTGAGTTCATGCTCTGGGTTAGCCTCCTTCACATAAAGTGGCATGCTCAGAATAGTGACCCATGCAGAAACACAGGGACAGATGACTTTGAGGATAGATGGTTCATCCTTTTACTTGTTCTAAAATAAATTTTGGACCATAACCGTGAAATGTATCTCTAAATTTACTTGAGAAAAAGAAATGTGCCTTGGCTCTCAAAATTTTCAGAAACTTCTGACTTAAGCCAAAATAGTATTGATGTGGGCGCATGTGTCTGGCACCCCCTGTTGAGAGTGGCAGGCAGTAAAACTCGCCCTCTCTAGCACCTCCATCAAATGAGTTGGCAGTGCCGGAAACACAAGCGGCCCACGATACGGCAGCCGTACACAGCTCAGAATGGCTTTAGGCTTGGGTTGGATCACATCCCAGTTCTGTCGAAGTCGAGGAAACACTCAACAGATTGTTTATAAACAGAAAGCATGCGACAAAATGTACACAGTCTGATGCAAAAGGAGAGGTAGGAGTTGTTCCAGAAATAAAACATAAAGTAACTTTAAAAAGAGAGACCAAAGTAGATAAAATCAATTGACTTTTTCAACGGCAGAACTTCTCCCACTTGGAACACATGAAGCTGCCTTATACTGGCTCACAGGCCACTGGCCTGCCTAGTCTAGGACTCTCTGCTCTCAATGACAAGGGCTCTCCAAAGTACTCAAGCAGAGGCTCCATTCAGAAACAGGAGAAACCATGGTCTACCTGAACTGTGGGGAGTTTGTGAAGGATTTAGCATGCATTTATGTATTTACTTACTTACTTGCCTTTCTCTCGGAGACTCAAGGCAGATTACAAAATATGAAAAGCAATTCAATCACATAGCAAATACCTCCAATTAACAATGCTGTAGGACTAGGATTACAAGACTGGGAAATAGTGCAGATAAATAGCTAAGGCAACAAAAACAGACTGAGCCATGACATTCCACACTGAAGAAAGGGAGTGACGAGGGGGGAGGACATTGCATGGTCACTCATGTCTTGGCCAGGCTTCTTTGGCACTGGGGAGTGTGTGATGGCATCTCCAAGAAACAAGCCGGCAGGTCCAAGTTGGTTCACCATGTGAAATAGTATTTAAGAAACCTACTTAAATCATGGTTTTAGATCCAGTTTTGATAATCCTTAATTAACCATGGTTAGTGGAGTGGCCTTTGCTTAAACAATCACAAGAACACATGAAACTGCCTTGTACTAAGTCAGACCATCGGCGTGTCAAGGTCAGTACTGTGTATTCTGGCTGGCAGCAGTTCACCAGGGTCTCAGGCAGAGGTCTTTTATGTCACCTACTATCTGAATTGGAAGTGCCAGGAATTGAATCTGGGATGTTCTGCACAATTTGCAGAATTTTAGACATTATCTTCATTAAACCCGAATTAAGAAGAATGCCACACAGAGAGAAATCCTGTAACAATAAAGTAACAGAGAAGGGAACATCTGCTTATCTCTGTTCCTTGCACGGAAGCAGGAGCTACAGCTCAGTGCTAGAACACACACTTTGTGCTGAGAAGGTCCTATCTTCGATCTCTTGCATTGCCAGGACTGTTGTATGCATAGGTGTGAAATCTGGCTAAGTTAAAACTTAATGCAAAACCATGGTTTAATTAACTGAACTATGGGGAAGGAATATGGCTCAGCAGTAGAGCATCTGCTTTGCACACAGAAGATCTCAGGTTCAATAGAGTAATGATTGGGTTCAGTAACCCTATTCTCATGTTACAGTGAACACACATACATCCTACATGTACATGTGTACACCTGTTCATACAAAACAGCCAAATGCATTCACTTTACAAATGAAATGGGGACCAATACCTAGATACATGTGGGGTTTCAGACATGTGTCCAGCTCCCATGCGTTGAAAGTAACTTGAGAATTGCTTGAAACACATATGAAGGAAAAATCAAGTGTACACTGTACACAGATTGTACATGCGTTCACTGTAACTTGTGAACAGAGCTACTATAATGCAGTTTCATGTGTACACAGAATTTGCTGCAGTGTCAGATTCCGTCAGTTCATTTCCAGCATTTTTCTCCTTGTGTGACTGATGTGCACACGTGCCTTGATGAAACACTGCAAAGCAGAAATCTTGATGTGATCATAAACACATTCACTTCAAGATTCTTTTCTGTAGCATTTTATTGACATGGCCATTTATTTATTTATTATTTTAGGGTGTTTTTGTGCTGCCTCTTCAGAATCCTGCTTGAATCAAGTCCATACTGGGCTTACAAGTAAAACAATATCCTAAAATCATCATAAATTATTGATATAAAAATCAAAGAAGACATTAAAACAAGTGAGGAAGATTTAAAAAAACATTAAAATATTCAAAAACAGACCTCAAACAACAATATTTGATTTATATGCCACCCTTCAGGACAACTTAATACCCACTCAAAGTGGTTTACAAAGTACAGACGTAAGTACAGTCACTCAGCTGGCTTCAAGTGGAGAAGTGGGGAATCAAACCCGGTTCTCCAGATCAGAATCCTGCCACTCTTAACCATTACACCAAACTGGCTTTCAGACCAGAAGTAGACCATGAAACAGATTAAAAGATGAAAACCCTTGAGTTAAAACTCTGCATTAAAAAGGTGTTTTATCCCTGTGCTTAAAAACAGTATGGTACTAAGCACTGGGCGAGCCTCAAGGGGGAGAGCATTCCAAAGGCGAGGTGCCACCACCGAAAATGCTCAGTCTGTTGCCATCTGCCTCGCCTCTGAAACTGGGGGCAGAGAGAACAAGGCTTGAGTGGCTGATCCTATGCACTGCAAAACACCACATGAAAAGAACATGGAGACAAGCATACATAAGTCACATCAAAGTTGCTTTCTTTACAGTGTTTTATCCATGACACCCACAATGAAGTAGAGAGAAAAGATACAAATAAATGAAAGGAACTGAAAGATGAAGGATAGTGCAGATGCTGAGGGCCAAGCTTTGGAACAAAAGAACGAAACAAAGGAGAATTCCCAAGTCATCTATTTCATTTTGGAAACAAGTAATTTAGAACGTGCTAGTATGAAGAGAAATTTGGATGATGCTAATTCTGAGTATATTGCTAGCAAGGAGTTATTTCTAGCAGATTGAGGGGCTGTTCACACAATGTGAAGAATTGATTTCAGATGGTTCTGGAATAAAGGCTAAGAAGATGAGGGCTGGCGCAGTGTGATATTTCCTGCACGCTAGGTCATTCTCGACACACTTGACGCAATGGATCCAATCATGCATTTTTTGTTTCACTTGCCTAATTTATTCTTGCAACATTTGGCTTTTGGGGAAGCAGAAGGATGGGTTCTGAGTTGCAGTTAATGAATGATAGCATTTCTATGGGGTTTCTGAGTGCTCCAAGAGTTTCACGTTCATTACATCAGTAATTCTCACAACAGCCCTGTACGTTGAGCCAATTTATTATCCTCAGTGTGTTGCATGCTTATAGGAGGAGAGGGATGCTTTACTCACCTTTGACCATCCTGCATTTCCTTCATGGGAACTGGTGTCATGTAATGGCTAAGCCAATGGGCTGTCATCAGAAGGTTCCCAGTTGAAAACTCATATTGAGTGTGGGAATAATGGTTGGAGCCCCACTCTGCCACTGGATCTTGCTAGGTGGCCTTGGGCCAGTCGCTTTCTCCCAGTCTGATATATCTTACAGGGTTGTTGTTGGGAGGGAGTTGTAAGTCACTATTTGTTCACATTGGGGAGAAGAGTGAGGTATAAATAATTTTTTAAAAAACTGCCAGCAACTCACTGGACAGGCTTAAACAAGCCACACTTTCTCAGCCTCAGTTTCACATCTGAAAAGTAGGGAGGATTATACTGACCAACCTTACAGGGCTGTTTTAAGGATTACACAACAAGCTAACATTTGTGAAGTTTGGGATGCTGCTGTCTCTATATAAATGCTGCATGTCGCTCTCCTTTCCGCATCCCGCTCCAGGTATGTATCTTAGGGTGGAAACTGGCTGCCGGACGAGACGGCTGCTTGTGCTCTGTGAATTTTTGCTCTCCCTTCTTTATAACATCTGCTGGAACTGAGAGGTGTGCAGTGATGTCGTCAGACTTGCACATCTCCCCCTGTGATTCCTACCAGCCAGTTAGGTGAGGCGGAGGCAGGGACACTCCGAGCGTGGTGATGTCCCATCATGCCATCTCTTGTTAAGTCTGATTCTGCCATTCACATGGAGGCAGCCCTCGGTATTGTAGCCAGGCTGTGTTCCCTGAGTATGTTGACTAAATGCTACACTGTTCACTTACTGTTCTTCTGCATGCACAGAGCAGACCATTGAAATTCAAGGGGTTTCCCCCCTCTCCTGTTTCAAACTAGGAGATCATTTCTCATGTATTTATGTATTAAGCTTGATCAAACGGTGCCATGGAGTTAAAAGACTTCAGTTCTTTAAAGCAGACTCCCTGCATGTAGAAAAAAAGCATGTGAGATATATAGCTTGGCTGAACTCTCTGCATGGTGGTAGTAGAGGCTGCCATGAAGTCATAGCTGACTTCTGGTTACTCCTAGTGGGTTTTCCATGGCAAGAGACTTACAGAGGTGGTTTGCTGTTGCCTGCCTCTGCAACCCCTGGTCTTTGTCGGAGGTCTCCCATCCAATTACTTACCAAGGCCGACCCTGCTTAGCTTCCGAGATCTGATGAGACTGGGCTTGCCTCCTGATCTCCCTGCATACAGAAAGATTTTTTTATTATTATTATTTTAGAGAGTTCATTCACATGTGAACACCTGTATGCAGTGTGAGAGATCGGGTCCATCCTGTTCTCAGGCTCAGAGGGTGGCCTTTGGGCTTGCATTTGCACTTTGTCTAACTTCATAGGCTTGTTTTGTGGATATAGTGGAGAAGGAAGAACTACGTATACCACTCTGGGCTCCTTGGAAGAAAGGCGAGATAAAAAATAGACTAAATAAATTAGACAAATCGATGGAAGACAGACCTGTTCACAAGGCCGGATCCGGTGGAAGAATTCAGGGCAGGTGTTGGCAGAGCTGACTCCCGCCCCCCCCCCCCCCCCGCCACCCTTTCGTGCCATTTGTCCCACACCCTGTTTCTGAAGATTGTGAGAGCCTCGAAAACAGAATGTATTGCAGACAGGGGGGTTGCAGGCAATAGGCAAGCAGGTAAAATCGTCCTCTCCTCTCCTCTTCAGCTAGAAGACCTCTTCCGTGAGTGGAGGAGATGATGTTCCTTGAATTGCCTCATGCCCTGGGGTGCATTTTGTTTTCAAGGCTCTCCCAGTCCTCTGGGAGGAGTTTAGGGTCTAACAGCAGACTGCTTGGGGAAGGGGGAAGGGGGGAAAGATTTGCTCCACCAAGACCTTCCAAGGACGATTCTATTGGATCCAGGCCCATGGCTACCGCCACAACAGCTCCGTGGTTCAGAGGTAATACCTCTCTGAATGTGACTTCCAGGGGAGCTCGTAATTATTGCTTCATACTCTGCGTGTGGGCTTCCCAGCGGCTGGCTGACTGCGACTGGTAGCAGAATGCTAGACTCATGACAAAGCCGCTTCCTGTGTTCCTGTGTGTGTGTTCAAATGACATAAAATTGTTTTTCTCCAGTGCTGCTTTGATTCCTTTGACTCTGAGCAGTAAGCATGGGGGAGCAGCAATTATCAAGAGGGGAGAAGCTGACCGCTACCCGCAGGATGGGGGCGGGGGGAGAATAAGCGTGAACATTGGATTGCCCCAAGATTCAACATGGATCCCTGCCCATTTCATGTATGTATATGTACCGTAATCTGAAGAAGAGAGAACATTTAGTGCTGCATGAAAGAAGCCCCGCCTAGTTAAAGAAGCTTGAGTGACGGGACAGGGAAGGAGCCCGCCAGCAGCTTGGGGGGGCTGTTGCTGCTGGTGGCAGTCCGTCCTGTACTAGAAGGCTGTGACTCATTACGAAGCCGCTTCCTGTGTTCCTGTGTGTGTGTTCAGATGACATAAAATTGTTTTTCTCCAGTGCTGCTTTGATTACTTTGACTCTGAGCAAGACACCCCGAGGTCAATGGCTCCTGAAAGTGGTGGGCGATAAAAGGAGCCGAGTCAGAGCGAGAGAACAGCAAATGAGGAAGAGACTTGGTTAACACTCATTTCTTGCCTTGTGCTGTATCAGATGGCTGGCTGGCCTAGAGAAGGGAGGCTGTGCTCAAGACTAAAAGTTTTCAGACACTATATGTGGGCTGAATATGGCTTTTGACAGGCACCTCTTTAATTAATTTATTGTCCGCACCGGGCTGGTAATTGACAGTGGGAGCCACTTCTTTATTCTCTAGGCCATGTTTGTTGCAGGTAGATGGAGATCATTGATATCAGCCATGTTGGCTTTGCCTAAGGAAGGATGAAGAATTATACTCTCTCCTCTTACACAAATACATGGACACAAAGACTTGCTGATTCCGCACACGTTGGATAATGCACTTCCAATCCTCTTTAGAGATCATTTGGAACTGATTTTTTTGTGTGTGAAACAAAAAATCCACTTCCAAACTATTGCTAAAGTGCACTGAATGTGCATTATCCAACGTGTGCGGAATCAGCCGTGTAGTAGACAGTGAAATTCACACTGAGGGGAGCTAGGAAATGAGTGCTCATCGGGCCACTTAACCAGGGCACCTGAGTCTTCAATCCTTAACATTGGGGGAGAGAGAGCATAATTAGTGCTTCTTCTCTGTGGAGTCAAACAAGTTGGGTTGATCTTGTGCAAGTCGCACCAATGGAATATTCTAGAAGAGCTGGCCATCATCAGCCATTCATGAACTTGGGACCTTCAGGGTGTTGAGACAGGGACTCAGCCTGTGTACCTCTGCAGAGAGGCCACACAACCGAAAAGAGCCATTCAAACATTTAGTGAGCCAGACTAAACCATGTGACAGAGCCAGAACTGGAAGAACAACCAGACTGGGACTGCTCCTCTGCTACAGACTCATATAGCCATGGTCAGGCCCCGTCAGGTCTAGGCATCTTGCTTGGGTCTTATTTCCCAACAAGGACTTTCCTAAATTGACCGGAACCAGCTCTGTATGATGCCATTGCAGGCCTGACTCTTCCCCTCAAGCTAATTATGACTTTGGTTTCTTCTGTCCTTTCTGTGTCCACCAAGATACCACTTCTTTGGCAGGAAAGTTTAAGGTTTTGTCCAAATTAAAAAGTTTTCCCTGAAACATGCTGAGAGAGCTCAAGGCCCATGAATGGTGTGACATCAGTTGAGGTCTCTGGTGCACTAGGTCTAAGCCTTGACACAAGTACCATAAGGGGAAGTTGAAAAGCACTTTGCAGAAAATAAATCATTGGAACCAGCCCTCCTTCCTAATTTCCTTGTCTCCAACTTTCCCAACTACTTTGTTTCAAAACTAACTTCATTTGGAACCAGCGCTTGAAGATTTTTGCAATCGCTTGCATGTTATCCACACCGTTTTCTCCTTCCCCTCATTTTCATATTACTAATATCTTTGAAGCCAGCAATATAATTTGAAAATTCCCCCTCCACCCACTTTGGAAAAGATTGGTGAGAGCATGCAAATGATGCTCCTTCGGAGTGGTGCAAACAAGGTGTTATCACTGTGGTGCAAATAACATGTTATCTAGTGCTTCTACAGAGTGCACACAAGTGGTTTCCATCAGTTCCTGCATGGTTGTGAATCAAAGAAACCAAGCTTTAAGCACTTTTTCAAAATTAAAATGCCCCTTTTGAAATTAGTTGCTCAGTCCCTGTGACTGCTTTCAGTTTCTAGTAATGGCTTGAATCCACTGGTGGTTACAATGGATGGAGGGGATTTCTGTCCAAGGAGCATGATTTCCTCATCTCCACCTCTTGCTGCAGCCCAAAATGTTCCTAACTCAAAAAGGAGAGCCCCCCAGGAACAACATGGAGGATAGTTAGAGGTATGCAGTGTGTGTGTGTTGGGTGTGTGTGTGTAAATTGGCAATCACACAGTTGCAAAAATCCACTACTGTTTCCCAGTCAGTATTTGTATCAGTTGCAATATTATGTTTTCTTTTCAGCAAATGACCATTGTCTACTTTTTAATTAGACATTTTCAGTGTTGTCATGGTGAGCTTTTTAAGAGGAAGAACAAAAAGATGGAGAAAACCTCAAAAAGTTGCTCCAGAAGAAGGGTTTTTTTTTATAGCCTGACATGCTTGAACACATGGTTCGTCAAGGTCGCCATTGTCTACTCAGAATGGCAGCAGCTCTCCGGGGTCTTTCACATCACCTGCTACCCAATCCTTTCCGTGGGAGGCCTTCTGCATCAAAGCAGATGCTACACCACTGAGCCATGACCCCTCCCCAAAGTCCCTCCTGCTTTGATCCACAGGAGTTTTCGTGGATGCAGAAACATTTGTTAAGTGAGTAATAGTGCTATCCTATCCTAAGCAATGCTACACCCCTCTAAGCCCACTGACTTCAAAGAAAGTGCAACTACTGAGATTACACTAGAACTAGTTTACAAGGATACCTTTTTCACAGAGAGGTTTTTCCCCTCACTTTTTTCTTGTGTGACTGCTGGTGTTACTCCTTTCTTCTTGTTGTCAGGGCTTTTTAAGTGGCAAGTTTACACTTTCACTGCCCAGGGACAAGCTGACAAAAAATCAGATATATTAATATAATAAGCACAATACATGCTTCCTCTTGAAACTTGAGAATGGCGTACAAGTATTCTCTGCCCATGTTTACTGGTGAATAGATGCTATCAGCATTAGCAGTTTTTGTTACTCTTTCTCTGTTCCTCTGTCTCTCTCTGATCCAATAAAGAGTTTATCTTCTCCAGGACTGCCCCTCCACGGCAAAGTCATTTCCAATCATGGAAAAGTTTATTGTTGGGGTTGGGGGAGCCACACGGAGCAATAGCAGGAGATGTGGGAGGCAGGAACTTACAGGCAGTGATTGGCATCCCCAGTGCAGTCACTTCTGGCACAATCCGGAAGTGACATCATCGCACCAGGGTGACTCTTTAGCATTTGTCCAAAGCTCTGTGGTTTAACCATAGAATTTGGGCAAATGTTAGAGTGTGATTCAGTGTGATGACATTGCTTGCGAGTTGCTGCAGAAGCACTCATCATGTCAAGGATGCCAATTGAGCCTCCTCCCATTTCACAAGGGAATTTCCTCCTGCTGCCCAGCAATAGGGGGCAGGAGGTCTCCTGCTTAGGGTTGTGAAACCACATCATCAAACCCCCAGAAGGACTTTTGGGTGGGGCCTGGGTGCAGAAATGAAATAGCAGACACTGTAGCATTTTGTAAAAACTGCATGGTTTTATCATAGAGTTTGTAAGAAATGCTAGAACATCTGCTGTGTCACATCTGATTTTTACTGGAAGTTCCCTCCCTTTCCTCCCACCAGGTGGCAACCCTAGTAATAGCCTTGTGAGACTGAGGTCAGAAGACTGCAGTAGGCAGGTAGAATGGAGCAAAATTCCTTCTTTCTACTTTTTCCTTCAGTACAGCTCAACTCACGCCACAGGCAGGAAGGAGCAATTCCATACCTTCTACCTCCCTATTACAGCCTTCTGATCTGTGTGGCAGTTACTCCAGATGGGTCCTGCAACCACAAGAATAAATTTTCCCAGGTTTGTAAATGGTTGGTGGGGAAAGGGGGAAGCTGGGAAGACTGGTGGTGATCGTCAGCACCTTCAACCGATAGAGGTTATATACCAGCACATGAGCCAACGTGGTTAGGCTGTCAGACTAGGCCTTGGGTAGCCTGTGTCCAAATCCTTGCTCTGCCAACAGATACACCAGGAGGCCTCAGGCCAATCACACTGTCTCTCAGTCTAAGCACTCTCACAGGCTTGTTGTGAGGTCACAATGGTGAGAGCGCTCCTCGTGTATTTGGCTAAGCCAGAGGAGGACATCACCTTTTGTTCCGGATTCAAGGCTAACAACATCTGTTTTGATGGGTAGTTGAGAATTGTATGAACTGAAACACAGCTTGAATGATATGGAGTCATTCTTTATGTGTCTTATCTAGGTTGGTTGAAAAGAATGTATGGAGAATAAACAAGTATGCCAAAAAATTGGGTGGGGCAAAATATTTATTTAACAGGCAGACTTGAATTTCCTTAGCATGGAGTAAAAACCACTTTTGATTATGGCTTATATTTGCATTCATATTAAACCACTATGGGGAACGCTTACTGAAACCCAAAGAATTAAACCATCCATGTCTGATTTTTGGATCTTTTGCCTGACAGTAACCCTTGTGATCAACAAAAGGTTTCTCATTTTGGTAATAGATCCTCCATAGGGGATGGTATTAATTGGATGTGTGAATTAATTGCAGACTAAATTTCATTAGGCAGTCAGTATCATTGCATTTATATTCTTTCTGTCCTAAATCCTTAGTGAAAACATCTGTTAGTCCCCCAGAATAGAATTGTGCGTTTGGAGAAACAATCTTCCTGTTGTAAAATTTGCAAACTCTGTCGTCAGATGTTTAAACTGCAACCATCTCTTTGAGAAATCCACTTTCCTTCCAGACATTTCTTGAAAGCTGCACCATTTCCAGGGGACGTGAAGGGCCCAATAAAATACAAAAAACATCACTCATGTGGGGCTTCTGGGCAGGCTGGGGGTTCTCTTTAGAATGCAGCAGGTCTCTGTTAAGGGTTTCCAGTCCTCATTAATGGAACACAAACTTGATGAAAACATTTATTCTTGGAATTTTCGTACAACGTTTGTTCCCAGAAAGGTAGACATTTTAGTGCGTTACAGCAAAATGAAACAAAATATTCCTGTTGTGCCCATAGGATGGAAACCCTTGAAAGATTCTACTCTACCATCAACTCCACACACCCACACACCCACTCATCCTGCCTGTTATTAGTCTTGGAAGGAAAAGTAATCAGGCTACATCACCATGCATCTACACAATAAAGTATAAGCCCACTGACCACTATAAATATCTCATGCTTCTGGCTGCCCCTTCAAGCACATCTCACAATCTGCTGTAGCCAGACTCTAAGATATGTATTCTAGTTCCTAGGACACGGATTCACAGCTGAAGGATTAACATGAGGGATGAGTGGATTCCCCCAGCTCCATCCGGGATTTTACTCCAGTGATAGTCTGTTGAATTTCATACACTTTGAAGAGCAGAAGCCCAGGGGTAAAGAGGCAGCACTCCTTCCGTTTGACCAGAGGCTGCATATGCTGAGGAAAATAAGTTATATTGGTCCCCCAGTACAAATTCCTCATTTTTCTGCTCTCTACCCTCCTTCACATACAAAACTAAAATTCCAAGACATCAATAAGGCTAAATTTTTTTGAAATGACAATTGCAACCCTACACACCCTTCCTATGGAAATAGCGTGACTTCTTAGTAAGCATGCTCAACATCCGCTGGGTGATGCATTCCTCTAATTGCTTGCTTAATTTTTCCTTTTGAAATAAATGGGATTTGGGGCGGCTGGATTCTGCCCATTCAGCATTTAACTTCACAGTGGATTGTAAAACGCAGCTACTCATCTTGAAGCTTTTGAGAGCCCATCTGTCTCCTTATGCGTGAATATCGCGAAGCTACTCTGAAAATGTTATGTAGGTGGTGTCTTGCTTAACCGGAGGGTTATTCAGCCCACTTTGCTGGTTCATCTGTGGACATCTGGAGGTGGGGGAGAAGTAGCAGCCTAAACCTCCGCACATTCTCAGTGTGGTCCTAGGCAGAGTTACACCCTCCTAGGACTGCTTAGGACTGCACTGTCAAGGGCCTTGTGCACATTGAGCCTGCAGGACACACATGAGGGATGAAGCAGCCCTATATTGAATAAGACCATTGGTCCATCAAGGTCCTTATTGTTACTCCAGACTGAGGTCCCCGACCGGGTGCCCATGGGCATCATGGCACCTGCCAACATCTTTGCTGGTACATGCCAAGTGTTTTGAGAAAGTAGGTGTCAGGCTCTGCCAGTTAGATCCCCAGTTATTTCACTGCAGACACTTCAAGAGTCCAGTTAAAGTTTCTTTATTAGAGATCCATCAGTATCAGTGCACTCAGACAGCAGCATTGGCGGAAGTGACGTAAAGGGGGAAAGCAGCGTTAGTTATAGGGCAGGGTCCTACCTTGGGGTAAGGACCACTAGAATTTAGGCATGCAGGGCCAAGAAGGTTGGAGGGGGTAGGGAAGGGGAAGACAAGGATGAGCTCATTTCATGTCTCAGGGAGATACGGCTCCAGCCGGCATTCCAAGGACACTTTCCCATGCCAGTCAAAAAATGAAAGCAGCCACCTGCAAGATAAGCGGCTCATGGCTACACAGTTAGACAGCTACACAAATAGTTCTGTATACATTCTCAGAGGCCCCAAATACAGTACAGTGAATAATAGGCACACATGGCAGATAAGCAGGGCGCATCTGACAGTAGGTGGGGCCAGGTGGGGCTTTTGCCTAGCAGGCTTCTGGTTGGCCATTGTAGATCTCATTGACAATGCAGGTTTTTTTTTTAAAAAAAAAAACTGTTTCTGGCAGTAGCTGCCACCACAGCCCAAAGATCTTCATTGCATAACTTAAGATGTATGCAAGAAAATATGTTTATACAATATGTTTATTTTAAAAGACATCTCGTTAAGTAGAGCTTTTGCCTAAAAAGTTGAAGTGTTAGTGTTAGAGTTATGCATAACCTCACTCGTTGAGATTTCATGGCTGGCTCCACCTCTTGTGGCAGCCATTTTGTAATTGCGCCTAGCACCTTGTGTGTCAGAATTCCAAAGATGCCCATAGGCTCAAAAAGGCTGAAATCCCCTCTCTGACTGGCCATGGCTCTCCAGGATCTCAGGCACAGGTCTTTCTCGTTACCTGAAACTGGAGATTCTGGAGATTGAACCTGAAACCTTCTGCATGCCAAGCAGATGCTCTTCCACTGAGCCACAGCCCCTTCCACTTGACTTGTGAAGCTGCCTTGTACTGAAGGCACACACCCAAAGAAACATGTGCTCCATGCTGGAAGGTAAGCAGCTCTTCGTCCACCATCCTGCCCTCCATCTCAACAACAAGAAGAGCCCCATTGTTATTTTCTCCCCAGTATCTGTTGCCACTCCACCACCCGGCCCTGTTAATGCAGCTTCAACAATAATGAGGCAATCAGACACCATCACAGCAAATCTCCACATTATTAATTTAAATGAGCTGATTGCCTCGACTCTGATTGCCTCTGCATGGCAAAATCTTCCCACCTATTCCATTTCGCCTCTAATCGCTTTTATTAATATCTCGGCTTGGTAGGGATGGGGGGCGAGCAGCTTAACCCGTCTCACATCAGCTCTGGAGCAGATTTCATGCCACAGAAGTTGACAACTATGGACATGTTTACACAAATAGCACAATCAAGGGGCAAAGTTGTCTCCAGACCATCCACTTCAGATTGCGGGTCAGAGGCTACATTCGGTTAATGCTCCTAAAGAGAAAAACAAATTCCATGCAGGCAGAAAACTAGCATGCCAGGGGAAAACCCAGATGTTGCAGCCAAATTAAAATGGAGTCCATTGACAACTTAAAGTCTAACAAAAATGTATTCCAGCATGAACTTTCATGAATCAGCACCCACTTCATCATATGCATGGAGTCATATCCAAAACAGATATATTTATACTGCAAATACTATACACCCATAAGAAATGTTTCTACTGCATCCATAGGAGATATATCTATACTATAAATATATATCTCCATTGGATGTACACTCCATGCATCTGTTCAAGCAACCTCTAATGAAAACTCATGCGGAAATATATTCTGTTAGTCTTTAGAGGGTTGCTAATTTGTGGGGGTAGGGGGTGCTACACTGAGCTCTCCTTACCATGCTTGTATTCTTTGTTCTGGATCCCCGCCCCCCCCCCCTCCAAGAGATAGTATTCAAACATAGTTCTTAACAACAAGAGACCTGGAGTATTTATTTTTATAGATGTATCTTGATTGGTAGCCCACCCCTTCCCCCATTCTAAGAGTTTGGATGAGTAACAGAACGGTTATTATTCTACCCTCTTCCTCCCTGGATATCTAAAGCCAGTTTGAATGAAAAAAAGAAACCTAGTCTGTATGCAGTGAGTGCAGATCTACTCTACAGAATTTTAAACTGATTTACTTGCCTTGGCTTTCCTCCCAAAGAATTCTGGGAATAATCCCTCTCTATCTTCCCCTCCATCTTACCTTTGCCAACATACATAAAACAGTCACTCTCAGGGATGCATACAGGTTTTGTTCAGTGGTATCCTTCATCCAAGGAGCTCAGAGCAGCACACAAGGAATTATTCCCTTTAAATCTTCACAACAAGGCTTTAAGGTAGGTTAGACTGAGAGCAAGTGACTGGTCCAAGGACACACAGGGAGCTTCATGACTAAGTGAGGATTTGAACCCAGGTCTTTTCAGTACAAGTCCAATGCTCACCAATATATCAATCATCCAGGGGCCCTAATTTTCCAATTTCTTTAACTGATTAAAAATACCTGCAGGAGAGCCAGCATGGTGTGGTGGCTGGAGTGGCTGTCTAGGATCTGGGAGACTTGGGTATGAATCTCTGCTCTACCAAGGAAGCTAGCTGGATGACCTGGAGCCGGTCACTCTCTCAGCCTAACCCAGTTGTATTTTGCCCCCTTCTTCTAACCTGGGATGGACTGGCCGTTTCACCTTTTTCAGTGCGTTACTGCATTGCAGGGCCACGAGCAGCCAGGAGCAAGCACATTCAAGTTCCAGTAGATTGCAGGGATCACTCAGTTTGGACCTGTTGAGCAGTGCCATCAAAGGGTGTCAGGTCCCCCATGGCCTCTTCTTGCCCTGATGTCACCTGGCAGTTCTGTAGGAGGAAGTCATGGATTAGCTGACACCCCTCACTGGTGCCACTGGCCAGGTCTAAGAGCCAAGCTACAAGTGACGTCTTACACAGGTTGGACACTTGTCAGCTTGCCTCACATTTTGATGGGAAATGTAGGTGTCCTGGTTTTACAGCTTGGTTCTCCATTACAGCTGCAAGACCAGGATGCCTACATTTCCCATCAAAACTTGAGGGAAACTGACAAGTGTCCAACCTGTGTCAGGCGTCACTTGTAGCTTGGCTCTGAGCCGACTGCCTCGCGCAGTGCTGGCTTGTAGAGCTGCAAGGGACATTCAGCCTGTCTTTTTCTTGAGCATTAACTTCCCAGTCTGCCCCTGCGTCTATCTTCTTGTTAGGGATGTTACTGGATGATCTGGGGCTACTGAAATTCAGTGTAAGTGCATTTCATGAACTTATGCTTTCAGTTCAAAAATGGCAGTTTCTTTCATGGGTTCTCCCCACTTGAGGCATAACTGCAGTCATCTTTTTTCCCCTAGCTGTACTGATAAAACCGAATACCCTTAACAGTGACACGCATTTCTACATCAGTTACATAATGTAATGTATGAATAGCATGAAAGGAAAGAAATCAAGGAACAAAATAAATGGGTAGGAAAAATAAAGGCTTGCAGTGTAGAAAAACAAAAAGAATTCAGCAAGGGTGTATTAGTGGAGGCCTACTTTTGATATCTCTGAAAGGGAAAAATGGGCATATTGGGTTTTCTCTGCAGTGTGAGTCGAAACGCCGCCGTTGTTACTCGTGCCATTAACACCTTCCAAAGCTGTGAATCTGATCCCAGTTATAGTAAGGAGACTCTTGTGCTGGAGCACATCCCAAGAATACATTATTAACGAATTACAGTGATTGTGGTTCACAGGAAGCCCGGTTTGAATGACAGCTCAGGACTAAGTGAGTGTAACACATAAAATGTGTATAACTCTTTCTTTTTCTCTAAGTGAAGATCTGCATCGGGAAGGAGTAATTTACAGCAGAAGAGCAGCAGGAAAGCTAAGGGTGCTTAACTCTTTCACTGGCTGATTCCGCACACCTTGGATAATACACTATCAATGCACTTTAACAATCGTTCGAGGTGGATTTTTTGTTCTGCACACACAAAAATCTGTTCCAAATGATCTATAAAGAGGATTGGAAGTGCATTATCCAATGTGTGCGGAATCACTCACTGTTTAACTACTCCCCCCCCCGCCCAATGCCCCTCCAAAGAACCTCCCCTGTGGGACTCATAATGACACTTGTGTAATATTTACAACTTCCTGGACATTACATCTTTGCCCAGCATTCATGGTCTTCATTCCATCTAACTATGTAAAGGCCACGTGGTGAGGGAAGAGTAGATTTAATCCTTCAATCTTTGTCACTCCACTTCACTAGTTGTGCACTAATGGAATGTCATGGGTCAGTAATTTTTAAATAAAACATTTTTTAAAAAATTGAATAACAACAACAACATTCAATTTATATATCGCCCTGCAGGATGACTTAACACCCACTCAGAGCAGTTTAAAAGTATGTTATCATTATCCCCACAACAGCAATCACCCTGTGAGGTGCGTGGGGCTGAGAGAGCTCTAGAGAGCTGTGACTAGCCCAGGGTCACCCAGCTGGCTACAAGTGGAGGAGTGGGGAATCAAACCTGGTTCTCCAGATTAGAGTCCTGTGCTCTTCTTAACCACTACACCAAACTGGTATCCTTCAAGCCTCTAGCCCTTTACCTTAAAAATGCTAAGCAGCAGCCCAGTTTCAGTGAGTGAAACTGAGTACATGTTGATGAGTTGCCCTCCATCCATGACCCCCGATGGAATCAGATGTGTGCCTTTTGCTGACATACTTGATATCTGTAATCTTTGTTTCACTATTTAGGCCCTCAGTGCCCTCCCTCCATCCCACGGATTCACTCCTATTTATTTACAGTCTGCTTTTCTCCCTATTGGTGAACCAAAGTAAATTACAATATCATTATCGCTCCCCCATTTTATCCTCATAACAGCCATCTTGTGAGGTTAGATAGGCCTAAAGTTGCCAACGCTGTGTTGGAAAATTCCTGGAGATTTGGGGGTGGAGCCTGAGGAGGGCAGAGTTTGGGGAGGGGGATGACCTCTGCAGGGTAAAATGCCATAGAGTCCATTCTCCAAAGCAGCCATTTCTCCAGGGGAAGTAATCTCTGTTGTCTGGAAATCAGTTGTCATTCCAGGAGATGCCCAGGCCCCACCTAGAGGTTGGCAAACTTAGACTGGCCCAAAGATACCAGATGAACTTCCATGGCAGTAAGGATTCAAACCCAAGCCCTAAATCCTAGTCTAACAAAGGAATTCTAATAAGATTGCCAACACAAGTCCAACAATTGGCAGCAGCCTCACCATTGGGGGGAGCCCTCCAGTGACATAATGACATCATCAACAAAGCGCTCACATCACTTCTGGTTGTAAAGGAAGTGACATCATCACATTCCTGGCAACATTCTAGCATTTAGCCTAAACTCTGGTTTAACTGTGTCATGCCAGTGTCATGCCAGGAGTAACATCAGTGTAGCAGGATGCCAGTAATCACTTTCTCCACCCACCACACATTTTTCTCCTGTCACTCAGTTGAGCAGCAGGGGAAGGGTCCGCATGGGACAGAAGATCTTGTGGCCATTTCCACACACGTTGAATAATGCACTTCCAATGCACTTTCGCAATCCTTTTGAAGTGGATTTTTTGTTCCACACATGGAAAATCAGTTTCAAATGTTCACTAAAGAGTATTGAAAGTGGATTATCCAATGTGTGTGGAAGCAGCCCTGCTCCCAGCAGGAACATACCAACCTCAAACCCCAATCAGATCTACTCACAATTCTACTTATGATGCTCACTGGGGATTGCTCCCAAGAAAACGGGCTTAGGATTGCAGTGTAATATTCTAATCACCACATAACGAAGGTGCAGTCTTCTCTTCCACTCATGTTACCATGGCCAATGTTGGTTTGGTGATGCTGAATTTTATTAACCAACATAATATGCACTTCCAGCCTCTAGTATGCATACCAAAAGTACAAAGGCCTTTGCCTAAAAATCCAGAGGAGTTAGCCGTGTTAGTCTGTAGTAGCGAAATCAAAAAGAGTCCAGTAGCACCTTTAAGACTAACCAATTTTATTGTAGCATAAGTTTTCGAGAATCACAGTTCTCGAAGAGAACTGTGTTGATTCCATCCTTTAGTTTTTACAAAGTATAAAATGGTAAATTCTTGTAATGAATTTTATCCTTTTCCCTAATAATTTGATATATTCAGGAGTCTTTCTGAATGTACTCTCCCCCCCCTCCACCCATACACACGTACATATATGCTGAGATCTGAACTATCATGCGGGGGGGGGGTGGTGGTTGTGGAATGGACCACAGTGAGAATTTACATCCTTTCAGGAGGTTTTATGGGAATGCGGCTCTCCCAGCAACAGCAGAATGCAGCTCAAGCTGGGAGCCGTCCTTTGCGGCCCCGCCCTGGAGGAAAGGAGACAGGCTCCCTTCCCAGGCATCCTGGGCTTAGCCAGGGGGCGGAGCCAAGAGCCTGATTCAGGCGGCTCCTCTCTTCCCAGCTGCAGTCTCTTTGAGTGCTCGGCCCACCCACCTCACCCTGTTTTTAGTGCAGGAATAGCCGGCTGCTGGGTCCAGAGCCAGGTAGGAATTTTTCCCTCTTTTCTCTGATTGGCCTTTGGGAAGGGTTTTTTTTTTTGCCTACCTTGCACTAATGGCAGTGTTCTGAGTTATTGTTGGGTTGTGCTGTTTAGTTAGTAGTTGGCAGGAGATTTTGGGAATAGGGTGCGGGCTGGTGAGCACCCTGTGGCACTTCCCCGTGAGTGGGGACAGGGCTGCCATTAAGGGCGGTATGCATGGTTGCGGCTACCGTACGCTGGCAGAAACCTGCGGGGATCCTCAATACAAGGCCTCCCCTCATGCCGTGTGGCTGGGTGTGTAACAGGTGCTTCAATGGGGATCCATGGCCTGGCAGCCCGGGTTGCAGCCATTCAAAGGATGGCCTACACCTGGGGGCGTGGGGCTCGCCCAGACAGGTCAAGGCGGAGGTCCGGAGTTGACCCCAGGGCTTGACCTGTACCGCTTAGTTAGCTCTTGCCGTGCATTACCTTTATGGTCATTTAATAAACGGCCCTTTATTCCAAGTCTGTGTCTGTCTCTTCCTTCCGGCTGGGGTTGCAAAGGAAATCCTGTGCGCGCTTCCTTAGGATGGAAATAATAGCTTATATATTCATTAGAAATACTTTTATCCTGTCCTACAACCAAAAAGTACTTGAGGCAGCTTACAAAATAAACCCTGCCAATAAAGGTTGCCATCTGACCAGGAAAAACATGTCTTGCCCCTTTAATAGAGGCTTAATATGCAGAAATGGGCAGCTGAAGATCTTCGTGGCATAGAGTTAAATAATGCCATCTGGTATTTGCTGCAGACAGGGCCAATCATAACAACAACAACAATAATGTGCTTATATACTGCTCTTCTAGACAGATCGGGGCCTACTCAGAGTGGTGAACATAGTGTTATTATTATCCCCATAATACAGCTGAGGAGCTGGGGCTGAGAGGAGTGGCTGATCCAAGGCTGCCTGTTGAGGTCATGGCAATCACGGTGGTCGGACCAGCAGAGTGCTGAGTCACAGCCCAACCACTTAACCTCTATGCTACAGCAGCTGTGCTACAGCAGCATTGAGACTTTTCCTCATGGGCCGGCCCTCCACATCAACTGGGCAAGCCCAGTGACACAAAGGGTGGTACCTGACCACCAAGTTGGGGGCAGAGTGGGCTTGGCTGGGAGGCAGTGAGGCTCTTTCTCTCTCCCTCCTTTTGGGTTGCCAGGGCAGGGCAGGCTGAGGGGTAGGGCTGTCCCTTTTCCAGTGCCACTTTTCTTTCTTGGTCTGCCCCTGGCTGCAGATCAAACTGATAATAAAGTGACAGATAGTGGAACCAGTTTAAAAACTTGGCAGCTCTACTACTAGCTCAACAATAAGGCAGTCCATTTCAAGCAATAAAACCAAGGATGCCAGGCTCCCAAGCTGAGGTTGAAAATCCCCAGCCCTGGGCTCCCGTTTCCCACCTGTGCCTGGAACAGCAACAGGAGAAGAAAAATCTAAACAGCCATTGAGTCAACACAGTGATGACAGATGTTGGGAAAACTGGGTTTACTTCAGTTTCTCCAGTGATTCCTAGAAAGCAGTGGTCTCATTTCTGGGTTTTCCTGGAGCATGATGGAAAACATCCATCATGAAACTTCAGCTAGGACATTTATTTAGGAAATTTAAGTATGATGTTCCAGTGCTGGTGCTAACCATGATTTCTAATCCTAACCATAGTTCAATCCTGGGTTGGGGCAGGAAACACTCCACTTTGCCCAGAAGCTTGAATTCAGACATGACAACACATTAGAGCTTTATTTGAAGTTTGCTAAACTAAGGAAGTTTCAATCGCACTTTGCCACCAAGGCAGAAAGAGAGAGAATGCACAAGCACAACAAACAAGCTGTCTTTACATTCATAGTTTGTCATAATGATTACGGTTTGCCAGCATCCCGGTGAGGCCTGGAGATCTCACAAAATTACAACTGATATGTAGACTGCTAAGATCAGTTCCCCTGGGAAAAAAGGGCTTCCTTGGAGGGTGGATTCAATGAAATTTGGTGCTGGAAGAGAGTTTTGCAAATACCATGGACGGCCAAAAAGACAAATAATGGGCACTAGATCAAATCAAGCCTAAATTCTCCCTAGAAGCTAAAATGACAAAACTGAGGCTATTTTACTTTGGTCACATCATGAGAAGACAAGATTCTCTGGAAAAATCAATAATGCTTGGAAAAGTGGAAGGCAGTAGGAAAAGAGGAAGACCCAAAACAAGATGGCTTGACTCAATAAAAGAAGCCACGTCCTCCAGTTTGCAGGATCTGAACAAGTCTGTTAAGGATGGGTCATTTTGGAGGTCTTTCATTCATAGGGTCGCCATAGGTCAGAGGTGACTTGTGGCACCTAACATACACATACACTGCAGATGCCCCTCACCCTTCTCAAACCCTGCTGTCCCCAAGCTCCATCCTCAGATCTGCAGCAATTTCCCAACCCAGATTTGGCAACGCTATGATAATTGAATGTAGACTAAAAGCAGCACCACAGAATAGCAATAATCTAATGTAAGCAGCAGTGATAAAAATAGCAGAACAATTTAAGAGCACTTTTTTAAAAAATTAAGAACGAAATGTAAAAGCCAAAACAGCTTTTACTAAGCAAAGTGACCAGAATTACCGCTGACTACTAGTTACAATTGTTATGATGGCAGATATTTTTAAACAGAACACATAAAATCAATTCCTAAACAAGGGAGGAAAAACTCAGCCAAACGCTTGAGCAATCATTAGATGCCCCTTGACAAAGTGCTGCAAGCACCAGGCAAGTGGCAG
The DNA here is from genome assembly GCF_028583425.1 of Eublepharis macularius. Taxonomy (NCBI): domain Eukaryota; kingdom Metazoa; phylum Chordata; class Lepidosauria; order Squamata; family Eublepharidae; genus Eublepharis; species Eublepharis macularius. The sequence continues at coordinate 219,119,314 of NC_072790.1, forward strand.
AGGGGAGGGCATCGCTCATTTAGGGTGCTGCAATGGAGAAAGCCCTGCTTCTCATGCCACCCTGCCTAGGATGGCCAACTCTGGCTTGCAGGTGGTGCCTGGGAAGGGCGGAATTTGAGGAGAAGGAAAAGCTCAGCAGGGGTGTGATGCTATAGAGGCCACTCTCCAAAGCTGCCACTTCCTCCTGGGGGAGCTGATTGCTGTGGTCTGGAGAGCAGTTCTAGGAGAACTCCAGGCTCCAGGCGGAGATTGGCAATCAGGGTTGTGAGCTGCAAGTTGGGATTTGGGGGGTGGAGGCTGGAGGGTGGCAATTTAGGAAGGAAGGGACATCAATGGAGTATAATACCATAGAGTCCACCCTCCCAGGCAGCCACTCTCTCCATGGGAACTGATCTCTGTGGCCTGGAGATAAGTTGCAATTCTGGGGGATCTGTTCTGCAGCCACCAATTGGAGGTTGGCAACCTTATTGGCAATTCTACCTGGAGGTCCCTGCCTCTCCTCAGATAATGATGGGAGGCAAAGCAGGGCTTCTCATGGGCCAGGAATTGTGGGAGGAAGCAGTCAGGATCAGTTGTTAGAATCAGTCAGCACGATTCAGGGCCAAGCTACAAGTGACAAAAGGCACAGGTTGGACACTTGTCAGCTTCCCTCAAGTTTTGATGGGAAATGTAGGCATCCTGGTCTTGCAGCTTGGCTTTCTGACTGCCGTCCAATGGACTTTTCAACTGTCACTTGTCCAACATTCCGCCAAGCTGCCTACATTTGCCATCAAAACTTGACAGAAGCTGACAAGTGTCCAACCTGTGTCATTCGTCACTTGTAGTTTGGCCCTCAGACTGCAGTGCTGCCCCTTGTAACCGCAGCATTAAAGTAGCTGTGTTCCCTTAGGCCCAAGCACAGCTCTGCCTTCTCTGGCAGCTGATTGGTTCCGTCTAGCTGGGCCCAGCTTCAAAGGCAGGATGGAGTCTTTATTTGGGAGCCAGCAGAGTAGTTGTGCCATTACTTGTAGTCTCAATAATTTAGGGTGGCAGGTGGAGGACCGAGGATACCATCCAAGGACGCTCTGCAAAGAACCTGCTGTCCAGAGAGTCAAGGGGGATCCTTATGGACATGGTGGAGCTGAACAAAAGGCCAGAAGTCCCAATCTGAGGGGCAAAGAGCCTGCCTTCTTTGGTTGGATGAGTGAGCAAGCCAGGAAATGAGTGGGTGATTATGGGATGCTGATTCAGAAAGAAGTGCCATTTCATTCAATGCAGGTACAACAAAGGACCAAGTCCACGGGAAGTAAAATGCAATACTCAACAGTAAATTTACAAAAGGTATATTCAAAGTGCAAGTGCTATAAATAGTGAAAATTCATACACATTGTGAATTCATACCCATACATTCATTCCATAATCATCACAGATTTGTAAGGGAAGATACATCCATATACATTGAACAGTAGGGCTATAACTCCATAGGTCTTTTCATGAATTCTTATACAAGGTATTGTGCAAAGACTAGCAGTCCTGAGTCCTTCCAGATCAATGAGGAGCGACACAGTTGGAAATGAAAAGCAAAGTTCCAAACCACGCCCAATCTGGGGCCGGCTTCACGCTGCAGATTTCGTGATTCCTTCATCAGGAGCGTGCAGTTCACTCCATCAGGTCAGGACAGAGCACAATCCAACGTTATTTCATCACCAACACTCTTGAAAGCCCATAACACGGCGGCTGTGCTTGTTCTCTTGCATTCAATGCAGCTCATGCTCCAGTGGGATTGATTTGTGCATTTAAAATATTAATCAGCTGCCCCCATCACCACAAAGTTTGAGAAGGCTCACAGCACTCAAAAACAAAATACAAAGCAAAAACCACAGCTGCCCCTAAATAATAAAAGCATCTGTCTAGCAATATTTTTTTAGAACTTAAAAGCAGAAATAATAGAATCAGAGCAAGGAAAGGCAATAAAAGGGTGCAGGACTGTTAAAATGCTGAAAGCTGATGGATTTAAGGACAGTTAAGAACACAGAACCGAACACCTGGTCAGATAAAGGTTTTTGCCCAACATCTTTACTTTAACATGATAGTTGTCGGAGAACCACTGCGAGGATAGCATTCCGCAAGCAAGTGCCACCACAGAGAAAGTCCTGCCTCCAGTTGGCACGCACCTGAACTCCGAAGGACCTGTGGAGCAGGGCCTTTGATGCTGATCTTAACTGCCAGGCAAGCTCTAATGGGAGCAGTCAGTCCTTCGACCCCACTGGTCCTAAGACGTTTCAGGTTTGTGAAAGTAAGCACCCACACCTTGAATTGTACCCCGAACAATGATGTGGGTTTTCCAGAAATAGTTGTATTGGACAATTTTCTAATGCTCTAAATAGAGCACGTTCTGTTTTAGCATTTATTTTGCTTTAGATTTAGTAAATAAAAATTTTAAATACCTCATGTCAATTGTACATCCTGACAGGAAAAAATACTTGGACTCAAATATATGGTACGGGGGGGAAACTGTAAATCAAATGCAGTTTAAATGTTAGATTCAAACAAATTCAAAGCTTTATGAGAAAATTATTTTTACTGGAACAGTACTTGTAAAAAGTTAAAGACAGTATAGCATTATTTCCCTTATATCAGATAAATTAATGTTGTGGCTGGGTTTTTAATTGTTAAAACATTTATGGTTTTAGATTTCAGTTATGTTTCATTTTGTAAGTCTCCTCAAGCAGGTTCTCTGGAGAGACAGCATAGATATTTTCTAAATAAATAAATACAATTAAACAAAAACCCCAAAGGCACTGAAAACTGTAGACTAACTCATTTTAGCACACCCAAAGAACTGTCCATTAAATGCTATGGACATGAGTGTCCACTCATCTATTGCAACAGAACTGAATTCTGTTTCCCTGAGGTCACCTGGGTTCCTCAGTTTCACTGTCACTCTGGGCATAGTGTGCCAGTTTGGTGTATCCATTAAGAGCGGGTTTGATTCCCCACTCTTCTGCTTGAAGCCAGCTGGGTGACTTTGGGTTTCTCTCAGCTCTCTCAGAGCTCTTTCAGCCCTACTTGCCTCACAGGATGATTGTTGTGGGGATAATAGTAACATTATTAACGGCTACACCAAACTGGTACACTATGCCTAAAGTGACAGTGAAATTGAGGAACCCAGGTGACCTCAGGGAAAAAGCTGGCTGGATCCAATCCTTTACCTGTCTGTCTGTCTGTCCATCTGTCCGTCTATCCATCCGTCCGTCAAACTATCATGTGCTTTTTTTGTAAAACAAAATGGTACCCATACTCATGATTGCATTGGTGATTTCCACCAGTCCTCAGGACTTGTGAGAGCCCTTTAAAAAGGTGCCGGTATTCTTTACCTGTAAGAACCCTCACAAAAAGCCATCCGTCTGTCCGTCTGTCTGTCTGTCTCCTCATGTGCTAAGCTGCCTACAGTCCAGCAATGACACTTTCTGTGTGTTTCATTGTGTTAGGGGAGAGTATTCCAGTCTATCGCTGCCAAGTCTGTGGAAGCACAATGTGTGATTATGCCAAGATGCCGAGCTGGCACAGAAAGCCCACAGATTCCTGCTTGGGTGTAAGTTGCAAGGGAGATAGGTAATGATTATCTCCCATGAATAAGGATGGTATGACTAGACACTCCCGACTTTACTAATAGCCTTTGATTAACAAATCTTTTTTGTGCCTGTGTGTGTTGTTTTTGTTCTCGCGCAGTGTTTTTAATCACTGTGATTAAAATGTTGAGCCGCCACTGGAAGTAGGCGCTGGATACATTAGGAAAGGGATCCAAGCCAAACAGATGGGCCAAGGAATTTTGTAAGCATCATCATAGCCCAGTTTGGAGGATGGGGCCTTGGCCATTCATAGGAAAATGACAGCACTTTCTTTGCTAGAATATAGCTGCTGGAGTCATCGCACAAAGGAAGTCTTACCACCATCTTGGTGGTGAACAACCCCAGATGGAAAAAGAAAAGAGCCCCACTAGATTACACTAAAAATCTTTCTGGTCTAGTACTCAGTTCACAACCATGGTCAGCCAGTTTGTTTTCACAAGTTCATAAGCAGGGCATGAAGCCCTGCTTTAAAACTTCTTTCTGCTGTGGACCAAGCAGCCTTAAATAAACCACTGTCTCGTTCAGCCTTCACCACCCGGCTGCGCTATAGGGTTTAACATTGACCGCATGGATTACTGTAAGGATTGCAATGAGGAAATTGTGAGCTTCGAATAAAAGTGTTACATTAGTGCCAAACATTATTCAGTGCCCCTGTTGGTCCTTATTTTCTCTTCTGGCACCCTTCCCAAGTCAAACACTGTGCCCTATTTTGCCCTTTGGCTATGTGTTAGGGATGCCCCTTTGAAATGCTATTAATGTGCATGCATGTGAATCATGGTTGACATATTTCAAGGTGGGGGAAGTAACTAGTTGGGTGAGATGGCTTTTTAAAACTGAGGACGGGCCCTGACTAGTACTCTTTCCAAATTTTTCCAGCATGACTTCCTGCAGAGGTTCTTGAAAACGGTAGTTTTGTCAGCCTCCTGTGGCCAGTTATTTTTGCAGAGGTAAGATGTGTGGCTTGCAAACGGAAGAATACCAGAGAGAAGGGCGGCCATTTGTGTATGTTCATCTACACGTGCACTTGGGAGGAATCGCCACTGAACACTCACAAAGGCTGGTTGAGTGTTTCTAAGCTATCTATGGAGATATTTGCAAAAAAAAAAGCAAGCAGTGTTGGGTTGAGCATGGGGATGTTCACCTATCTCTGAAACTATCCCAATGTACAGCAGAAGTAGAGCCTTCTTCAAGGAGTCCTGGGATGGATAGAGTCTGCTGGCAGTGATTGTGCATGTGGGAATGGGGACAACATTACACAAGTCAGTTCTGATTTTTATCTGTGAATGGTGGAGGGTGCAAGAATGGTGCTGTCTCATGCACCAGACTTGACTATTGATGATAAATATATTTGTGTGATTCCCTCTGCTTTTGCAAGCTGCCAATGGAGGAAGGCACGGATTCATTCAAGCCACATGTAGAGGTTAAACCTCACAACAAAGGCAAGGGGAGGGTACACCTCAAAAGATCTAGAAGCAGGGCTTTTTTTCAGGGGGAACATGGTGGAACGGAGTTCCAGAACCTCTTGAAAATGGTCACCTGGCTGGTGGCCCCGCCCCCTGATCTCCAGACAGAGGGGAGTTCAGATTGCCCTCCGCGCCCTCTTTTCCCAGAAAAAAGCCCTGTCTAGAAGTATATAACATTTTCAATAACAAATCAATCCATTGAATAAGATTTTCCTTCCATCTGTGATCTGGGGGGAGGGGTTCTTTTCTGAGTTATGAGCAGCTTCTAATACGTGGCAGTCGGTGTTTTAGATTAAGTAGTACAGAAGATAACCACTGTTTCATTTCTTTGTGCATTCAGTTCCATCCCACACCACCCACCCTTGCCCAAATGATTATGTTATTGCAAACAGCACTGCTGACATGTACCTCATGTAACACATCAAATGTGCCAATACATATTCAGTACTCGGATCTGGAGAGCATTGCTGTGGCCAGTGGTGTGATGTGTTTGGTGGACAGGGGGTTGCATTGTTTGGCATTCAGATCTTTGTGATTTCCATGTTTTTGCTGGGTATCCCACCGAGAACTGCCACTCCTAGAAAGACAGGCCAAATTCCCTAATCATGAGATCCATTTTTTCTTGAATAACTAGGGAAGAATGAATTTTGTTTTGTTTTATATTCATTTGGATTTTACTTATCTGCTTTTCACAACTTGTTTATATTGTGTATATTGCATAATTGTTAAATACATTTTAGATAGTTTTTATAAGTATAAAGCATATGATGGTGGTGGTGGTGGTAGTGGACCCCGGGTGGGGTTTTCAAGACAAGAGCCTACCAGTGGTGTTTTACCATTACCTGCCTCTGCATAGCAATGGAGGTCTCCCATTCAATTGCTAACTAAGGACAACCCTGCTTAGCTTTTGAGGTCTGATGAGATCTGGGCGCAATGCATACAATTATAGTTTAAATATCTCTCTCTCTAGCACATTTCTATCCTGTTCTTCCTCAAGGAGCTCAGAGCAATGTACATGGTTCTCCCGTCTCCATTTTATTCTCACAACAACCCTGTGAGGCAGGTAAGGCTCAGAGAGATTTTCCCAAGGTCAACCAGGGAGCTTCATGCAAAGCAGGCACTTAACCTCAGGCTTCCTAGCTCTTAGTCTAACTTTCTGACCACCAAACCACAGTGGCGTACATATGAACACACATGAAGCTGTCTAATACTGAATTAGACCAATGGTCCTTTAAGGTCAGTGTTATGTGCTCTGACTGACAGCAGCTTTCCAGGGTCTCAGGTAAAGGTCTTTCAGATCACCTAATGCCTGGTTCTTTTAATGGGAGATGCCAGGGATTGAACCTGGGACCTTCTGCATGCAAAGCCAAGGCTTTTCCACTAAACCACAGCCTCTCCACAATATATGTTGATTTAAGAACATAAGAGCCTTGATGGAGCAGACCAGTGGTTCAGACCAGTTCAGCATACTGTTTCACACACTAGCCAACCAGTTGCTCTGGTTGGCTACCAAACAGGGCATAGATGCTAAGGCCTTCCTCTGATGCTGCCCCCCGTACTGGTATTTAGAGGTTTGCTTCCCCTATATATGGAGGTTTCCTTGAGTCACCGTAATTGGTAGCCTTTGATGGCCCTCTCTTCCACGAATCTAATTTCCTCCTAAAACCGCCTATGCTGTTGTCCATTTATTAATCCACAAATATTATTGAAAAATGTGTACAATTTATGGAGGGAAAAAATGATGCGAGAAAACGCTTTTTTAAAGGGTTCAGTTGGCACTAGGGAGAAGCAAAAATCATAACTGGGATTTTCAGGTTGAAACATTAGTGGTGACAAATTTGAAATCATTCCTCTGAATAACTATCACTTGATTTCTGATTGGTTTGGAAAGTTAAGACAGGTCTGCACTGGCTAATAATCTGGCAGCTTTACTCCAAGCATGTCAAACACAACGTCCTTTGGGGTTTCCAATACAGCCTGCAGCATCCCTGCAGCACAGCACACAACTCAATCATTCTCGTTGCCAGGACGCTACACGTGGCAGGCTGGCATCCTTGCTTGCACTGTTGTAATGGCTCCAGCATGCCGTTTCACTCTTCTCGTGTGCCTGAAAGAAGCTGGCAGCAGGTCAGCATTCTTCAAATAGGTGAGACGAGCAGACATCAAGAAATGGTCTTTGGATGAAGACAGATAAAATATTTGTAGATCTGTGAGGGCACTTTGGGATCACCCTCCCCACGTTCAGCCCAACTGTGCTTCTTTTTTTCTCCTAAAAAGGAAGAATGGTTTTGCAGCTTTTCCAAGGGTTTCAGCTGGAATATGGAAAAGTCAGCTAGGGGTGGTACTGATTGGCTAGAGACTGGGCTGTCAACAAGATCTTCTTTGAAAGCTTTCTTTGTCTCCTTGCAGTGTCTGGGGCAGCCTCCAAGAAGTGAGAGACTTGTGTGATGTGTGATGGTTGGGCCTTGAAAAGTTATTTTGGCAGAACTGGTGCTCATTCAAGATGTAGATATTAGCTAAAAAAAATGATTTCCCCATTCATTAATACAGCGAGATGTATGGAAACATAATGGTACTGTCTGAAGTTAGAGGGAAGGGGAGAGAGTGTACACAGTTGCTCTACAGTTAATGGAAAACAGACTTAGGGCAAACTAAATTAGATGAGATCCACCTTATGTGCCTCTCCACATCTGTTTCAGGAACTGGAGCTTTCTTGGTGGTGGCCTCATTTTCTTGAGGAAGTGTGAAGGCCACTTTGGAAAGGCTGTCAGATCCTGTTTCACATATCATTTGGCAAATATTGTTGCTGTTGATATTTGTAGTCCAGGAAGTTTTATACTGCTGTTTACTTCTTGCTGTAAGTATTAGTTTGTCACATTTATTGCATTGCTTTTTTTGTGTGTAAAAGTGGGATATAGGTTTTTTTAAATATAAACAAATCCACAAGGAGGGTTTGAGATCTTTCAACATCTTTAATTTTTCTTTTACACATGGGAGGCATCATTTGGAGGCCAGGGCTACAGTATGTGGATGACTTCCTGTGCTATTCCCTGATAAAAATTCATCCCCTCCCTGAGCTACTAGCAAGCCCAGTTAGAAGAAAAGATAGGGAACCTTTTTTGAGTCAGTTCATCTAATATATGTATTTATACCCTGCATTTCTCCCCAGTGAAGACCCACTTACAGACCCTTTCATTTTATCTTCACATCAACCAGGTGAGGTGGGATAGGCCGAGAGAGAGCAACTGGCCCAAGATCACCCAGCAAGCAGAGAGGAAACTCATGCCTGGGTTTAAAGAAAGTGGGTGTCGGAGAAGGTCTATTTTTAAACAACAGTGAGGCATATACTCAAGAGAGAGAAAGCCTTCTGTGGTTTACCTCACTCTGCCTCTTTTCTCCCAGGGTTTTTCTCCCATCCAGTCTCACTTGCATTATCAGAGCTGGACTGGAATCCTCCTTGAGCACCTCTTTGCGGGAGGAAGTAGAATATAAATATTTTATTAAATGAGTAAATTAAAATGCTGACTACACTATGAACAGGTGAGAACTATACAAGGACCCATGTGAGGAAAAACTCAGATATCAATGGGCAGAAGCGTGGTGTGTCTATAAACCACCCTCAGTCAATCCCTGCAAATTTGGCATAGAAGCACCATGCGCCACCATGCCTATGCCCACTCTTTGAGGAAGAATTCTAATTGTTTATAAAATGGGGTCACTTTTTCCTATTTATCTGAGTTTGGGCATGGAGGACCCCTTGGGAGAGAGATGCCAGCCTTGAATATTTCGTCCTAATTTGACTGGGGGGGGGGTGCAGGGGGAGAGGTGTTTCTTACTGAAACCAACAAATGGAAACCCAAGTTAATAACAATACCAAACTGAAGAGCAAGATTTGGGTCCAGTAGCACCTTAAAGACCAACTAAGTTCCCTGACTCAAAGCTCTCACACCCTGGAAATCTAGCTGGTCTTTAAGGTGCTGCTGGGACTGGACCTTGCTCTTCTGCTATAGACCAACACAGCTACCCACCTGAAAGTACCAAAGTGAACATTTTTTTTTAAAAAAAGAAAATGTCTTGAATTGAAAGGATGTCACTGACTTGGAGTAGGGCAGCTTTGAATGTTCTTGGGAGTATAGGTTTACCCTCCTCATGCTCATCAGTTGGGAAACACTTTCTCTGGGGAGAAAAGGAGAGGCATTTAAGGCAGAGGAGCTCGATGAAATTCAGCTGGCAAAGCAAAACTTCTGACACACAGGAGGCTGGCAGTGAAGAGAAGCCTTGGATGTCTGCCGTGGTTAAGGTCTTCCCGAGAGTTGTGTGTTGCCTTGGCAGTCCTCTGAGCCTAGAAACCTCCATATGCCAGAATTTTCCCATTTTAAAAAAATAGATCAAATTTACAGTCTTTCAAAAAAAAAAAAACACCAAAGCATCTTCCATTTATCCAAATGTATTTATTTGAACAGGTTTACTCCAATCAGGTGCACCCAGTTTGATACACTCATAATTCATAACTGATTAAATTATACTTAAAAGCAGTAGCAGCATCCACACAATTCCACACAATTACAATTTCAGCATTGTTTATTGTGCATGGATAATAAGTATGCATGGAATCATTCCACGCAATGTGCCATTGACTTATGGGAACCCCAGCAAGGGGCTTTCATGGCAACTAAGGGGCACAGGTGGTTTGCCATTGCCTTCCTCTGCAGAATCTTCTTTGGTGGTCTCCCATCCAAGTACTGACCCTGCTTAGCTTCAAGCTCTAAGATCTGACAAGACTAGGCAATACCCTGCTGCCTTTGCTGCAGTTTTCACAATACATATTTTCAAATGACCTGAGAGGGACCATTGCCCATAGAAAGAGCAAACCTACCATTCACATCATAATACAACCCAAAAGTGGAGGTCTTGTGTTGATACCCTCCTGCTCTTCTTGCATCATTTCTAGTTTAACAGTTTTTGTGTATATTCTATCACTGTTGAGGAGCAGGGCAAAGAATCACACAGCATAATGACACACGATATATTGGATTATACACTGTTGCACAGAAGGGGACAAGTGAATACTGGACTTCCATTTTGTGGCTACAGCACCTTGTTTGCACTGGAACATTTAGTTTGTATGGCTGTATGTATTTTGGAAGCTGCGAGAAGAGATTAAGCCTGTCCCCTGGCAGCATCTCTAGGGGCTGTCACAGTGGACACCTGGAGAACAGGTGGTTTCCTGTGATTGTTGCAATTGGTGGGAAACTATTACAATTCTTAAGTGTGCTGCTGTTGGGGATTTTTTTAAATAGAGGGAATTTGGGATTACCTCATAAACTGAAGCAGCTGAAAAGGAGCAAGAGGCAAGGGTGTGTAAGGCTATTTTTAAAAGCAGTCGCTGTAAGCGTAACAAGCAATTGTGTCAATTATATCAGAAGTCTGGCAGTAGTGAGGTAATGAAAAGGAGATTTGATTGCTGAGGCAAATGTAATTTACACAGCATTAAAATTGGGGATGAGCAGTCCTCCAAGATAGCAGATTTCATTCTTATGAGATGATTGTAGGTCCGCCCCCCACCCACCCCACCCCCACATTTGCTGTGAAGAGGGAAACTTATTGCTATTCTGAGCATCTAATCTGGGTAGGTTACTGACAGGTATCATTTCTAACCAACCCCAGAAAGTTGCATCCTGAAAGCATGATCGCTGTGCCTGGTGCTGGCTGAATGGCACATGTCCCTGATTTGGGTAGGTAGGAATAAGGGAGTAGAAAGCTAAAGTGGCAAAGTGGACTCTACCACTTCAGACTGCATGTGGGGGATTCCATTTTTGAACCCCAAACCCTTCCTGCAAATAAAGACAGTAGCACTTAAGAAGAAAGGTTCTAGCCCCCCCCCCCTTTGTCTGCTGTGCTAGTTTTCTGAGCGCAGGGAGTTCTTACCATTGGGACAGATTCAAAGATTCAGTCCTCCTACTGCAGCCTGAAATGGTGCAATCCATTCTACCACGTCATTCTTATGCAGGTGTATGTCAAAGCAGCTTTTGAGTTGTTCTAACAGATCATTGTAGAAATCAACTTGTAGAGTAGTAGCTTTTCATTATGTTCAAATGGAATGGCCCCCAATTGTGCACAGTGGCTATTGCTCATCTGGATTGTGGTCTTGCTGATTGACAGGGCTGTTCTATGTAGGGTTACACCAGTTTAAATCCATTGAAATCTGGAGGAATTGTGTGTAAGCCCATTACACAGCCAGCTCATGCTGCAAGACCTTTCTGGACAAGAATGGAAGTTTATGGAGGCTTTTAGTCCTTTTTTAGGATACTAAACTCCGGCTTTGGTTGCTGTGTTGGCATTTCTTGAAACTTTTTATCGCCGAATAGGCATGATCTATTAAGTGTGTGAGTGCATATGTGCCATCAAGTCGCAACCAATTTATGGCGCCCCCAGCAAGAAGCTTTCAAGGCACATGAGAAGCAGAGGTGGTTCACCAGTGCCTTCCTCTGCACAGTTGCCCATCCAAGTACTGACCCTGCTTAGCTTCTGAGATCAGGCTATACCATGCTGCCTTCCCTCCCCAATCTATTAAGCAGGGGTAGTGAATTTCATGAGTAACCTTCTCCACCCGTTTCCCAGTTTCACCTATTGCTTGGAACTGTGGCGTTCACACAATCTTGAGGGCAACAGAGAGGTAAAAGAGGATAGACTGATAACTGGGACTTTTCCCTTTTTCTGGACTAGCCGCTTCCTTGAATTGCTGGCTGTTCTTTTAAGAGCAAAATAAACCCAGGAAAATTAGCTGACCTGGACATAAGGGGAGATGTTTCAATGATAATAAATCAGAGCTGACCAAGACTGTGGAGCACAGAATGTCAGAAGAAGAGCACAGACATTAGAAGAGCACTTATTTATGAACTGTCCAGGTAGCATTTGAGCCACACGTGCTGCGCTTTGGCTGCCTCAAGGGCCTCCGGCCAGAGTTTTAGTCCTTTTTGAAGAATATGAGTCAAACTAGAAGAGAAAATTGGAGTTCTGTGATTAGAAAACAAAAAGACAAAACTGCCTGGGGAGGGCCTAAATCAAGCTAGGGAAGTGCCACTGCGGGAGGGGATATTTTGCCATCCTGTTACTATTTATCCTACAGGGCAAATAACTGGGGAAGGGGCCCAATATAGGGTCAAACTATATGTGGTGGTGAGGATTCATCAGTGGTGCCATCAGGGCTGGGCTTGGGGGGAAATCCAGGTGCCCTGTTCATGGCCTCAGCAAAGGAGCCCCAAATTCAAGCTGTAACTAGCAACCTTTCATCATTTAAATTGGGTTTTACTGAGTACATCTGCAGACAATTAACTGTCGTTAGCAAACCCCCAGAAGGAAGTGGTAGGTGGACAGGCGCACTGGCATGTGACATCACTTCCAGCAACAAACTGGAAAGGACATTATCAGAGTGGGGGGATGGTGTTCTAGGATTTGCCCCAGAATCTATGGTTAAACTATAGAGTTTGGGATGTCTTGACATGATCATGCCAATCATGCCACTTCTTGTTTGGTATCAGAAGGGAGATTGCATGCTGGTGCCCACCCATTTTTCCCTTATTGGATTTTGAAGCCCTGGTGGGAGACAAGGGAAATTCCCAGGAAATTCCTGCCCCCCCACCAGGTCACGCCATGTGGTGAGATGGGTGGGATGCAATGAGACAAACTTGTTGCATGTTTCTTCTGTGCTTCTCATTTGACATATTACCATCTAGAGGAGGCTTCCCATAAAATGATTAAGGCCAGAATCTAAAGTTACTTAATTGCACCACTGAGAGTCTGTCTACACGAGATACCTTGGCACGTGTTCATCATGTGTAGGGAGACGTAGTGTTAGCTGGGAAGTGTAGTTTAAAAAGACAGCTGGTGGAGATGTCTCCTCAGAGGATTTGTTAATTAATCTTTGCCTCCCCGAAGGCTCTATCAATTCTACCTCTCCAGTCTAAAACTATGTGGGATTGCAGCCAGAGGGCAGCGAGGAATGGAAATGGGATAGAGCTGCCTTCCAGAGCTGGGCTTGGACCTGGAGAAGTTATAATGAGCTGAAGTTCTGACATGTTGTAGGGATAATAATGACATACTTTGTAAACTGCTCTGAGTGGGCATTAAGTTGTCCTGAAGGGTGGTATATAAATCGAATGTTGTTGTTATGTCACAGCCCCTTCACACAGCTCCAGTGTATAGCAAAGCCTTTGCCCTGCCACCGGCTCTGTCTTTTTAAACTACCCTTCCCAGCTAACATTGCATCTCCCGACACATGTTCTTCACATGTCAGATATCTCGTGTAGAGAGACTCTATGATTCATGATTGTCCAGTGCACCTGTATTTGCTGGAAAGGAAGATGACCATAAATATATGGCACACACCAAGAAATGTTACACATAAAAAGCTTTTTCATTTCTGTACATACTTGTAACTGGTCTATGAATATAAGATGACCCTCTGTTTTTCTTAATGGCACACAGGGGTGGGGGGGGACTAGTCTTCCTTTTGAATAACGCAGCATATCTTGCTGCAAAAAAAGGTGCAGGGGAATTCCCCATGGATTAAGTCCATTGTGCTGGATAAGGGAGGACTAGCGCTTTGTGTCCTAAATCCTTTTCTCTACTGAAAATGACTCCCTGAACAAAGTTAAGACTTGTCATTTGTCTCTTCCTCATATTAGAATTTAAAACAATCTGGGGGAGGGGGCTGGTGCATGATGACCCTTGCCATGCAGTGGCGGCTTTTTGCAGTTACATGGCATGTCAGAGGAGCCAATAATGGTTTTCCAAGATTGTGCCATGAGATCAGGAAAATGGTACCTGGGGAAACATTAAACATTCTCTTCCACCAGTTCCTTCCAACAGCTTCTCCTGGTGAGCCATCGGCAGCCTTTCCTGGGGGGAAAGAAGTTCCCATTGTAGTACATGGAACATTGTACAAAAAAAAATCAATTTAAAATTTAACTATAAAAATATAACATGAAAATGTCTCATTAACAGGGTTGCCAGCTTCAAGGTGAGTTCTCCTGGAATTACAGACCATAGAGATCAGTTCCCCTGGAGCTGATGACAGCTTGGAGGTTGGGCTCTATGGAATCACATCCTTGCTGATCTCCCTTTTCTCCCTAAGCTCTGTCCTCAAAGGTTCTGCCCCCAAATCTCCAGAGATTTCCCAGGCCACAGTTGGCAAGCCTACTGGTTTACAGAGAAAAAGAGGCCGTAAGAAGCCAAAAAGCAACTCAAGCCATAAAACAGCAGAAATAAAATTGCACTCTAAAAAACTAGTCCATTTTTAAGTCAAGAATAACAACAACATTCAATTTATATACTGCTGTTCAGGACGACTTAACACCCACTCAGAGCTGTTTACAAAGTATGTCATTATTATCCCCACAACAATCACCCTGAGAGGTGGGTGGGGCTGAGAGGGCTCTGAGGAGCTGTGACTGACCCATGGTCACACAGCTGGCTTCAAATGGAGGACTGAGGACTCAAACCCAGTTCTCCAGATTAGAGTCCCGCACTCTTAACCACTACGCCAAACTGGCTCTCAAGGTACAATTCAATCAGAAGTTAATTTGCCCAAGTCCCAGTGAAGAGAATGAATGCTCAAGCTGCCATCCTTTGCACTCTTATTTGCAAATATAAGCCCCTTTGTCGTCAGTGGGATTTACTTCTGAGTAGATCTGACTGCACACCGACTTCCTAAAAGTTATTAAGTTGGCTGGGCCTCCCTTGCCATAAAGGACCAAGTCAAAACAAAATTGACAGGTTCCATCATATGCAGAGTTACTCCAGCCCAATCCTACTGATATAGTGGATTTAGACTAGAGTAAATTGTAAGATTGGACTGCTGGACACCAAAAGCTTGCATGGGTTTCCAGGCCGTCTTAGAATCACCAAACACAAACTGCAGGTGGAAGCTATTTCCATAATGTAGGAAACACGACAACTGTTCACACGTTACAGAATACACAGGTAGGGTCTGCATCCTCACAATTGCATGTGTGTTCTGGGTTCTCCTCAACTAGACAGAAGCCTGGTTTCCCACCAGCATTTCCAAGACCAGCAGGAAAAAAAATAGAGGGGGGCTGTTGCCGGGATCTGAGTTTTGGGCAACTCCTAGAGCAGCAACCCCGACATCATGATGTCACTTCCAGTTTTTCATGTGACTTCGTACACCGGTGTGATGCTGGAGCACCTGCCCCACCCAACAATTCCTCCCCAGAGCTTGCCAGATGTGACAGGTAACCCTATCCTCAACTACATTTGCAGTGCCCAGTTAGGATCAGAATTATGACATGCACATAGAAGAGATTTCAGCCTTTCCTTTGCACGATTTTCCCAACCTGAAACAGTACCAGGGCCTACAATGTGAAGAAACCCACTTATTACCTGGGAGGCCCCATGGCACCCCCATGCAATTGTTTTAGGCTGGAAAAATGGCACAAGGGGGAAGTCTGGAGCCCAAGAATACCCTAGACCTGATCCCAATCAGGCATTGTACACACAGGAAGTGAGGATAACCCTCAACTCCCATGTGAGTGTGTTACTTTAAGTCCAACTCAGCATGGAGACACAAACCTAGCCTGTGTATTCTATAGCAGTAGAAAAGAGCATGAATCCAGTAGCACTATAAGACTAACAAATTTTTTGGTAGGGTATGAGCTTTCGTGAGTCACAGCTCACTTCTTCAGATGCAGCTAGAATGTGAGTCCATCAGTCCTTATATCTTGGTGAGCGAAGTGATTTCAGATGCCGAATGCCAATAGCAGGTATTGTGTACTCTGTAATGTGTGAACACATACTCAGTCGATCCCAGTAAGTGTCTAGACTCAAACTGGCTGAGAATACTCAGGGCAGACCTAATTAGCAGACCTGAGAGTGTGGGAACTTAAAGGGAAGTTGCCCATTTAATAGCAGTCATAGAATTTTTTATCTAATCCTTAATCCATTCTATTTCCCGGTTTCACTGTACCCCTAGATTCTGCCCTAACCACAATATGATACATCTTTGCTGATGAGTAGCAATCCTATCTTCTTGCGAGTGGAAAGGAACGCCAATTAGCCCAGAATAACTGTGTAGGACAAACCATGGTAATTGGCAGAACAGAAGGTGAATCCAGCCTGGCTCCTTGATCGAGCGCGCAGCTGCCTCCGTTTCCTCCAGTTTCCCTGAGCATCTAATAAATCGTTCATCTGCAGAGGCTTGTAAAAACGAACAGCAATTGCCTTTTATCAGCCCGTAATGTGCTTTCATCACCCAGGAGAAATATGTGATATTGATATTGAGTTGGCCCCTGGAGAATACTCAGAAGACATCGTTAGCGGTTCGGTATTTAAGAACGTTCCGAGTTTCCCCAGCTAAAAAGTCTGAATCCCTTTGTTAAGAGAGGAAGTCAGATGGGCTCCTTCATCAAAATTGCATCAGCACTAATGGACAGAATTCCTTTAATTTAAAGTGGCAGATAGACTGCGTGAGGTCAGCGTTCACGGGAACCAAAAGTTCCTGCTCCTTGAAATGGTCCCTCTACTCTGTATCTGCATTTCTTTGCCATGCCGGCTCAGATACGTCTTTGTAAAATTATGATGACTCTTGGTTAAAAAAAAACAAGTATTTCAATCGATTGTGATGTCTGTTCAATCTCATGTGAAGATAACATCTGGCAACGGCCCCCGGACTTATGATTCACACTACCCCAATGCTCATGTGACCATTCTGATATTACCAAAGTGTTCTAGGTTATATGCATTTTCAAAACACAAATAAGGCTATACAACATCTGTAGCAACTCTCAAGCTCCTAGTATAAGCCGCTCAGTACCTTGGAGCAGATAAACAGGCAGAAGTCAGTCAGGTGGTAGCAAGGTTGCCTGGAGAGCAGTTGGTGGGCAAATCGCGCTGTGAGGAGCAACAACAAATCTCTGCATTTTTAATCCATTAGTGGCATAGGATGGACTGTCTGGTGGCTCCTGATTCCTCAGGCCAGGAGGATTCTGGAATCCTGCACTCGTGCCCCAAGTTGAGATGCCTGCAGTTCCCACCTTCAGCCAGCAAACCCGGGAAGGAGGGGCACAGTGAGCCGATAACAGAGCTGTAGGATTACAGTGCTGTCCTAAAAAAAACCTTTGCTGGCAGTCAGCTCCATTAAATAGACCTGAGGCAGATTCTGAATAGACATGCTTAGGATAGCTCTCATAAGCCCCACGAAACTTGGCCAAACCAAGGCTATGTGAGGCAGTGTCCAGCAGGGGAATATTCATTTATTTATTTAAAATATTGATATCCCACCTTATCCCCTTAGATTCAAGGCAGATAACAAAGTGACTCCAAGTTGCAAGGACACAAAAAGAAGATCTTTTAAAAGGCTTTAAAACGCACCAGATAAAAGTGATGTGTTACCTAGGGTCCCAGATCCAGAGGAGTTAGTCGTGTTAGTCTGTAGTAGCAAAATGGTAAAGAGTCCAGTAGCACCTTTTAAGACTAACCAACTTTACTGTAGCCTAAGCTTTCGAGAACTGCAGTTCTCTTTGTCAGATGTACGGAGGGTATGAAGACACTGGAAAGCTTATGCTACAGTAAAGTTGGTTAGTCTTAAAAGGTGCTACTGGACTCTTTACCATTTTGCTAGGGTCCCAGAGAACATCAGTTGGGGATGAGGGTCTGAAGTGCAGCAGATTGCTCTGTTGACCAGAACAGGGCAAGATGCCAAGATGCCTGTATTTCTAGTAGGTTTGGCCAATCTAGAGGCTTTATTTTGTGAAGGGGTTACAGCTCAAGGGTAGATGCTTGGCATGAAGAAGATTACAGGTGCATCCCATGGCAATTAAGCACGGGTAGTAGTCGTTGGAAAAGACTTGACTTGTTATCTTCAAGAGATGTTGCCAGAGTCGACAGCTAGTTGGACCAGTAGCTTGGCTTGGCTTCGGGCAGCTTCGTACATTCCAGCCACCACAAACAGGAGCACATGCATGTGTTCCAGTTCTTTTCTGTGCCCAAAGAGTTCTCTGATAGTTTACTAGATTAGGTCCCAGCCATGTACCATCTTCCCAGGAGACTCAGGGTAATGCTGTTTGTTTGTTTTTAATTGGTGTGTTTTGAAGTTGAACCTTCAAATTTCAGCTCCCTCTGTCTGGACAATAGAAAGTAATTATCTGAGTAAAAGATAGTACATCTTGACAGTGGTGCTCATGTGTACAGATGCTTATTAGTGAGCATGGAAGGTGCACAGCTCACCACTGTGGCTGGTGAGGTTCCTTTTGATCTGGTGATACATTATGCAACTACTCATCTTTTTAGTGAATCTTTCATTAAGGGAACAAATGCCCACATGGCTTTTAAATCCACACAGGACAGGCTATTGCACAGTAAATCAGCACAGCAGAAAGCAGGCCACTATGGCTTTATAGTGGAGCAGAGCTTCCAAGGTGCAGTGGAAAAGATGCTAGAAATATGTATTGAATATACTTTTTCTACCCCCGCCTTTCTCCCTAAAGAAGGACTCAAGGCAGCTTACAAAAGTGAGAAACAACCATGTGAATTTCAGAAAAGAATAGAAAAATAATTAAATATACTGCAGAGATGAAAGCAGCCTCTGTATTCATCATTTGTCCTCAATAGCTTTTGTGAATAATTGGGTTTTGTAATCCTTTCCTAAAAGCTCAAAGAATAACTGATTCCTAAGTATTTCCAACCACAATATGAGCACAAGAACAGATCCTGATAGATTTAACAACTCTACGGGCAGGGACAGCTACAGGACTTTGAAGGGAAGATTGGAACTGCTGCACAGGCTCCTATGGAGACAGGCAGACCTTGAAGTCCCAGGTCATGTGGGGCTTTAAAGGAAAGAGACATCATTTTGAACTGGACCAAGAAGTAGATGGGAAAACAATATAATGTCTTCAGAACAGGCATACAAAAGCAACTGGCACCAGTTAATGAACAGGCATTTGGAAACAATTGTCATTTCCAGGGATTCTTTATGTAGACCTTGTTGGCCATTTCCACACATGTTGAATAATGCACTTTCAATGCACTTTCACAATCCTTTGGAAGTGGATTTTTTGTTCCACACATGGAAAATCAGTTTCAAATGTTCACTAAAGAGTATTGAAAGTGGATTATCCAACGTGTGTGGAAGTAGCCGTTGTTGTGGTCTAGACTTCAGGTCACTGTAGCCAAAGGTGTCTGCAGGGAGGCCAAGGGTACACTTGCACCTTCCCCACAGTACCCTAAATTTACTGTTTTTAAATATACCTTGATATATACACACTTCTGACTAGTCATCAAGAGATCTAGAGTAATGTGTTATTTTTACAGACATCCTTGTCCATAGCATGGATCAGCATAGCTAGATTGCCTAAGTCCAGTGTTCTCCTCCTTGTGTGAGCTGCGGCAGTATTGTGGATGAGAGAGCAAGCTGTGATCTGGAAGATCTCTGGGTGAAATCTCAGTTCTCCCCAGAAACTCACTAGGTGGCCTTTGACACCTGTCTACTGTATGGGGCTAATAATACAACCTACCTTACAGGGTATTGTCAAGACAAAGAGAATATACACAAAATGAAGCAGGAGAGCGACTGACAGAATTTTGTGAAGCCAACAATCTGTTCATTGCTACGAACAACCAAAAAAATGGATTGTATATGTGGAAAACACTAGGAGGCCAATACAGGAACCAAATAGATAATTGGGAACAGAAGATGGAGAAGCTCTATTCTTTCTGCTAAAACAAGACCAGGAGCCGATTGTGATACAGATCATGAGTTAATGATATCAAAAATCAGAATAAAGCTGAAATGAAACACTAAAAGAATCATAGTGCCAAAATACAATCTAAATAATATTCCTGGAGAATTTACATATACACATATACAATCCATTTTTTTGGTTGTTCGTAGCAATGAACAGATTGTTGGCTTCACAAAATTCTGTCAGTCGCTCTCCTGCTTCATTTCATGATCCTAGTCCAAATCTTCCAACTATGTTTGATTCTTCTTTATCTCCTGCTTTTGCATTCCAGTCACCTATGATTAAATGCAATACATTTATTATATTTTTCCGCTCTGGGGGGGAAGATACGCTATTTCAGCTCTCTGCTTCAGGCAACAATATGTCTTAATCTGTCTGATTTTTGGAGATCTGACTCTTTTCTTCCTTCCCACATCCTCTTATCTTGCTATTTTTTAAGTAGGTGGTTCCACATAGCATAACATTGTATTAGATTGAGGGTGGGGGAGTTCTCTCTTCCCCATTCAGAAACATCTTGACACGTTGCTGAAATGTGCAGAACAGCCATAGGAAAGGTTCCTCATTAGTACATTCATTGGGGAGTTAGTTACTGTTTTTACTAACCCCGCCTGGAACCCCTGTCCTACTAAATTAAAGCTACTCCTATTGGAATATTTGAGAAACATCTAATGAGCTTGCCTTTAATTGAGCTGAGGGTAGCTTTATAAATTTTAAAACATGGATTCAGGTTCTATGTGGGAATGAGGTTTTCCACTTGTATGTGAACCACAATTTTTTGTTCCTTAAAAGCCCACACATGGGGCTAGTTGAACTTCTTCACACATTACAGAGTACACAGGTTGGATCCAAGATCCCCACTCTATGTAAAGCGTAAGACAATCACATGTCAGTTGTGGGTTCTCCTCCACTCTTGTGCATGCCATATCTAATTATTATTTTGTTTGTGTGTGGACATGCCATCAAGTCGCACCTGACTCATGTTGACTCTAGGATTTTTAAGGCAAGAGATGTTCAGAAGTGGATTGCCATCGCCGGTTTCTGTGTTGCAACCTTCATTGATGGTCTCCCATTCAAATACTGATTAGAGCTGACCCTGCATAACTTCCAACAGCTGCTGTAGCATAGTGGTTAAGTGGTTGGGTTGTGAATCTGAACTCTGCTGGTTCAATTCCCACACCTGAGATGAGCCTTGGGTAAACCAGTCCTCTCAGCTCCAACTCCCCATCTGTATTATGGGAATAGTAATAACACTGTTCTTGTTCACTGCTCTGAGTGGGCACTAATCTGTCCAGAAGGGCAGTATATAAACACGTTGTTATTGTAATTATTATTGGGCTTCCTGGACCATCCAGGTCAAGGCTATCGTCCTCCTCCTCATCATCTGTATTTATTTATTTAAAACATTTGTATTTCCTCTCAGCTAAGAGTGTCCCCAAGTGCTTCCCAGGAGTGTTTCAGGCTGGGAGAATGGCACGGGGGGGGGGGGGCTAAAGCCCCTTCTACATATGCACTGTGGCCTTGATCCTAACTCAGCACCACACATGCAGGAATTGAGGAGTACCCACAACTCACATGTGATTGCCTGACACAGGATGGGGACCCTGGGACCCACACTGCACAGTTTCAAAACAGCATCAAACAACACCACAGAATCACTTCAGTCTAGAAACCTGGAATGATGTCACTGCAATGCAGAGATGCTCTAGGATTTTGCCCTATCTCCATATTTTTACCATAATTAATAATAATATTCGATTTATATACCACCCTTCAGGATGCCCACTCAGAGAGCTTTCCAAAGTGTGTTGTTATTATTATCCTCACAACAATTACCCTTTGATCAATCGGGAAAATTCCTAGAGTGTCACCACATTGCACTGTTGTCACTTCTGTGTCCCAGATGGAAGTGATGTCACAGTGTTGTGCAATGCCATCCCCCCATTTTTGCCATGGTGCTCCATTGAGTGCCTGCAGGGGACAGAAAATATCAGTGGGTGTTTGTCTACTCCCTGTTAGTGGGCAAATGGCCACCTTAACCATATGCCCTGCCTCTCATTTAAACAGAGAGAGGCAGGCAATAGAGATGCTCTTGCTTACCACGGCCTTGCTGCCCAATAACAAGCAGTCAGAGTTTCTGAGAGCAGCAGCCCACCCACTCACTCTCTCTCAGTAAGGCTGCTGTTTCACCTTTGCTTCAGCCAAGGAATGAACAACTACGGCTGCTAGGAACCGTGGCAGCCCCCACAAACAGAGAGAGAGAAGGTGAACAGCAACCATCTCCATTTCCTTCTAAGCAACAGTGGGGGCCAGCCTGCTCCTAGAAATGATCGGCACTCAGTAACTTACCTACCGACGCAGGCAGCACAGGTCAGGAGAGGCTTTTTCTCTGTGGTTAAGTGCATGCTTTCCATGAGAAAGTCCTAGAATTGATACCTGACATTGCTGTCTAAAAGGCTCAGTAGTAGATGATGTGAAAGATCTTGACCTGATGGCCTCGCTGCCCACAGAAAGCCCTTGTGTTTGTTGGCAAACTACAGAGAGACTTTTGTATCAGATGAGTGATGGGAGCTTTTTGCCTCCTAAATGCATGCTGACCCTTTTTTTCTGCTCATGACTGAGGCGCGTGGGGAGAAGTAGCTGCAGCCTTTCCCCCTCCCCTCTCCATTTTTGCATCCTCAAACTGCCCTGTGCATCTGCTACGGGCTCCTTTGCAAAATCATGTTACTTAACATGGCTCCAAATATTTTTTGCAATGGGACCAATAGAGGCTCTATGGGGTGGTTTGAGGATGGTAAAAACAGTGTGGCTGGGGAGGCTGAAGCCACT
Organism: Eublepharis macularius; assembly: GCF_028583425.1. Lineage (NCBI taxonomy): Eukaryota > Metazoa > Chordata > Lepidosauria > Squamata > Eublepharidae > Eublepharis > Eublepharis macularius. Next base: position 219,141,973 of record NC_072790.1, read on the forward strand.
TGTCCCCCATGCATCACATGGTCACAAGCAGAAAAGGGCCAGCATGAGGCACAAAAGTCCCATCTCACATCTGATACAAAATCCTCCTTTCCACCAACACACATGAGGACTTTCTCACCAATGGGCCTTCTGCCAGTCAGAGAAGACAGAGTGGCTGATTTCACACACGTTGGATAATGCACTTTCAATGCACTTTATCAATTGTTTGAGGTGGATTTTTTGTTCCGCACACAACAAAATCCATTCCAAATGATCTATAAAGAGGACTGGAAGTGCATTATCCAATGTGTGCAGAATCACTGAGTATTGACCTTGAGTGTGTTATGTGTTCAGTGATGAGAGGTTAAGCCTCTGACCCATGCCCTATTCCCAGCCTCACATGACCCTATGGAGCTGCTGTTTGTCCCACTGGGATGAACATATATGTCATGATGAGAATCTGTTTTCCACTAAAGGATTAAAAAGCAGCTGCTTGACAAAGTCACTTAAGGTTGGAAAAATTTCATAGGGACAGGAGCTGGAGACTTACATGAGGGGAGCTCATCATTATGTCTCTAACAATGCAATTATTTCACTTTTGATGTGACCAGGAAGTGACATTGTCATGAAGGAGCAACACTCTAACATTTGACCAAAACTTTATGGTTTAACCATAGAATTTTGGGTGAATGCTAGAACACTACACTGCACAATGACGTTATTTCCTGGTCTTACTGAAAGTGTCATGATATCAGCACAATGCCAGTTGTACCACCCATTTCCTTCAGCATTTTTCCTCCACTGCCCAGCTGAGCAGCAGCGGGCAGAGCAAGGAAGGGGCAGGAAATCTACCAAAATACATGACCTGTCCTCCCTACATGGGGGGGGGGAGGAGAATTTAAACCCACAATTCTGATTTGGATAAGAGCCATATTCATGCTACTTAAAAGAAAAATGCTTGGGAACACATTCATGGAACTCCCAGCATCACATCGGATTGGGCCCTTAAGATATTCCATTGAGGCCATTCACATTACCCTACTTGAACAGCAAAGTCATAGGGAAATTCCATGTTGACACTGCAGAGTTGGAAACCAGTTTGGTGTAGTGGTTAGTTAAGAGCGTGGGATTCTAATCTGGAGAGCCAGGTTTGATTCCCCACTCCTCCATTTGAAGCCAGCTGGGTGACTTTGGGCTAGTCACAGTTCTCTGGAGCTCTCTCAGCCCCACCCACGTCACAGGGTGTTTGTTGTGGGGATAATATACTTTGTAAACCACTCTGAGTGGGCATTAAGTTGTCCTAAAGGGCGGTATATAAATCGAATGTTGTTGTTGTTGTTGTTGCTGTGTATATATATATATATATAATATATATATCCCACATTTCTCCTTGACTGGAACCCAAAGCGCCTTTACATATAATTCTATCTCCTCACAATAACAACCTTGTGATGTAGGTTAGGCTAAGAGAGCGTGACAGGCCTAGGGTCACCCAGTTTCCATGGCAGAGCAGGAAGTTAAAATCAGGTCCTAATCCAACACTCTAACCACTATGCCTCTCCATGCTGTATGCAATCCATTTAATATAATGTGGTCACCATTTTGCTTGAAAAGGACAATACACATTTACAAAGTCTGAAAATACATGTGTGCCTCTTTCAGACAAAATGAAAGTGCATATTGGGAAATGGCATGTATCATATTCATAATAACTGAAAGCGGCTTGGAATTTGCTAGGTCATGAAGTAACTGCCCCTCTTCTGGTGTTCCTTTATGCATGCATCTTGCTATGTTAACTAATCACCAAGGTCTGCTAGTTGGGAGTGGGACACAGCCACTGTGATCGACTCCTATGCTTGCCAAGTTGCCAACCTCCAGGCAGGGTTTGGACTTCTCCTGGAATTACAACTGATTTTCAGATTACAGAGATCAGTTCCATCCCAGTGTGGCATCACATCCCTGCTGTGTTTCTTCCTCTCCCCAATGTCTGCCCTCCCTCGATTCCTCAACCAGATCTCCAGGAACTTCCCAACCTACAGCTGGGAACCCTCTTGGCTCCAATATTCATTTGATTGGCTCTGCTATTCCTGTGTGCAGCATCTATTGCTATTGCTTGGCCTATTAGACCCAAAATATCTCAACTTTTCCCTCTGTACCCAACTGTACCTACCAATTCAGATGACTTTTTCATGCATCGGAAGGAGTGTGCTCTTGCCCCATGAAAACTTATGCCACAACATGTTTGTGAGCCTTCCAGGTGCCATAAGACTTTATGCTATTTTCAGACACTCTGGTCTGAAGTGACATGTTCAGCCCTCAGCGACATAATTCTGTCCAGTAGATACAAAATGGCAAGTTGACATCCACTGGGAACACATGCAGCTTTCCTCAGCTTGACGGAGAGTTTTATTTTTGTTTAATCTGCTTATTATTCAAATATCATGCTACATAAAGGCACAATACATTAATTTTGATGCCTCTTTACATGCCTCTTTACTGTTGTATGGTGCGTTTTAAATATACTGCTGCTGTTTTTATTGTTTTAATGTTGGTTGCTCCTGCAGTTTCGTTGTTTTTTTATTGTTGTGGAGCTTTTTGTTTTAGAACAGTGCTCTGAGAACTTTATGGTTATCACTGAAATAAATAAATAAGTGATGTTTTATTTCATTCATATTCCATCTTTCTCCCCAGCAGAGACCCAAAGCAGCTTGCGTTGTTCTCGCCTCCATTTTATCCTCACAACTCTCTAAGTTAGTTTACACTGAAAGTGCATGACTGGACCAAAGTTACCCAGCAAGCTTCCACTGCAGAATGGGGATTCGAACCATGCTCTCCCAGATCCTGTAACCACTACATGATCCTGGCTCTCACATAAGACTGATGCAGTCTACAAACTAGCCTCATGTAATCATAAAATAATAACCTTTCAGTAGATAGCCAAGGAATTCCATGGGTTAAAAGATGGATTCTTTTTACTCCAGAGTAAAACAGAGGCTAGTTTTCCAACCACAATACACCTTTCTCATACCTTTTTTGTCTATTATCACACTTTTATCTCATCTTTGTTCCAAGGAGCTCATGGTAGGATGTATGATTCTCTTTTCCATTCTGACAATAACCCTACAAGGTAGCTTAGGATGAGTGACAGTAATTGGCCAAATGACATACCCGGTGAGTTTTCATTAATGAGGGGGAAGTTGAGCCTCCTATCCCACTCAACTCCCACACTCTACTCACTACATTATACTTTCTCTTAATTTATCATAGCATGTTAGTTTAACTGGATGTGTGTGTTATGTGCTGTCAAGTTGCTTCCGACCTATGGCAACCCTATGAATTAACAACCTCCAGAATGTCCTAAGAGCCTTCATTAGATCCTGCAAACTGGAGGACATGGCTTCCTTTATTGAGTTAATCCATCTCATGTTGGGTCTTCCTTTGTTCCTGCTGCTTTCCATCTTTCTTAGTATAATTGTCTTTTACAGTGAGTCTTCTCATGATGTGTATGATAGCCTAAGTTTTGTCAATTTAGCTTCTAGGGAAAATTCAGGCTTGATTTGATCTAGTACCCACTTATTTGTCTTTTTAGCTGTCCATGGTATCCACAAAACTCTCCTCCAGCACCACATTTCAAATGAATCAATTATCTTCCTGTCAGTTTTCTTCATTGTCCATAGTACTGGGGGATACCTTAGCATGTATCATCGTATTATCTTTACCTTCCAAGTCTCAGGTTTTTTTCTGATTTCTTGGCTGAGGTCTCCTTAAGCCAAGAAGCAGAAAACCTTGGACAATTTCAATTTCTTTCATTTTCAACCTTAACGTTGTGTAATTCCTTGGCAGTCATCATGACTTTTGTCTTCTTGATGTTCAGCTGTAATCCTGCTTTGACACTTTCCCCCTTAACCTTCATCCATAGTCATTTCAGGTCTTCACTGTTTTCTGCCAGTAATGTGGTGTGAGCTGCATATCTCAAATAGTTAATGTTCCTTCCACCAATTTTCACTCCACCTCCAACTAAATCTAATCCAGTTTTCCTTATGCATATAGTTTGAACAGGTAGGGAGACAATATACATCCTTGTCTGGCACCTTTGTCAATTGGAAACTATTCTGTTTCCCCATATTCTGTTCTAACAGTTTCCTCTTGTCCGGTGTTGCACATCAACACAATCAGATATTGTGGCACACTGATTTCTTTTAACATCACCCATTGCTGTTTGTGAGCCACTCAGTCAAAAGCTTTGCTGTAATCTATAAAACACAGGCTGGGTTTCTTCTGAAATTCTCAGGTGCGCTCCATTAACCATTGCAAATTTGTTGTATGATCTGTGATGCCTCTTCCATTTCTGAATTAAGCTTGAACATTTGGTATTTCTTGTTCCATATATGATGAGAATCTGTTGTAGAATCCTAAGCATCATTTTGCTTCCTTGGGAAACTGGATTCATAATATCCCAGATATTTGGGGGGGGGGGAGTGGCAATGATGGGAGGGTAATGACATCATGGTGATAGCACAATGTCATTTCTAGTGAATACCCAGGAGTGACGTCATGTCAGTGGCATGATGTTGATGTGATGCTCTAGGATTCTGACAAAACTCTATGGTTGATGTTTGTATCCGGATTTGCGGGCATGGTCATGCCATATGCAGAGACATGACTATCTCCAAATACCAGTAGGCGATATCCTTGAATGCCAGTTACAAGCAGTGTAACAAGGAGATTCCTGACTAGTGATGCTGCAATCATTACAAACAAGATGTTCAAAAATCAAACTTAGCTTTGCAATGCCCACTTTCTTTGAAATCAAGCATTTCATACATGTGCATTAATGATTTATTCTCTGTTCCAAAGGAGCAGTATTTGGCATGATTATATCTGTGCAATTGGAAGAATTCAACTTTGTAGGTGGCAGGTAGTCATTGCTGGTTTACATGTTACTGTACCGATTGGATTATGGATGCCTCATGGTCATTAAGGGAATACATCATGTAAAATCCACTACATTTTGAGTATATGAGCAGGTTTTGCTCCTATGCAGTGAGTTGTATTTCTCAAGTTAGCACATATCTTTGACTTACTTGCTCAAACTACAGTTCCCATGAGGCAATGTGAGAACAAAGTATGTGCTATCCAATTTGGAACTTTCAATGAACTTACTCAGAACAGGTGAAATGAGCCAGACTGGATGCCACTCGGATCCTTCCCCCAGCAGTATGAAGACAAGCAAGGAAAACTATTTTTAACTTAATTTTTCTTTCTCTTGGGTGGGTTCAGAGGGAGAGAAGCACAAGAAAGCAAGTGCATGTACATGATACAATTTGTTTGCACAATTTTTAGAAAGCAAATATTGTTTCCCGTTACTTAACAGCCCAGCATACATGACTGGCCCTGTGACTCAAGTTAAATACTGCAGTAGGTTTAATCTGGGCTTGGAGGGAAAGACGGTGAAAGAGGCCCTTTCAGTAATGTGAGTGTGACAGTTTGGAAAGGAGCAAGATTCCTGCTAATGCAGCCATTTCCTCTATTGGTGACATGCCACATGTGCAGTTGGGGACAATGCCAACATAGTCACCTTCACTTTGAAAGCAATTTGGACTAACTTCTTTGTACGGACAAGAATGCAAAAATCATACCTTAATTTCACCTGCAGTTGTTTTCTGTAATAATAATAATAATAATAACATTTGATGTATATACCGCCCTTCAGAATGATAATAAGTATGTTCTTATTATCCCCACAACAAAACACCCTGTGAGGTGGGTGGGGCTGAGAGAGCTCCTAGAAGCTGTGATTGACCCAAGGTCACCCAGCTGGCTTCAAGGGGAGGAGTGGGGAATCTATTGTAGAGGCGTGGTGTTTTTCAAAGTGTGTACCAAGGAACCCTGAAGTTCCCTGGAAGCTTCTCAGTGGTTCATCAATTAGAAATGAGTGAGACAGACTTACCCAAAGGACAGCCTGAACACCACTACCAGCCCTCCTTAGATAGCGGTAGGTGAGGCTCAGTGTATTTTTTATTAAGCATGCTGTCAATTCACATGGGGCAACAGAAAGGCATGATAGACCTGCTGAACACAGGAAGATGCCTTATACTAACAAATCATTCAAATAAATAAATGCTATAATGAGACAGACCCTTGTAGGGTAGCCAGCCTCCAGGTGGGGCCTTGATCTCCCCTGGAATAACAACTGATCTCCAGATTACAGATATCAGTTCCCCTGGAAAATATGACTGATGGAGCGTATGCCATTATACTCCACTGGGAACCCTCCCCTCCTCAAATGCCGCACTGCCCAGGCTCCTTTGCCCAAATCTCCAGGAATTTCCCTAGACCCTTGGGCTGTCAAGGTCAGTATCCTCTGCTGTGACTGGCAGCAGCTCTCCTGGTTCTCAGGTCTTTTGCATTGCCTGCTTGCTGATCCTTTTCAGCTAGGGGTGCCGGGTACTGAATTTGGGATCTTTTGCATGCAAAGCAAGTGATCTCCAACTGAGCCACAGTCCGCCCTTGTTCCTTGTGGGAACTGAGCACACACCCCACAACATTCCCCAGAATCCTCTTGCAACATGCAGAGCTCTCCAGCAGACTGTCAGTGTTGTGTGGAAAGTGTTTCCTAAAGATTTGTGACTATATCTCTATTGACCTTAGAGGGTACAGCTGCAAGTAGGGTTGCCCGGTGCCTCTCCATGACAGGGGAACTTCCAGCCCCATCCTCCATAGCTCATGCTTGATTCAGTGAGCAATGGGAGAAAAATTGGTGGGGGAAACCATATCACTAATGCTGCGATGTCACTTCTGGGTGATAACTGCCCCTCCCCACACACAGCATTCTGAGAGTTGATTCACCCAATCTCAATGGTATTTACCAAAGAAATTGGGGACATTTCTAGAGAGACTTGGAGGGGTATGGCACTGATGTGACATCACAGCATTAGTAATGCTTCCCTCTCCCAGGCTGTGTTCTCTGAGGATTGCAGGTTTAGGGCTGTCAGCCCTAGCCATGACTTGGAGAATACCCCCCTTCATAGGGCACCCAAACGTCCCTACCTTATCTAGCATGGAAGTCTTGCCTCAACTTCACCCTTCTTGTCGCATTGCCACAAGGGTCATATGCCCAAGAATCCATTTCACACCATGCTACTTCAGGGAGGGGTCCTATCTTACCACCATTGGGTACCAGACCTCTCTATTTATTTATCTATGTATTTACATATAGGGCCTCTGTTTGTGCAGAGCTTCTTGTGCAAAGAGAATGCAAGAGCCCATAGAACAAGAGGCCTACTTCTATTTGCTGCTGAACCAAACGTCCTCTTTCAACGATTAGCATCCCTCTTTAGCTCTTCCCTCCACTTTATATGCTGTCCTCAAATGCAAAAAACCACCTTGCAACTCCAGAAGAGACTCGCATATCATGCGGGACAGTTTGTAACTGAGAGTTAATAAAAGTTCTTGTAAAATGAAAATTCATTTACAGTGGCCATGGTGAATTTTATTTTACAAGACCTTTGCTGCCCATGAGTTTATTGAACATGTCAAAAGCCTGGATTCTAAAGATTGCCGCACTCTTCCCCCATGACTTGGGCAAGATGCGGTCTCTCTGGTTTGTGCTCGCATCCCTTCCTCGCTGCTAATTTGATCTCCGTCAAGGGAAATAGGAAAGATCCTTCCTCAATGGAGTTGATTCCCATTCCCATCTTCATGCCATTGATGCCAGTTTTTTAGCACTGAAAGGAACCAGGATTCACACATATGTGGCACGCAGAGGCTTTGAACAGAGAAGGACTGACTGACTGACTGACTGACTGACAATACTATGCCTTTCTCCTTAATGGAGCCCCAAAGCAGCTTATATTGTTCTGCCCACCTCCTCACAGTAGCCCTGTGAGATAGAGTAGGCTGAGAGTGTGTAATGGGCCCAAGGTCACCCAGTGAGTTTCTGTGGCAGAGTGGAGATCTGAACCCGATTCTCCCAAATCCTAGTCTAACCACCACACCACACTGCCTCTTTCACATGTCCAGTCCCCACAATCCGTGGCTGGAATACAGAGAGCCATTCTAAAGACAGCTCCTGTTGCTGCATCAAAGGCCACTGAATTAGCTGGTGGGAATCATAAATGAGGCTCTGACGTCTCCCGTGAGGGCTCATTCCTGCTCTCCATTGTAGCTCCTTACACAGCTCTTACACAGCCTGTTCCCTGTGCATCTCTAGTCCTGTTCTCAATTTATATTGAATGCAAATAGCAACCACTTCTCTTCCTATGTTCTATCACAGCAGCTTTGCTCATCTGAACAGGGCCTTCTACAGATACCACCCTGTGGTTGGGCAGAATCAACAGCTTCCTGTACACATGCTTTCTTTGTGGTTGCCCCCACCTTATAGAATGTCCTGCCTGAAGAAGTCAGGAAAGCTCCCACTCTCCTAGATTTCTGCAAACTGTGCAAAACTGAATTATTCAGAAGGGCCATCTACTCAGGTTATAGGGCTGTCTCATAAGAAATATCTCAGAGCGATGCCTTGGTAAGGGACAGGGACTATAGACTAGACTATTGGGTGCTGTCTGCTGATGTAGATAAATTCCTACTGGGTAGTTCCATGTTGCTAAAGATGTCATGTAAATTAGTTGTGCCTTGTTTCAGAAAGATGTCATCTCTGTTTTCAGCTTTATGCTAGTTCACAATTTTTCTGCTACTATACCCCATTGTGCCCTGACCTGGATAACCCAGGTGAGCCTGATCTCATCAGATTTCAGAAGTTAAGCAAGGTCAGCCTTGGTTAGTAATTGAATGGGAGACCTCCAACAAAGACCAGGGTTGCAGAGGCAGGCAATGGCAAACCACCTCTGTTAGTCTGTTGTCATGAAAACCCCACTAGGGGTCACCATAAGTCAGCTTTGACTTGAGGGTGCTCTCCACCACCATCACATCCCATTGTATCTGTTTCCACTGAATGTCCTAACGGTTGATCATATTGTATTTTGCTCTGTGAATGCCCTAATTATAGATTATATTGTATCCACTTACAGTGTATAATGTGCCTTGGATCTCAGTGAGAAATGCAGACTATAAATAACAACCACAATAATAATCCATGTACAGTGTACACTTGGTCATTTTAAAAAATATATTTATTAGTGAAAAACAAACTAAAAGAAACAACCCCGCCCCCCTCAAAAATGCTGGCAACAAAAATAAAAACACTGTTGGCAAATCTATACATACGTTTCTATAAAAGGTTTCCAGATAGCTAAATATAAGTCCATGCACAATTGCCATCTATATGCAATATGTTCAAATGTTGATAAATTTATAAAGACCTCAATCCAAAGAATTACAGGAAATGGTCTTTGGTCTTTTCAGTGTTGTAGTACAAGTTTTTTTGCATCTGTAAGAATATGAAAGGTCCATTTCCATACACTTGATTTTTCTTTATATGTGTGTTGAGTAATTCTCATGTTACGTTAAACACATGTGAGTTAAACTTTGCATTTATCCCTGGTGTCAATTGCAAAGAGAACACATGTTGGCTCTTTTTTACAAATAGATGCATACATATGCACAGGATGTACATGCTTTCTCTGTAACATGTGAATGAGGAATTTGCCTATCCACGTGGCTGATGAGGCAAATATTGTGAGAACACCCTGAGTTGATACTCCGAGTAAAGTAATTCTTTGCATGCCTCATTGTGGGGTTTTGGGTACAGAGATGTCCCATGGATAGCTCAGGTCATGGGCAGGGAGGAAAATATGAACATCAATTTGGGATGGGTCCCTGGTAGCTAAGACCTAAAGTGGGAAGGTATGGAAATTCAGGAAGCAGAGTATGGGGAAGGTCACCACATAGTACAACACACACACACACACACACACAAGTACAACACATTGTTCCTTTAACAGAAGAGTTTTGGCTAGAGTTGATGGGACTGAGAAATGACCATGTCACTGATGTAGACAGCTTTGGCCTTAGTTGTAGTATCTCATAACATTAAGAACCAGCTGGCACAGCAGCACCCCCTGCAGGGGACAGGGTTTTTTTTACCAAACAATGGGCAGATTCCCTGTTTGCTTCCCATGCTGTTTCTTTGGGTCTGTTGACATGCAGAGAGCCCAGTTTTTCAGTGAGAGCGGGGAGTTGGGGAAGTCTCCTTTGTGTAGTATGACTCTGCTCATGCTGCTTAGAATCAAAGCCTTGGGTTCTAATTTTACTGCTTAACATTTTTCAAGCTAAAAGCTGTCTCCTAGTTGCTGCTAAAAGATTCTGGACCCTTTATGGAATTCTTAGAGCAAAATGCTACTCTTTTTCTCTTTGGTCCTTTTTAAAAATGTAAAATAATTAGTTCATAATTGTAACCCACCCTGAACCTTATGGAGAAGGTGGGATATAAATTAATAATGAAGTTGTAACTCAGCATAATACTAGGTTTGAAGCCCTATGCCTGGTTCTTATCATAGTTATTAGCTATTTCAGTTAAGAAGTATTATCCGAAAGCTCCAAAGCAAGAGTTTGGGGGAGCAAATAAAAACAGAGCTTGAATTGATAAGAGAAAGGTCTGCAAGTAAACGTCTGGTTGAACTGAATCATTTACAATGTAAGTCACTCTGGGTCCTCACTACGAGAAAGATGGAGTATAAATAAATAAATATAATTGATATGTATATGAAAGAGAGTTTTTTTATAAAATATATTTAAGATGGCATTTGACTCCTTTGAAAATAAGCATATCTATAATTTAGAGAATGTGTTGGTTGTCAAGCCCTGAATGTAGAAATCTTGCATGTTCTTTGGAGATGCTTCATGAGTGTATCTTCTTGGGAACAAGGAGGGTTATTGATTGCAGCTGGCACAAGGTATGGATTGCCAGGGGAACTTGAAGTGCTTTGTTGTTGTTTTTTAAAGAATTATATTGGACCAGATGATACAAATTAGAGAGCAATCCTAAACTAGTCTACTTAGAAAGAATCCTACTCAAGTCTATATAATGGGGTGTACTCCCAGGAAAGCGTTCTTAAGATTGCATTGTATGTCACAATTGTAGTGGCTGTAGCAAGCATGTATGTTGCAGCAGTAGGGAAATAAAAGAATCCACTATCAGTTATGGATGGATATAAAAGAATTGGGAGAGGGGGTGCTTTTAACCAAGTTAACTTTTATAAAAGGGAAATTAAAAAACTGCAGTCAAATAGATTCATTTTTTTAAAGCCCTGAGCTTTGTTTATTGAATGTTGGAATACAAAATTCTCTAGTTCTGTTTATGTTACTATGTGTATGTATCAAGGTATGCTGTGAAAAAGCAGGATTGTTAGATAGAAACTTGAGCTTATACAAATTTACTTTGTCTATCTAGTAAGATTAGTAAAGTAAACTTTTCTGGCAGTTAAATATCAGTGGTGTTAGCTGCCCATTTATTTTTATCCAACCTAGCTAGCATCATCCAGAATAGGGTTGCCAGGTCCCTGGGTGGCCAAACCAGGGGATGGGGGGTGCGGGAAGGAGTTGCACAGAGGGCTCATGTTACACCAGGAATGACATCATTCCTGGAGCGGTGCAGAAGTAATGGGTCACACCAGAAGTCAATTGAGTCAAAATCAGCCCCAAACTTTAAATTGGGAGCCGATTTTCACTCAGTTGACCCCCAGTGCAACCAATTAGTCCTATGCTCCAAAGCACATGGGAGCACACTTTACCCCCCACCACCACGTTCCTGCACTTTCTCCCCTCTCCACCAGCCAAGTAAGAGCCAAGCTACAAGTGACAAATGACACTTGCCTGGCAAGTGAACAGACTCACGTGTATTCCTCCCTGTTCACTTGCCATTCACTTGCGCTCCACTTGATCACGTAGTGTGGGGATAATAATAACATACTTTGTAAACTGCTCTGGGTAGATGTTAAATTACCCAGAAGGGTGGTATATAAATCGAATGTTATTATTATTATTTATCTTACAGGAGGATTTGAGGCTGGCACCTTAGAGATCAACAAGATTTACAGGGTATAAGTTTTCGAGAGTCAGAGCTCCCTTCTTCAGATATGCCATACAGGATTGTTGTTTTGAGGATAAAATGGAGGAGAGGTGAATGAAGTTTTAAGCTATTTTGGTCCCCGTTGGGAAGAAAAGCAGGGTTTACGTAGCTAAATGAAGTAAAATAAATAATGATATGTGAATGAAGAGAAATTGAAGTCAGAAAATATATGCTATTTCATTATAAATAAGGACTATGAGGAAAGAATTGGTCAAGGCTTGGGGGATCATTTCAACTATGCAGTAGTTTCCTGCCTATGTCAGTGCCCCCCTTCCCTCCTGTGGGCTCGTTCCTGCCTTCTGTTTCTGCTTGCTGTGCCCCAGTGTATCCATATGTAATATATCCCCACTCTGCAGGGATGGGGGATCGATTAAGCTGATCCGCCCTTGTAGCCTGATGGATTCGATTGGTTTTCAGACGGCTTTAGGGGATTTTCCTACTGATCTGGACGGCACTCCTGTTGACGCCCTGGTTGACCTCCGAAATGAGGAAATGACCCAGGCAATTGACACGATTGCTCTAAGGCACTCACTCTAAGGTCTAAAAGCCTAGGCAGCCCCTTGGTTTGCTGAAGAGCTGTAGATGGTGAAAAGACGAAGAAGGTGACTAGAGTAACAGTGGAGAATGACTTGAGACAATTCTGGCAAGGCACAGGCGTTGATGGCTGCCAAGAAACAACTTTTCTGTACCGCTGTTTTATCTGCACAGTGTAAATCTGTGGCTCTCTTCTAGGTGGTTAGGAGCCCTGTTGGATTTCAGCCTACAGGAGGAGATGGACTGCTCTGCAGCCTGCTGAGATCATTCTGCTGAGCTCCTTGCAGGGACTCTGCCTTGGACTCTGCCTTAGCACAGGCAGGATCAGATGGTCCCAGAGTGCCAATTTGTCCTGTTGTGTGGGATACCTTTAAGCTTGTCCAGTCTGAGGATATGGATAGGATTCTTGGAGGTCTACCAGCTGCTTGTAGGACCCTTTCTCCTCCTGGCTACTTAAATCAGTTGGGAGGGGTCTCTGGTTGACTGGTTCCAGGTGGTATTAAAGGCTTCTCTGTGTCAGACTGTGGCTTGCTAAAAGTTGCAATCCAGACTATCCCTTGCAATGAGACGTGAGTCCATTGATTTCAAAAGATTTACTGAATATAAACAACCATTATAGTCCACAATCCAAGATACAAGAATCTTGGCTGATACAGAAGTATTGTTACGAATGACAGGCAAAAGCAAAGGTACAGAATAGCAATCCTCTGTAGGCCCCATCCTCCCCCACAGTTCTCAAAACAAACGGCCCGAGGGTGAGAAAGTGAAAGCTTCCCAAGGCTGGAAAAGTTGTAGACATAACATTCCTCTTCTCTCTGTGATGTTCCAGTGAACTGCTTGCCACCTGCAACAGAAGCACTTAAAATACTGACAAGATTAAAATGGAGTCTCTTTGGTTTGAAGATACATAAAACACAGTCAGAACCTGACACCCTGAGAATATAAGTCAGTAAAATAGTAAAATAGTGCATGGAAAAAGGATTAGTCCTCTTCTCCTACACCATGACCCTGATCTGAATCAGATTCCTGCTGAGAATTAAGTTCCCATCACAGAACTTCCAGAAGACATCTGCTGAAATTCCATGAGGGAGACAAGTGGTCTCTGGAATGTATGAACCAGTCCAAGAGCCAGCAATGATATGATTAGTGTGTTGGACTAGGGGGACTAGAGCAGGCTGCGTTCAGATGCCCACTCAGTCTCAACCGTGAAGATAACTGGGTGACTATGGGACAGTCACTTTCATGCAACCTACCTCAATGATTTGTTTTCGGGGGGGGGGCGTATGCTGCTTTGAATTCCTCGGAGAAAAGGCACAACGAAAAAGAGGCAAAAGACTCACAGTGTGGTCTGTCTCCTGGATCACATTTAGGCTATGATGAGTGGGCATTTTTCCCCTTATGATTAATTTTTAAAGTCGTATTTTTCTGTATTCCCAGGGACTACCCTGTGTATGTAGATATTCCTAACTTTGAAGATAACCCTATTTATATACAGAACTGTATTCAAAATCACACTGAGACTGTTGAACTCATTACAGACATTCAGATATTGAACAGCTGGACTGGAGGGACTTTAATTTTTATATCTCTTTCTTTTGTTTTTGGGGGGAGCAGGAGGCTTTGTACTTGTTAAAATGAATGATTTCCATGATCTTTTAGGGTATTACCTGCATTGTAATCTTTCCATAATGAAATGTACAAATCCTCTCGCAAGCAACTTGATGGATAAACCCCTTACAAACGGGATCGCTTCTGTGTTAACCTATATTTATAGGTTGCTTTCATTCCTCCCGGCTGTAATTACCCTGGCTCTGGAATGAGAATTTATCCAAGAGTTGCTGAATGTGCTCGTTTTATATGTGTGGTCCCCCCCCTCTCTGTGGCATTACTCTTCTTTGCAGAGCACGTTGCCCACTGCTTCTCAAAGGATTCCCACTCCCACCCACCCGCTGGTGAGGCAAGTTAACTGTACGTTTTCAAGTAATTTGGCCTTTAGTAATACAAGCGAGCACCAACGACGGGAGGTTCCGTAGCTCAGTGGAAGAGCAGTTGCTTTGCATGCAGGAGATCCCAGATTCAGTTCCTGGAAGATAACATGAAAGACACACACACCCCATTTCTGATACTGAAGATCCATCAGAGCAGACAGTATGAATCAATGGACTCACTGAGGGGCAGTGCACTGCTTATAAAGTCCCTGTATCCCCCACCCCCCATCCCTGGCACATTATCAACTTTTGTTCTGTCCTAGATGCAGAGGAGTTAGCCATGTTAGTCTGTAGTAGCAAAATCAAAAAGAGTCCAGTAGCACCTTTAAGACTAACCAACTTTATTGTAGCATAAGCTTTCGAGAATCACAGTTTTCTTTGTCAGATGCATGGAGGGCAAGAAGAAACTGATCAGATATAGAGGAGGGGAGGGGAGGGAGGAGTAGATGCAAACAGCTGCTTCTGATATGGAGATCAGTTTGCTTCTGTTAAGGAAATCAGTTACTGTTCTGTCCTAGAAACTGAACCTACACTACGAAGAGCACCAGAAATGAAGCTATCAGCGAAGCTGCGTAGAGGAAGATCCTATGAAATAAAAGCTGTAAAGAAAAAAGCCTTAGAGTAGATCTTTTTGCCGTGTTTTCCTGGGTCTTTCCGAGGACACACGAGCTACTCTGCAGCAGCCAGCAAGCTCCTGGTGGCTGACTAGGTTGCCACTCTAAAGGCGAAGACAAGTGACGAATGACACTTGAACGGCAAGTGAACAGACTCACATGTACTCCTCCCTGTTCACTTGCCCTCCACTTAATCAGCAAGTGGAGGGCTAGTGAACAGGGAGGAATACAAGTGAGTCTGTTCACTTGCCGTTCAAGTGTCATTCGTCACTTGTAGCTTGGCCCTAAGTTGGGAAATTCTTGAAGAGGTGGGTCTACAGCGTAGGGAGGGTGGGGTTTAGGGAGGGGAGGAAGATTAGGTTGATAGAATGCCACAGAGTCTATCCTTCAAAGCAGCCATTTTCTCCAAGGGACCTGATCTCTGTAATCTGGAGATCAATTGTAATTCCAAGCTCCAGTTGGAGGCTGGCAATCCTAGGTGGCCCATGAGCTACCTGTTGGAGACCCATGCTTTAAATAAGGAGAACTTTTAAGCAGTAGGCAGGTAGTCCAGCAACCTATTTCCAGCAGCTGAGTCCTTTCAGGACACTCACAATCAGGGGTGCAATGGGCACTCATTGTCTACGGACTTTATCTCCTCCTTGACCCCAATTAGGCCACGATATTCAGAATCGTAATGCTGTAATAATAACTCACTGTTTGCAGAGCAGCACTTTCCCTAAGCCTACAAGCTGCTTCGGACAGATGAGCTCATCAGTCCCCACCACAGTATAGTGAGATAGGCTGGCTTTGCAAATAGATCCTCAAAAGTTCCTGACCTATTACATTTTTACTGGCTGGTTGACCTGCCCAGACACACTCGTTTTAGCTATTTGTGGTCCAGAAGTGGAGATGGGGCAGAATTGTGTTTGGGTGTAATCCTTAGGGAACTGTATGTTCCATTTGTGACCAAGCTATCACATTTTATCCTGCCCTCCCTTCAAGAAGCTCATGGTGGCAAACATGGGCTTGGATCCAGACTGGACATTGGCATGGGCACAAGGATTTCTCCCCAGGGAGCATGATTTTCCTGCCTTCCCCATATTGCAGCAAGCTGAAATATTCCCAAGAACCCTGTTATGGGCGCAGAGGAGACTTGCAGGAGCAGGGAGTCATTTGGTGCTACTGCAGAAAAATCACAAGCCTTAGGTGGCAATTTTTGTGCTTGCGGAAACATTCATCTTCCTCCATTTTATGCACACAATGTCCCTGTGAGGTAGGCTAGACTGAAAGAGAATAACTGGCTCAGGTCTCCCAAGGAGTTTCATGGAAGAGTAGAGCTTTAAACCTGGGTCTTCCTAGTCTGGCGCACTAAACAGTAGGTCACACTGCCTCCCCTGACATGCTCCTTAAATTGGAGAGGGTCACAGCACTGGGGTCAGTGAGTTAACCCTTTCCCCCTTGCATTGATTATGCATTTGTTTAGATATTGTATACCCCTTATTTTCCCCCAGTGCAGACCCAAAGCCACTCACACCATCATTCTCTCTGCCTCCTGTTTATCCTCACACAATGACCCTTTATTGAGACTGAGGGATTGATCCTGAATCTCCTAGATCCCCATCTCACTACACCACTCTGGCTTTCTTGTGTTATTTCCATGACTGAAGTTGCCTCAACTGCTATTAGCCCCAATGAGGGGGAAAGACAGATACAATACAGTGGGCAGTCTTTTTTCTTTACCAAACCTAAAAACAGCTCAGGGGAGGTGGATTTCTATCAGGGAAATGGTAGAAGGAGGGACAGTTAATACTCTCTGCAAACACACACACACACCACTTCTGCTTTAAGGTTCATTTTGTTTTGTTACTTTACAGTTTTTTCATTGGCATTGTTTTCTTTAATCTTAGTTAGTCCTACTGTAATGTTTACTGGAGGTCTTTGCTATATGAGCGGATTGATTTTTATATTCTGTAATATGCCTGGAGTCTCAGTGAGAAAGGTGAACTATAAAGGAAGAAAGTAAATAGATAAATACATGCTTGGAAATCTGGCTATGAATCTGCAATGTGGTGTGTATGGTGGCACTTACCTGCTACAGGCAAATGGCTGTTTCAAACTAAATCCACCCCAGTACATGCAGTGCTGAGATACAGAGAACTCCCAGCCTTGCAGTTAACCCACATACTACCCCCAGCTTTGAAATCCACTCACTCAGCCTGCCTGGAGGAACAGCTGAACTAGACGGTGTGTTTTCCATGGCATTTGCGTATCTGATGTCGGAGTGTGTTTGCAAAACAGACACATTATTGCCGGTAATTGGCATTACCGTTGGGGTTGCATTCTGATTGTGAAACTGCTGTGAGATCAGCCGCCATGGATTTTAAAGGATGTCTTTAAACTGTCATAAGCTCTTTGGTTATGTGAGAATTTCTTCTTCTTTCTTCTTCCCTTCTCTTTTACTTTGGGGATAACAACCTCACTTTCTCCAGTATTTGTATTAGTTGTATCAGCTGTGTCCTAGGCTCAGCATACAGTGAAAAGCATCAGCTCCCATCTATCCCTCCAAATGCCCCCAGATTTACAAATGAAACCATGCCTCGTGGATTATCTTCTAAGCAACTGTGTTCTACCAGTGCATGGGTAAGATTTTGTTGGCTGTTGTGCCTATGCTATTGAGGGCAAGAAAAAACATTAAATCAGCAAGTGGTCTCCAAAATCTCTGGAAGCCAAGTTCAAGATTCCCCCTCCTCAGTCTGCTAGGTCCCTGTTGCAAGATGCCATGAGACAATGAGAAAAACAAGATAACAATGTGGCCTTTTTACTGGTGAGTCACAAAAAAACCAGGTCCCGTTCCACAACTTATTTGAATAAGACTGGTTTGGACGCTGCTTTTGCATTATATGCAAAAGTGCAACCCTAGCGCTAAGCGATAGGCTGGGTGGTATACATTAGGGGCCCAATCCCTCCCTCCTCCTCCCCTCCCTGTTGATAAGCAGTCTTGTAAATTTCAGCTGCAAGCTGTTTGGAGCAGGAGCCTGGTGCTTCTAAAGCAGCACGCTGACACTGTATGGGCATACAAAACCATCAGGCCTTTGGTCTTATCCAGCCTACGATTATCTGCTCTGACTGGCAGCAGCTGTCCAGGATCTTTGGTTGAGAGCTTGCCCAGTCCTCCTTCCTAACTTCCAGCTTGGAGTAGTGGTTAGAGTGTCAGACTAGGATGTGGGAGAGCCAGGTTTGAATCTCCTCTCTGCCATGGAAGCTCGCTGGGTCACCTTAGGCCAGTCCCACTCTCTGAGCCTAACCTACTTCTGAGCCTAACCTACTTCACAGGGTTGTGGTTGTGAGGATAGAATGGAGGAGGGGAGAATGATGTCACAAGCCAGTCTGGGCTCTGTTGGGGAGAAAGGCAAATCAAAATGACTTCTCAAAACTAGAGACGCCTGGCATTGAGCTGGGGGCCTTCTGCATACAAAGCAGTGCTCTGCCATCAAAGTATGACCCCTTCCACTCTAGCCATAGTTTCCTCTTGTCCGGAGGAACTCTGTGAGTCACACCAGCATGGTTCTAACTGTGGGATCACACAATAAACCCCCATGTGTGAAGCAGCCCACATTCCCCTTTGGGATTGTTCTGGACATACCCAGTCTCCTTTGAATTGTGTTACCTTGCAGTGGATCCTGGCTATATCAAAGGAAGATGTATATTTATCAGCTCCAGCTCCTTCCTCATTGTTATCAGCGGGAAACTACCAGAATCAAAGTGATGAATTTGTAGAATCCCAATTGATTCCAGAGGATGTTCTTTTCCCTCCCTACCAGGTATACTCTGAGCTTTTGCTGTGTTTGAGCTACTGGTGGAGAGCTTGCATCTCCTGCCTGTATTCTGTAATGTATTTCTTCTAAATATAGACTGAGAACACCATTCATTCCGGGAATTTCTCCAGGGCAAACTTCTTCAGCCTCCTTGTGCATTTCTGATTTTTTTTTTCACAATGAGCAACTAACGCTGTGATCTTCTTAAAGACACTTAGGGCGGAACTATACATTGTAAGAAATGCAAAATCGCTGCCAAACATGGCACCCCTGTGACCAGCTCCCTCCTCAGAAACATGTAGTTCTGTGCCTTTCTCTGCCTGGTTCCCCATGTCAGGAATTGCCTGGCAACTGGCAAGAGATGGGGGAGATGAGGACTTACAATTTTGAACTGTCTTCATTCTGAGACTTCGTGTGGTGTAGGAGTTAAAGTGTTCGACTAGGATCTCAGAGACCCAGGTTCGAATCCCCTCTCAGGCGTGAAAGCTTGCTGGGTGACCTTGGGCCGATCACACACACTCAGCCTAATCCACCACACAGGGTTGTCGTGAGGATAAAATGGAGGAAAGAGGAGCAATGTAGGCTCCTATGAGTCCCCATTGGGGAGAAAGTTGGGGTATAAATGAAATAAATAAATGACTCTCACAACAGCCCTGTAAGGTAGGTCACTAGTATTGTCATACAAAAGTATATAAATGAATCCTTTTTAATAATTATGATAATAACATTAATAATAAACTCCGAATGCATTAAAATTAATTTGGATGCAAAGATAGAGGGGAAAACTCCCCAATGTTAGTCTTATTGCTTTAATGAAGCTGCTTTATGACACAAGAAGGGTGAGTGTTTCTATAAGTGGCGGAAAAAAACAGCCTGTCTCATAATTTCAGAATGAGAAGACCCCAACGGCCAAGCAGATGGTGTGTCAAAACCTATATGACGGCCTGCGAGGAACCCAGGCGGCTTCGAATCTTCCAAATGCAGGCAATTAGACTTGGCAGTGAGTTGGCGTTGTAGTGACAAGCTGGAGTCATCAGCAGTGGGCACGAGGCACGGAAGAATTTAGGGCAAGATTGGAGAGTGTTTAACATTTCGTGAACCCGATTGGAGATTGGGCTGGGAGACCGGTTTTCTTTCCAAAGAGGACGGAGGAGGGGGGCAGAGGACGCCAGCACTGGTTCTTTTATAAATAACACTGTGATATAAGAACAATACTTTCCAAAAACGATTACTTTTCCTCAGTCTCTCCAACTGAGGAAAGACAACTACATTTTTGGAAATTATTTTGGCCTCAATGTAACTTCTTGAGGTAGATAAACTTGAGAGAGAATAATGTCCCTAGTCAGTTGGGTTTAGAAGTAGGATTGCCAGCCTCTGGGTGGGGCCTGAAGATCTCCCAGAATTACAACGGATCCCCATACAATAGAGATAAATAGAGACAACAGAGATAAATAGAGATTATTTCCCCCAGAGAAAATGGCTTCTTTGTGTCAGGCTATGGATGACAGGATACAGCAGATAGATCCCTGAACCATTGCAGCAAGACACAAGTTCTTGGTCAAATGGCTTTTATTCAAAAATCAGATCATTTCCATATACAGGTCCATAGGGCTACTTAGAAGCAAGGTGTAGACTTATAAGCAGCCAGAGTAGAAGTTGATAGGAATGACATCATGTGAGAGAAACTTCTCTTTTAACATAAAGTTTGCTCCTTTCCCCCGCCCCCTCCTAACCATAAACAAGGTTTTGGCGCTCTCCAGATGTGAGAACGTTCTACATATTTGTGATATCAAGTTGAGTTACTAGCAAGCAAGACATAGCACTGTCTGGAAATGAGCACAAGGTCATAAACATTGGAAGCAGTTACAGTCTAACAGATAAACACCTGTGAAAGCCTGAGAAAGAAATAGTTATGACACTAGCAAAGTGATACTGAGTTACAGCAGGATACATTTTGTTCAGCACAACAGAATCAAAATTGGCATGGATGGGGCTCAGTCATGACACTTTGGAGGGTGGAACTCTGTGGCATTATACTCTGCTGAGCTCCCTTCCTTTCCTAAACCCCACCCTCCCCATGCTCCACCCCAAAATCTCCAGTAATTTCCCAACACAGAGTTGGCAACTCTATTTTGAAGAGTAACCCACCCTATCTCATCTCTTATCTGCTGTATTTCTACTGGCTCTAGGAGTTAGTACCACTGACTTAAAAGCATGATATATCCACCCACAAGCTTTGGTCTTCTTTGGGTTTTTTTTCATGTACAGTCCGCCTTTCTCAGTGGGACTCAAGGAAGATTAAAAATATGTTTTAGATGGATGGGTGTGTGGAAGGAAAGAAGTAAGTAGGAAGAGGTAGGATATGGGGACCACCAGAAGGACTTGGAATAAGGCTGCTTACCAGGCAAACCTGGAAGGGAGCCTCTTAAAGTGAAACCCTAAGCAGAGTTACTCCAGTTTAAGCCCATCCTGCAAGTGGCAACCTCTCCCTGCTGCTTATTTTCTGTCTGTGGTACCTGGGCAGCTAGGATGCCTTTGGGCCTACTGAGAGTCGTACTCACTGACCCAGATGAAGATGTATTTGCATTTATGTATTTCTACCTCATTTTTCTTCCCAATAGGGACCCAAGCAGTGTGCTCTGTACTCTTCCATTTTATCCTCATAATAACAATCTGGTGAGGTAAAATGGAGATTCAAACTTGTGTCTCCCAGATCCTAGTCCCACACACGAAGCACTAAACCATGGTAATTCTCATCTTCACCTTCCTTTATCTCAGGCTTTTGACACTTCTTAAATGTGCATGGGTTATGCATCCTCTGACCCCAGTGATACCATATCCCTTCTGCCCTGGACAGATAAAACATCCAGTTAGGTTTTTGATGTCACTGAACTACTACCGGACTTTGAGCTCTGCAGCACCCAACAAAGGACTTTAAAGATGAGAATGAACTCCTTGAACTGGGCCTGTAAGTTAATTTGCAATCGATGCAGTTGCCACAGTGTAAGTTAAATATATTTCCTTCCTCCTAGCATTTACCATCTGCACACCTTGACACTCCCAAGCCATCTTCAAGGGCAGCTCCGCATCAAATGGTAGTCGATGTGCCTGTGACAAATTGACGATAACAACAAATGAAGACATCACTGGTGGTGCATTTAGAAAGTTCATTTCGGGAATCTGAGCAGCAGGGATAATAATAGAAAAGACTCAGAGGAATACTGGGAGGTTCTTTCAGGCAGCTGGACTCCCACCGATCACTGAAGAACAACAACAAAAATAAAGTTGGATGGAATCATATCTGAAGAGGGAATATTGGACCCTCTCCAAGCTTTGAAAAGCTGCAGCATTGTGGGCCTTGATGAATTCCTGGTGGGGCTTGACAAAGGAAAGAATAGACTGATTTATTAATACCTCTTCTCAGGGAAATGTAGGAATTGGTTGTGGGCTAACAGTTTGGCTTCCCCCCACCCTGCCCAAAACAGAATAACTAATTGATGTAATCCTATTGAACGAAGGTGAACTGCAAGTCAGAAACCAATTAGCTCATGACTCAGAAATGGGGGATTCTGTGATAGAGATTTGTACATTGCACAGTAACAAACTTAGGTCTGCCAGTACAGTTGGTGAGAAGCTGCAGCTACCCCCTTCATATGGTGACTGTAGTTTCTGCAGCTATGTTTTTTATTTATTATTTAGAAAGCTTATATGCAGCCTCTCCAGAAACTTGTTCAAGACAGCTCACAAAACAAAATGCAACGTAATTGTAAAAAGTACATAAAAATTAACCAATCATAAAGAGCTTTAAAAATTAAACCATAAAACTAGCCATTAAAAACGAGCCATAGTATAAAACAGTATAAACCAACTGCTTAAAAGGAATATTCATAAAACAATCCTCAGGCTAGAAGCAGCTCAAAAAACAGCCTGAAAAAGATGGGACCCCTTGGCTAAAAGCTTGGGTAAAAAGAAATGTTTTGGCCGGGCACCTAAAAAATAGCAAGGCAGGTGCCAGGCAAGCCTCAGGAGGCAAGACATTCCACAAACATAGGGCCACCACTAAAAAACACCTGTCTTTGGTCACTACCCACCTCACCTCCGAAGGTCGGGGCATAGAGAGCAGAGCTTGGAAAAAGGATCTTAACTGATGGAAGGAGGGCATCCTTCAAGTAACCTGTCCCCGAGTGGTTTTGTGCTGGTGTTTCCAAAGTGGGAAGGCAGGCAGGCAGGCACACTTTCCAAAGGCTGCAATAAATGTGTACCACGTTTATTATTCTGTGCTATCCAGAATGTCTGCCACTGTGACAGGCAGGCTAAGTGTATGTGTGTTATGTGCCATCAAGTTGCCTCCAATCTATGGTGATCTTGTAAATGAAAGACCTCCGAACTCTCGGATCATAGAATCATAGAATCATAGAGTTGGAAGGGGCCATACAGACCATCTAGTCCAACTCCGTGCCCAGTGCAGAATCAGCCTAAAGCATCTCTGACAAGTAGGGATGTGCGTTTCGGCATTCAGAATGCCGAAAGAATGCCGAAACAAAAGTGTTTCGGCTTCTTTCGGGGAATGCCGAAACGTTTCGGGGAATGCCGAAACGTTTCGGGTAGCCGAAAGAAAAAAGCCGAAACGTTTCGGGATTCTTTCGGCTTTCTTTCAGCTTTTCTATGGGAAAATGCCTCCGTCTTCCAGGACGTCTGGAGGAGGCATTTTCCCACCGAATAAGCCCAAAATTGGTGGGGACCTTCCTCTAACCCTTCTCTAACAACCACCCAAGTTTCAGGCAGATTGGACTTTGGGGGGCCATGTTATGGCCCCCCAAAGCAGGTCCCCCCATCCTCCCATAAGAAAGCGAAGGAGCAGCATATTGTTAGCATGCTGCTGCTGATCTTTCTTCATTATTTCCTATGGGGAAAAAATGAAGAGGCAGGCTTCCTTTGCCAGGGGTGGCATTTTGCATGCAAAATGCCCCCCAGCCCTCAGGGGCCCTTCTCCCACCCCTCCTCCCACCCCCCACCAAGGCTCAGCCTGCTTCCACTTGGGGGGGCCATTTCATGGCCTCCCCAAGTAGGTGCTCTAATCTCTACCACTGACAGCTGGGGGAGGCTTGTGTTGCCAGGGGTGGCATTTTGCATGCAAAATGCCCCCCAACCCTCTGGGGCCCTTCTCCCACCCCTCCTCCCACCCCCCACCAAGGCTCAGCCTGCTCCCACTTGGGGGGGCATTTCATGGCCTCCCCAAGTAGATGCTCTGCTCTCATCTCTACCACTGACAGCTGGGGGAGGCTTGTGTTGCCAGGGGTGGCATTTTGCATGCAAAATGCCCCCCAGCCCTCTGGGGCCCTTCTCCCACCCTTCCTCCCACCCCCCACCAAGGCTCAGACTGCTCCCACTTGGGGGGGCCATTTCATGGCCTCCCCAAGTAGGTCCTCTCAGCCCCTAAAGTCCACCCCTTACAGCCCCACACAAACCCAATTCCCCCCCAGCTGCCACACACAGACCCAAATCCCCACATTAGCCCCTCACAGACCCAAATCCACCCCCACCTGCCCCACACCCATAACCCCAGGAACAGGCTGGCAAAGGCCAGCCCTCTCCCTTTGTTCCCTATGCTGGGAACTTCTAAACTCTCTTTCCCTGGGCAATTCTGCACAGCCCAGGGGTGCCACAATGGTGGGCACACTTCTGAGTGCCAGCTGGTCCCTGTGAAAGAGCACCTGAACCACAGACACCCTCCCTCAAATTCCCCCACCACCTACAGAGATGGCTGGCCAGCCAGCCCCATTGTTCCCTATGATGGGAACCAACTGCACAACAAAGAATAAAACAAGAACAACACAAAATAAAGTTTTAAAAAAATTATTTTCTCCCTTCCAAAGTACAAGTAGGCAAAGCATTATGACACATTACACCAGCAGTCCCCCACACAGAAAAATTAAAACAAAACTCACTTAACATCAGAGAATCACAAAGCATGATTCCTGTCAAAAACACTTTATTTCTTGAACAGCTTTAGGTTACACAGCAGGGGGGAACACCAAAGGGCATGGCAGCACTATCTTACACAAAAATAACACAACTCACTTAACATCAGAGAATCACAAAGCACAATTCCTGTTAAAAACACTTTATTTCTTGAACAGCTTTAGGTTACACAGCAGGGGGGAACACCAAAGGGCATGGCAGCACTATCTTACACAAAAATAACACAACTCACTTAACATCAGAGAATCACAAAAACACAATTCCTGGCAAAAACACTTTATTTCTTGAACAGCTTTAGGTTACACAGTAGGAGGGCACAACAGGGCATGATAGCAATGTACTGCAAAAAATAATACAACCCACTTCATCGTTTTTGACAGCAATTGTGTTTGTGTGATTCTCTGATGTGAAGTGAGTTGTGTTATTTTTGTGTAGTACACTGCTTTCCTGCTCTGTGGTGCCTTCCTAAAGCAGTTACAGAAATAAAGTGCTTTTGACAGCAATTTTTTGGGGTGATTCTTTAATGTGAAGCGAGTTGTGTTATTTTTGTGTAAGATAGTGCTGCCATGCCCTTTGGTGTTCCCCCCTGCTGTGTAACCTAAAGCTGTTCAAGAAATAAAGTGTTTTTGACAGGAATCATGCTTTGTGATTCTCTGATGTTAAGTGAGTTTTGTTTTAATTTTTCTGTGTGGGGGACTGCTGGTGTAATGTGTCATAATGCTTTGCCTACTTGTACTTTGGAAGGGAGAATATAATTTTTTTAAAACTTTATTTTGTGTTGTTCTTGTTTTATTCTTTGTTGTGCAGTTGGTTCCCATCATAGGGAACAATGGGGCTGGCTGGCCAGCCATCTCTGTAGGTGGTGGGGGAATTTGAGGGAGGGTGTCTGTGGTTCAGGTGCTCTTTCACAGGGACCAGCTGGCACTCAGAAGTGTGTCCACCATTGTGGCACCCCTGGGCTGTGCAGAATTGCCCAGGGAAAGAGAGTTTAGAAGTTCCCAGCATAGGGAACAAAGGGAGAGGGCTGGCCTTTGCCAGCCTGTTCCTGGGGTTATGGGTGTAGGGCAGGTGGGGGTGGATTTGGGTCTGTGAGGGGCTAATGTGGGGATTTGGGTCTGTGTGTGGCAGCTGGGGGGGGAATTGGGTTTGTGTGGGGCTGTAAGGGGTGGACTTTAGGGGCTGAGAGGACCTACTTGGGGAAGCCATGAAATGGCCCCCCCAAGTGGGAGCAGTCTGAGCCTTGGTGGGGGGTGGGAGGAAGGGTGGGAGAAGGGCCCCAGAGGGCTGGGGGGCATTTTGCATGCAAAATGCCACCCCTGGCAACACAAGCCTCCCCCAGCTGTCAGTGGTAGAGATGAGAGCAGAGCATCTACTTGGGGAGGCCATGAAATGCCCCCCCAAGTGGGAGCAGGCTGAGCCTTGGTGGGGGGTGGGAGGAGGGGTGGGAGAAGGGCCCCAGAGGGTTGGGGGGCATTTTGCATGCAAAATGCCACCCCTGGCAACACAAGCCTCCCCCAGCTGTCAGTGGTAGAGATTAGAGCACCTACTTGGGGAGGCCATGAAATGGCCCCCCCCAAGTGGGAGCAGGCTGAGCCTTGGTGGGGGGTGGGAGGAGGGGTGGGAGAAGGGCCCCTGAGGGCTGGGGGGCATTTTGCATGCAAAATGCCACCCCTGGCAAAGGAAGCCTGCCTCTTCATTTTTTCCCCATAGGAAATAATGAAGAAAGATCAGCAGCAGCATGCTAACAATATGCTGCTCCTTCGCTTTCTTATGGGAGGATGGGGGGACCTGCTTTGGGGGGCCATAACATGGCCCCCCAAAGTCCAATCTGTCTGAAACTTGGGTGGTTGTTAGAGAAGGGTTAGAGGAAGGTCCCCACCAATTTTGGGCTTATTAGGGGGGAAAATGCCTCCTCCAGGCGTCCTGAAAGACGGAGGCATTTTCCCAAAAAAAAAACCCGAAAGAATGCCGAAATAATGCCGAAAGAATCCCGAATCCCGAATCCCGAAAGAGATTCTTGTTTCGGCTTTCGGCTTTAACGGTAGACAATCTTGTTTCGGGTAATCCCGAAACAAGAAAGCCGAAAGTTTTTTCCTTGCACACCCCTACTGACAAGTATTCATCCAGCCTCTTCTTGAAAACTGCCAGTGAAGGGGAGCTCACCACCTCCCTAGGCAGCTGATTCCACTTTGGAACTACTCTGACCATGAAAAAGTTTTTCCTAATATCCAGCCGGTACCTTTGTGCATGTAATGACACAATGTGCATGTAATTAACAGACTTGCTGAGATCCTGCAAACTGGAGGACGTGGCTTCTTTTATTGAGTCAAGCCATCTCGTTTTGGGTCTTCCTCTTTTCCTACTGCTTTCCACTTTTCCTAGCATTATTGACTTTTCCAAAGAATCTTGTCTTCTCATGATGTGACCAAAATACGATAGCCTCAGTTTTGTCATTTTAGCTTCTAGGGAGAATTCAGGCTTGTTTTGATCTAGTGCCTACTTATTTGTCTTTTTGGCCATCTATGGTATCTGCAAAACTCTCTTCCAACACCACATTTCAAATGAATCAATTTTCTTCCTGTCAGCTTTCTTCCCTGTCCAACTTTCATATCCTTACATAGTAATGGAGAATACTATCGTTTGGATTATTTTGATCTTGGTCCCTAGGTAGACACACCTGTATCTTTAAGAATCTAAGTGTATAGTGAGCTTTTATATTAAATGGATCACTCGGAAGGATATTGTCTTCCTTCCCCTACATAGCATCCCTTTATAGGATAGGATCCCCATCAGAAGATGAGGCCATCCAAACTTCATTATGGTGGGAAACCTGTGTCTGAGATCTTGCACTACAGACTGCAGCTGGGCACCCACATGACTGAATACTCTTGAGAAAGCTAGCATGTAGAAAAGAAGAATTTTAGCCTAGCCTTGATAGACTAGTTTTCTATGTGCATGGATTTTTCTGTGGAGAAATATTCTCTGTTTGATGTCCCCTCTGCTGTCCTAAGTGGTACAGCCCAAATGCCAATTTATCACCTCAGTGAAAGCAAAGTTCTAGTGCTGGGATTAAGAATGTGTGTTTCCCACAGCACAGCAGTCTCCAAAGCTGTGCTCCCTATTCCCCCATAGGGAATCCTCTCACCCATATGACAGAAAGAAAAGAGGGTCCTCGTTTGGGTGGTGGGCTGAGCTTGCTCTTTCTCCTGATGCCATTCAGAATCAAACTTGCTTGTATTTGCATAGACCCTTCTGGCATCCGTTGATGTGGGTGGGGGCGGGGTGGATTTGGCTTGTGTGTACGTTTTTAAAATCCCGGTCTCAACAATGCTTTCCTCTAGGGATGACACTTGATTACTGGAATTTTAGTTGATTAAACATAGGAGCTGTCATCAATTACTTAATTTATTGTCTGCACGCATACACTTGTGATAAAAAATGTTGAAGGCTAACACTTCTGGGGGGGTGGTGCACAGATATCTTGCACCAAACACCAGTTTGTCCCAGTTTGGATGCTATTGGGAAATGGGGGGCAGGAGCGGTTGCCCTGCTTCTCCAAGGCACTGTGATGCTTTTGTACACCACCTGAATTTCCTACATCTTTTCTTCAGTCTTTCCCAACTCTGTTTTGCTGTGAAGTTTTGGGAAGCCAAAAGGGCTGTTATGTGGGTGGGAGAGGCTGGATTTTCCCAGTTCTGCCCACATGGGCTCCGTTTTCCATGTTCCAGGACTGTCAGCAGCTGTTCCACACCCCCTGCGCCCATGTATCCAGAGAGCTTTTTCAAGGTTTTTTAAAAAATGGTAGTTGGCATATTGATATGTGATGGTATAGCAGTATATCAGTTGCCAGTTTTGGGATACACTTCTGGGTAGCAATGTGTGTGAAAAACATCTTGGGATACGAGTGGATGGGAAGCTAAATATGAGCAGTCAGTGTGATGCAGCATAAAAAATGACGAATGCGGTCTTTGGACGTATCAACAAAGGCATAACAGCCTGACGCAGGATCACTCAGTGAGATTCATAGCTTAGCGAGAATCTGAACCTGGGGCTCTGGAGTCAGTGTCTAACCATTGCACAGTACTGGCTGTCCAAGCCAAGTCAGAAGCACACTCCACCCCCACCCCCGGTACACTTAAACCAAAGTGAGAGATCCTGTCATGGATACCTCACATCGCATTCAAGTGCCATGACAGGAAAGAGAGAATCCCTCTTCTAAAGTGATGCCTACCACCTGAAATGCTTGCATTTAAAAAAAAAATGCACTTTTAAAAAAAAAGTTGTCCAATTCATGTAGGGCATTTTGAATGGATGAAAAGGCTTTTAATCAGTGAATCTCAGGCAATTAATGGGCTAAATAATGATATGCCAGTTTGCATCTGGAATGAAAACTGGGGGAGAAATTTGAAATTTCCTTCCAACCTTCCTCCTCCTAGTTGCCTCCACCATGAGGGCTGGGCACGGCTCAGGAAGGCACTGCTGCTCTGTTGCTTGCCCACCCAGCTTCTGCCCTTTACGTTTCCCTGCTGCAGTGGCACCATTATCCACCCCGTTCCCAACAACCACCGCTTACCCACCCTCTCTAACTGCCCACCAACATTCTTCTCTTCCCTGGAAGCCCCCATTCCAACACCAGCAGTGGTAACTGTCCCTAACAATGTTGACAAAGATTTTGAGATGCTATGTCTTAAGGCCTCTTGTCTTTTTCTAGAGGAGTTCGCTGTGTTAGTCTATAGTTGTAAAATAGTCAAGAGTCCAGTAGCACCTTTAAGACTAACCGACTTTATTGTAGCATAAGCTTTCAAGAACCACAGCTCTCTTCATCAGATGCATCTCTGACGAAGAGAACTGTGGTTCTCAAAAGCTTATGCTACAATAAAGTTGGTTAGTCTTGAAGGTGCTACTGGACTCTACTATTTTGTCTTTTTCTGGGACACACATGCAGAAACTCTTCCATTTGGAGAAGATTTTCAACACACGCATATTTTTAAAACTTTTGAGTTTTTCTGTAAACCTGAGGGTTCCCCCAGGGCCGTTTCCACACTACTCACCTTCAATCAGGACACCACGGAACGTTGTGAAAAAAACGCGGTAGACAGCGTTTTCTCGCACGAGTTTTATGCGATGTTGCACAAAACTCGCACGAGAAAACGCTATCTTCTGAGATTTTTTTGCAACGTTCCATGGCAGACAAATGTTTCCTGTTTGAGCCACATCTGGGCCAGGTTCAAAATTAGACATTAAATCTTGCAGGGGGCATCTCATTTTCCTTTTCCTAACTGTTTCCTCTTTCCCCTCCCTGAAAGCCCCGGTAACCTCTCCCCTTTTCCTTCTTACCTCTTGTCACCCACCAGCCAACCTCTCTTTTTCAACCTCCACCCCTGGTCAAAATCTTTCCTTCCTTCACTCCTCCTGACAGCCTCTCTCTGAGAAAACCATGGCCCAGTTGTTCAGTTTTGGCTGCTGGGCCATCCCAGTTGTGCAGTGCGGAACATGCAAGGTTTTGCAAGGGGCACCTCACTTTCCCCTTCATCCCTTCCCTGCACTATTTCCTCTTTCCCTCCTCCTGGCATTCTTTCCCTGCTTTCTTCTCTCCATCTCTCCTTTCCCTGCTTTCTTATCTCCTTCCTTTCTGCTCCTTCTCTCCTTCCCTCTGTCAACCAACCTACCTTTTATCTATCCCCCATCTTCAGCTACGTTTATTTACTTCATTTATACCCCCACTTGTGGAGAACACTATGGGGAGCCAATGCCGCTTACATCACTCTCCTCCATTTTATCCTCACAACAAACCTGTGTGGTAGGTGAGGTTGAGTGGCCCAAAGTCACCCAGCCAACTTCTATGGTAGTGGAGATTCGCACCGGGGTTTCTCAAATCCCAGTTTGGCTTTTGTGGGGTGGCTGCTGTGGAACAGTAGCAAGCAGCCAGGCTTGGGTGAGTCATGCAGTTCTCATGGTATGAGGTCACCTGGTTCCTTTCGAGTAGGTTCCTCTTGTTTAGTTACACATCTTCTAGATAGGGCCTGGAAATTTCGGGAGTTACAGAGATCATTTCCCCCAGAGAAAATGGCTGCTTTGAAGGGTGGAACTCTGTGACATTATACCCTGCTGAACTCCTTTCCTTCCCGAAACCCTGTCCTCCTTGCACTCCACCTCCAAATCTCCAGGAATTTCCCAACCCACAGCTGGCAACTCTGCTCAAAGGCCAAAACAGCCCTGGGAAAAGGCACTACCTTTTACTGACAGAAACCAAGGGTTGAAGGCAGGCAATGCTGTTGTGCTTTCCCAGCAATCTCCACAATGGCAACTGCCATAGATGATGTTTCTTAGCATGGAGTGCACTCATCATTCACATTCTAGAATGTTGTTGTTGTTGTTGTTGTTGTTGTTGTTGTTGTTGTTGTTTGAACATTATTCTCCAGCTTGACAGAGACAGAGTTGGATAACTCACGCTTTCAGTATTTCAAAATCAAGAGCCCTTGTTTTCCTCAGCATGCATTCTATCCTTTTCATAGAACGCGGTACTATTACAGGTGTCACTGAATTTCATGGTGTAGTGAAGTGTTGGATTAAGATCAGGTAAGACCCATCCAGGTTCAAATCCCCTGAAGGGTACTTGGGCCAGTCACATACATGGTCAGCCTAACCCACCTCACAGGGTTGTTGTGAGAATAAAAGAAGGAGGTAAGAACTATGATACAAATACATTTTAAAGGCCACTGTTTTGATTCAAAAATCCCTCTCCTTTTTTTGCATGTTCCTTGTGTATCTTATATTTTATGCCATTTTTGTATCCAATTTCACTTCCAGCTTTCCCCATTATACGTAGGCAATCTGCATATTATTTTTGTGTCCATTGAGTATCAATGGTGTATAGCGTGTAAACATTGTACAATGGTATCAAAGAAACAAAACAAGAATACCAGAAATAAATGAAACAGAAAGGCTCACAATAATCTATGGAACCACAGAGGCCCCTATAGAGCATATTAGCACATCTCCAGTTGTAAACCAATACATCTGAAAACAGATGTACCAAGACAAATCCACTGGAAGGGCTTCACCCCAAGTTTTCAGTCCAGAATCATTCCCACCTCATTTAATTTTTTTTTCACTTTGCAGCCTGAACGAGATCTCTGAATAACTTGGAAAGTTTGCCCAGTGTAGTGCAAGCCAGATTTAAAGGCTCTATTTTTACTGTCCCTGGGAATCTAGTCAGATGTGGGTATCATATCAGAAACTTTCTGTCCGTTAAGTGCACTTGCTGCACCTGTTGTCGTCTGACATCCACCAAACAGCATGAAGAAGTACCAATTAATATGCAAATACAAATGCAAATTGGCAGCAGCCTTCCAGCTCATGACGTATTGCCGGCGTGACCCTGAAGTCTCCCAGCCCTGCTCTGGAGGGAACAGATTGTTAGAACGAGTCCTGGGCAAAGGCAGCCTAGTCCTTGAATCACCAGCAGGGCCTCTCTGATTTATATTGTCCTCTGCTCCCATTGTGCATCTAAGGATGATTTATTGTTGAACTGCTTGAAATGAACGAAGTAATCAGGGCAGGGAAGTCACAGGAGATGTCTCTTTTTGACATTAAGGCTGCCACTGTTCCCCGTTTCAGCTCTCTCGTTCACTGTAGGTGACTCTAGGCAGGTGAGGACAGGTGCTAGTGGGTGCATATTGCTTAGGAATGCTTTCTGTACCCATGTCTTACATTTTCATCACTCCAAAGAGCTCCAGATAACTTATACAGTTTTCCCACCTTCCATTTTATCCATCTTCCATTTTATCCTCACAAGAACCCTCTAGCGATCGCGCTAGAAAGATGCTACACTTCCGGGTGTTTAGCGAACATTTAGCGCAACGCCGGGATGCTCCGCGGGTGTGTGGATTCAGCCCAGGTTAGGCTGAGAGAGAGACTGGCCCAGGATTACCCAAGAAGCTTCATAGCAAAGGGAGGATTTGAACCAGGGTGTCCCCTAGGCCCAATCTGTAACAATACTGTGCAATATCTGTAGAAAACTTTCAGTGTTCACATATATTATCATAGTAACCCTTATGAAAACCCTGATAAAACAGGCCAAGAAAATTTAGGATTCCTGAAGCAGAGGCACTTGCCACTGAGAGAATCAAGAGACAACATAACTCTTTCCTTGACCATTAGTTCTTCTCTAGCCAGCCCCCCAGCCATTTTTAACATTCTTCCTGACTAGCTTTGACATTTGCCCACTTCAAGTGAGCTATCCCCCACAAGTCCAGCCCTCCCACTCTTGAGTCCAGGCCAGCTGGAGAACTGTGGCAGGCAGAAATACCATAGAGTTTAGGGGAAGTCCAGAGAGGTGGCTGGTGGGCTGACATCACATCCAGGTTTTTGCCCAGATATGATGACATATCATGCAATATCATGTTCTCCACTTGCCCTGCCCTGCCCTGCCCTGCCAGCTTCTGTGGGTGCTGGCAGTAGCTGGCTACATTATCCCCCCACTCCACTGCCCCTAAAACCCCAGAAGGGGTTTACATTATTTATAGTCTGCCTTTCTTACTGAGACTCAAGTAGGGTTACACAGTGTGTACCCTCTATCCTGTCCATGGACACAGCTCCATAAGTCAGCCAAGCTCGCTGGGTTCCCCAAGGCAGCCATCTTTGATTAGAAGTGTGTTTCAGTTGCAAGGGCAATGAAGCCTTTGCTCCCTTCTTGTCTTGGCCTACCTCCACCACTCCCCATTGAGAGCAACACTATCTTGCTTTTCCTGAGCCTGCCTGCTTCTTTATTGGTGTGTTGAAGGAAGTTACACACCACTAAACTTATGAGCCCACAGTGCTGTGACTCTGGGCGAAGCTACAAGTGACAAATGACACTTGAACGGCAAGTGTATTTCTCCCTGTTCACTTGCGCTCCACTCAATCCACTTGCTGTTCAAGTGTCATTCATCACTTGTGGCTTGGCCCTCTGTGACACAACTCACCCACCCCCAGCAGCACAAGTCTAACTGTCTGGCCATTCTGTGCAAAGAAGATGGAATTTTCTGTCCATTCCTGTACCCCTTTCTGCCCCTTGGAAAGCAGGGTTGCTAAAAAAAAAACCTGGAGAAAAATGTCCTGTCCCTTTAACACAGGCCTGCTGTCTGGAAATGGGCACTTGAAGCTTTTCATGGCATGGAGGTAAATAGGAGCCTATTACGCCTCTCTTAGGGGACAGGACTGTCAGTTGGGGGGAGCTGAAATGATAAAGAACAAGTGGGTCAAATTGCTCCTCCATCTTCTTCTGCAAGCAGAGGTCCACTGGCAATTTCCTTCCCTTCTGCCTCCTCACCACTGTCCACCAACCCACATGGCTGTTCCTCCACATGCATCCCCCAATCCCCCAATCCTGGGTCGAATCCACATTACTCATTCTAAGTCGCATGTTCCCCGCATTCCCCACGCAATCCCGAGTGCCGGTCACATTACCTCATTAAACAGACGCATTTCATTCGCATTTCTCCCGAATATGTGGTCACAGGTTTTCAACGGGAGTTTCACGGTGGCCGTGAACGGGCCAATGCGCAATTTACGCGGTTTTTTTAAAAACCACCACCCCTTCCTGTCTCTCCAGCCGTTCCGAGAGTTCCTATTGGCTGATTCAACTTGCAAGTGCTCCGTAGTCTGCAAAAGACTGTTTTTGACTTCATAGCATTGGATTTATTGATTATGCTGTTTCTGAATCAAATCTGGTAGTTTGAAAAATCATTTTGGAGTGAATCCATCCTCAGAACGGACTCGCGAAACTTCCTTTTTAATTGTTTTTTATTTTTTTTATTTTATATTACTGTAATATCGAAATTACGAAATATTGAAATGACACTCCAAGGAAGTGAAACTTCAGTAAAATTCAGGCACTGAACTGTCCTGCATAGGAAATGCCCATGAAAGCTTCCCACATGCTTCGAAATTTCCAAAAAAGAAACGGGAGAGAGCCATCAGTGCTGTCAGTGGGGGAAAGAGAGGCATCATTATCTTCAATGATGTTTCTTTATAAGGCAAGATCGAAATAATGGAAAAGTGCGCTCAAAAAATTTTTAAAAATGGGCGGGAAGAAAAGGTCTCGCCCAAAAAAGCGGTTTTTGAGCGGCCGTGTGACCGGAGGGACGCGTGAGAAAGACGGATTGGAAGCAGGAATGTGAACGAAAAGGAAAAAATCGCGGATTGGAGGCAAACGGAAGATATCTGATAAACATGCGGGTAATGGGTAAATGTGGATTCGACCCTGGGATGGATCATTCCAGCCGTCAGAAGCAGCTGCAGAAAGAAGAGAAATACAGGAAGGCTTCCAAGCATAGCTAACTGGATACTGCCTAGTATGAGCACATGCTTTGTCTGCAGGAGGTCTCAGGCGAAAGCCTTGATACCTTTAGTCAGAAAAGGTCTCTGTTAGCTAGCCTAGGAAAGACCCGCTGCCCCAGCCTGAGTCTTTAGAGAGCTACTTGCAGTCAGAGCAGGAAGAACCAATGGTTTGACACAGTAGAAGGCCGCTTTTGTATGTTAATATGACACAAAAATGCCATCTGGGGTCCAAAAACTGCAGTGGTCCCATCGCGCGTGCAAGCCACCACCTGACGTCACAGTACTCAAGTGAAGAGCGCGTCCATGCATGAACCAGCTCTCAAAAGAAGCAGCTCCGTCTAACTGCTATGCTATGGCCCAGCTGCACAGAACTGCCATTTGCTGCTTTCATCTTGCGTACGAAATCCCTCATGCCCTAAAAAAGCACAGCTGAGCAGCAAAGGTGCAAGAGGCTTCCCCTCCTTCTCCCTTTAATTGTAGTGACTTCAGAGCGCATTGCAGCTGACACGGATTTGTAGCCGTCTCCATGGTAACGAAGCTGGGCGAATTGTACATGAAGCATGTTCATTGTTAAGTTTCTAATTTCAGAAGAGCCCACTGGCTTCCTCATTGCTCTCTAGAGGAAGATCAGGACTGCCCACTCTCAGCCTTACTCCCCCTCTTTCCCTTCCCCCCACTGTTCTTCTTCTCTGAGACTTCAGCCCCAATCTAGTACAGAGCTAGGACAACAACGTAACATGTTCAGAGCAGTGGAGTTAATTAGACAGAACCCTTAAAACTCAGACATTAGGTTTTTCTATCCTGGAATGTAGTCTGAAACAAAAACAGTTTTGAAGGATTTCACAGTGGCTCCATTTGAATTAGGGAGTAGGCGACTGCTGGGCGCCTATTGGCTACTGTCTATAATGTCCCGAACACATTATGCTCCAATCTCTGGAAAGTTTGGCTACTTTTTTTTAAAGTCAGTGAATTGTTTGGGAGTGAGGATGAGGAGGAAGGGATGGATTAATGTATTTGTGCATATATGCACATGTGATTTTTTTTAAAAAATAAAAAGTTGAAGAGCATGTCTGCAAGACAAGACAAAACTAAGAGCTAATACTTTTTATCATGGAAGCAGTTTGCCAGACCAGCATTTTGATTTATTGGTATGGATACCTCTAAGGGCCAGACTAGAAGTAATGGTAACAGCCATGTTTGTTAACTCATGTCTCATTTACATATAAAATATATGGGGGGGTCCTGCTTTTAACATCAAAATGTGATGAGGGTTTAACCCTCTCCCTGTCTAAGCTTGTCTGCTTTAGGACCTTTTATCTCAGAGCAGATTTCA
Organism: Eublepharis macularius; assembly: GCF_028583425.1. NCBI lineage: Eukaryota > Metazoa > Chordata > Lepidosauria > Squamata > Eublepharidae > Eublepharis > Eublepharis macularius. Next base: position 219,178,548 of record NC_072790.1, read on the forward strand.
ACTCAGAAAGACTATCTGAGGTTAGGAAAATCACACAGTTAAAAGTTCATGCCACAGTCACAGTCTGAATTGGAAACTTCCATATCTGTTTCCAAGAAAAAGTAAATGAAATCTCTGCCAGTCTCTTTGCTCCTAAATTGCCCCTAAATCCATATTTTAAAGCCCTTTACATTTCTCCTCCTCACTATTTCAACCCCAAAATTCAACTTCTCTTTTTCCTTGTGCAAATCAAATGTGATCATTCTTCCTTTCTCAAATGGTGGAGGAAGCAACGAGGGGCTCGGCCATACTAGACTTGATAACAACAAACAAAAGAATTGGTTGATGAGGTAAAGGTGGTGGAAATCTTAGGGAGAAGTGATTACATCCTCCTAGAATTCCTTTTGCTGTGGGATAACAAAGGAGTTTATAGCCAAACAGACGTGTTAGATTTTAGCAGGGCAAACTTTAATGATCAGAGTTACTCCATGGACAAGAATACTGGAAGGGAACGGAGCGAGTGAAGGGTGGGCTGTCCTAAAAGAAGAGCTCTTGTAAGCTCAAGCTATCACCATTCCAGCAGGACGGAAATGTGGTAGAGGATCTAAGAAGCCAACGTGGATGAACAGAGAGCTCTGTGATGAGCTAAGGAAGAAAAAGGAGATATTCAAAAAATGGAGGGAATTCATCTAAAGAAGAGTACCTAGAGATAGCTAGGCAGTGTAGGGCAGCCATCAGAGAGGCCAAAGCTCAGAATAAGCTGAGACTGGCCAGGGGAGCTCATCACAACAAAAAAAGTTCTTCAGATACACGAGTTGCAAATGGAAGATAAAGGGGGCAATACTCCCGTTGCTTGATAGAGGACAATTTCCTGTTGAAATTGTGCTTTCAATTGAAATTCATAAGCATAAGCACAATTTCAACAGGAAAGAAGAAACTTTAAGAATGAATAGAGCATGGTTTCCAGTCCTGAAAAACACCAGGCTAATAAAATACTCTACACCCTACAATAGCCCTGCAGAGAAGATTAGCATATCAAGCACCAATCCATATGCAAAAGAACCTCCTCAGGATACAGTGAAGCCTCCCTCCATTAGCATTCCACACCCTAGGAAACTCTTACAGGATAACTCAGCCCAAACCCACCTTCCTGAGTAGATATAAATTACCTGCCAACATCTTCTCCACACTGTGACACTGAGAGATCTCTGTTTTTTGGTGCTACGCCTCTGAAGATGCCAGTCACAGCTGCTGGCGAAACCTCAGGAACTACAATGCCAAGACCACAGCTATACAGCCCAGAAAATCCACAACAACCATAAACTTCTCTCTGTCTGGAGATCGGGGGCAGGGCCACCAGCCATGTGACCATTTTTGCCGAGGGTGATTTAAACTTTAAAAAACTCCCCCCTTGTTCCAGCTGACCCCAAATGACATCATTGTGTGGTCCTGGGAACATGCGTGCACTAGGCACATGCACGTGTGGTGCCAGGGGCACCACCTCCCACCAGGAGTTGCCCCCTGTGCTAGCAACCCACTGAGTTCCACCACCTCTTTTCCCAGAAAAAAAGCCCTGGTAGTAGGCAAGGCATGGCTTTGAGGCTGTTGGTTGACATGGGCAGAGAAGTTGTAGAGAAGCACCTTAGTACACTGGATGTGTACAAATCCCCTGGTCCAGATGGGGTACACCCAAGAGCGCTTAAAGAACTTTCAAAAGAGCTTGCAGACCTTTTATCAATCATCTTCCAGGCCTCTTGGAGTACAGATGTTGTGCTGGAAGAGGGCAAATGTCATCCCAATGTTCAAGAAAGGGAAAAAGGATGATCCTAGGAACTACAGGCCGGTCAGCCTGACCTCTGTCCCATAGAAGACACTGGAGCAGATATTAAAGGCATCAATCTGCAAGTATATGATGGACAACATGGTGATACAAGGAAGTCAGCATGGATTTGTCCCCAACAGGTCCTACCAGAGCAACCTCGTCTCCTACGACCGAGGCTTACTGGATCGTGGAAATACTGTCCATGTAGTTTATCTGGATTTTGGCAAAGCTTTTGACAAGGTCCCTCATGATATTCTGATGGGTAAACTGAAGGATTGTAGACTGGAATCTAGGATGGTTAGATGGATATGGAACTGGTTGGATAACTGCACCCAAAGAGTAGTTTTCAATGACATCTCATCTGATTGGAGGGAAGTGTCCAGTGGAGTGCCATGGGGCTTGGTCCTGGGCAGGTTATTTGATAAATAATCTGGATGATGGTGTGAAGGGATTACTCATTCAATTTGCAGATAACACCAAACTCCGAGGAGTTGCAAACACCCTTAAAGATAGAGATAGAATACAATGAGGACTGAACACAATGGAAAAGTGGGCAGATTTGAATAAGATGCCATTTAACATGGAGAAGTGCCAGGTTCTCCACCTAGGTAACAAAAATACAAAGCATGCATACTAGATGAGAGATACACTTCTGGGTAACCGTGTGCGTGCCAACCGACGAAAGGCATGCTAGGGAGATATAACTGTACCAGAAAATATAGTGTCTCCCTGCTATAATCAAAATCTTCCAAGCTATACACACAGCATATGTAAACCATTTTTAATATAAAGTGCTAACAGTGATTGGAATTCAGAATCTGGATGTCATTTATTGATTGGATTATTTATTGACTGATTGGAGTATTTATATATTGACTGAATATATTGTTGTATTTAATGTATTGATTGGGAGCACTTTGCACTTTGTTGACTGTTAGCACTTTATATTAAAAATGGTTTACATATGCTGTGTGTATAGCTTGGGAGATTTTGATTATAGCAGGGAGACACTTTATTTTCTAGCAGTGTGTGTGAACAAGATCTTGAGATATGGATGGGAAGTTAAATTTGAGCAGTCAGTGTGATGCAGCAGCAAAAAAGGCAAACACAATCTTGGGGTGTACTAACAAAGGCATAACATCCAAATTACAGCATGTCATTGTCCCACTGTATACCACATTGGTCAGGATCCACCTGGAGTATTGTCTGCAGTTCTGGAGGATGTGGACAAATTGGAATGGGCACAGAGGAGAGCAATCAGGGTGATCAGGGGCCTGGAGACCAAGCCTTTTGAAGAAAGGCTGAGGGACTTGGGAATGTTCCGTTTGGAGAAGAAGAGATTGAGAGGAGACATGATCACTCTCTTTAAGTACTTAAAGGGCTGCCACTTAGGGGAGAGAAGTAAGCTTTTTCTGTTGGCAACAGAGGCTAGGACTCAATGGGTTTAAACTACAGTAGAGAAGGTACCAGCTGAACATTAGGAAAAACCTCTTGACTTTAAGAGTAGTTCAGCAGTGGAACTGGCTGCCTGGGGATGTGTTGGGTTCCCCCTCATTGGCAGTCTTCAAGGAGCAGCTGGACGAATATTTGGGGATGCTTTAGGCTGCTCCTGAAATGGGCAGGGGGGTGGACTAGATAGTTTGCAAGACCCCTTCTGACTCTATGATTCTATGATAATTTATTTTCATACCATTTTCTCTTTCCTTGAAACTTTTGTTGTTTTTGTTAAAGTTTTCAATGTTATTTGTATATCAAGAAATCAGCATTATAAATATGCAAACTGGAGACCTACAAGGGATTTGTCATCTTAGTGAAGATTTTGCTTGGAAATCCATAAAAAAATAACAGACTGAGAGGGAATGAAAAGATCCAGGGCTCACATTTGATCAAGTAGAATCTGGGTGCTCTCTGAAATGAGGAAAGTGGCTGAGAAATTCATGGAAATAATGGTCTATACCTTTACAATAATACACTCAATTGGACGGGAAATTGGATTTAATGACTTCCAGCCAATTATCATTTCCAAGATTTTGGGAGGATCTTGCTGTGAGGTTTTTGGCTTGGATACTGAGTCAATCCTGGCCAAAATACCAGCTGCCGAGGAGCCCTGGTAGTGGGCACAGTCTTTCTTGGCAGCTACTGACTATAGTATAAACTAGAGTCCAAATATCTCATAGCATGTACTGTTAACCCCTCGCAGGGAAGTGGAATCCAGGTATAATATCCTAGCCATACCCCCATGGCTGAAGAATAATAATACAAAATCCTAGGTGAAAGCATCAAATCTTCAGCTGGTGAAACAGGATTCCAAGATGTTTCCAATCCATTTAGCAATAAATATATTCTGCCTGAGGGACATGAGGGACAGACACCTCTATGTCCTCTGCCAAGACACTTAGTGGTGGTTTGTGTGCTCGTATCATGATAATGGAATACTCAGCGCTTCCATTTTCTAGCTCTAATGGAGGAAAGAGCATGGAGGACGATTGTAAAAGACTGGATTCACGTAAGCCAAGCCATTCCCTCTATGACGCTAAGCATTGCCTAGTTGTAGTCTGTAGCTATTCATTGTGTCATTAGTGAATTTGGAGAGAGATAGATCAGAGTGAAATCAAAAAGAGTCCAATAGCACCTTTAAGACTAACCAACTTTATTGTAGCATAAGCTTTCGAGAATCACAGTTCTCTTCGTCAGATGCATGGAGATCAAAAAGAAACTGGTCAGATATATAGGTGGAGAGGGGAGGGGAGAAGCTTCTGATATGGAGATCAGTTTGCTTCTGTTAAGGAAGTAAGTTACTTCTGATAAGGAGATAACCATTCATAGTCTCTATTCAATCCCAGCCTGACTGAGTCAAATGACTGACTGGACTCTTTTTGATTTTGCTACTACAGACTAACACGGCTAACTCCTCTAGATCAGAGTGAGAGATCCAAATATCTGACCTTTGCCATATCAGTCACCCAATGATGGAGCATATTCAGACTGGTGCTTAAATTTATGTTGGGCTGCACTGATTGCTTCTAGTGAGACAGGAAGCTTTGGGGTACCCAAAATATTCTCTGAAATTACCACCACCACCCCCCATTTTACCCTTTCTGTGCTGGCAGTTCTTTGCCTCTTTGGATGGCTGCATCATTGCCTTCCGCTGAGGGCTTTCTTCATCCTCACAATGCAATCCCAGCCAATCAGGGACCACACTGTGACTGTGTCGCCATCCCAAACAGCCAATCCAATTTGACATTCTGCCATCGCTGACAGCCAAAGTAAACAATTCATCGCAACCCTCAAAATATCCAAAAGTGGGATCCCTTTTCATTGCCTGCAGACTGAACTATGAAGTCTGTAGATTTATGGAATCTCAAGCTCTCTGATGCCCCTTATTAATTTATACTTTTCCTGTGGTTTTCAGCTTTTGTTTTGAGCAAGTTTGCAAAACCTCAGTTTTGTGCGTGTGTGATTAAGTGATAGTTCACATCATTCTTGAGAAGGTTCAAGTTTGGTGACAATAATTTAGAAACAATTATAACACAGCTCATTAAGACAGGTGATATGCAAGCATACCTCAGCTCATTTGATCACAAATTGCGAGTAACACAGTCAAAGACTTTCTTTGAACACTACGAGTCATTTGAAAATATATTGCAACTAAGCATTTCTGCACGCGTGCATTCCCTAGCACTTCGGTGGGTTAGCCAGGAAAATTTGAAGTGGAAAATTTTCCAATTCAAATTTAAATAAATAATTTATATATTTAAATAATGTTAGACAAATTTCAATATCACTAGCAAAAGAAGGCAAATACACCATGTACAAGCCTGGACCATATACAAGCACTGGGGTTGTTTGATGCTTCATAACCATATTTAGTCCAACTTACATGATTTTATGTATTTATTTATTTACTAGCAGTTAAGCCTGTTGTAGGAAAAAATACAATGGCTCTAAGGGGAGAGCAGGCAGGTGGGCATTCCCTCCTCCTACGTCACTGATCCCAGCTGAATGAAGGCAAGGGGCTGGTGTGGCCACCTCCTCTGCACCTGATCCCGGCCGAGTGAAGAGAGGGCGGACATTGCTCCCTGCTCTGCGCCTGACCCCAGCTGGGTGATGGTGAGTAGGCATTGCCTCCTGCTCCGCACCCGATCCTGGCTGGATGAAGGAGGATGGGCATTGCCACCTGCTCCACTCCTGATCCTGGCCAGGTGAAGGGGAGGGCCTTGTCACCTGCTCCACTCCTGATCCCAGCTGGTTGAATGTGGGGGGGTGGGCATTGCCACCTGCTCCCCTCCTGATCCCAGCTGGATGAAGGCGGGGAGCGGGCATTGCCACCTACTCCGCTCCTGATTCCAGCTGTGTGAAGGTGGGGGATGGGCCTTGCCACCTGCTTTGCTCCTGATCCCTACTGGATGACGGCAGGGGGCGGGCATTGCCACCTGCTCCACTCCTGATCCCAGCTAGGTGAAGACAGGGGGCGGGCATTGGCTCCTCTCTGCTCCTGTTCCCAGCTTGGTGAAGATGTGGAGTGGGCATTGCCACCTGCTTCACTCCTGATCCCAGCTGGGTGAAGGCAGAGGGCAGGCATTGCCACTGGCTCTGTTCCTGATTTCGGCCTGGACTTCCTACCGTGGCACACTCTCTGGAGGTCTGGCTGCCTCATCTGGGCTTCCCTCCCCAGCAATGCCGTCTGGAGGTGCACCAGGGTAGGAAGTGAGTTGTCTTGAATACGCTTAGTCTTTTATATAGTAGGATTATTTGTATTTAAATTATTTATAGTCCACCTTTCTCACTGAGACTCAAGGCAGATTACACAGTATAAATCAATATGATCATTTGCTGGAACATTTAATAAATAATACAATAGGATATGGATTGTTGAAATTTGAAAATATGCAGAAATCCAATACAGAACTGATGCAACACAGAAAGAACACATAAGCAATTTGACACATATTAAACTATGCAAAAATTATCCAACAGGGGCATAATTAGAGCAACAGACAGTACGCAGTAGCATAGTCTGCAGTGCATATCTCTTTACCAAAGCATCTTTCTCAACCATTTCTTACAGTACAGACATCCTACCTGCATAAAAAAGCCCCCCGGATAATACAGTTTTGCATAGTTTGCAGAAAGACAGGCATGTGGGAGCTTTCCTGACCTCTTCTGGCAGACCATCCATAAGTTGGACCACCACAGAGAATGTGAGTGTTGCAGGCAGCTGTTGATTTAGCTCAACTGCAGAGTGGTATCTGCAGAAGACCCTGTTCACATGAGTGAAGCTGTCATAGGGGAACATAAGGAGGGACATGGTCCTGTAGATATGAGGGACCAAGACCATGAAGGGCTTTGTATATGATAGCTGAAACCTTGAATTGAGCCCAGTAACTGATGGTAAACCAATGAAGTGACTGTAGAATTGGAGTAATATGCATACTCCACCTAGCTGTTTACCATGTTGTGGTTCCAGGTGAAGAAAGTGTGCCACACTAAGAGAAAATGAAGAAGAGAGGCAATTGGTGCAAAGAGAAGACTCTCTAATATATAAACGGCAAGTTATGTTGCTGATGACTCCCTTTTTATCCTGGCACAGCTGCAGTGAGTCATTTGCAGAAGCCCGGAGCAACAGTGGCCACAGAGGGGGCGGGGAGGCCCAGTGCGCCAGCACGGCCCTCTGGAGGGCTACGCCACAGTGCCGCAGCCTTGACATAAGAACATAAGAACATAAGCAAAGCCATGTTGGATCAGGCCAGTGGCCCATCCAGTCCAACATTCTGTCACACACAGTGGCTAGAAATCCAGTGCCATCTAAAGGACTGTCAGTGAGGCCAGGACACCAGAAGCCCTCCCACTGCCTTCCTTCCAGCACCAAGACAAATAACAGATAAGCCCGCAGCCTCACCGCACCCCTCCCAAGCCCATTGTTTACACAACGGGCTGGGTTGCTAGTCTTTAATAATTGTACAAACCCCTACGCGTTTCACATGCGACTTCGTCAGCAAGGAGAGCGATTGGGTCAGATTGAGTGGAAAAGCCGGCTGGACCCAGCACACTATTTGAATGGGAACAGTTTCATAGAGTTACAATTGAGCTAACAGAATGTTTGGATATTGAGTTAAACTTTATAACAGAAAACAGTGAACTATTCAGTAGTGTGCTGACATGCTAAACATTATGGCCAATTAAGTGTGGACAAAATTAGACGCATTGAAACAATAACTATATCCTTGAAATATGGCCTACAATATATGAATTATTATATCCAATTTTGTGTATTGTTTTACGTATTAAATATTCTCATCCTAGACATTTGAGTGACACCTTATCTCAAAAAGTATTTCATTCATTCCAAAAGAGAAAATATTTCTTGTGTGTGTTTTTTTTCCAGTATTTTCTAAACTTTCCATTTTTCCCCATTGGAAAAATTGGGGTGGGGTGGGGTGGGGTGGGGTGGAGTTCTTTGGAGGAAAACACAGTTATCCTAACATGGGGGTGCATTTCCAGGTCTTCATATTTCCAGTACTCTTCCATTGCCTTTAAGCCATATGATGATATTCTTTATCCAGAGACAGACTTCCTCTACTGTTATGGGCAATGAAAATTATTTCTCCCTGTGGCCTTTCTGCCTACAGGCCAGTAGCTTTAAGAGAAACATTTTGCATGACTTCAAAGATTATAAAGGAAGCAACTCACATGTATGATGAGCAAGTACTGAACAAGGGTGCCCTTTCAGTCAATGGGCTTAGACTGGCATAACTCTTTTTAGGATTGCACTGAAATTGTCACAAAGGAATGAACGGACCTACATGTGTAGCTCTTGTTTTCTTTGAGAGCCTCTCTGGGCTGGGGTGGAGAGGGAAGCCAAAGCAATCCTAGAAAAAGAGCCTCCCCACCCCCGTCATGTACTCCTCACCTAGTGGAGGGCCAAAGAGCTGGCTGGAGGAATCCAAGATCATGATCCTCCTTATACCTAAGCTGGCAGGGCAAAGCCAAAGCCATGCTTCTCGCCAGCCATACCATTGGGCGTGGGGCTCTGGGACAGATAGCCCAGCAATGGCCCACCACTATATTTTTCAGTAAAGTAAATGGCCAATCCACCTCTGCTCTATGGCTGCCCATTTCCTTGTGGAATCTCATGACTACCTGGGACATGTGACACATGGCCTCTTGGGGGGTGTTTAGCAAATCAAGCCCTTTCATATAACTTATTGGACACTTTAAGGTCAAGGGTGCTCAAACACAAGGCCATAATTAAAAAATTTATTTAACCATGTTCCCTTGCTGGCAGAGGTGGGTGATTGATATGTCTGCTGATGCCATTTCTGGGTGAGCGTTTTGCCTCACGCTTCAGTCCCTGATGACTGACTTTTGAAGAGTCTTTTTCTCTTCCGACATGGATTTTCTTCTTTTCTCCCCTGCAGCTTTAAATTGTGCGAGCTTTCATTCTTAGAGATGAACCGAGTATTCACAGTGAACTTCAAATTCAATTAATTTCACAAAGCTTTACAGTACACACACCAGAATGCCAACACATGCCTCTCAGTGTTCAAACTGGGCTCAGTTTAATGGAGGAGGACTGTTAAACTGGGATGTTGGCTTTGATGGGATTAGAAAAAAGATTTAAAACCAAGAGCCTCAGCTCATTATGTTTGTGGACCATGCTGCATAGCTGTTGTGCTAGCACTAAGTCACTTTTTTATAAAACGTTACTGTGACTGGCAGGTCCAGCTCTGTGTAAAAAATTCTTAAGTGTTGTCTTGGTGGCACCCTCTCAGAAGGCAGATGTTGCGCTGAGTAGCCATATTTGGGCTGGCTGTACCTCAGCTTGGCACTACCTAATTTTTTTAAGGCATTTTAGCCCGCCTTTCTCTCACAAAGGACTCAAGGCAGGGTGTAAATAAATAAATGAAAGTAGTCACAAAAAGCCATACTGTTTCCAATACTATTCCACTATGAAATACCAAGTGCAGTTAGAAAGTATACAGCAAAGTGACTTGCCAAACACCCTCCTGAACGGTTCAGCCTTACACTGTTTCCTAAAACTCAGAAAAGTGTGCTGGGGTGTGTGTTTGTGCATTCCATGATGCAGCGTCACAACTGAAGAAGTTCATTATTGAGCCCTTCCACAAGCCATCGTTTCTCCCTCACAACTTTCGTTCACCTTTTGCTGCTTCCTTACTATTGGTTTCAATGCCTGTGACTGCAAACCCGTGTCCCTTAAAATCCAAGTGCATATGAGGTGGAGTGGCTGGCCTATGACAGCTCTGTAAAAATGCTAATTTTATATCGGCTATTCCACCTCACACTTTAAATAAGCTCCTTCCTTGCTTACATCCCCAAGTGCTTTACAAGCAAATGAAGGGATGTTAAAAAATAAAAATGGAAAAGCCATAGCATATAAACATGTCTTTAGCTTTGATTTACGGCTGCTGAGGTGCTCTGAGGTATAAGATAAACTTCTAGACGTACTACTGCTAAGCAGATGCCTGTTAGACAAGGCTCAGGTGAAAATGGTCTGTACTGAATTAGGTGGAGGAGAGAATGACATAGTCGCCAGTTTCATACCAATCAGGAATGGGACCATGGCTCAGTGATAGAGCATCTGCATGCCATGCAGAAGGTCCCAGGTTCAATCCCCAGTGTCTCCAGTTAAAAGGGACCAGTAAGTATGTGATGTGAAAGACCTCTGCATGAGACCCCAGAAATCTGCCAGTCAATAGACGACTGACTTTGATAGACTAATAATCTGACTCAGTATAAGGAAGTTTCATGTATCTCATGTACAGAATCAGACAAAAACCTTTGGGAGAAGGAAAGACTTCATTCTTATGGCAAACAGTTAATAGGCAATGCCCCAAAGCATCTTTAGTGGAACCATGGGCTATAGGAATTTATAAGAACCCATACAATTAGAGAAAGAAGGTCATTCACTATTACATGAAGTGAAAGTAAAGAAGGCTTGTAATTAGCCACTCACCTGGTCACTTAATGGTAAGCAAGATTTTCCACCAGGTGAACAGGCAGGGAAATTATGCAAAACTTGATTATTTTAGGCCAGATATGGGAATGTTTGGACAGGCTGCCCCGTCAAAGCTTTTGCAAGCTAATAACTTTCTTGAACTGGTTTTTTTTTTTTGCAAAGCTGGAAATAACTGAGAGCATGACTTTTTAATACTTAGCCTCATTCAAAGATTATGGTTTGGGAGTTTCTGTGATGCTCTGCATAAAATTTGGGCATGGGATGCCTGAAACTTCCAGTCTGAGATTCTAGGGTTATTTCAAAAGTAATTTTATCTACACTACAATGTTCCAAGCCCACTTACATGGACTAATAGCTTTAGCAGGCTAAGAACTCGTTCTTACTTGACATGCAATGCCTGGGTCCTGTGCAGAAAACAATCTTGTAAGAACAGGCCCTATTGTTTGGTTTGCATTCTGCTGGACTGCTGCTTGTTGTTAGGAGTTAAATTTCATGTCAACTTTCAAAAAATGGAAATCATATATTTAAAAAAATTCTTGTGATCAGCATGTCTTGGCTACATACATACCAAATTTTAGTTTTTTATCTGCTGAGGACGTAACTTACAAGTAATTCAGTGAAGCTCAAACATTATTGAGTGAGTAACAGTACAATTCTTAGCAAAGTTACCAACCTCCTGAGCCTATTGAATTCAGTGGGCAAAGAAAAATACAACTCTGTTTAGAATTACACAGTAAGTGAAAAATAAGAAAGGAAGGAGGCATTGTATGGTTGAAGAACACCAGTCCTCATGCCCTTGTGATATGGCAACTCAACTGGGGTGCCACCTGAGTTTACCTCTCGCTTTCATCTCTCACTACTCCCATGCCAGAGTAGGGAATGCTCCTTCCTTGCTCATTCCCACTGCATCTTTAAGCTGTGTGGCATGCTGCGTATGGTCAGTAGGGCTTCCTGAATATGAAAGCCGAGGAAGACCTATTGAGCATGTGAGGAAGGAAGCAGAGTTAGCTGCTCATGGGCAAAAATTGAAGGCTGGAGGCTGAAGCTGGAGGCAGAAGACTGAGGTGAGGCAGCGTCAAGGCTGGTGTGGCAATTGAGGTGGAGTCAGAGTGCCGCCCCCTTTCAAGGCCACCACTTCACCTTGCCTCATCATCGAGGCAACTCCGCTCTTGACAAGAGCCAGTTCTCCATTGATCTGAGGAAAATGATGATGTACTGTGGAAGAGGTGGACCCTTGTGTGTTTTGTTGCCCAGCCTTTTCAAGCTGCATAGGTTAAATCTGAGGATTGTGTTTCTTATTCTAGTCTGGCCGATCCTGATTTTTCAATCCTTGACATATCTTCTAAAGAAATCTCTCTCTTTCTTTCATTCATGCTTTTGTGTATTTGCTGAGCAGTTAGCAGTTCCCATCCCTCAGGGGGGAAAAAAAGCATTTTGACTGAACCCTAGGCAACTTTAGCCAGCAGCCGCCAGTCAGATCTTGACACAATCAAGGCTGTGAAGATAAAGAATTGAACTGAAGGAAAGAGATGAAAAATGACTCTTCAACATCTATTCTAAGATCCCATTTCATCTGGACATTTTTATCTTTGTCTTGTGTGAGCTGTACCAGTTTCAGGCTCCCCTCTTCTTCTCAAACACACATTCTTCCACACAAAACATGGGGATATCCTCTTCAGAGAGGACAAATGGCTGGCCAGGGACATTGATCCTGGACTTCACTTGAGTCATAGGCACATGTGTCATATCCAGGACTTGTGAGAGACAATGAGTATTCTTCACATTTCTCCCCATTGATCATATTTCAGAAGAACAGTGGGCTGTGAAAGTGGTTTCCTGTGCTCTGATAGAATATCCAGGTTGCATCTCTCAAGGTTATTTCAGATGTGGGCAGAGCATAAACCACAGTCACACTTTCACTCAAGAATTCAATTTTATCAAAGAGGGAAGGGGGGAAAGCACACGCCAGAAATTTGTTTCAACAGGTGGTAAAACAGGAGAGTCTGTCTAGGAACAGACAGGAACTTTTTGCTAGGGAAGTGTAGCTTAAAAATCCTTACTATCATATTTCTGCATTCCTGTTGGGTTCTTTAATTCTAATAATGTTGCAAGTTGAAGACTTATAAAAAAACAGCATAAACATTCTAGCCTTTAATTTCACAACAGAAGGGAATTTATTTATATCATATCCATTTTAATTGATAAGCTGCATTCTGATTTTTATCTTATTGGGTCTCACAACCATCCTATGGAGTAGGCCATGTTTATTCTCCTTAGGTGAATTAACCTTGTCAGCTTCCTATCAATCTTGAGCAATCTTCTGGCAATTGCAGCCTCTGCCTACCAACCACTGGTGATCAGGAGAAGGAAGCAGGCCTCCTTGAGATCGCCCACCACCAGCAGAGGCCAGGAGGCAGACCGGGGAAATGGGTACGGTGCCTGTGTCCCCTGCCAATAACAATGGCCGTTTTCACACTGCTTACTAGCCACAGAACATCATGCTGAGCTCCTGGAACGACAGCGTCTTCCTGGTGCAATTTTGCACAAGAACTGCCTTTCTCGCACAAAATCACGCCAGGAAGACGCAGTCATTCCGGGAGCTCGGCACAATGTTCCATGGCCAGTAAGCAGTGTGAAAATGGCCATTGTTTCCAAGGCAAAAATGCTATATTGAGGGTCACACCAGAAGTGACATTATAAGCAGGCACTATGTGGAGGGAACCCACCAACTCACCTCCTCCCACCAGTTGCCAGTAGGAACTTGGCAACCCTAGACTGTGTAATTCTCAAGGGCACATGGGACATTCATAGATGAGCATGGATTTGAAACACATCAGGTGGAACAATTCCATGACCAGCACCTCCAACACACACCCATTAGAACTAAACAAAGTAAGTCAAGAAGGGAGACTTTTGAAAGATTGTCTTCCTTTGTTTAGGATCCTCTATATCTGCATAATCATATTTTAAATATACACTGGTTTGAAACCAGTTCCTTCTCAATAGACTGTCATGGTGTAGTGGTAAGAGTGTCAGACTAGGATCCAGAAGACCCAGGTCCAGACCCCCACTATCATGGAAGCTTGTTTGGTGACCTTGGGCCAGTTACTTTCTGGCAATCTAACCACTCCCAGGGTGTTGTTATGAGGATAAAATGGAGGAGGAGAGAACAATGTTGTAGTCCCCTTTGTGGAGAAAAGTGGGGTATAAACAGGTGGCAGTATGCACCAGTACACAGTCCTGGCACCTCTTTCTACAGTACCAGCATCTCTTTCAGCTGGCAAGATTGAGCCCCAAAGATGGCGAACACCATGATTACCAGCACTTCTTTTTAAGAAAAAAAGCACTGGGTATCAACATCTAATTACATATAAAAAGATATTAAAGACTTAGGGAATGTACTTTTGGGTAGATACTGTTCATTCTTGGTTTAGAAATATCTAACCTCTTCATACCAATATGCCTCGGCTGGAAGCTATGTCTGTTAAACGGGTCTAGTTTGCAGCTATAGTGAAGATGCTTCCAGTATCTAATTCCCCAAACTCAAACATTTTCAGATTTTCTGAGTTCAGCCAGGGTGAAGCCAGGCGAGGCATTTTAAGTGTAGTGCAACTGGTAGGAACACACAGCTGCTGCATTTTCCGTGCCATGAATAGATGCTCAAATGACTTGTGCCACATCCTAGCAAAATAATGAGACAATCGCAAGGATTCCACTTTTACAGAAGGAAGGTAGAGGCAGCTGGGATGACTTCTTGCCCTTTTGCCTACTTATGAATAGAACAGCATCTCAAACAGCGGCATGTGAATTGGCGGCACAGCTTGTATATCGCTGCCATCACGTGGAGGTAGCTTCAGATCATTCTGTACGGAGGCTCATTGTTATTATACAGCCATTCAGAGCAGAGATGCTGATGAGGCTTGCAAAAACCATCCTCGGTATGAATTGCCACTATTTATAAGCTACTGTGTTATGCTTTGGGTTCTTACACTCGCTTTGCAATTAACTGGGAGTTGTATTTTAAAGAGGTGACTCATATGTATGTACACACAATTGCTTTTCATCAGTTCAAGTAGCTGAGGATCGTACCCGTCATTGATACAGGATTGATAACTTTTTTGTTTAATGTAGTTTATTTCTCTCAAATATTTATATACCGCTTCTGCATATAACTATATTTGTGGCAGTTTTTTACTGTTTTTAAAAATCTAACAAAAATCTAAAAATCTAACTAAATATCAGAGATAAAGCATAGCAGACAGAGAAATAATAAAACACATCAGTTTAAAACAGGATCAGATCTTCAATATTCTAATTACAGTGTTGAAAGATCTTGTAAAACTACAACCTTAAGACATACAACCATACAGGATAGCTAAAACTAACTTCAACGGGGTTAATTAAAAACATCTTTGCCTCCTAGCTAAAAGAATAACGATTCTGTAGTAGGCAAGCCTCTTTAGGGAGGATCTTCCTAAGCATGGTTGGCAGCAGCAAAAAGGCTCTGTCTCTGGTGGTGATTCCCTGGTGGTGATTCACCTAGCTTCAGAACACAGGGGCATGTGGAGCAGGGTCTCTGCTGCATCTGTTGACTTCAGCTAACTCAATGCAATCCTGTACTCTTTGAAGCCCACTGAAGTTAATGAGCTTAGAAAGGTGTCATTCTTCTTAGGATTGCACTATTAACCACTACACTGCCATAGCCAACAGAACTGCCAGGTTTCCTGCTAGGGAGGCCTTCCACCAGCTATCTGCTCTTCCCACTGATAATTTTTTTAAATTGCCAGCATCACATGGGGTGTGACATCACTTCCAGGGAAATCCAGAAGTGGTATCATGTTGCTCTAGGAATTTTACCGTATAGTTTCTGGTGATTGCTAGAGAGGCATGACATATCACACCATGTGCCCCACTGGTGCTCCCCCATCTCTCTGACCCCATTGGTGGGCAATCCTAGTAGCCAACTATGTGCATGTACCAGTTCCCTACATAAATCAATCACCCTGCCCACCCTAAGCTTTTCTTTGTGTTTTAATTTGGTGCATGCAATCCTCTTTCTACATCAGCTTCTCTTATAAAAATGTGATTTATTTATTTAGAAATAATGATCCTTGCTTTGCAAACACGCTCTAGGGTGCAGGCCAGAACTGAGTACAGCGCATTAAAAAATGTGTAAGCAAAAATTACTGACATCTATCGACACTGGCGTATTTAATGGCTAGCTAGTCCTGATGTTTAAGAGACGTTGTGAGATTGGCATCATTATAGAAGCGTCAATAGCAGGTCTTTAAAATTGTATTTAGATTTGTATATCTTTGCATGTATCGACACAGAAACCAAATGGCCCTGGTAGTTTATTATCACAATGCTGCTAATAAAGTGCCAAAAGAAGTATTTGCTGGTGTTTTGTTTAATTATGCCTTTTTTAAAAAGGTTATGACATTGCAAACAGTTTAAATGTAATGCATGTTTTAAAACAATGATAGATGTTTCACACAGTATAGACAGAGGGTGATAATTGTCATTTATTTACTTATTTGAATTTCTAGGCCACCCCATCTCAGAACCTTCATGATGGGTAATAAATTACAGTTAAAAACAAAAACAAAGCATAAAAAACTACAGAAGATTTCTCTTCTGGCTTAGCGTCAGGCTCTCAGAAGGAATCCCAAACAAATATGTTATTCAGAGCCAGCGGTGGGGGGCAGGGGGTGATATTGGAACTGAAGACTGGAGGAAATGTTTCCAGTTCAGGAACCCTGCAGCTGGAGTTGGGACCGAAAGGAGCTATAAATCGAAGCTGGGCCAGTTCCAAGTTTTGGTGGACCCGGATTGGAGAGTGCATAGGGCCCACAGAGTGTTGCTGAGATAAAAAATGGAGGGCAGGAGAATATGTCATAAGCTATTTTTGGTCCCTATTGAGGAGAAAAAGCAGGACATAAAGAGCTAAATAAACAAAAACTCACTAGACTAGTGAAGAGCAAACATCAAACTCTAAGGAACCTGATTCAGTCCCTAGTGCCCCTAATCCATACATATAATATATGTGTGAAGAGTCAGTGTGCATGGAAGAAGTCCAAACATGCTAGCCTTGCCTAGGACCAGGTGTGATGGACCTATTTCTTGCCTACCTACATTTGGCTAACGTGGGCACAGCATGTATGCAAATCCAAACTTGCCTTGGGCCATTTCTGCACTTCCTTATAGTGATGGCCTACTCACGGAACACTGGCGGCTTTCCCCCAGAAATCCAGATAGCTCTGTTTTCAAAACAGTTGCAGGCTGTTTGGTTTCTGTGAGAAAGTGCAGTCCCAGAAAATGCACCGAAAAAAAACCGAAACCAAACAGCCTGCAACCGTTTTGCAAATGGGGATGTCTGGATTCCTGAGGAAAAGCCGCCAGCGTTCCGTGAGTGGGCCATCACTATAAAGATGTGCGGAAATGGCCTTGGTTTCTGAGACGAGGAAAGCTTCTTTTCAAAACTTGATCATCAGGATGGAACTTCCACACTTACATCCACTCAGTGCATGTGTAGACACTGTACCCACAAATATAAACATGCATAAGTAGGAGTAGGGGAAGCGTTCTGGATCCCACTTCCCTCTATACACAATTGCCTTCTATGTACAATGTTGAGTGGACAGGACTCCTGATAGATATAAGCAAGCCATCAGTGTCTTTACCCATTTAAAAGCAGAGCTGCATTCCAGCGCACAGCTGAAGTGTGCATGGAGATCAAAGATACAGAAAATGAGCTTACAGAATTTGATTTATGGACAAAAAAATTTCTACCACCAATCCAGAGAGCTGCTTGAGGCAGTTCAAGAGGGAACCTCAGTTGCTGCTACTGAGATCATTATTCCAGTGTCTGCCTGTGTGCTGCTGAGGTGGTGTAGTGTTTAGAGTGTCCCACTCACGGAATGCTGGCAGCTTTTCCCCAGGAATCCAGACGTCTGTTTTCCAAACTAGGACTGGGAGACCCAGGTTTGAATCCTCACTCTGCCATGGAAGCTTGCTGAGCCAGTCACACACTTTCAGCCTAACCTACCTCACAGGGCTGCATAAAATGGAGGTCAAGAAAACAATGCAAGCCTATTGGGTACCTATTGGGAAGAAAGGTAGGGAATAAATGAAATAATTACTTCAAAGCTACTAGGCGCGGGATCAGTAGTAGATATAAGTTTGGGTACAAGCTGGATTTTGTACAGAGCCATGAGCTTGCATTCTCAAATACCTCGTTGGCAGTTTTCAAACTCACAGTTCACATGAAATAATCCTTAATATATAAGGAACCCGAGCAGGAGATCCTGAGCATGATTCAGGATGTGATTCTCTGTGCCATAAAGAAGCCATGTTTCCCCCTTTCTGAACACGTATTGGTATCTCTTGGGCTGCTCCCCTGAAAGCGGCTGTCTGTTTCGACTATCACAGATCACTCGGTTTTGTAAACAGATACTTAAGTGGGTGTTATCCGGCAGTGTAGCAGATGGTTAATACAGCTGCCTCTCTTTTTTCTCCCCTCCATTACATACCTCCTCTACAATTACAAATCCTCATTATTTTTCTCTGTGGCTTTTCTCCTTTTTTAAAAAAAATAGTATCAAAGGAGCGTTAAAAGAAAAACAGCCAGTGATAGGCAGCAGCAGATGGGAGAGGGCATGAAGTATCCTGCAACCCGAGGACCCAAGCCAACCTACTATTCTGCCCCTTGCCAGGCATGGCCCCATTGTGTACTTTTATTCATTATTTATATCATTTGTGCAAATAAATCAAGGCTCAATGATTTGAAACATACCGACGGATATATCTTCTTTTAACCAGGAAGCATTTCACACCTCACTCATCCATCCCATCCAAGCCAGAGTTATGAAGGAGAGCTTGTGTGATTGTCTTTTCTAGAGGCTTCGTATGGCTCATTGATGTCAGGCTCATTGATATGATCATATACATAAGGATCCTCCATCCTTATGAATATGATCGTAGGATTACAAGCGTCTAGAGCTACAACAGCCAGGAAGCGATGGGCCTTCAGTTCAGCTTCCCTTGGGATAATGTCTGCCATTTTATACTTTTATACTAAGACCTACTGTAGTGAGCTACTTGGAATTATATGCCCAGACACCTAGAATATTCAAGTCTGTAGGCAAACCCCTTTCCTCCAGGGGAATTGATCTTTGTAGTTGGAATTTAGTTGGAATTCTAGGAGAATTCCAGGTCCTACCTGGAGGTTGGCAACCCTAGCAAAGAGGGACACTCCTACGGCTGGGGTAGAATCTTGGCTTGAGGCCACCAATTGCTCACCTTTAGACAAGATCTATCATTCTTTGTGTGCTGCTGTTGCCCAGACTGATATTTTTGCCTGTTTAGAAGGAGACCCTGCCATAAGATCCATCCTTCTGCCAAGCTTGTGAAATAAATAAGTAACACAGGACAAGCTCTTAAGAGTTTTAATCAGGCAAGGCTTAGTCCTGCTTGTAGTAGCAGGCAGGAAGGTAGCAGCAGGACGTCTCCCAAAGGCTTGTAGGAATCCATTATTAATGGAGGTGCTGCTCCCTTTGCTGGGTTAACTCATAAACCGCTGGCTCTGAGGGCTGGCTCCTTTTATGAAGAGGGGGATCACCAGTGTCTAATCCTTGGCTGAGAAGCTGAAATTCCATTAGCTTTAGTGTCAGAGACTGAAAGGATATCCTATGCAGATTTCCCACTTAGGAAAGTGTCTTATAAGAACTTAAGAAGGTAAGAGCTGCCACTCACACCAAGTAAAGATGCTGTGGAAACTAAACTTTGGATTTCAGGCTATAGTCATAAAAATCTATTCACCTGTGTGCCAGTTATGCTCCTCAGACAGCTTTCTACTGGTGGCACCCTCTCCTAAGGTTACCCTACATTTGGTACCTCACATTTGGCAACAGTTTTTTTTGTGGTGCATCTATGTCTGTGGAACAGGCGACCAGAGTGGGACCAGGTGGGTCCTGAAGCTCTCCCGGAATTACAGCTAATCTCCAGACCACAAAGATCAGTTCACCTCAGGAAAATGGCAGCTTTGGAGGGAGGAGTTTGTTTGTTTGCTTATTTTATGTATTTGTTTATTTATTTCTAGACCTCCTTTCTCACTGAGACCTGAGGCGGATTACACAATGTAGGACAATACGGTCAACAGCTATAACATTCAATAAACAATACAATGGGGTAAAGATCGTAGAAGAAACAAGCTGAAATCTGAAATGGAGCTGGATATGGTGCTGAAACAAAACAAGCAAATTGAAAAGGAATATTAGAAGATGTAGAAACTATCCAGTAGGAGCATACTTATAGCAACAGACAGTACATAGTAGTATAGTACATATACTACTATATAGTATAGTGTATATACTATAGCAATAGACAATAGCATAGTAGTATAGTATTACATTTCCACTAAGCTTCCTCTCCACCCCAAACTTCACCCTCCCCAAGTCTCCAGGAATTTTGGATGCCAGAGTTGGCAACCCAAGTGCGGTTGGCGCCTTTGCATGCTGCATGCAGGAAGGCATGTAAGAGTTTTATTCCGGAGGGCAGCAAATAGAGGGTAAATCCTTTTGGCCGATTTGGCTGCATTTTAGCTGTGTGTATTGTTTTTAATTGTATGTTTTAGTTGTGGATTGTATTTCATCGTGTGTTATAATTGTAGATTGTATTTAACTTGTTGCTGGGCTCATATGATGCTTTGTGTTGCTTTGCTAGATGCCTTGAGTCTGAGGAGACAGTGCTAAAGCCATTGTTCATGAATGGATTTTCCTGGGTGGACAAGGTGATTCAGTTGTGGACAATAGCTCTAGCACAGTAATGGTGCAATATCGAACAATGTGTGGATGCAGTCAAGTTCAAAAGTACTCTTATAGGAGTTACTGCAGTAAATTGTTTTTGTTCTGTGTGGTTCATGCACACACTTGCCACCATACATCACAGAGTGGTCTCACTTCCCTTGATTTCAATGGGTGCAAGTGGGCTTCAGTATTTTTGGCCCATGGCTTCTGTGAAGAGCAATATATGGCCCAGTGTTCTTTTCAAGATGATCACAGCTAATGAACTCAGTTGAGGATCTCTATATGGATGCTATTGGACTTCATGGCCACATTTTTTAATTGGAACACTGTGGCCATGAAATCCTGCTTCTTATATGGAGCCTCTCTCTTAGCATGAAACTCCAGTCATCTGCTTTCTAAATAGGCTAAATGAAATGGGAGGGAAATCATATCATTAAAACTGATTTCTCTTTTTGTGTAAAAATGGCATATAACATACAAATAGTATTAAAATGGTATTACTAACAAAGTCAGAAAAGGAAGTAACAAAGCAAGTAAGTGCAATGGAAAATGATGAAAATAACTGTATTTGGTGACAAAGAGAAACTAAAATAAGGCATATCTCTACATTCCTAGATATTGGGAGCACTCCTGGGGCCTGCACAATGATGTCACTCCTGGAAGTGACATCATTGCACTGCTCTGGTGTGAGTAGCTCCTACATGTGAGTACCGGGTCCTCCCCTCCTTTTCCACTGGGAAGGTCAGGGAATCTGTCAACCCTATGCAAATCACATGACTCCTTGTCAACCATGATTGCAAGGCAGGACCCTGGGATGGTGTCCAAGACAGGAGGCTTTGGCGTCAGCACACCATGTAATATGCATAGGGTTACCAGGTCACCTTACACTTTCAGTGGCACTCACCTTCTATGTGTAGTCCCACCTATGTGATAACATCACTTCCAGGTGATGTTCTCACTCAGGCATAAGAGCAAGCACACGCTTTGCAGCAGGCTGATTTGAGCCTCAACCAGGTCCAATTCAGCCCACTGCAAAGCACAGGAGTGTTCTCGGGGCAGTACAATGATGTCACTTCCAGGGGTGGCGTTTTCATGCTGCTCCAAGAGTGTGCCTGGTAGGCCCATTCCCATGCCCCCCCTCCCCGCTGCTGGCCAGGTAAGTGGTGGAGGGGGTTGGGGGGTGAAAGTGGGGGTTCTCCTGCTACCACTGGAAGACTGGTAACCCTATGGAAGAGAAGTTTTTAAACTTAGTCCTGCCTGGGGGGAGGGGTCTGTTTGCCCGTTGTTTTCCCATCCAGGGCTAACCCTACCTCTCTGGTGGGTTTATTGGTAAAACTGCTTGGGGGGTGAGGAGGATTAAACCTCTTCACCTTGATCCTAATTGGGGACTGAAATTTACCTCCAGAAAGACTGGGTAGTCGCATCGAGT
The DNA here is from genome assembly GCF_028583425.1 of Eublepharis macularius. NCBI lineage: Eukaryota > Metazoa > Chordata > Lepidosauria > Squamata > Eublepharidae > Eublepharis > Eublepharis macularius. Next base: position 219,200,561 of record NC_072790.1, read on the forward strand.
TTGGATCTAGACATTAGGGCTGTGTGCCAGACATTCCTTTCTGTTCATGCAAATTGCTGTTGCATCAGATATGCGCAGTAGCCATCTTGTACAAATGGGGCAGGGAGTGGATTTTCTATGTGGGTATAGTTTCTATGCACACAAATTAGAACCTTGACTTTCCAGAGTGAATGCGAATGGAATCTGCACTCACAGAGAATATCCACGCATTGCCCAGTTCACACGATATGGTGACTTGTCTCCTAGGTCCATCACATGGAGCCATGCACTGCCAATACCCAGAGCTGGCAGACAGCTGGTTTATGTGAATGAAGTGGAATTAGGGCTACCAGTTCCCTGGTGGGGGTGGGGGATTCCTCGCTCCCAGCCTCTGCCCCCCCCCGCTGCCACTCACCTGGCTGATGTGTGGGGGGGGGGGGAGTCTGGGGAAGCTTGCACCTTTTCTATTCTCTGAACAGTGCTTAATTCATATTAAAACACTATACAAATAAATCATGGCCATCATAATCCCTGAAATATATGAAACCATAATCAGGCAGTGTACCTCAGAGCATGTGCAGAATCCCTCTCTTTTCACCTCTGAGTAACCAGAGCCAGCCCTTATTCTGCACTTAAGGAACAAAGGTTTCTGGCTTAGAAGCTTGGGATGGTTCAAAAACAGCAGAGGTGATAAACCTCTGCCCAGACTATACCACTTTAGACTTCATGCAGGAATCTGCAGAATCAAATGCTTCTCTCTACAAAAAAATCACCCTCCCCGTGGAAACCTGGAATTTCAGAAAGAAGAGTTGTTATGCTACTATGTTGAGGAATTATTTTGTGGAATTGTATGTGTCCCCCCCCCCCCCAACTTTCAGGAAGAAATGGTACAGTCAAGACACGTGTCTTCAGCCTCCACTTTCTCTCAATGAGTAGCTCAACTATGAGGAGGGTCGTGTTTTGAGTCCCCTTCAGTTCCTGAATGCCAGCTAGAAGACTGAACTCTCGCAAATGCAAGTGCCTGTTTTGGGAAGGAGAAATAACCTCCTTCTAAGATGGTGGCATGGGAGCTGTGCAGGACTCACCACATGACCTTGTCCAGGCTTGCCGTGGAAGCTGTTAACACTTAGAGCATCCAATTGTCCATGAATAATTGATAAATAAAGGGGCTGTGTGGCTCCACCAGAGCTTGCCTACTTTCTAATTAGTACAAGGAGGAGCCAGAAGGGGGTATTGATCACCTCTTGTGGCTGCTGTCGATTAGAGGATTTTTCTTCCCTTTTGTCTGGAACATCCCGAATATGCAGGAATGGGTGCCATCGTCCCATCAGAGCTTGCAATTGGGGGTCAGAAGACACCTGGAAAGCAATCAGGTTCCTTCCATTTCTTGCTGCAAGGCAGAAACTTCCAATATGTCAGCTCCTGCTTTCCCCCATTAACCTGCACAATCCAAAGGACGGATAAGTCCAAAATAGGGAGCAAGAGCAATCACGCTGCATAGTAATAGACAGCTTAAGCACAATGTGTTCTACCAGGAAAAAGATATAAAGTGGTAATGCTACTTTACAGTCAGCCAAGCAAGGTTGCTGCCTTTTTAGGCAAAGGCTCCTGCATTTGATGGGCAGAAATCAACAGATGACTTTTTTCACATCAGTGTGTCTCTCTGCTAGAACATTTCGCTTGGTGACAATTCTTTTACCATGGTTTTGGATATGTGAGTTTCTAGGTATTATCTAGGTATTATCACTCTATGTTCTATGCCAGTGTTTGGCAAGTAGCTTGCATGGGAACAGGGGTGCCAACTGACCATTAAAAACATCCTTATGTGTAGACATGGGCATGAACCGCATTACAAACCAAAAAAACCCACAAACCGCCTGATCGTCTGTTCGCGACCCAGCGGTTCGTGAGGGTTCATGGCCAATGAACCAGCGTTCGTTGGAAGCCTGGTTCATTGCGTTCGCCTGCGGTTTGTGAAGCCAGACAGTCAGGCACCATCAATCAATTCCCCTGGAAACGGAGCTGGGGGAATGCCTGAACTCTGTCTGCTCTCCTTCTGTCGCCCTGGAAACCCGAATCAAAGCCCAGATTACCTTGATCGGCAGGTCTTCCTTCCAACCATGGAGCTGTAAATTGGTTACATGGGAGAAGACACCCGGGGGAGGGAGGGGGAAGGGGGTGTTCTGTAGCCATGGGCACTCCAATCTCATCCCTGCAAACCCTGATAGGCAGTTCTGACTACCAACCCCTTGTACACTGGGCCAACATCAACTGGTGGCTCTAATTGTATCGAGTGGGAGTTTCCTGGGGGCCTCGGATTGGAGAGGGTATAACTCCAAGATCCCTATTGCAATATTGACCAAACTTGGGTGCTAGCTGGAGGACAGCCTGCTAAACACTCCCTGTGAATATGGGCTCTCTAAGTGCAATGGGGGCTGTTCCGATGCCCACGAACCATGAACAGCGAACCGGTTCAGTAATGGGAAATGTTTGTTACGGTTAGGGGTGTGCAAGCCAAAAATTTTCGGCTATAGCCGAAAGTAGAAAGCCGAAAGAAGATTCTCTATCGTTAAAGCCGAAAGCCGAAACAAGAATCTCTTTCGGCTTTCGGCTTTCGGGATTCTTTCGGCATTATTTCGGCATTCTTTCAGCTTTTTTCTAAGGGAAAATGCCTCCGTCTTCCAGGACGCCTGGAGGAGGCATTTTCCCACCGAATAAGCCCAAAATTGGTGGGGACCTTCCTCTAACCCTTCTCTAACAACCACCCAAGTTTCAGACAGATTGAACTTTGGGGGGCCATGTTATGGCCCCCCAAAGCAGGTCCCCCCATCCTCCCATAAGAAAGCGAAGGAGCAGCATATTGTTAGCATGCTGCTGCTAATCTTTCTTCATTATTTCCTATGGGGGGGAAATGAAGAGGCAGGCTTCCTTTGCCAGGGGTGGCATTTTGCATGCAAAATGCCCCCTCACCCTCAGGGGCCCTTCTCCCACCCCTCCTCCCACCCCCCACCAAGGCTCAGCCTGCTCCCACTTGGGGGGGCCATTTCATGGCCTCCCCAAGTAGGTGCTCTAATCTCTACCACTGACAGCTGGGGGAGGCTTGTGTTGCCAGGGGTGGCATTTTGCATGCAAAATGCCCCCTCACCCTCAGGGGCCCTTCTCCCACCCCTCCTCCCACCCCCCACCAAGGCTCAGCCTGCTCCCACTTGGGGGGGCCATTTCATTGTGCTCTAATCTCTACCGCTGACAGCTGGGGGAGGCTTGTGTTGCCAGGGGTGGCATTTTGCATGCAAAATGCCCCCCAACCCTCTGGGGCCCTTCTCCCACCCCTCCTCCCACCCCCCACCAAGGCTCAGCCTGCTCCCACTTGGGGGGGGCCATTTCATTGTGCTCTCATCTCTACCACTGACAGCTGGGAGAGGCTTGTCTTGCCAGGGGTGGCATTTTGCATGCAAAATGCCCCCCAGCCCTCTGGGGCCCTTCTCCCACCCTTCCTCCCACCCCCCACCAAGGCTCAGCCTGCTCCCACTTGGGGGGGCCATTTCATTGTGCTCTCATCTCTACCACTGACAGCTGGGAGAGGCTTGTCTTGCCAGGGGTGGCATTTTGCATGCAAAATGCCCCCCAGCCCTCTGGGGCCCTTCTCCCACCCCTCCTCCCACCCCCCACCAAGGCTCAGCCTGCTCCCACTTGGGGGGGCCATTTCATGGCCTCCCCAAGTAGGTGCTCTAATCTCTACCACTGACAGCTGGGGGAGGCTTGTGTTGCCAGGGGTGGCATTTTGCATGCAAAATGCCCCCTCACCCTCAGGGGCCCTTCTCCCACCCCTCCTCCCACCCCCCACCAAGGCTCAGCCTGCTCCCACTTGGGGGGGCCATTTCATTGTGCTCTAATCTCTACCGCTGACAGCTGGGGGAGGCTTGTGTTGCCAGGGGTGGCATTTTGCATGCAAAATGCCCCCCAACCCTCTGGGGCCCTTCTCCCACCCCTCCTCCCACCCCCCACCAAGGCTCAGCCTGCTCCCACTTGGGGGGGCCATTTCATTGTGCTCTCATCTCTACCACTGACAGCTGGGAGAGGCTTGTCTTGCCAGGGGTGGCATTTTGCATGCAAAATGCCCCCCAGCCCTCTGGGGCCCTTCTCCCACCCTTCCTCCCACCCCCCACCAAGGCTCAGACTGCTCCCACTTGGGGGGGCCATTTCATGGCCTCCCCAAGTAGGTCCTCTCAGCCCCTAAAGTCCACCCCTTACAGCCCCACACAAACCCAATTCCCCCCCGGCTGCCACACACAGACCCAAATCCCCACATTAGCCCCTCACAGACCCAAATCCACCCCCACCTGCCCCACACCCATAACCACAGGAACAGGCTGGCAAAGGCCAGCCCTCTCCCTTTGTTCCCTATGCTGGGAACTTCTAAACTCTCTTTCCCTGGGCAATTCTGCACAGCCCAGGGGTGCCACAATGGTGGGCACACTTCTGAGTGACAGCTGGTCCCTGTGAAAGAGCACCTGAACCACAGACACCCTCCCTCAAATTCCCCCACCACCTACAGAGATGGCTGGCCAGCCAGCCCCATTGTTCCCTATGATGGGAACCAACTGCACAACAAAGAATAAAACAACAACACAAAATAAAGTTTTAAAAAAATTATTTTCTCCCTTCCAAAGTACAAGTAGGCAAAGCATTATGACACATTACACCAGCAGTCCCCCACACATAAAAATTAAAACAAAACTCACTTAACATCAGAGAATCACAAAACATGATTCCTGTCAAAAACACTTTATTTCTTGAACAGCTTTAGGTTACACAGCAGGGGGGAACACCAAAGGGCATGGCAGCACTATCTTACACAAAAATAACACAACTCACTTAACATCAGAGAATCACAAAACACGATTCCTGTCAAAAACACTTTATTTCTTGAACAGCTTTAGGTTACACAGCAGGGGGGAACACCAAAGGGCATGGCAGCACTATCTTACACAAAAATAACACAACTCACTTAACATCAGAGAATCACAAAAACACAATTCCTGTCAAAAACACTTTATTTCTTGAACAGCTTTAGGTTACACAGCAGGGGGGAACACCAAAGGGCATGGCAGCACTATCTTACACAAAAATAACACAACTCACTTAACATCAGAGAATCACAAAAGCACAATTCCTGTCAAAAACACTTTATTTCTTGAACAGCTTTAGGCTACACAGCAGGGGGGGAACACCAAAGGGCATGGAAGCAGTATCTTACACAAAAATAACACAACTCACTTCACATTAAAGAATCGCCCCAAAAAATTGCTGTCAAAAGCACTTTATTTCTGTAACTGCTTTAGGTTACACAGTAGGAAGGCACCACAGAGCAGGAAAGCAGTGTACTACACAAAAATAACACAACTCACTTCACATCAGAGAATCACACAAACACAATTGCTGTCAAAAACAGTGAAGTGGGTTGTATCATTTTTTGTAGTACATTGCTATCATGCCCTGTTGTGCCCTCCTACTGTGTAACCTAAAGCTGTTCAAGAAATAAAGTGTTTTTGCCAGGAATTGTGTTTTTGTGATTCTCTGATGTTAAGTGAGTTGTGTTATTTTTGTGTAAGATAGTGCTGCCATGCCCTTTGGTGTTCCCCCCTGCTGTGTAACCTAAAGCTGTTCAAGAAATAAAGTGTTTTTGCCAGGAATTGTGTTTTTGTGATTCTCTGATGTTAAGTGAGTTGTGTTATTTTTGTGTAAGATAGTGCTGCCATGCCCTTTGGTGTTCCCCCCTGCTGTGTAACCTAAAGCTGTTCAAGAAATAAAGTGTTTTTGACAGGAATCGTGTTTTGTGATTCTCTGATGTTAAGTGAGTTGTGTTATTTTTCTGTGTGAGGGACTGCTGGTGTAATGTGTCATAATGCTTTGCCTACTTGTACTTTGGAAGGGAGAAAAAAAAATTTAAAACTTTATTTTGTGTTGTTCTTGTTTTATTCTTTGTTGTGCAGTTGGTTCCCATCATAGGGAACAATGGGGCTGGCTGGCCAGCCATCTCTGTAGGTGGTGGGGGAATTTGAGGGAGGGTGTCTGTGGTTCAGGTGCTCTTTCACAGGGACCAGCTGGCACTCAGAAGTGTGCCCACCATTGTGGCACCCCTGGGCTGTGCAGAATTGCCCAGGGAAAGAGAGTTTAGAAGTTCCCAGCATAGGGAACAAAGGGAGAGGGCTGGCCTTTGCCAGCCTGTTCCTGGGGTTATGGGTGTGGGGCAGGTGGGGGTGGATTTGGGTCTGTGAGGGGCTAATGTGGGGATTTGGGTCTGTGTGTGGCAGCTGGGGGGGAATTGGGTTTGTGTGGGGCTGTAAGGGGTGGACTTTAGGGGCTGAGAGGACCTACTTGGGGAGGCCATGAAATGCCCCCCCAAGTAGGAGCAGTCTGAGCCTTGGTGGGGGGTGGGAGGAAGGGTGAGAGAAGGGCCCCAGAGGGCTGGGGGGCATTTTGTATGCAAAATGCCACCCCTGGCAAGACAAGCCTTCCCCAGCTGTCAGTGGTAGAGAAAAGAGCACCTACTTGGGGAGGCCATGAAATGGCCCCCCCAAGTGGGAGCAGTCTGAGCCTGGGTGGGGGGTGGGGGGAAGAGTGGGAGAAGGGCCCCTGAGGGCTTGGGGGCATTTTGCATGCAAAATGCCACCCCTGGCAACACAAGCCTCCCCCAGCTGTCAGTGGTAGAGATTAGAGCACCTACTTGGGGAGGCCATGAAATGCCCCCCCCAAGTGGGAGCAGGCTGAGCCTTGGTGGGGGGTGGGAGGAGGGGTGGGAGAAGGGCCCCTGAGGGTGAGGGGGCATTTTGCATGCAAAATGCTACCCCTGGCAAAGGAAGCCTGCTTCTTCATTTTTTCCCCATAGGAAATAATGAAGAAAGATTAGCAGCAGCATGCTAACAATATGCTGCTCCTTCGCTTTCTTATGGGAGGATGGGGGGACCTGCTTTGGGGGGCCATAACATGGCCCCCCAAAGTCCAATCTGTCTGAAACTTGGGTGGTTGTTAGAGAAGGGTTAGAGGACGGTCCCCACCAATTTTGGGCTGATTCGGTGGGAAAATGCCTCCCCCAGACGTCCGGGAAGACTGAGGCATTTTCCCATTGAAAAGCCGAAAGAAAGCCGAAAGAATCCCGAAACGTTTCGGCTTTTTTCTTTCGGCTACCCGAAACGTTTCGGCATTCCCCGAAACGTTTCGGCATTCCCCGAAAGAAGCCGAAACACTTTTATTTCGGCATTCTTTCGGCATTCTGAATGCCGAAACGCACATCCCTAGTTACGGTTCATTTATTCAGGTTCATCGGCGGCACCGAACCACGAATCGCAGGCTCGTTAATTTTTTTTGGTTCGTGCCCGTGTCTACTTATGTGTTCTTGTGCTTTTAAGAGCAGTTTGATATGTAAAAATGGAGTGAGCCAAGCTATTCCATCCGAGAGATTTTGACCTGCTTGTGTCTGCAAAGCAATCTTCTGTTAAAGGCAGAAAAGCTAGGGCCAGTCAAAAAAGGGACAACTAGGGAAACCAAATAGAAAGGAAATGATTGGAACTAGGATTGTCAGCTTTTTTCATAGCATAGCACCTGTGTCCTTAAAAGCTGCACTGCAGAAGAACATCAGCAGGAGATGCTCTTCCCCACCACTGGGCGCCACGGTGCCCACAGACACCTTTCCCGGTGCCTGCCAAGAGTCTTTAGAAAGTGGGTGGGGCCAAGTGGGGCTTTTGCCCAGCAGGGCTCCTGATTGGCCCTTGGTGATCTGATTGGCTGTGCAGATTTTTAAGTAGGTTCTTCTGCAGAAGTTGCCACCACAGCACAAGGATCTTCACTGTATGACTGAAGATAAGCTGTGTGTGTGCAAGGAAATATTTTTAAACAATATGTTCATTTTAAAAGGCATCTTCTTAAGCAGAGCTTCTGCCTGAAATGTTGATGAGTTACTATTTGAGTTACACATTACCTCACTCCCTGAGCTTATGTGGTTGGGTCTGCCTCTCGTGGTGGCCATTTTGTGGTTGTGCCCACCATCCAATGTCAGAATTCCAAAGTTTCCCACAGGCTAAGGACCCCTGGCTTAGTCTATTGAACTTTAGTTGTATCACTGTATCTTTTTGTTGTATCACTGCTAAAGTCATAGGTGTCCTGCTAGAGATCAGCTTGACAACTCTGTATTGGAAAGGTGAGCCAAAGCCTTCCCGTCTATCTGCTTTTCTCACACACATTTGGTCCTTGCAGTGCCTTGAGAGCACAGGGAACTATGGCATGAATGACCAACAGGCTGCTTGTCCCTTCTGCATAGTTGACTGAACCTTTTTCAGAACTCAGGATTCATCCAAACATTGGCAATATCCATAAAGAATGCCCTACATCACCAGTGGATTAGGAGAACGGGTGGATGTAGCAAACTCGGGTCCTAAAGCCTTTCATTTCAGCACTTAAGCTCAGCTGGTGTAGGGTTGTCAGAAATGTCCCATCTCTTTAATAGAGGCTTAAAGTGTAGAAATGGGCAGTTGAAGGTTTTCATAGTATGGAAATAAATAACATCCCATTGAGCCTCTATTAAAGGGACAGGACATTTTTCTCCAGACTAGCTGGCAACCCTGTCTCTTCTCCATCTCTTTCCCGATGGTGATTTCCCTCCACCCCTTAAATTTAACCTGAGATTTTTCACAAGCTGTTTTATGACAGCTCAGCCCTTTTGGGCTGTCTAGGTACAAACTGCCTCCTCTAGCTGGCAGCAGCTCTCCAAGGTATTTCCCCCTCATTTCTACACTAAGTCCTTTTAAGTTGTGGTTCCACCAGAGTCCTTCTGCATTCACATTCTGTGCTCTGCTACTGAGCTACAACACCTCCGGGCTCCTCCCTGGGTAACCAAGAGCTTTGTCTGGTCGCCAGAGACCAGCACAGATTCTGTTTCCTGGACCGCTGCCCAGTCGATTTCTTCTTCCCCAGCCCAGCTTTCTATGAATGAAGCAAATGGATTTGGCTGAGCGCCTAAAAGCTTTTTATCAATGGAATCAACAGTTTGTCAGATCAGCAGCAATGATGAGTCACAGGGAGGTCCTGTTACTGCTCCTGAACACCTTGAGCTGCAGAGGTCACTGGGCTGCCGAGGTTTCCGGGCCTTCATCTGTATGCAGCGGAGAGCAGGGACGCTACAGCACAACGGCTCATATCCTTTACGAGGGCACTTCCAGCCTGTGTTTGGGTGCTCACGGGTGTCCTTGTAATGTTGTTAAATGCCACCCTCCATGACTGTTCCCCCCAAGCAGATGTATCTATACAGGAATTGCTGTATAGTTTTCTGTGAGTTTTCTCCTCAGTTCCTGTACATGTTGAGCATACCAGTGCCAACAATTGGGGTTGGGGGGGGGGGGACATCTCCTGATCCTTTGAGAAAAGCTTAATGTGTGGAAATCTGTGCTGAAGCTTTTGGTGTCACGGGGGTAGATAATATCAATGGCTAAAGAACACCCTTAAGCCTCCTTTAAAGGGACAGGACATTTTTTTTCTCCAGACAGTTGGCTCCCCTAGTTGAGCAAGGTCATTGTGAGCACACACATACTAGAACGTTCTAGGTTTCAGCGCCCTCTAGAAGTTCTATCTCTGACTTGTTGCATTTGTGAGGAGCAGTGCCATGCAAGAGTTTACACGCATATGCACATATAACACCACTGTGCTGTTTCTTTTGTTTATCACTCCTATAGGGAGCGATCCTAGTAGGCAGGTCTATTCAGAAATAAGCCCCATTTTATTCAATAGGGCTTACTCCTTTGCAAGTGTCTTTAGGATTGGAGCCATAATCCTATGTCTAGACAGTAAATGTTGCTGAGTCTGCTGGAATCACAGCAATTCTATAAGTACAACCAGACTTATTGTGAGATTAAAGCAATTTGTAAGAGAGAGAGAGAGAGAGATAAAATCCACAGCCAGTCAATTAAGTAAAAAGCAGCTTCAGAAGCCAGTCCAGGCAATAATAATAATAATAACAACAACAACGATGATGATGGTTAAGTTGATGATGATACAGAATCTTCTGAAATGTGTAGATTCAGGCACTGATCCTTGATACAAGAGTGTGAAAAATTATGGTTCGATATCTTGGTAATTGCTTTTGAAGGCTGGTGGCTACTCCAAGAATCTAACAGGACACTTCTGAGCTGGGCTATGTCCTTTAAAGTCAGTGGCCATAGATGGGTGTACATCTGCTTTACTCACAAAGTTACATACTAGGTGCACGTGTGACATCTGAAAGACAAATTCCTTGTGGCAGAAATCTTATTTCATATTTATATCTTGCTTCTTACCAGAAGACTTCCGAAGCAGATAATAAAAAGCATGTTTAAAAGATCCATCAGTTCCATCCAATATAGAAGCTGCATAGTATAGTGGTGTGGTTAGAATACCAGAGGATAACCAGGGTTCAGATTCCTTACTCAGCTGTAGCGGAGAGGAGCATGCATTACACAGTACTGGCACTGGATCCTACTTGGCAGTGACTGCCAGTATCAAAGAATTTAACTGTTTAGGCTCTGGATTGCTGTCTCTGATCAGCTGCCTTTGGGAGCTGAGTATCAAAGAGAATTCCATTTCTCCAGGAGAGATTGCCTTGTCTTAGGGCCAAGCTACACATGACGAATGACACTTGAACGGCAAGTGGATTGAGTGGAGGGCAAGTGAACAGGGAGAAATACACTTGCTGTTCAAGTGTCGTTCGTCATGTGTAGCTTGGCCCTAAGTCTCCCATGAACCCTGCCTTAACAACTCTTTCCTTCCTTCCCTCCCTCTCTCACAAACACACACACAATGCACATAAAGCAGTAACATTTCAAGTTGACGTGGCCCTTGGTGGGAGATATAACAATGACTTACCTGGAGGAGTGTATATTTAAATCCAAAAATAAAATGTGTGTTCCTAACCACAAACAGTGATACAGAAAAGAAAAAAAGATATAGAATAAGGAATGATACCAGAAAGATATTGATAGCTATTACATATCCTTTTCTCTCAAGGAAAGACTGTCTTCTGTGGGAATTTCTATTATTAGAGGTTGATTTTCAAAATCCTTTACTTTCTGGCCTCCATGTTAGGGGTTAATTCCACAGTTGTTTATCCTCAGCTGGAGCTCTCAACTGAGTTTCTCTTACAAGTGCCTTCTCTTCATTGTGGTAAACCCAGCTCTAGTTTGATCTTTAAAGACATCAGTATTTTCTTCCAAATGTCTGCCCCAAACTTACCTTCCACCATCTTAGTCTCCAGAATGTAGATCACATTGTAAAAACAGTTGTAGCAGTTGAGCTGGATTTTTCACATGGAACACAGAATATCCAACGGAAAATCCAATGATTTTGCACATGGAACACAGAATATCCTGAACATGCCCACCAAATGCTTAATCTGAATATCTCTCCTACTGCAGCATGTTGTTCTTTCCCCCTTTAAATCTATCCCATTTCTATCCTGCCTTTCTTCCAAGAAGTTCAGGACAACATACATTGTCCTCCGTACCTCATTTTATTCCACAACAGCCCTATGAGATGAGTTAGGTTGAAAGAGTATGAACAACCCAACATCACCTGACTATGTGACTGACTAAGGCTACTTTGTATAGTCAATAAGCTAAATCAGTGATCATATAGCTATTGTAAGTAGCCCCAAAATGCTGAGATGGACTGATTCACCCTGTCTAATGCTAGGACATATTCTGGCAATAGCACACGTAGCTGCTTATGTGTGGATTTTATAACTTCCAGTGTGACTTGTCTTCCTATGAAATGATTCCTGGCGGTTTCCTAGGACAGTACCTTGCAGCAAATAGCTTTCGTAAGTCTCCAGCCATTCATGGTCAGCCTCCAGGACTGATTAAGGTATGTAGTTGCCTTCCTCATACCCCCTTTGCACACTCATCTCTTCTGATGAGGAGCAACAAAAGATGGAGGAGAGTTATACTTCACTATCAGGATGCAAAGAAAGAATAGGGCAGAGACTAAGGTTCACACTAGTACCATAAGTGGTTGGTGCCTGGAATCCTGGGAAATAAAGCAAACCACTAACAGCTCTACTGCTGTGATGGCTCCTGTGGCAAATACTTTGGCCGTTGTACATAAGTAGCCATAGCTCACTGATAGAGCATCTTCCTTGCATGCAGAAAATCCCAGGTTCAATCTGTAGTCCAAAGGGGAGCAAGGCTGAAGAAGATGCCTGCGGAACATTGCACAAAAGACCCAGAAGACACCATCTTCTCATGTGAAATCGCACCAGGAAGACGCTGTTATTCGGGAGTTTTGCACAAAATCATGCAAAACTCCCGGATAACAGCGTCTTCCTGGCACGATTTCATGCAAGAAGACAGTGTCTTCCGGGTCTTTCGCACGATGTTCCGCAGGCAGGTAAGACGTGTGGAAACGGCCCATCTCTGGAAACCTGGCAGAGCCAGTGCCAATCAGAGTAAACAGCACTAGGCCAGATGTTCCAAAGTTCATCATGTTATCTATTTGCTTACAAAATATATGCACCTTTCTGCCTTCCTCAGGGCCACCAAGACAGCTGTGCTTATGGGACTGGCTATAAAAAGACGTCCCCCTCCCATCCTCCAGTCCAGAAAGAGAGAGAACATCCGAGTCGGTGCCTGGGGTCAGCCCAGTTGGGGACCCACCACAGCCCGCATTGTGTCAGAAGGTCCACCCTTGAGTCAGTCTCCCACTTCCAAATGGAAGAAGCCTGCGGAGCAAGTCACTCTGCTTCTTCCCTCAGGTTCACCTCCCCATCCAGAAGCCCCACAATATTGCAGTCTCTCTTCCTGGCTCCTTTTAGACCTGCCGGTCCCAATGTAGCTTAAAGGATTCCGAGGAAGGTGTCCTCAGCTTCCTGCAGTTGAGCCACAATTGGAGGACAGGAAGAGGCTGCAATTGGATGAGGAGAAAGGCACTTTGAATACCCTGTGCCCAAGGACCAATGAAAACCTGGAGCTGGCCCCAAGCAGCATGCTAAATGGGGAGAACCAAAGCCTCGTGTACATTAAAAGAGCTGTCAGGCTTCATTTTAAAAAATCCGAAGCATTATATCATTACAAATTTCGGCCAGCAATTCCATATCACTCTGGGGAAAAGCAGATTGGCTTTTTAACTGTGCCAGTGTTTATAGATTCAACACGAAGAGAAACTTCTGAGCTGTATGAGCAGATAATTAGTGGGAGAAGGTTGTGAACCTCCTTGCTTGGAGGTTTTTGAGACAGTGAGTGAGCACGGATGGGCATTTACCAAAGGTAAATTACCACACTGAACAGGTACTACAAACATTTACTTAGATTGGTTAGGTGGTAAGGGTCTCAGCATATTGCTTTGAGGATGTTGGAGGAGAGAGGCTTCCATGAGGCTGGTTGTGCAGAACCCCGCAGTCACCAGAGGGAGAAGAGAGGAAGGTTCAGGGGTCCACTAAATATTTCAAATCAAAATAGGGGTCCTTGGATTGCTGAAGTTTGAGGACTGCTGTTCTAGGCCATAAGGAATGGTGGCAAGAACTGTTGCCCATGCTCCCTTTGCCTGTGCTATAAAGAACAGTCCTGAAGATCGACTTCTTTTATATGCAAAATAGCAAAGAGTCCAGTAGCACCTTTAAGCCTAACCAACTTTATTGTAGCATAAGCTTTCGAGAGACACAGCTCTCTTCATCAGATGCATCTGCCAAAGAGAGCTGTGGCTCTCAAAAGCTTATGCTACAATAAAGTTGGTTAGCCTTAAAGGCGCTACTGGACTCTTTGCTATTTTGCTACTGCAGACTAACATGGCTAAATCCTCTGGATCTTTTTTATGGATTGCCTTCTGTTACTGATCATCTTGTGAAACCTATGCCTTCCATTGGACTCAGTTTAGAACCCACGGGATTAAATGGCTCAGTTGTAGATCACTCTGTGACCTTTCGTCACCCTCTATCTGCACAGAGCTGAAGGGGAGGCAACAAAAGGGAAACATTTCGGCACCTGTGTCCTGCTTGACTGCCTCCTGGGGACGTCTGATTAGCTACTGTGGCAAACAGGATGCCGGACTAGCTTGACCGTTGGTTGATCCAGCAAGGCTCTTCTGAGATCTTACTTTGTTTCCCTAAACAAGAAGCCACTTACATGGGCCGTTTTCACACGTCTTACCAGCTGCAGAAAATCGCACAAACCCCCGGAACGACAGCATCTTCCTGGCACGATTTCATCATTTCTGACATAATCACGCTGTGAACTGGAGTCATGACAGGAGATCACGCCAGGAGGACACAGTGGCCATTTCCACACACATTGGATAATGCACTTTGAATGCACTTTAACAATCCTTTGGAAGTGGATTTTTTGTTTCACACATGAAAACCCAGTTCCAAATGATCACTAGAAAGTGCATTATGCAATGTTTGTGGATGCAGCCAGTGTCGTTCCAGGAGTTTTGTGTGATTTTCCGTGGCCGTGGTCTTAGGAACAGTGTCGGCCATCAACTCTTCTCTGGTCCATTTTCCTCCTGCCCTTGCCCTCCTCTCTGCCATCCCATCCCTGCTTCAGAAAGGAAGGAAGGAATTGCTTGCAAGAAAGCCACTTAGTCAAGCTTTCTTCTGAGCTTACTCCTTAGGGCAAGTTCTTTTTTGTGGCCAAACAATGCAGCACTCTGCAGGGTGGGGCACCGAGTCTTCCTGTTTTCTTTCCCTTTGAAGCATGCAGAGTCAGATGCCCCCAATTCCCTGAGATTTTCAGTCTGGCCAGCCTCTTTATTCTTACCAACCATGTGCCCGGTTTTGCAGCATGTTGTTCTGTCATCCGAACGGGGATGCTAATTTGATTAACATATCACCGTGCCAACATTAAGATTTGAGTCACACAACCCCTCCCACCCATGCGATTACAGTGTAGCAATCCTGTCATTATCTTTTATTACAAGACATCTATCAGGAGGTAGGGAAATCAGACTCCACTGTGGAGAGCCTGGGAATCCAGTCACGGGAAAGCCTTTGATGAAAAGTAAATGAGGAGGTGGGGGGAATGCTGTGGAATCATCACCAGGGGGCCAGTGAAGCAAGCCATGACCCTGGAGCAGAATCACGTGGGTTTTTAAACCACAGAACCTCATGGAATAGTCCAAGGTGTGGTAATTATGGGGGAGGAAAGGCATTCACCCTCTCCAGGCTTAGAACAGAGTGGGTGATATCTTTTTTCTCTAAAACCCAGGTACTGACTCTCAGGGCCAAGCTACACATGACAAATGACACTTGAATGGCAAGTGTATTTCTCCCTGTTCATTTGCCCTCCACTCAATCCACTTGCCGTTCAAGTGTCATTCGTCATGTGTAGCTTGGCCCTCAGAAAGAGAACCTGGGACAAAGCTAAGCCTATAGGCTTGATATTCAACAACTGATTTCACTGGAGGCGCAGATTAGTCCCCTCATCTCAGGGTATTGCTAGATGCCCCTGTTGATTTTCTCTTCTGTACACAGAGGGCTGTCATTAATTCCTATTGAGAAAAGGAGGGGGTTGCAGATGGGGGCCCCCAATTTGTCCGCTATCCCCCAGTCTAGGTGATCTGTCTGGGAACACCACAGAGGAGGAGGACAGTCCCCCCCTCCAGCTTCTGAAGGTAGTTCTAGGGTTACATGAAAGCAGGCAGGGCTTTTTTTCAGCAGGAACGCGATGGAATGGAGTTCCAGCACCTCTTGAAAATGGTCATATGGCCGGTGGCCCTGCCCCCTGATCTCCAGACAGAGGGGAGTTTAGATTGCCCTCCTGCCAGGAATTGCCCCCTGTGCTGGCAACCCACTGAGTTCCACCACCTCTTCTCCTAGAAAAAAAGCCCTGAAAGCAGGCAATATTTTTTTTTAAAAAAATAACCCAATACCCTACAAGACAGAATCAGAAACAAGGGGGAGGAGAGAAGGCACAGAAGTGCTGCTCCTTTTTCTCCATCCACAGTGTAGTTGGCTTCGTGCTTGGGTGTGGGAATGTTTCTTACCTGCTTCTCAAGGTCCAAGATATGTATCCAGCTTTGGACCAACAGGTCTGTTGCATCTCCAGTAGCTACATGGTGGATCAGAGACCAGTGTGCAAGAGGAAGTTTCCACCCCCTACATCCTCACCATCCAAGTTCTTTCTGAGGGTCCAAAACATCCCCAGTGCAAGAGATCCGTGACTAGGATCTCTTACATCATTAAAAAGCAAATCAGCAGCCTCATAGCAGCTGCTTTGGAGATCAGAAAGGATCCAACAATGTGAATTGCCTTTCTGATGCTATAATTAACTTTGTAAGAAGGTGTTAAGCCTGTCTCTCCCCCCCTCTAGATTACAGTGTCAATGGAGCAATTTAAATTGTTGAAGGGGCATGGGAGGAAAGAGTTAAACACACATACCCCACTGACCCTTCTACCAATCCTCTTAAGCCATCCTGTGGAGCTGCTAATTAACTTTTTTAAAAAACTGGAGACATCATAGTCTGAGACCTCTTTCAGTAGGTTTGTCTGGTTTGACCCTTACTCGGCTGATAAGCCCATGTCTTGACTGTAGTACTTCAGACTTTGGGTGGAGGGAATTCACATTAATGAAAACCTCACTGTACCAAAACAAAAATTTAGGAAGAAGGCATCTAGCCTACAAGACTGCCAACAGCACCCCAAAGGGCAAAAAAAAGTCACAAAAATATAGGATCCAAAAGACTTGAGCCACAAAGGATAGATCTGGAAAAACTTAGAGCCAAGATCCAAGAACGAAAGACATTTCAATCCAAATGGACAAGAGATGTAGAGCCAGAAAAGCTTGATGGAAATAGACCCAAAGAAAGACTTATACCATGAGGGACCCTAGAGATGGGAAGACTTGGTCCAAAAAGAATGAAGGACAGGTTTTTCAGGGTGACCTTTATACTTTTAGAATTAATGTGCCTGGTAAATGAGGTTAATTAATATTAACACCTTGTACGTACCTTTTCCCCATTGGGTGTACCTTTACTTAATTCAGAATGGGATTGGATATAGCTATACTTAATAGGTGTGGGAAGAGTTCAGAGACTCTGAGTTATAATAACACCAGCTATTTTGTTAATGTAAGTTGTTTTGAAGTCCTTTATTTGTAATGTCCCATCTAATAGCAATGGGGTGTTGAAAGGACAAAACTACTTTTTTAAAAAACCTTTTCAATGATTTATTTGGGAAGAGGAAGAAGGATTAGACTTATAATATGCCTTCACTGATGTCTTTTGTGATGTTACTTGAGGTATTCTCTGATATGTATTATTACAGTCTTGAGATGCAAAAGACAGAATGGCAACTGGTTGTTGGAAGCTCTTTCATTTCGGTAGGTCTCAAGAAGAGTAATGACCTTCTTAAATCAAAGTGGTGGCCAAGTGTGATGAACTTTTGTCTTTAAAACAAAGCAGAGTTCCTGATTAGGTGTAGTGGCATGAAACCCCTTTTAATTATAAAAAATAAATCATCTAACCATCTAAAATGGTCAGATTAATCTTTGTGCTCATATGTGAAATATGCTTTGATGATGAGATGGGCTGGGTCACTGTGCAGGTTTCTTTCCCTATTTTGCTTGCAAACAGTTGGGGTTCATACAATCATAGAGTTGGAAGGGGCCATACAGACCATCTAGTCCAACCCCCTGCCCAATGCAGGATGAGCCTAAAGCATCCCTGACCAATATTCATCCAGCCTTTTCTTGAAAACTGCCAGTGAAGGAGAGCTCACCACCTCCCTAGGCTGCTGATTCCACTTTTGAACTACTCTGACCATGAAAAAGTTCTTCCTAATATCCAGCTGGTACCTTTGCACATGTAATTTAAGCCCATTGTTTCGGGTCCTACCCTCTGCAGCCAACTGGAACAGCTCCTTGCCCTCCTCCAAATGACAGCCTTTCAAATATTTAAAGAGAGCAATCATGTCCCCCCTCAACCTCCTCTTCTCCAAACTAAACATTCCCAAGGTCCTCAGACTTTCCTCATAGGGCTCAGTCTCCAGACCCCTGATCATCCTCGTTGCTCTCCTCTGCACCCTCTCGATTTTGTCCACATCCTTTTTGAAGTGAGGCCTCCAGAACTGACATGGTTCCCCTTTCTCTTTGGCTGCCTCTTGAGCTGATCTTCCTCCACAAACCTCCATGATCCATTCTGTGAGGGAAGGTGGTACTGCAAACATGCACTGTTCCCCCCTTCTCACTTGTCCTTGCATTGGACTATGCTGTCCAGCTATGGAAGCAAATATTATAAATGTCTTTTGTGCTTAAAGAACACAAGAGAGCAAATAAAATGGCGGTGAAGGCATTACACCCACTGCCTTCAACATTTCCTAGCATTTTTGTTTTTTCCTGTGAGTCATGTCTTCTCATTATGTGACCAAGTAGGATAGCCTCAGTTTCACCATTTTTACCTTCTAGGGAGAATTCAGGTTTGATTTGATCTAGAACCCACCTGTTTGTCTTTTGGGCAGTCCATGGTATCTGTAAAATGCTTCTCCAACACTGTATTTCAAATGAATACATTTTCTTCCTGTTAGATTTTGTCATGGTCCAACTTTCACATCCCTACATAGTAATGGAGAATACCATAGTATGAATTATCTTGATTTTGATCACCACTAACACATCCTTATCCTTAAGGATCTTTTCTAGTTCCTTAATGGCTGCCCTTTCAATCTCCCTCTCATTTTTTGGTTGCAATCTCCATTTTGGTTGATGATTGAGACAAAGAATAGAAAATCTTTAACAGTTTCAATTTCTTCATTGTCAACCTTAAAATGGTATAATTTCTCGAGAGTCATTACTTTTGTCTTCTTGATATTTAGCAGTAATCCTCCTTTGGCACCTTCTCCCTTAACCTTCATCACTATTTACTGCCAGTAATGCGGTGACATGTGCAGACTTCAGATTGTTAATGTTCTTTCCACCAATTTTCACTCCATCATCATCTAAATTTAATCCAGTTTTCCTTGTATGTTCTGTATATAGGTTGAACAGATAGGGCGATCTGAAAACTTTGCCAGTTGCCTTCTCAGCTCTCTGAACTCTTTTCTGCCATTTTTATCAGTAAAGTGAGGTAAGAGACATAAGGCTGCTTCTCCATTCATTTCCTTCCTCACGGTTATGCACACACTCTTTTATTATTTTTCAAAGCCATGAACAAGTCCTAATGTTACTGCTCATTCCTACTGGCTTTAAAAGCCAGGACAGGGTTAAATAGCTGCTTTTCCCTCCCTCCTGGAAAAGGAATGCCGGGAATATACAATCAACAAGGTCTTCAAAATTTATAACCAGATTTTTAGTGCAAAACATGAAAAAGTGCAGTGTGCCAATCAAATAATTATAATTTATACATACAAGTAATAAATATGAACATTCATTAGTCCGTATTATTCATAAGCGAGCAAATAGATGGGAGCTGCAATAATGCTCCCGCTGGAAATAAGTGGAGAGTCTTCAAAGAGAGGGAAAAGTGATCACAGTCCAAGTCAGTTTTTCATTTGGAAGGAAGGCTGGGGCTGCTCTGCCGAGGAAAGCAATGACAAGCCTCCTCTGAACGTCTCTTGCCTTGAAAACCCCATGAGGTGGAACTTGGTGGGGTTGCTGTGAGATGGTTGCAACTCCAGGGTATGCTTTACCTGTATGTCTTTGACCCCCACATCCTCCGAGGCAGTTTCTAGGTCAAGGTGCATGATTGTATCCTGCCCTGAGTCAGTGTTTGGGTAACGGGGTTATTACAACTCGGGCTCGGTTTGCTGGATAAGCACCATCGGAAACGGGAATATGGATGAGCTCACTGTAAAAGTCAACCCGTGTCCTTGGTCAGAGCCACGTGCCGGGGAGAGCAGGAAATGTCTGCATTTAATAATGCAACATATTTATAGAGAGACTGAGATGTAAAATAAAGACCTCCCCCTACACACACACACACTTTTCATCCTCATTAAAATTTCATTACAGAGACAAGTGTAACAGGAATAACTATTATCAATTATATATTACATATAGGCGCATGCTAAAACACAGAAAGGGCTCCAGGGCTTCGCTTTGGAAGGCAGCAGCTTTCCTTGTAGGATTTGAAAACCTCATGTCATGCTAACCCTGTTTTGCCTACTGAATGCTCCCACCCACCTGCCTCCCAGGCCTCACGAGCAAGCTCCCTGTTATCTAGCACGTGCAAAGGAGCGCTGTTCAAATTTCCAACTGTCATCGCAGCAGAGGTGTGTTTCATATTTAAGCAATGTCGACTGTAAGATGTCAAACGATTCCTGCTTGTTTTGGCTGCAACAGGCTAACATGGCTGCCCTTTTGGAATGAAACAACAGTGTTGGTCAAACTTCTGGTAGCCACTGATTTAAAAAAAAAATGGAGATGTGTTTCATTTAGAAAGGCTTATGTCGTGGTTAACCTTCCTCAAAAGATCTTGGAGGGATACAGCCCCAGCCCAAGGCTGCAGTCTAGTGGGCTGCATCCCCGCCTCAATTCTCAACGATTTGGGGATGAGAATTTACATCAATACTGCACACTTCTCTGTCCAGTCAGATTTAGTCTGTGCCATCTGAAAGGGTGTTCCCAGTCTGAAATGAACATGGTACCCCCAATGTTGTCCTCCTCACACCTGAGTTTCTTGACTATTGCTTCCACTCAGATGCCCCAAAACTGGATCCTCACCATGGAAGGAAGACAGTTTCAGGTGGGTAGCCGTGTTGGCCTGCAGTAGAAAAGCAAGATTCAAGTCCAGTTGCAACATAGAGACCAACTAGGTTTCTGGGGAATGAGCTTTTGAGAGTCAAAGCTCCCAAACTTTGACTCTCGAAATCTCATACCCTGGAAATCTAGTTTGTCTGT
The DNA here is from genome assembly GCF_028583425.1 of Eublepharis macularius. NCBI lineage: Eukaryota > Metazoa > Chordata > Lepidosauria > Squamata > Eublepharidae > Eublepharis > Eublepharis macularius. The sequence continues at coordinate 219,221,383 of NC_072790.1, forward strand.
ATGCAACCGGACTCAAATCTTGCTCACTGAAAAGAGAGTTCATGAGCCCCAGTATCCCCCTCCCTTGCTCTGTTCTGTCTCAATTGTAACCTGACTTCCTCAGAGTCTCTCTCTTTTTCTGGTGAGTGCCTTCCTCTCAGATCTCCTGCTCTCTGCTTAGCCTTTATGTTCTCTGAAGACTGAGGGGAAAACCTACTTATGTCATCTGAGGTGGCAGCATGTCGCTTCCAGAGCAACCAGATCCCTTTCCAGGCACTTGGGCCAAATCACTAATGAGCAACTCATCTAGGGTAACCGCCTGACAGTTTACTTTTAGAGACAGAACAAAATTCCCTGCCCTTATAAAATTCACACACACGACTCTCAGCTTTCATCCAGGAGGCAGGCCCGGGAAAATGATTCTTACAGAGATGCAACAGGCAACTCCCTCAAAGGGCAGTTGTCTTGCTATACCTGTGTACTGAGAACGACCATCACAGGGTTCTTTCATTATTTCATGTATATCTCCAGGCCCACTAGCAGTACACTGATGATGATGGATACTGTGCAACAGAACTTGCCTTCTTTTGGCTACTCATATTGAGATTTATTTGAAGATTTAAGGAATTGTGCCTAAATACATGCTCTCTGAGCAGGGCTATCTGTTGAATCTCTGTAGAAGTCACTTATTTCTCCACAAACGGAATTTAATTTAGAATTTAGCATCAGAAACATCGTCTTAAAGTTACTGGAAAATCCTGCAATTCTAGCTTTAAAAAAAAATATGTTTCTAGTCCTCATGACTATAGCGTTCATGCTCTTACAGGGGAAAGCTTTTGTGCCAAGTATGCTATTTATCCCTTCAGAATAGAACAGCTGTCATTACTATGCCTCAAGGTTATATTATTGACTTCATTTTCCTCCTCCAACTCACCCCTCCTCCCCAAGAACTCCCCAACATGATCAGTTTTAGGTTTAAAAATATACATTGAACAGGTTTATGCAAACAGAAGTGGGGAGAAACAGAATCTGAGGTGTTCTGGTCTCTCAGTAGAACCAACAGGCCACATCACAACCAAGTATCAGCGCTGCCTTCAGCAGCATGAGGGGAAAGGGAGGGAAAGGGGTGGAATACTCCAAAACATGTAGCTGTGTATGTGCCACAGGAAATAATTGTAGGACTACAATTAAAATTAAGAGAATAGTCCCACACCCTTGCACCCTCCTTCAATGGTTGCGCGGTTACTGTGGTAACTAATGCCTTATGTGGGCCTGTACAATGCAAAAAAGCGTTCCCTTTTGCCCAGCCCTAAAGTGTGGCGGGGGAGTCTTTTGCAGCTTTCTGTAGGGAAAATTGACACCTGATGAAAAGAATGCCTCCGATCTCAAAGTTCCACAGCTGGAGGAGACCAAACATTCAATAACCTGATCATCAGGATATTGGAGGCCTCTAGGCAAGGGGCCATGGGTGATAGTATTGACAAGCGACGGAGTTAGACCTAAAATTCCAGGGGTTTAGCCTCTTAATATTCCATATGAAACAGAAACATGATGAATACAGGTACAGTTGCTGCCATAATAGGTGAACTGACTGGGGCTATCCTTGCCAGTCTCCAGGTAGAGCCTGGAGTTCTCCTGGAATTACAACTGATCTTCAGACTGCAGGAATTGGTTCCCCTGAAGGAAATGGCAGTGTTGGAGGGTGAACTCTATGGTATTAAATCCCTCCCAAAACTCCACCTTTCACAAGCTCCACCCCCAAATCTCCAGAAATTTCCTGAGCTGGATCTGGAAACTCTCATTGAGGCAGGTAATGGCCTCAAAAAGGCACTTTCAGGCTGGGACTGGCTTACACTGCAAGTGAATCATGAAACATTTGTGTAAACTATTTAGCCTATTTGATTCAACTGCTGTACATCAAGGAAACACCACATAGCCCAGATATTATGCAGATATGTATGGTAGGTACAGCAATTGCAGAGAGGGCTTGTATAGGCAACAGACCTGTATGCCATACTCAGCCTGAAAAATAGTAACTTTTTGTAAGCATTTCTGTCAAGCACTCAAAGAAGCTTCTTTGTGAAAGCTCAGCAGAAATACATGTGACACCCCCAATACATATCCATAAAAATTAGGCATCCATTGCTTCAACAAATGTTACTCCTCAGCTCTTCACGAAGATAACTGCTAAATTTCCAGTTCCAATATTCTCTTTCTTCCTGCCAGGTTTGATGGGAACTGGAGTTTTCTTGGTGTTCTATATTGAAACAGGAAGCAAGAAAACTATGGGTCTCTTACACATGCACCAAAGTTGAGTTTATTGGGGGGAAACCCCAAATCAATTCATGTTTACCAAGTGACCTGAAGTTTACATTTAAAAGGGGGGGGATCAGCTCCCATGTATGTGTGGAGGCAGGAGGAGTGTCTTCCCTGCTTTGCCCCCCTTGTGCTTTAACTAGCAGTGAAGGGCCATGAGGGGAGGGAGGTTTGTGTTACTGCCAGTTCCAAACATCTGCCGAGGTTTGATTAGACAATATGGGCAGATCTTGGGCAGATGCATAATTGCCCTCCCCCCTCCCATTACTCTTGTCTGTTAGTTAAAGGAGGCACCTCCTGCCTCCACACCTGTATGGGAGCTGATTTGCAAGAGAGATGTTTAGTGAGCTAATTACTACCACACTGCTGTTTACTACCCACACATACACACACAATAACACCATTACATTTTACTTGAAGTAGAAAGCCAGTATGGTATAATAAATACAGTAGCAGATTAGGATCAAGACCTAGGTTTGACCCTCCAGTTTGCTGTAGAAGCTTTGTGGGTGACTTTTGCCTATGGAGTAGTTGTCAATGGCATCACGTCTGGAAGGAGGTGTCCAGTGGAGTGCCACAGGGCTCAGTTCTGGGCCCAGTACTTTTCAACATTTGTATAAATGATCTGGATGTGGGTGCGAAGGGATTCCTCATTAAATTTTAGATGACACCAAACTTGGAGGAGTAGCAAACATCCTTGAAGATAGAGATAAGACCAAACAAGATCTGAACGCACTAGAAAGGTAGGCTGATTTGAATAAGATGCAGCTTAACATGGACAAGTGCCAGGTTCTCCACCGGGGTAACAGAAATGCAAAGCATGCATACTGGATGAGGGATACACCTCTGGGTAGCCTTCTGTGCGAACAAGATCTTGGGATATGAGTGGATAGGAAGCTAAATATGAACAGTCAGTGTAATGCAGCAAAGAAGGCAAAAGCAATCTTGGGGTGTATCAACAAAGGCATAACATCCAAATCACAGGGTGTCATTGTCCCACTGTGTACCTCATTAGTCAGGCCCCACCTGGAGTATTGTGTGCACTTCAAAAAGGAGGTGGACAAATTGGAGTGGGCACAGTGGGCGATCAGGGACCTGGAGACCAATGTTTCATTCAGAGAAGAGGAGGTTGAGGAGAGACAAGATTACTCTCTTTAAGTATTTCAAAAGCTGTCTCTTGGGGGAGGGAAGTGAGCTTTTCTTGTGGGCAACAGAGGATAGCACTCAATGGGTTTAAAGTACAGTAGGGAAGGTACCGGCTAGACATTAGGAAAATCTTCTTCATGTTAAGAGTAATTTGAAAGTGGAATTGGCTGCTGGGGGATGCAGTGGGTTCCCCTGCGTTGGCAATCTTCAAGGTGTGGGGAATACTTGTCGGGGATGCTTTAGGCTGTTCCTGCTTTGGACGGGGTGGGTGGGGTTGAACTAGATGGTCTAAGACCCCTTCCAACTCTATGATTCTATGATCTTATGCCAACCTTCAGGTACAGCTGGAGTTGTCTGGGAATTAGAACAGATCTCCAGGCTGCAGAGATCAGTTCCTCTGTGAAAAATGGCAGCTGTGGAGTGTTCAGGACTCTACGGCATCACATCTGTGCTGGGACAGAGTGGAAGCTGGGGCCCATAGAGCAGGTCAGGACATATGCTTTTCATATTATGCTTGTATTGAGCCTGGGTCATATAGGTGTCGCCAGTCTTTGACCCAGGACCTGTGGAGGTTTGCAGTGGTGCTGGATGAGATCTCCATTTTGAATGGAATTGGGCTGAACTGTTTGCAAGCCCAATCAAAACTGGGGTGAGGCATTTTAACTCGGCAATGTTTCCATTCTAAGTGTGTAGAATGTTCAATTGTCACTACTTGCAAGCAGGTTCTAAGCCAAACCGGCAGGTGATTGAGCATCCCTGCCCTTTTCACAGTAAACAAAAAGTGTTTTGAAACCTGATAAGAGTTGGTGTCTCACTCTCACATGCTGCTTTCTCTCCGGACTCCACACACATACTTGTGTGTTTCCCTCTTGGCTGCTAGCAACATGACCCCTGATGCACTCTAGAAGGCCTGATGCACCCCAGTGAACATCTTGAGACCTTCTCAGGCTGAGGCAGGAGAGCATAGGAGCTCAGAATATGTGCCAGGTCCCTCTGTGCCACTAAATTGGATCCTGCTGTGGCAAAAGGATGGAGCCATTGTAATCACGCTTGTCATGCTTCATGAACAACTTTCAGTTTCTCCCATCCCACCCCTTTTTCTTTTGCAATTCTTTTTGGCACCTGCCATTTTTAAGCAAGCTCAAGATGAACCACAGCTCTCAACTACTCATAGCACTCATATAGCGTTGCAGGCTTGGAAATTGTTGGAAAAGAAATGCTGCCAAAGTTCATCAGTACAAATGTAGCCTTGGGAAGTATTTGCTTGTCATTTAGCCCAGTGGTCTGTAATCTTTTCAGTACTGGGAACTCACCTTTAAGCTCAACTAAAGATCTAAATTGTGCGTAACCTGTCGGACTCTATGGCATAAGTACCACAGGGTCAAACAGTGGTCCCCATACCCAGAATCACATTCTGGAAATGATCAGCTAGGTAGGAATAGAACCCCCTGAGAAGATGCCTCTGACTCCCAGCTCACCCAATCATTGAAGAAGGATTCCACGATCAGTATATTGAAAGCCACCAAGAGGTTGGGGAAGATCCCCTTATCATTTCCCCAGTGAAGATTATCAAACAGCGTGACCAAAGCCATTTCCATCCCAAGTCCTGGACTGAATAGAGATTGCAAAGGATCTATAGAGTCCATCTCATCCAAGATTTTGTAACCCCCAGACTACCAAGTACCTTATTGAGGAATGGGATATGAGCCACTGGCCATTAAAGTCACTCATGTCTAGGGATGCTTGACTGCTTGCTTCAAAGTAGCTGGGACTACCTCCTCCTGTAAATGAGGCGCTTACAACCTGCTAGACCTGCTTAGTCCGTCCTTCACAGCATGACATTATCAACCTCAAAGAGCAGGGCCAAGCCGAGGATGTTATGGATCACACATTTTAATAAAACAGAAAAGTCCCTGACATCTTAAAGACTAATGACATTTATTGAACGATTAACTTTTAATATTTAATAGAGTTAACGCAATCTAAGCAGCTTGTCCACTCTGTCAGGCCACACCAACTGAAAGGCATCCATAGGACCAGAAAATGCTCTGAAACTTTTCTGAGACTGAACTGAATTAACTGGGGCATCATTACTATGGTGGATGCAAGCAATTTTGTCTTCAAACTGCTTAGCAAACATGTCACAGCAAGCATGTACGTTTTCCATGTCTAAATCTACAGGGGCCTGAGATATGAGCTTACAACTCGGAAGAGCTCAGCTGGATGGCAATGTGCAGATGCAACGACAGCAGCAAAATGAGCTTGCTTTGCTGCCATTACGGAGAAGGCATGGTAATTCTGTCTTGTGTTTGGTCAGATTTACTCGGGAGTTTTTCTCTACTTGTGTTCTTCCCCTTTGGCCAACCGTTTCATTGCTTCAAGTGTGTCTGAAAAGCAGGGCATTTTCTAGGCTCTTTGAGAGGAAAGAGGGCACTTAGGGGCAATTCTGTCCACCACTTGGGACAGCTCCATCTTCCAGAGGCTTTGATAGGAAGGCCAACCTCCTAAGCAGAAATTACCCAGAAGTTGTCAGGAATGCGTCTGGTCCCTCAACCTCCAAGGACCGAACACTCACTTTTGTGCATGTGTGTCTGTCAATCTAAACCTCACCAAGTAATGACCAGTCCATGACAAAGGCAGAGTAGAAATTTCCCCATTACCAAGACATGCACTTTGCCCCAGTGAAAAACAAATGGAGAGTCCCTACATATGTAGAAACAAGAATGTTTCAGGACAGCCCAAGGGTTGCAATAGAAGCCACCAAGTCCTGACACTCTCCCATCAAGGCAATCTTACATAAATGCTGGAAGTTCCTGAAGACCCAAAACATTAAAGTCCTCAACGCCAAGTCTGAGACCACCTCTGCAAGCTCTGGTAGAAACTCTTTTGGGAAGCACAGTGGGAGATACACTGAATAAATCTCTGTTCTCTCCTCATTCCACATAATGAGGTATGGTGACTCAGAATTTGGACTGTAGTTGACAAAGGCCATTTTCGGAAACTACTGTTCTCGTGCAAAATCGCACCAGGAAGATGCTGTCGTTTCAGGAGCTCAGCACGATGTTCCATGGCTGGTAAGCAGTGTGAAAACGGCCAAAGCGCTTGGTGAGTGCCACAGAAAGCAATACTAAGGAGGTCTACTCAGAATCCTGCTCAGATCTATTCAGTAAGGCTTGCTCCCAGGAAAGAGTCCTTAGGTGCGCACTGGCAGAGGCTCAGTAGGTAGCAACTAATCCTCCTCCTTTCCCATTAAGCCTAGGCTGAAGCTGCATCAGAAAACAGCATGGGCACAATTGGAAGATGTACTTTTCCATGCCTCTGTGAAACATGCCATCAGCTCCTGTTTGAGGATTAAATCCCAGGTCACACATGGTTTTTTTCCCCAGTGCTTTATTTTGTTGTTGTTGTCCCAGGTCACACATGGTTTTTTCCCCAGTGCTTTATTTTGTTGTTGTTGTTGTTGTTGTTTTTAAAAGGTGGCAACTCTTTTGGCAAATGATGCTTTCTTGGGAGTTTTCTGCAGCATTGCAAAGTCAGTCTGGCAATTAGATTAGAATCCATGATGAGAAGAAATATGATTGGTTCCACCCTCAAAAAGGGAACTGTTGGCTGGTTCCTCAACAGCTCATTCTCTGCTGCATGGTTCATAATCTCACACCGAGCCCCAAATCAGCAGCTATTTATATTCCTCCTTCCTCCTCCACTGCATACATGAAGGTTTCCTTGATGTATGTGATACACAATTTGGTGAGTGTAGCTGCAGATCCATGTGGTTGCCTCCGTCTGAATCAGCTGTGGGAGAGATGCCTCTGTCAGCTTCAGAGAGTGTTAAGCAGAAGGTGCTTTCCATGCATCTGATGAAGAGAGCTGTGGCTCTCGAAAGCTTATGCTATAATAAAGTGGATTAGTCTTAAAGGTGCTTCTGGACTTTTTACTATTAAGCAGAAGGGACACTCTGACTCTTCCAAAAAGCAGCCTTGATTTTCGGCTGCATCTGCTAAAACCCAATTTCAAATGTACCTTTTCAAACTCCAGAAGTGAACTCCCTACATTAAGTTCAGCAGTAGAGTTCACTCCTGTCCTTACATGACAAATTCAGGAAGGATTCTCTGCTGAGAGTTTGCACTGAAAGCTGTCCCAGATTTTCAGGGGATTCATTGATGTGCAGGCAGAGGGCCTCACTTCCAATTCCTTAATGTTTTCAGTTAAAAGGATCTCAGGGGCCTAGAACAGACTGTACCACTCAGAATAAGCAGTACTAGGTAAGACGGTTCAATGGTATGTCTCAACATAAAGCTATTTCATATTATTTAACTACTGCTGCCCATTTTGCATGGAGCAAATACCAATGCTACTTTCAAAAAGGACACTCTACCCACTTTTTCTGCCCTGGAGGACCAAAGTAGTAATATTGTGCTCCCAAAGTTCCCTCATGACCCTTTTCACACATTCTAGGGAGAAACAGCGGCAAACTGCCACTGTTTGGGAAAGCCCATGTGGGCCTGGAAGACACAATTTGTAGCACAAGTTTCACATTTCCAGATAAAGTTCCCAACTCCCAGTGTTAGCAACTCTAAGCAAGAGCCAAATCCCCACACAGCCAGGAACCTCCCTCTCTGCCTTACCCGCTTCACAAGGTAGTTGTGACGATAAATTGAAAGGGAGGGGGAGAATCATATGGGCCATGCTGAGCTTCACACAGGAAGAATGGGATAAAACTGTGACAGACAACTTGAGAGAAGTGTTAGTTGTAGATTTTCCAGGCTTTATGGCCGTGGTCTTGGCTTTGGAGTTCCTGACATTTCGCCAGCAGCTGTGACTGCCATCTTCAGAGGTGTAGCACCAAAAGACAGAGATCTCTCAGTGTTAATGTGTGGAGAAGATATTAGCAGGTAATTTATATCTACTCAGGAAGGTGGGTTTGGGCTGAGTCATCCTGTAAGAGTTTCCAAGGGTGTGGAATGCTAATGGGGGGAAGCTTCACTGTATCCTGAGGAGGTTCTTTTGCATATGGATTGGTGGTTGATATGCTAATCTTATCTGCAGGGCTATTGTAAGATGTGGAGTATTTTGTTAGTCTGCTGTTTTTCAGGCATGGTTTCCACTCCTGAAAAACACCAGACTAACAAAATACTCTACATCTTCTCCACACATTAATACTGAGAGATCTCTGCTGGCGAAATGTCAAGAACTACAATGCCAGGACCACGGCCATATAGCCCAGAAAATCTACAACAACTAACATTCTCCAGCTGTGAAAGCCTTTGACAATGTATTAAGAGAAGTGCTTGGACTCCAGAGGATAAAGCAGTACTTCTTTCTCCCTGGGGGTTATTTCTGTGAGGCCTATAACAGAATTCTCAGCACCCTCCACAAACAGCTATTCCCAGGATTCTTTAGGGGAAGTACATGACATTTAAACCAGTGGAAAGCTGATTCAAGGTTGTAGTGTAGATATCTTACAAAAGTAATGAAAACTAAGAACGAAAAACATCTAGAATAATATTAAAAGAATTCATCATAACCAGAGTAGCAAAGTTTCTATTACAGTTCTAACATGTGAAGTGACCTCTGCTAGCATCATCACTGCTTCTTATGACAAAGTATATAACTCCCCAACTTTATTTCTCTTTTTCCCTCCCCTCAAAACACTCTTTATGTGCTTCTAGGGTTGCCAGGTTGGGAAATCCCTGGAGATTTGGGGATGGAGTTTAAGGATGAGTTTGGGTGAGGGTTGGGACTTCAGTGGAATATAATGCCATAAAGTCTAACTTCGAAAGCAGCCATTTCCCTGGATTTAGGGTTCAGTTGTAATTTTGGGAGATCTCCAGGCCCCAGCTGGAGGTTGGCAAACATAGGTGCTGCTGTGCCAGGCTTATGGTGGCAACAAACCAGTCAGTGATGGACATGAAAAGAATCTCTCCTATCTCCTCCTGCCACACTCAATGCATGCTGGGAAATGTAGCCAGACATTAAGTTATCAGACACCCAAAATTCTACAGTTTCTAAGATGCACTCTGGTGGTTTAGAGTCTCTGTGCACAAGACATCTGACATGTGAAGAACACGTCGGGAGATGCAATGTTAGCCGGGAAGGGTAGATTAAAAAGAGCCAGCAGCAGGGAAAAGGCACTGGAACTGTGTGAAGGAACTATACACTGGAACTGTGTGAAGGGCTGTGAAATGCCAGAAGGGAAATTTCAGCCCATTATAATTTCTCCAGGTCCAAGCCTGGCTCTGGAAGGCAGCTCCAGCCCATTTCCGTTCCTCACTGCCCTCTGGTTGCAATCCCATACAGTTTTAGACTGGAGAAGTGAAACTGACAGAGCCGTCTGGGAGATGAAGATGAAATTAACAGACCCTCTGACAAGCGATCTCTGCAGGCTCTGTCTTTTTAAACTATGCTTCCTGGCTAACATTGCATCTCCCTTCTCTTGACACACACGCACTGAGGTGTCTCATGTAGAGAGACTCTTAGGCATTACCAAAGCTGCATCTGAGAATCTTGGGAAGGGAAAAAATGAAATCTCTTCCCAGTTGTCCGCCTTTAAACTAGTTAGCTGGTTGCATCCATGTCTGTAAGCCTCTGCCAACACATCAAGCCTAGATACACCACAGTAAATGGAGGAGGGAGGTTAGAAGGAGGAAGGGCCTTTTAGTGGGGTATTTCTAAACTGAGTTTAGTGGAAAAAATGAGAATATCCACCAGATTTTTTTACAATTTTTTTTCTAAATCCAATTCCAGGGCACAGTCTGGGGGCCTGATACAGCTGGCAACTCTAGTTAATCCTGGAGATTTGAGGGTGGAGCCTTTGGAGGGTGAAGTTTGGGGAAAGGATGGACCTCAGCAGATGGTGATGCCATATAACCTACCCTCCAAAGCAGCCATTTTCTTCCAGGGAACTGATCTCTGTAGTCTGAAGATCAGTTGTAATTCTAGATCTCCAGGCCTTACCTGGAGGTTTGCATCAAAAGACCCACCCAATTTCTACAAGGGAAGGAAAACATGCCCAGGAACCAAAGGCACAGCAATGATTTTGCAGTCATTTATACTCCTTAGAAACTGATAGGGCTTGCATGACTTCCTCTAAGGAATCCTAGGAACTGTACTTTTTTAGTGTTCTGAGAATTTGCTAGAAGAGCTCCTTTTTGAAAGGAACATTCATGCTGGTTTACGCTTCTCTCATTCATTTACCCTATGGATGCTTAGTCTGATATGCAGACACCCTACACCCTACACCACTTTCTTGCAGCCCTCCCCCAACGTCATCATGAGAATTATACTTTCATAATTAGGGTATTAAGCACATGTGTTTGAGTGTGCGTGTTTATCCCTTCTGATCCTCCCCACAGCCACTGGTTACTCTGCACAGCCTACATGTCGTTCGCTCCCTGCACCACCACCACCCCTCCCAGTCCCTGTCCTCAAACACGTGCTCCCTCCCCCCTTCCCCACGTACTCAGCTTCCAAGGCTGTGACGGTGCTTCTAGAAATGGTAGTCTCTGATTAAGATGGATAGATTGGTAAGAAGCATCCAGTGTGACCGGAATAGAAAGCACAGCAGCTCCTGGCTGGCTTGGGGGCACAAAGCCAGAAAATAGCTTTGCTCGGAAGATGATTCCCATACTAGTGCAGCTCGTCCTTAAAATAGCAACCTCCCTCTTCTTCTTTTCTCTGTCCCTCCCCCTTTTTGTTATTTACAGCCTAGTCTTACATATTTTTACTTGAAAGTTAGCCCCATACAGGTCAGCTGAGAATTTAGGGTTGCCAGCCTCCAGGTGGTGGCTGGAGATCTCCTGGAATTACAACTGGCCCTAGAGATCAGTTCCCCTGGAGAAAATGGCTGCTTTGGAGGGTAGATGCTACGGTATTTTACCTGGCTGAGGTCCCTCTCCCCCTCAAACTCTGCCCTCTCCAAGTTTCACCCCCAAAATCTCCAGGAATTTCCCAACCTGGAGCTGATTCCTTTCCTGGTAAGCATGTTTCCAGAACCATTTCCCCCCTATTTCCTTCTGTGAGCATAGCAATTACCTTCTAGTGATCATTAGTCCTTTTAGTTCAGTATTGTCTGCTCTGATTGGTAGCAGTTCAGGGTCTCAGGCAAAGAAAGGGCTTTCTCAGCACCGGCTACCTCAAACTCTTTAACTGGATATGTCAGGGTTAAAGCTGGGGCCTTACACAATCAAAGCTTGTGATCTACTGCCAAAACATGGTCCATAAAGACATTTTGGGGTGGTGCAGAAAAGAGAAATCCCTCCAAGTTGTCTACCACCCTTTAAGTGATCTACCTCCAAGTTGTCAATCTCCCCTGAGAGACTAGTGATCTTTGTGGCGCAGGCCTTAGAAGTTGATTTACAGAGCTAAATCTTATAGTCTTACAAGTTTATATAGGGCTTTCTAGCCAATTAAATGATAGGGCCGCTAGGCAGTCAAGTCCTATTTTTTGGCCCACTAAATGTTCATCCTATGTTTCAATGGAATTTTCTTCCAAATTTTCTTTTGCAAATTTTGATATCTGAAAACTCAGAGATTACATTTGTCAAAGATTTGGTAGCTGCATTTGACCAGTTCAATTTGATTTCTGTATTTATAATCTGACAATATTGGATAGTCAACATACAGTAGCATTTAGAGTCTGGTGGTTTTTGCAGTGGACTATCACAGCTATTTTCAGATGTTCTACCTTTCAGGTTCCACTTTCAAGTGTAATCTCTCTTCCAAGGAGCATATGCAACATTGCAGTGGATGTTCTAGGGCAACAGTGGGCTGACATCAGTTTTGTGTGCTCTGCTTTTTCCCTCAGAATCCCTGTGGTCCACCAATGTATTTTAAATTTACAAAGCAAGAGTGCATACTCAGGATCTCTTAACAGCTAAGGCATAACTAATCTCCATTAATGGCTCATGAGTATGCAATCTTGCTTTAGAACATAAAAGCCCCTTGCAGTGCAGTCATAAACAGATTTACACCCTACTAAATCCCCTGTAGTGTCACTTTTTTAAAAACTTCATTTACACCCTGCCTTTCTTTCAACAGGGACCCGAACTGGCTTACATCCTTCATCTCTCCTCTGTTTTATCCTCACAACTAGAGATGGGCACGAACTGGAAAAAAACCAAACCATGTGGTTCGTGGTTTGTCAAATTTCACGAACCACGAACTTTCACAAACCTGCCCCTGGTTCATGAACCAGTTCGTTTGGTTCGTGAAAACGTCACATCCAGGTCAGAAAATCGTCACTTCTGGGTCAGCAAAAGGTCTGCAGGAAGTCCATCCCCTGTTGCCTAGGTAACTGATTGATTGGCACCAGGCTGTCTGCAGTGACAAACCAAAAAATGAACCAAACAAACCAGCCTAAAAGTTTGTGGTGGTTTGTCAGAAATGGGATCTGATGAACCATGGTTCACGAACCATGAACCGGCCTGGTTCGTGCCTAATTTTGATTCATATTTTGGTTCGTGCCCATCTCTACTCACAACCACCCCGTAAGGTATGTGTGTGACTGGCCCAGCAAGCTTCCAGTTATATGGCAGAATGTGGGTTTGAACTAGGGTCTCCTGGAACCTAGTCTGACACACTAACCCAGGGATCCCCAAATTTTCTGAGCCTGTGGGTATCTTTGGAATTCTGACACCAGGCAATTGGTGCAGCCACAAAATGGCTTCCACAATAGGCGGAGACAACTTCAAAATGTCATGAAGTGGGATCATGCATAACTCTAATAGTAATTCTTCAACATTTCATGCAGAAACTCTGCTTAACATTATGTCTTTCTAAATGACATGTTTAAAAACATTTTCTTGCATCAACAAAGCTTACCTTCAGTCATGCAGTGAAGATGCTTATGCTGTGGTGGCAGCTACGGCCAAAGCAACTTTTTAAAAAACAGCACAGCCAATCAGAAGCCCTGATGGGCAAAAGCCTCACTTGGCCCCACCCACTTTCTAAAAAACATGGGAGGCACCAGGAAAGGTGTCAGCAGGTGTCATGATGCCCATGGACTCCACATTATGGACCCCTGCTATAACCACTGTGTTACACTGGCTCTCAGTTCTGCTTAGGATTGCACTGTTGCTGGATTCTGCAGTACTCTTTGGATTCTGCCAGAATCTTTGGAACCAGCAAGTTCTAAGTGATCTACTACAGATAGGCCAGTGGTGCACCAGTATTGCACCAGTATATTGCATCTCTTTTACTGCTCATCTCTGTCCAAGGGTGCATGCTTGAAACTTACTATTGCTGACTGTGAACTGAGGCCATGACTGAGCAGAAGAGCATTTGCTTTGTGTACAGTTTGATGGCAGTTTATAAAATTTCCTTTTAGATATGTGAAAATCAAAACAATGGATGGCAGCAAGTTCCTGAAAGTGTAGAAGGGAGGAGTTTTTGTTACTTTTCATGCTTTTTGTTGTTGCTTTTCAGCAGTTTTTGTTCTATTTATTTCTCATTTTTATGTATCATAAACTGTCTTGAACTGGGGGCAAATAGGAAATATATAATTAAATCCAACTGTTCACATTCTGAGGCCACGTTTTCACATTCAAATGCAAAAAAAGCAGAATTTGAAAGACAGAATTTCTCATTCCAAACAACAGGATGGCTCCAGAGACTCAGTTTTCCAGTGGAAGAATAGAACTTTCCTGCCTTCCCACCTCCTTCCCATTGCATCCCATTGGTCTCAACAAAATGCTGATCTTGAGGGAAGGGGCTCTGAGGAACAATAGGAATGTAGGGGTCTGCAGTGGGAACAGGAAACTGGTGGAGATTGCCATGCCAATCTAACACTACCAAAACTAGTAACAGACACACTGTCTGCAATAGAAATTGTACGTAGGGCGATGCACCCTGCCCTCAGCAATTGCAAATGCTAACATAATGGTCACTTTGATCAAGACTGCAATCCTTCCGAGTCCTTTCATATCAATGTTACACTTTTCATGCATATCATTACACTTCCAGGTGCAACTTTTCATGTGGGTGTGAGGGAAAGCAGTGTGTTCTTTCCTTCCATCCACTTTGGGAGTGCTCCATTCGCTGTATTTTCCAGCACTTTCCTGGAGGATAGGAGACAACAGCACTTCCAGCAGCTTTTACAACTGTATTTACAAAAAAACAGAAGTTAATTTCACTGATCAGAAGAGTTTCATTGAAAACAAACAAGGGGTTAAATAATTTCAGAGCATGCACCCAAGACAGGCTGATTAGTCTTAGGGCCAAACTACAAGTGATGAATGACACAGGTTGGACACTTGTCAGCTTCCCTCAAGTTTTGGCAGGAAATGTAGGCAGCTTGGCAGAATGTTAGACAAGTGACAGTTGAAAAGTCCATTGGACAGCAGTCGGAGAGCCAAGCTGCAAGACCAGGATGCCTACATTTCCCATCAAAACTTGAGGGAAGCTGACAAGTGTCCAACCTGTGTCATTCGTCACTTGTAGCTTGGCCCTCAGGCCACACAGAGGCAGTTTGGCACATTCACAAATATTTATGCAACCTACATCTCATTTTTTAAATGGCAAATAGAGTAATAATTTCAGGGCAGTGGGGGTCAAAACTTGCACTAAAGATGAGTAGTATTGCAAGTAGTGGAAGTCCACAGTAGATGGTCAGTGGTAGGGCATCTGCTTTGGAGAAGGTTCCAGGTTCGGCCCCACATCTTCAGGCAGCAGGTGATGTGAAAGACTTTGGAGAGCTACTACCAGTCAAGACTGACCTTGATAGGCCAATGGTCTGACTCAAAATAAGGCAGCTTCTTGTATTCATGTGTGTAGGTTCATCTTACAAGATGGTCATTTTCAAACTTTGCCCCATTGCTTGCAATTCTGTGAAGTTTGAAGCATGAATGTATTCTTTCCAAAGCCCACATGCACTAGAGTTGCCAGTTCCAGGTTGGGAAATTCCTGGAGATTTGGGGGGGGGAGTGATTGATTTGATTGATTAATTTGATTTTCTTCCTGCGAACAGGTTCAGAGCGGAGTAACAGTGGTTAAAGGTTACATTAAAATCATACATAAGATGCAGTTCACACAATAATAAAAACTCTGGATGACAGTCCCAAGTTACCCAGCCCCAAGAACATTTCTATGGGCAGGAGGTGGAGAGAACAGCACAGTCTCACTGATGGAAACTCAGAGGGGGGTTACACTACCCCCTCCCCCAGACAGGAGGCTGGCGGGAAGGCTCGCCCACTACCCAGACTCAGCAATATGCCTGGTGGAGTATCTCCATCTTACAGGCCCAACGAAAGGATAGTATATCTTGTTGGGCCCCAGTTTCTGCAGACAGAGGGTTCCACCAGGGCCGATTCCAGACGACTAACCTGAAGGCGCTGCATGCCACCATGTTCCGGATCGCGACGGGGAAAACGAGAAATATCGTGTTTTCCCCATCGCAATCCGGAACATGGCGGCATGCAGCGCCTTCAGGTTAGTCGTCTGGAATCGGCCCAGGTTGGAGCCAGGACTGAAAAGGCTCTGGCTCTGATTGGGGCCAAGCGAGCCTCCTTACTGGCTGATCGAAGCACCCTCCAGAGCATATATGGCGAGAGGCGGTCTGATTTGGAACTCTATGGGGAGCCAATGCAGCTTTTGTAAAACAGGAGTTATAGGCACCCTGTACAGAGTATCCGTGAGGGCGCACGCAGCTGCATTCTGGACCCACTGCAATTTCTGGACCAGGCCCATGAGTAGCCCTGCATAGAGCGATTTACAGTAGTCTAATCTGGAAGTGACAATTGCTTGGATCACGGTCTTTAGGTTATGGGTTGAGAGGTAAAGGGCAAGCTGCCTGGCCTGTCGCAATGATCTGAGTCTCCATTGATAAGTAGGCATGCAGTATCACCCCCGGGCTCCTAACTGTCAGAGCGGGTGCAAGAGGCACCCCATTGAGGGTCAGGAGCTGAATCCCTGAACCCAGGAATCCATGACCCAGATACAAGACCTCCATCTTTGTGGGATTCAGTTTCAGTCGACTCTGCTTCAACCATCCAGACACAGCCTCCAAGGATCTAGCTAAAACATCTGGGGCAGAGTCATGCCAGCCACCCACTAACAGATGGTGGAGCCTGGGGAGGGTGGGGTTTGGGGAGGGGCCTTATCAGGGTATAATGCCATAAGGTCCACCCTCCAAGGCTGCCATTTTCTTCAAGGGAACCAGTCTCTATGGCCTGGAGATCAGATGTAATCCCAGGAGATCTCAAGCCACCACCTGAAGGCTGGCGACCCTAAGCCTGGCTCATAGCTTTAAAAAATTATAATAAGGGGGCACAAATGGGGGGGTAGGGTTACCAGTTCTTCATCACCCCACACTTGAAAACTTAATCAGCAGGGGTCGATAATATCATAGGTGAGAGCCATCAGTGTTACGGGCTGCAGCCTGGCGATGTCCCAGTTAGCGTTGCCATCTTCCAGGAGGCCCCTCGAAATTTTTTGGAATTACAGTTTATCTCCAGACTAAAGATGAGTTTCCTGCGAAAAATAGTTGCTGAGGTTCTTCCCTTTCCCTAACCCTGCCTCCCCAGGCTCCATCCCTAAATCTCTAGGAATTTCCCAACCTGGGATTGGCAACCCAGGCTTGAAAAGTTAACTCCCTTCTTCACTTCACAAGCAGCCCTGATCCACTCTGCAGGGGTATGCACCCAATTTAAAAACCAGTAGAAACCCACCATCTCTCTCACATCTATTGTGGCGCTAAGACTCATAATTCAGATAGATTCAGCTACCCTTCTGGAATCTGGATTATATTACTACTACTACTACTACTACTACTACTACTACAGCAATTCTCATCATAATTATTATTGTGTCCTCCATGGCACTTTACAGAGCAATATAAGCCATTTTCAGAAGCCTTTTCTCCAATCAGCTGTCTTACTTCCAGTTTTTTTTTCTTTTAGTTTTTTCCTCTGCCTTTTCTTCCAGCTAAAGGAAAATCCCTGGAATGAACAACTTGCTCATGGGCACGGCAGTACTATAATAATTGTTCTTGACATGATGTTTGCTTCCTTTGATCCTGGAAAGCTTTAGCATCTGCTCCCAAGGGAAATGTAACAAGCATTCCCCCCCCTCCCCAAATTGACTCACCAAAGGAAACCTACTGCAGTATCGAATTGGTTGGGAGAGACAAACAGTGCAATCCTGTGCAGAGTTACTCCAGTCTAAGCCCACTGAAGTCAATGGGCTTAGACTGGGGTATCTCTGCATAGGAATGCACTGAAAATGTTGGGTGGGCTCAAACCACTTTGTGAAAAGGACAAGAAGTTTTTTAAAAACACTTTACACCTTTGTTCAAGTCGTTTTGCGATCAAAAGGCCCATGTGCGGGATTGCTTGCTGCATTGAGCCCTTCGCCACAGTTATAAGGAAGTCTTGGAAGAACAAAGGGAAGGAAACTCCTTCTAGTGATGTAATGAACTACTCCAAGATTTAGCACACTTCTTTCCCAGTAAATCAAGACTTAATAAATTCTCCTTTTCACTCTTTTTTTTAATGTTGAGGACTTGCTCTGCGTATATTATTTCATTGGTTCAAACTGGCCACAGGAATGTTAAATTTCAGCAAAATGATATTGAATGTTGCATTACGTTTCCAAATCACCATGTGCCTGCCTTCCTTAATGGGATTATTAATTAATGCCTAACGTTAAATAACACTAATCTTGTGCCGTTATGAAACTACTTGTGAAGTTCGTCAAACAGATACATCCGGTAATTAGCCGCCCAATGTTGGCATCCTTTTCTCATGGACACTAATTGAGTTTAGTAGAGACTTCTGGGATGAATGGGTTGCAAGCTGATTCCTGTTTCAGGTCATGCCAGGCCTGCTCGAGTGAATCATCTAGCACCATTCTGCAAGCATTAAGCCATCCAAGCCATGGCATGGCCTCCATGCATGGCCTCCATGCAAACAGAGAAGAATCCAGCGCATCAAGGAGAATCGATGATGCCATCCATTCACAGGACCTAACAGATAGATCCTTACAGCATTGTAATGATGTAGCTATCTACCTATTGCTGATTATTTTAAGCCTTTGGGTGGAGCAGGGGAGGAAACGCTGGCTGTAGGGGAATGTAGCAAGAAAAATGGCATCAAAGGGGGCGGCATCTTTTGAAGCATGGTATAACTTCCACATGAACAGCAAACGCTCTTTGGCTGCATACCCAAGGAAAAATGGGTTCAAAGGTAGTTAAAGAAAATACAAGGAAACCATTGAAAGATGACAGATTGGCAACGATATTATATGATAGCTCAGAAATAATCCGCTGCAGTTGGGAGCCCAAACTGGAGCACGGAAGTACTGTGTGGAAGTCCCCTGAGTCTTTCTTGATTGCCAGCCTGACCCTTCAACCCAACTGTTTAAGGCCTTACAGGTGCCTTCTCTGGCCTGTGGGAGACCATGGGCGTTGGGCATGCAAAGGGGAATGAGAGGCAAGACAAGGAGATGCGGGCTTGAACTGACCGTGAGCGCATCCAAGGAGGTATAATAAAACCAGTGGCCAAAGGAAAGGGTGTGTGTGTTTTAATGTGCAGCGATATTCTGGAGGAGGCAGGAGATTAAATAAGGAAGCAACATTTGAGGTTTGGCTGTGCTGCCACTTGGCTGTGCTCAGGCGGCTGCTACTTTGGCAGCCTGCCCTTTGCAAAGCTGCCGTTCAGACAGTGGCCCAGTGCCGAGGAAACGCTTGGTGGAGGATGATTTTCCCCCCTTGCATCTGCTCCCAAAGTGTCCGTGGCTAAGTAAGGAAATTGGATAAGAATTGCCTATGCACCTGATGAGCAAGGCATAAAATTGCACATGTGTCTTTGTATGTGTTTGTGTGTGTGTGTGTGTGTGTGTGTACAGCAGTTCAAGCCCACTGTAGAATTGCTGCTTCGAAATCCATGCTTCCACTTCTCGGTTTTATTTGCTAGGCTTGCCTTTCCCTCATACTTGGGGTGTTACAAAGTCAAAGTAAAAAGTAAATATATAGAAGCACAAGAAGGACAAAACTTCCATTGAAAGTACAGACTTTTCAAAGCATAACTCTTTGCAAACAGCTACTAGCAGCAATGTATAGAATAAAGATCACACTTTTCCAATAAAATCCACTGGCAAGTTTCTATTAAGCTGGTTTATTTATTTATATGTTTATAACTTGTTTTTCTCCCAGAATGAGTACTGAAAGAAGCTTACCACAGGATTCTCCCTTCTTCTATTTTATCCTCACAACAACTCTTTGAGATACGTTAGGCTGAAAGAGAGTGGCAAAATCCCTCTAGTAAGCTTCTATGGCAAAATAGGGATTCCAACCTAGGGCTCCCAGATCCTAATCTAACACTCTAACCACTATGACACACTGCCTTTCCTGAAGGACTGCCTTCTCCCTTATGAACCTACCTGACCACTAGGGTCATTAAAACCATAGAGTTTCCAATGAATCCTGGAGTGGAATGACAGCACTTCCAGGTTCACCTTGGAAATTACATCACACTGTCAAAGCAACAGCAATTTTTGCACTATTTTTCCTCACTGGCCTACTGAGTGGCAGCAGGGGTTGTAGCTGCCATTGGGAGCCCCCAACTGAGCAACTTTACCTGCCAGAATGGGTTCAGTGGGTACCTTCACTTGCTACTTTCAGAAAAGTGTGCAAGAGTTTTATTCCAGAGTGCATTTGGTGAAGGGTAAACTGTTATGGTAGATTTGGCTGTGATTTAACTGTGTTGTCTTGTATTAGTTGCTTATTGTTTTTAGTTCTTTTAGTGCTGGACAGTTACGATGTTCCCACAGAGATTTGGGGAAATTCCTAGAGCTTTGCCTAGAAGTGCTGTTGCAGCCACCTAAAACTCCACCCTCCCCAGGGACCACCCAAAAAATCTTCTAGCATTTGACCGCACACAGCTGGGAACCCAAAATCAGGGCACCAAGGTGGCTATCAGTTAAAATCGCGTAATAAAATACAACAGGCCATGCCCGAGGAGGGTGGAATTTGGGAAGGGGAGAGAGTTTAGCAGGGATGTGCTGCTGAAGTCTACAACTTCCGTCTTCTCTAGCCTCTGTGGTGTACCATGGAGTCTGCCCTGCCATTTCCTCTAGGGGAACTGATCTCTTTAGTCTGAAGACCGGTTGTAATTCTAGGAAATCTCCAGGCCCTACCTAGAGGTTGTTAGCCCTAGCTCTGCAATTGCAAGGGCTTTTCCAGTTACTGCCCCATATTTATGAAACAGCCTGCCAAGAAAGAACAGGAAGGCTTCCACCTTCCTGGCTTTTCAGCACATCTGCAAAGCAGAGTTATTTTTTAGCAATTCAGGAGTAACTTTTTGGGGTAATCTGGGCAAAAAAGGCAGAGTGTTTCCTGGCTGCTGCTAATACATTATTCCAACATTGGCTTTTTAAATGTGGCTTTCACGTATTTGGCATTTACTGTATTTTGTCATTTGGATGTTACCTACCTTGGGTCCTCCTGACTTGTCTTTAAAAAGGCAGACTTTTAAATATTTTAAGTTTAATAAAATGCGTAAGTGTTAAGCACACCCACAGCCCTCTCACTGCCTCTCTGCCACGAATCCCTCCCTTGCCCTGTTGCTTCACAGCACTTGTGGGTCTGCTGTTGAGCATCCAATTCAAACTTCACGTCCTATCAATCGAAAACCCAAATTTCTGTTCCACTCTGGTCCCCATCATTCCCCCTTCAGCTGTTAACTGACTGTTCACAGCATGGATTTGGGCAGCTAATTGTGTAATGGATAATCTTGTTTGCCGGGCTTATTGTCAGCCTTGTTAACCTCCCATCGGGGGTTTCTCTCATTTTCCCTAACTGCATTTTGCCTCTAGTTTAGCTACCCTGACTTAGGGCCTTTTCTACACAGTCATTTATTTGTGCAAAGAAGCATCTCCGGTTTCTCATTTGTCAAGGATCGTTTGCACATCTCTTTCAAGGTTATGCTTCCGGTGAGGGAATGTCAGATTCCCCCAGCACTCATATAATATTTTATCTGGGGAAAAGGCAGCTCTTCTTCCAGATAGCATGGCTTTCCATCTCACAACAAGTGCAAAGCGGAATGTGGCTAGCAAGTGCTGGGAGCCCCCTTGCTTGCGCTGTGAACATAAACCAGCCCTGCTGGATCAGATCTAAGCCAGCATCTTGTTTCCATCAAAGGCCAAGCAGATGTCTGGGGAAAGCCCACAAGTAGGTATGAGGGCCACAGCTCTTCCATGCTGTTTGTCTCTAGCACATGAAATTCAAGATATACTGCCTCTGAACAAAGAGGTTCCATTTTAGCTATCATTACTAATAGACCTATACTCCAGAAATCTGTAGTTCTTTTGTCTGTGTGCGATTTTTCTTTCAGTTTCTTTATTATTACTTATATTTATTTGTCATCTGAGCATTTGGGTCCAAAACCGTTGGTGGATATGGAAGGAGCCATACCTTAGTGGTTATTAACACATGCAAAGGTGTACAGAAGGCCTTAGATTCAATCCCTGACATTTTCAGTAAAAAAGATCTCAGATTCCATCCCAGACATTTCCAGTTAAAAAGACCTTTGAAACAGCCACTGCCAAGCAGTGTAGACTATCCTGGGCTAGATGATCGCATTAGAGATGCCACAAACTTCATTGCAAATAGTTTCGGCAGGCCAAAAATATTTGACAGGCACAATCACCTGAAATCAAGGCCTTGGATCTTGTCATTTCACTGCCATCCAAGCTGAACAGCTATCAAACAGCATTGTGGCTGCACCGTAGCTGTGATGGTGGAGGTTTCATTTCCTTGTGGTAGTAGAGATTCATTTCCTTACTTTGCTGGCACTTTTGCATCTGTGCAACAGTTGAAATTGTTTCTTCCCTGGGGTTATGGATGGTCAAGTCAGATAATGAAATGATATGGAAGGAAAACTACACCTCCCATAAGACTGTGTGAAAATGTGTATGCGCAAAATAATGTATAACTCAGACCAAAATGAACATCAAATGGCAAGATTTTTTAATAAGAAAAGAACAGAATGTTTATAATTTATACAATTGAATGTCAAACAGTGCAGTGAGACAGCACTGGGGGGGAGAAGGAAAACTCTGTGCTGTAGAGTAGTGGATAAGTGGTTGGGCTGCAAATCAGCACTCAGCTGGTTCGACTCCCACTACTGCCAATAACTCCGTGAGTAGCCTTGGGTAAACCACTCCTCTCAGCCCCAGCTCCCCAGTTGTACTATGGGAATAGTAATAACACTGACTTTGTTCATCACTCTGAGTGCGACACTAATCTATCCGGAAGGGCAGTATATAAGCACAATGTTGTTGTTGTTGTTGTTGTTATCTAGAACTCTCATCAGACTGCATGAGAATGTGAAAATGTGAAACACCACAGATTGCATGTTACTATACTAGTATACTGTACAGTCAAAATACCTGAAAAGTAACTCAACTAACAGGTTCAAATTGCTTATGAGTAACCAAACAATTGATGAAAAATCAGGCTCCCTGTTTGCACCTGTCAAACAGAACGTAAGCCAAACTAGTAGCATCCCTAGGTCCAATGCGCTAATTTGGTATATGGCACCTTCATATGTTCTAGTTTATCACTGAAGAAGGAAGTGATGTCCCAGCTGTAAAGGGAGGAGAGACCAGCCTTAGAAAAGGATAAAAAGTTAAGAAGAGGTTATTTATTTGTTTGTTTGTTTGATTTGTAGTCCATTCTCCTCGCATGCAGGCTCAGAGCAAATTAACAACACGTAAATACATATAATAGACAAAGATTCTCCTATAGTAAATTAATTCAATAACTCTCAGTTCCTTACTTCCTTGGGGCCAAAGATTACCAGTAACTGTTTGTCTGCTGATCGAAGCAACCTCCAGGGAATATAGGGCGAGAGATGGTCCCACAGGTATGCCGGTCCCAGTCCACTAAGGCCCTTAAAGGTCAAAACCAGAACTTTGAACCTGACCTGGAATTCCACTGGGAGCCAGTGTAGCTGGTGCAGAACAGGTGTGATATGTGACCTGAACAGAGTCTCGGTCAAAACACCCACCACTACATTCTGGACCAGTTGTAACTTCCAGAACTGGCCCAAGGCCAGCCCAGCATAGAGCGAGTTACAGTAATCCAGTCTGGAGGTGACTGTTGCATGGATCGCTGCCACTAGATCACAGGTCAACTGGTAGGGGGCAAGTTGCCTGGCCTGACGAAGGCAAAAGTGATGGAAGCAGTGTGGAGCAGGAAGATTAGTATAGTTGCTTGGGGGGGAAATGGCAGCAAAGAAGGATCCCACTTTAGAGTCGTAGATTCAGAAAGGAGTCTTATAGATTATTCAGTCCAAACATAGAGCATACATTGGAGAAGGCCATCCAGCATCTATCCAGCCTCTGCATTAAGGGAGAACCCACCTGTCCCTAACTTAGGTTGATTGGTTCCATTGCTGAACTGCACTTACTGTTAAGATGTTTCTTGCTAATGTTCAACTGAAATCTACCTTTCTGTGACTTAAGCCCATTGTATTTAGTCTCGCCTTCCGGAGCAGCAGAGAACACGTCTTTGCTTGCCCTCTTCTGTGTGACAGCCCTTCAGGTATTTGAAGAGTGTGAGGATGTCCCCGCTCAGTCTTCCCTTCTCCCGGCTAAACACGGGAAGTTCCTTTGATCTTTCCTCAAAGGCCTTGGTCTTCCAAAGGTGCTCCATTGTGTACCTTTTCCAACTGTATAATATCCATTTTAATATAGGATCGCTAGACATTTCTGCTCATTCCCCTAATCTGGATAATCTATCCAACACATCTTGCCTTTCGTTCAAGGACTTTAAGATGATCCATCATTTTGTAGAATGATGCTCTCAGAGGAACACCCCAAAGAGGACTCTAATGCTGAGCTGAATGCTTTCCATCTCCATTTTTCAGCTCAACAGCAGCATTTTCCTGGTTGGAAAGACTCCCCAAGCCCTTAAACCTGCCTTATTTGTGGCTCTTCAGTATTATTCATAGCCACATTTTCCTCCTTCCCTGCTGCACTGATGTCACTTTTATTTTTTGCTTGTTCTACTCCTTCTGAAGTGACCACAGCCAATCAGAGATCATATTCTTAGCATGTTGTTATCATGCTACTATTTGTAGAAATTACTGTTGTCACTAAAGGTAAATGAAACCCATTTAGAATGAAGCAATATTTCCTATACGGTCACACCGGTGATCCTAGCCCGTTGGGGAATACAATCAATTATTGAACAATTTGCAATGATTCTCCAAAAATAACTGAAGGACGGGAGGCTCATTTGATTCTAATGATAAGGGAGGAGCTGAGGCTCATTGGAAAATTGCCTGCTTTGCTTCTATAAGTCCCAGATTCAATCCTTGGCATCACCAATTTTTTTTTTAAGGATCAAGCATTAGGTGATATGAAAGACCTGAGACCTTGGAGAGCAGCTGCCAGTCTGAGTACTAACCTTGATAAACTGATGGTCTGATTCAATACAAAACAGCTTCATGTGTGTGCATGAAGATTTTGCAGCGCACGCACTCAATTCAGTTCAGCCTTAGTCACTGCAGTTGTCCCAAGCCATCTAAAAGTGTTGAGTAGTGGTTGAAGATCTACATGCCTCAGCATTGGGCAGAGTGATGGAGATTTGGCAGTACAGACAGCCCTCGAAATTTTTAAGGTCTGCTAGATTGTACAGTTGCATCTTCATTACAGTCATCTACCAAGACAGCTGCGTTCCTTAGGGAGGCTGACGTTCTTTGTGCCCAAAGTGAGATCCTTAAGTACAAACAGGGTCAGGCTTGGCCTTCGGCTGTGGGACTCCTGTCCTCCAGATATTGGTATGCCCAGTGATGTTGTCACTTTCAGAATTAGAACCATCACTTCATGTTAGCAACGGCCCCAGAGGTATGATGATGGTTATAATAATAGTGAGTTGTGTGTGTGCTTTTTAAGATAGAGGACTTCTTAGCCACATCTGAAGGGCAGCAAGAAGGGTATCAAAAATGGGTAGCTTCATTGATCCATTAAAACAAAGTTCACAAGGGCAATAAAATAAATCTGCATAATGAAGGTCACCCACAGGCTTTCAAATGGCACAAAACTTTTTCATATGAAACAAGATGTTTCAAAAGTGTCAAAAGGACACTTTTGGGATGGTGTTGGGATGGAGATTTCTTGACTTGCATTTTTTTCCATTCTAAGAGAACAAACAACAGATGATGTGGTTGCCCTGACAAACTGGCCTGTGAGTTTCTTGAAGTGCCAGAATTCTGATCCAGGTTAGACTTGTTTGGCTACAGCCAAAACCTCTGCTTAAATTCTTGAAGACTTAGGGCCAAACTCAATGTGCGGCTGCTGCCCCAAAATGGCAGCAATTCATCCAGTAGATTTTACATGTGCAGATGCATTATAATCTGCCTGCCTCCATTCCTGCACTGGGCTGGTGCCTGCATGTGCTGGCCAGGTGGCTGAGGAAGAAGTAACTGAAATTGAATTCCAGGTAAGAAAGAGGCAGTGGTGGTTGGTAGAATTTCTACATTGAATTGGATTGTATTCCCCATTTTACAATGAATTGGATTGTGTCAATGGGATGCAACTTTTGCTGCAAGATTCTTTTCAGAGTATGAGAGCCCTGTTGAGCCCTGGTTTTGTGTTGGAGAAATGAGTGAATGACAATAAAGCGGCAAGAAATGCTTTATCCCAGCTTCATGTTGTTCATAAGCCAGGTGCTTTTTTTGCAGACCCCTGATCTGGCCATGCTGATCAATGTAATGGTAACCTGTACTAGACTACTGTAATGGGCTCAACATGAGCCTGCCCTGGAAGCAGTGACTACAAAATGCAATGGCCCATTTGCTATCAGGGAGTCAGCCAACAGGACCATGTGACAACTTCCTTAATTGGTCACCTGTTTGTTTTCAGCTTCAGTTCAAGGGGCTGGTGCTTACATTTAAAACTTTTCATGACCAAGAGCCTGCATACTTGAACGGCAGTCTCTCTCTGCATGCACCCACGTGGCAAATTTGCTTCACACAACAAGCTTCTTTAGTAGTCCCTTCCTCTGGCCAGATCTAGATCTGCTGCTGCCCAGGTTTGGTCTTTTAAAGTGACTTCTCCTTTTTAGTGGAATAGCCTCTTAGAAAAGATAAGGAAGGCTTCTACACTGCTAACCTTCCATCAAGGCTTTTAGAAAGCCCTTTGGAGCATGGTGAGGGCTTGGCCGGGTGTTGTTGACTATTTCTTATATTAAAATGTATATTTAAGAAGTTTCTGAAGTTGGTTTTATGCTGTGTCTTACGTCTCATTGTTACCTTCCTTAGGTCCAGACTTGGTCAGGAGAAAGGTGGGCATACAAATATATTAAATAAAGAGAGAGCTAAAAAGAATGAGTCCAGCCAACTCAGAGCGGGACCACAAGTGACGCCTGACACAGGTTGGACACTAGTCAGCTTCCCTCAAGTTTTGATGGGAAATGTAGGCATCCTGGTCTTGCAGCTTGGCTCTCTGACTGCTGTCCAATGGACTTTTCAACTGTCACTTGTCCAACATTCCGCCAAGCTGCCTACATTTCCCATCAAAACTTGAGGGAAGCTGGCAAGTGTCCAACCTGTGTCAGGCGTCACTTGTGGTCCCGCTCTCAGATCTGTCTACTGTGAGCAGTATCTGCTCTCCAAAGTCCCAGGAAGGGGTCCTGTCCAGTCCTTCTTATCTGAGATCTTTTTAGCAGGAGACATTGGAGAGGTTAGCCAGACCCTTCTGCATGCAAAGCTATGGCTTTCCCCCAGGGGGGGAAACGTTAAGTCCAAAAATATTAATCGAGGTTTTCCTTGATGAGTACCGACACAGGGAGCTGCCTTATGCTGAGTGAGACTCTTGGTTCATCAAACCTAGTGCCGTCTACTCTGATCGAAGGCAGCCTCCCAGGGCCTCAGCCAAGGAGTGTTCCTAGCCCTGCTACCCTTTGACTATAAATGCTGCAGGTTGAATTGGTACCTACCGCAGCAAAAATGTGTGTGCTACTACTGAGCTGTGGGCTTGACTTTGATGCAGAGTGTGATATTACACTGTTCTTCATTTCCTCAACAGTGGTTGGCAATAGCAAAATGTTGGGAAGTACACAGGACTGTGACATCACAACTCTTGGTAAATTCTCCTTGCAGTTGTCTTGGGCAAAAGATTACAGGTTATACGAGGGCTGGCTGCAGCAGTCTCTAAAACGAATCAGCACTCACAGGCCCTTTATAGGCTAATCTCTCGAGGCTACATGAAATTGTACACATCCTTTTGGTGGCATAACACAGCTACCCTCTGAATAAACCACTAGGGCAGGTGTGCAAAAATCAAGGCCCATTCCACATGGCACAGTTTAAGCTGGCGATGCTGAGCATTCATGCTGATCGGTGCTGAAATGGCTTGGGGTCCCATAATTCTGCACTGCATGACCTCAAGGCGATTTGGTGTCTGCTAATGAGTTGAGATGTGTATGTTTGGAGCCACATTTTGTGGGGGCTGTAGCTGATTTTATTTTTATTTTAAAAAATTTTGCATGCATGGTAATGTTGCAATGTTGGACTCCACCCCCACCTCCATATTTGCTGATTGGGCTGTCCCATGCCTACTGGAGAGGCAACTGGTGGCAGAGTTCTGGGGGAAAGCGTGTACTTTTTGTGCTTGTTCCACTCTCATTTATTTTTTTAAAGCCAAGCCAGGAAAGGGTTAAAACGCTGCTGCTTCATTCCCTTCCAGCAGCTTCCCTACCACTTTGTTTTGCAAACACTTGGGTTTTTCCCTCTTTGGCATTAGGAGAAGAATCCAGGAGGAAGGGAGGGGAAAGCAGCCATTTAACCCTTTCCTAGCTTTTAAAGCCAGCAGGGAATAAGCAGCAACATTAGGACTCGTTCCTGGCTTTGAAAAAAATAAGTGTGTGTGTGCATACCTGGGAGGAAGGAAGCAAATGGAGAAACAGCCTCATGACCCTTACCTCGCTTTACTGATAAAAATGGTGGGAAAGGAGTTCAGAGAGCTGAAGAGGGTGGGAGTAGTTACCAGCAGAGAGACCAGTCGGCTCCTGGGGGAAAGGAAGAGGGGGGCAGAAGAAACAGAACAGGAGTTTTTGATTCTGCACAGACATAACACGTGCTGGCAGAGACGGGGCAGTGACTTCAAAAAAAATTGCAGGTTGTGCTCAGGGGATAAAAATGGGGAAAAGACAGACAAAGACCATTTCTGCTTCCCATGACTCCCTTGCACATGCAGAACTCTGGAGAACATGGGAAGTAGAATAGATTCTGAAATGCTGCAGAGTGTCCATGTGGAAAACACCAATGGCTCGCATTAGCCTCGAATTAATGCCTCAAATTGGACCTAGCAATTAGCACCAGCAGGACGTAGTGGTTAGGATGGCGGGTGCAGGTCTGAACCTCTCCTCCACACTCCGCCACAGAAACTGACCAGATGATCTTGCACCAATCACACTGTCTCAACCAAACCTAACATAAAGGGTGGTTGTTGTGAGGTAATAGAGGAGAGGAGAACAAGAGAAGCAGAGTATAAATATCTAAAGGAGCTGAGAACTGGAATTCCTCTTCTCCAAAGGAAGCTGCTACTTTCACTAACTCCCCACTTCACTCCTTTCCCAACTTACAGATAGGCCCTTTCAGTGCAGCTTGCCTTATACCCAGTGTATCCCCAGTAACATCATGATACCACCAGTAAGGCACCCCCCCCACTATCCAGAAAGTTCCCCTTCCACCTTCTGCCAGTTGCTGGGGGGGGGGATCTGGAAACCCTATGACATTGTATCCCATTGAGGTCCTCTCCTTCCCAAACCCCAGACTCCCCAATCTCCATCTTCAAATCCTCAGGAATTTCTCAACCCAGAGCTGGCAGTCCTACCTGGAAATGACATCATTGCATAGGGCAACAGTATAGAATTTGCCCAAAACTCTATGGTCATGTTGCTGTTTTGCTGGTGACTTTGATTCCTCACCCCATCTCCCCCCACCCCCAGCCCATTGAGTAGTAGTTGGGGAAGAGGGCTGCCATCAGGAGGTCTCCTTCCAATTGGAGACCTTGCTGCCCTGGCACAGGCAGCTGTCTAGAGCAGTGGCCCATGTGGATATTTCCCAGTAAGATAATGGCCAATCCACCCTGCTTGGTGCACTCTCAAACTGAGAGGGAGGGAGGTTAGCTACACCAGTCAAAGCCAGGTAAATTTCTCCTCCTTTCCCTCTCTTAATCCCATCTAGCTAGTCCCCTAATGGGGGTGGGGGATCCCCACAAGATTCTCTCTGCTGCTAAGTTAGTAATAAAAAGAGTAACTTTGGACATGTGTGGAGTTCAGTGATGGGGGGAAGTGTTTCTTTTTATGCCTTTTTTAATAGCACTGGAATTTAGAGATGGAGGCTGGAACAAAAGAAGCATTTCTTAAACTTTTCTCTTCCTCATGTTTTTTCTGATGTAAATTATATTTTGAGCATGGAGAATACTTCTGTATTGCTGTTCTGTTGCTGCTGCTTTTTTGTATATTGCCTGTCTTGAAATTAAGGCAGATTACAGAGGGTTGGATCCCACAGAGAATTTCCGGTGACATAAGGGAGTCAATTTTCACTCATCCCCCTCCTCTCACTGTAGACCTCCAACTCCTTCCCTCAGGCAGGTATGTGTTTCCGATTAGTGATGTTTGAAGCCTTCCTCCAGTCTGAAGAAGCCTTCCTCCAACTTAAGTGGTTCTTCCTCCAAGTTGTAGAAAAGAGTTTTAGACTGGAGTAATTCCTCCAACCTATGGTAGGATACGTTTCTCTGTTCCTTGGTGTCTCTCATCATCCAAAGAAGCATCTCAGGTGCATTTTTGTCAGCAACAGGATAGGGGAAACAAGGAAATCACACTCTGCTGACAGAAATCTTTCTGTGAGCAGAAATTTTTTTGGAAGGATCCAAGCCATTTAAATGATCAATAAAAGTCTAACAATAAAATCACCAGTTTTGGCCCAAAGGAAAAATATCACTGCTGGGAGTATAAAAAGAATTCAGTTCAAATTTAATCTAATAGGAAAAGAACTGTTTTACACCTCCTGCCAGAATGTGTATAATGGGCTCTTCTTCTGGCACGGTGCTCTAGAAGGTTCCATTAATTATAAAGAATACCCTCAACCTGGGCTGAGGGAAAAACTGAACTGTCCAAAATGGTGCTTGGCTGTATCTTCTGGTGAGTTCCTATAGGAAAAGGTGGTTCTTCAGGCCACAGGCCATGAAGGACTTCAGAATATCAGCTTTCCGAACTGAAACAAGTCTGCCCTCAGAAACCCTCAGGTAACAGGCAGGCCCGTTGCATTCTGGACCAGTTGAAGCTTCAAAGTACTTAAAAGAAACCTTCACATAGAG
This sequence comes from Eublepharis macularius, assembly GCF_028583425.1. Lineage (NCBI taxonomy): Eukaryota > Metazoa > Chordata > Lepidosauria > Squamata > Eublepharidae > Eublepharis > Eublepharis macularius. Next base: position 219,252,145 of record NC_072790.1, read on the forward strand.
CATGTTGTAGTGGGCAAACCATTACCAAAACATGGATTAGCATAGCAAGGTCAGATCTGTCTAGAAGGGAAGAGCCCCTGTATATGAAGTGCTGATGAAAAAATGCATTCCTGGCCGCCAATTCTGCCCACTTTTCAAAAAGCAGGATTGGGTCCAAGGGTATCCCCAGACTCATAGCGGGCTTCTGCCAGCAGAACATAACTTTCCCACCTCCAACAGCAGCCCCAAATGCCCTCCAAAATCCTGTTCCTGGAAAGTCATAGTCCACCGGTAGAAATCCTTGTGCCTGTGGGAACACTAGCCTGGATCTAAGACTATAAAGAGTCACAAAACTGCACATGACAGTTTGCCCTGGGAAATGCTAAGGCTTAAGTCTACCCACAGAATTATAGCCTCTGATTTGGGAGTCCTTCTTCCGGTGAATGGCTGCTATGTGTAGTTATTAGTGGAGAGGGCAAAGCATACTACACATGCTCAGCGTCAATGCTTACTACTACTATCATGTAACTTTCTCAGCCCAAATCTAATATTGAAAGAAATTTTGGAGTTGCAGGTCTTGAAAGAAGGGGACCACAGGAAGAGGAGAACAGAACAGGAGACATTCACAAGAGCAAGATCCCTACTGTCCACCATAGCATGCTTAGGTATCAGAGACATTGTGCTCTCCCGCCTTCCAATCTGGCTTCTAGGATATCTCATATGTGCTGAAGAGTTGCTAAAAATACTTGCACTTCTGTGTTATGATGAGATTTAGGCCTCATCTATCCAGTGCAGTAGAATGTGATGATAGACTCCTGAGATGACAGAATAAATTGTACCACTTTATAATGCAGTTGTGATATTGCAGATGAGAAATTAGCCCAGCGTGAGTGAGGCTAGCGTAGACCCTTTCTCTCCGTGCTGCTTTTTTACTCTTTCGAGAATAGCAAACCCCACCCCCAGCCAATACTTTTGAAGAGACATGGTTGCCTCATGCTGTGCTGCACGCAATTTGAAAACAAGGCCAAGGTTTAAAAAACGATGACGGATTCTTGGATTGGGAAGGCCAGGATTCGCTGTTGTACTGCGTTCTACATTGTCTCAGGATTCCAGACAGAAAGTTCTCTGCATGTGGCAAGTTCACTTTCCAGCCAATTAATTCATTTAATGCTCTGCTTAACACTACCGAATGGGATTTGCTGGAAAGTTTGATAGGACTGTGTCTTTGGTGGTGGTAAAATTCATGCTCTGTGCTGTCCCCATTGGGATCTTCTTTGCCTTTTCCTCTTACTTGTAATGTCAGCTAGGTGAGGTATTCTGTTGACCCACTGAAAGGCAACCATCAGAGAAAAACTCAAGGAGAGCTGCACCAAGTAAACAGAGTAGTTACACCTAGGGATCCCAATCCCCCACTTTTACCCACTGCCCACTGCCTCCGTTTACCTGGCCAACGGGGGAGGAAGGCACGGGAATAGGCTTCCCCAGCACACTCCCAGAGCAGCACAACGACATCACTGACGTCATTAGGCCACCCCAGGAGCACTCCTGTGCTTCACCGCGGGCCAGTTTGGGCCCCAAATGGGCTGAATTGGGCCTGTTTGAGGGCCTGCTGTGAAGCAGGCATGCACCCCTGCGCCTGCACAGTGACATCACCGGAAGTGACATCATCCTGCAGCTGCAGGACCATGTGAGTAAAGAGTAAAGAAGGGAAGGCAGAGGTAAGAACCAGGTCTCTCCCCCCACCCACCCCCGGCCAGGTCTCTCAGCAACATTAATTACACCAAAGGAGATTTTTCAGGATTTTCCCTGAATGAATATTGAAAAGACATCTTGAGGTGCACCTCTCGGCTCTTACTGGTGCCCTTACAAATTTTACAGCCGTAAGAGTGATCCTCCTTGGTTTGCTAGTACAAGTATATCAGTCTTGGTGTCAGATGTTAGCCCTGGTGTTAGGCCTGATTGTCATATGGGTAAGCCTTGCATCATCACGTGTCAGCCCTCATTCTGGCCAACAAAAGCCACCAACTAAAACCACACAAAACTGTTTGCATGCTTTTGAGTTCTCCAGAACTCTTCATCAGGCGGGGTGAGTCTCACAGATGGACAGCAAACCCAAATTGCCCGGTATCCCCAATTTTAGTCCTCATCATGACCATGAGAAGAACCGGGTTCCTTCCTTTCCTGCCCTTTTCATTGGAGCTATGTGTCAGTGAATGTGTATCTGCTTTTCATTCAGAACGTCTCAAGTTCAAGTTCCAGGTTTTTCCATTTAAGGCATCTCAGGTCATGAATGCAGAGAAAGTCTTTTCTATGTAAAAGAGCTCTTACCACCAACCATCTCCTTCGTATGTTCATCCATCTCATACCTTTTCTCCAACACATATGAAAGGCATTCCATTATATCCTTACAATGGCCTCCTACAGTAGATTAGGAAAAGCAACAGGAAACTGCCTTATACTGAGTGAGACCATGGGTGGGTCAAGGCAATTGTTGCCTACTCTGAATGGTAGCAGCCCAGGGTCTGCAGTGGATGTCTTTCCCACCACCTGCAATATGATCCTTTTACACAGTGGTGTTAACCTGGGACCTTCTGCATGCAAAGCAGATACTCTATGGCTGAGCCATGGCTATTCTATTGAAGGCTGTCTAGTGCATTTCATGGCACAGTATTGCTCAGAATGCACTTCTCCTTGGTCCAAGTCTCCATCCATTACGTCATCCTGGCTCAAGTGAAGCCACTTATTCAGAAATGCAAACTCTCTTTTTTAAAATGTGTGTATATATAACTTAAGTGCAGGACTGCCAAGGGGCACCTTCGCACTTCATCCTCCCACTTAGCACTTGAAGCTGTTTTGTAAGATTTGATTCACAGTGTTCCCTGTGTTTGTCAACTGTTGAACGGGCGCTAAGTCAGCCCCTCCTCCTTGCAAACATTTTGCTTTGCAATCTATACGACTGTTAAGAAAACATTCACCTCCAGTACGCCTCTTTAATCTGTTCCATGAGGTAGCCATCAAGGAACAAGGAAACCCTGAAAACAGTTCACTTTGCAATGACCTTTATTTGAAATGGATTAAGGCTGTATGCAGATCACCTGAAGCAAAAAAAAAAATCATACCTCATGGTTAATTATTCTTCTAATTATTCATCTAATGTTTAAGAAAATGATCACAGACAATAAGAAACTCTTGGAGCCAAAATGCATAAATAATTATTGAAAATAACTCTGAAACATAACAAGTGAAACATTTTGTGATCTGTTGGATACACAATTTTGGACATTCCATAACTTTGGAAACTTGGGAAACAGTAGCTCTGTTTACATTACAGTGAACACACATACATCCTGACAGTGTGCACATCTGTTTGTATGAAAGAGCCGGCTTGTGTTCACTTTAGCTCTGTTCACAAGTTACAGTAAATGTACATACAATCCATATGCATTTCATTGTTCTTTGTACATGTAATGACTAATTCTCATGTTACATTCAACAAATGTACAGCCGTACATATGACACAAACCCCACATTTATCTGGGCACTGGTCCCTAATTTCATTGATAAAGTGAATGCGCATTGGCTCTTTCTTCCAAACAGATATGTGCATGTACAGGCAGGATATATGTGTTTAATTTGTGAATGCACATTGGCTGTAACCAGGATTTTCCCTGTGAAAAGGAAGGAGGAGGACAGAGGAGCAAGGCACATACCTGAGCCCAACAACAAGCAGGTTTTGAGCCTCTTAATGTTGGTTAAAACAAAAGTGACAACTGAATGCATCCCAAGTCTCACTCTTTAACTGTTAGACCACATTAGTTCATTCTTGCTGGGCTGCATTACAAACCTACATAGGAACGAGAATTATTACCTTCCATGATTGCAGCAGTGAGGATTATATATCCTAAACAGGGGAGACTGGGAAAAATATGCACAATAGAAGAACGTAGAAATAAGATTTATGAGTCTACTGTTACAGCTATATTAACACTCCATGTAACAACCACAGAGGGTCGAAAACAGTGCAACCAGTTCAAAGAAAAATTGTGACAATTTACATGTTTATTAGAAGAGTAAAGCTTTTTCTTCTAGAAATACTGATGCTACTGAAATACTGATGCTATCCTCAGTTTGCTGTAGTCATTTAAAGATCAGTTTGCTGCAGTCATTTAAAGATCAATAATCAAAACTGCAATTTTGGGATTCCATAACAACCAAACAGGTGACATTTAAATAGTGTTTCAGATGTCCAAAACTGGTTCAGCGATATCATGTTGCAGTGCCTACACGAGCCCTGTAAGGTATGATTACATACCATATTGATGGGAGGGCTATGGCTGAGAGCCTGGCCTAGGGGCCCCTAGAGAAGGTATCGTTCAACCAGGGCTTTCTAATTAACAACCCAGTCTCTGTTGCACCATCCTTGAATCATGTAGAGATCCACTATGAGGACTTTCTAGCAGAGATGTGTCTGTGAGTTCCTTTCAGGGAACACCCCCCTGCTTGAGTGGACGCCCAATTTAGTTGGGACTGCAGATCATAGGGAAAGGACGTTTACCACTGCCACCACCTTGCTAGTTTCCTGATCTGAAACTGCCCCATTGGGGGAATCTGTACGTACACCATCAGTACATGTAAATTTCCCTGACTGGACTTCTTGGGGCTGTTTTTGTTTGGAAAAACATCACAAGAGGAAGGCTTAAGCCCCACAAACCACAGTCTTGATCTGAATTGATCTCCCACACATATTTGGGAATTGCGTTCCCAACAAGGAGTTCACAGCTCAGATCTGATAGAACGTCCTCATGGCAGACCCAGATATGACATGAGAAGAGTGTAAAGTGTAGTTAGGCCCTTTGTCACTGGGCAATGTCAGCTCTTCAGCATGGCATATAAAGCTAGAAGAATGAGGACAAGGTAGGATTTGGGAGTGGGGGGAGGGTTCTCTTCTTTCCTTTAAAATGGTATGTTTCAACCTCTCTTCCTGCAGGGAACTGCTTCTAGATCTAATTACCTGATCTAACCTTGGCACTTCTGCCTTGGGACCTCAGCCTATAGCAGAAGATTATAGAGCATGTCTTAGGCAGAGTAGGCTTGCCAGGCAACCTCCCACTCCCACTGACTCCCCCCTGCTCTGCCCTCTGTCAAATAACATTGCAGATCCTGCAACCTCATTTTCGTTAGCTATGTCCATGCTGCTCTAGGAATTTCCCTAATCTCTATGAACTTTACAATAGAATTTTGGGGGAATTCCTAGAGTGTTGCATGACACAGACAGGTCAGTGTCTCCACCTCCACACTGGTGGTGATGGAAAGTGCCGTCAAGTCATAGCTGACTTAAGATGTTCCCTGCTAAGGCTTTCAAGGCAAGAGACTAACAGAGGTGGATTGCCATTGCCTGCCTCTGCATAGCGACCCTGATCTTTGGTGGAGGTCTCCCATCCAATTACTAACCAAGGCCGACTGCTTAGCTTCCAAGATCAGACGAGATCGGGCTTGCCTGGGCTGTCCAGGTCAGGGCTCTCCTCCCCTTGCATGCCCCCAAACCTTCCTAGGATTGTCAGATGTAGGCCTAGCAAACGTAAGACAGAGATATGAATGCCTGAGGTATTTGGACAAAGAGGGTCTGACAGAAGTCTCTTTGAAAAACAATTATTTAAGCTATTAGAAGAACTGTGTGGCTATAGGGTGTCTGGACATAGGACCCCAAGCCCCACTTCTATCCCCCTCCCTCCCCATCTTTTTGCTCTCATATCTTCTTGAAAACTGGCTCCCTCACTGCTGAAATCTGAGTGTTGGTGTCAAAATCAGGTTGGGTGAACCCTGATCCTTCATGTTACAAGTTGTAGCGTGTAGTTCAGGACTAAGATTATACTGGGTGCGGAGCAGCCAGAAATGCATACTATTACTGAAAACTTAGGAAAGAGCTGTAGCAGTCTGACAAGGCTCAGGGAAATATCTCTGCTGTACCCTGCCTCTGCAGTTTCTGCTGCTCTCTGCATCGAGTGTGTGAAGCTTCATTCTGCTGAATGTGGCTTCTGGTTCATCTAGTCCAGTACAGTCTACCTTACTGGTCTTCTAGCTATGGGTAAGAACCTCTAGGTTTGCCAGCTCCAGGTTGAGGAATTCCTGGAGATTTGGGAGTGGAGCTTGGGGTTTGGGAAGAGGAGGGACTTCAGCCGGGCATAGTACTGTAGAGCCTACCCTCATGGCAGCCATTTTCTCCAGAGGAACTGATCTCTGTCAACTGGAAATCACTAGTCATTCTGGGAGATCTCCAGGCCCTGCCTGGGGTTTAGCAGTCCTGGTCCTCAGCTGTTTTGCAGAACACTGCTTCCTGTGTGGCAAGCTGATAGAGTCGCCATTATTTCTGCTTTTTAAAAGGGCTTGCTTCTACTGCATGTGCACAGATAGCAAATGTACAGAGTCTGCTTCTTCTCTTTGTACAAATGGAGAACAGCAGCACTGTGGTGAGTTCCCACTCCATGGTGGACAGGCAAGTTAAAAGATACACACACACTCACACTGGAGTGAGGCACCCCCCTCTCCACATCAGTGAGGTCATAGCTCTGGCTTCTCCTCTTCCTGTTACTCTGGCGTCTCACAACCATGATGTCATGGGTCTTTCTATCACCTGCTTGTAGGTTACTGGGTAGCATGCTGCCACCAGGGATCAAAGGTGAGTCTGGAAGGGTTGTAGACCACTGGTCTACTTTGTGTATCAGTGGGTTTCCAGGGTCTCAGGCAGAGGTGTTTCACATTTACTACTACCTGGTTTTTTAAACTAGAAATATCAGGGGCTGGACTTCAGGTCTTCTCTGAGCCAAAGCTGGAGAAAGCAACGTTTTTTGCAGTTGTAAGGGAAGTAACGACAATCTGCATTAACGTAGAACAGAGCAGAGGCAGTTGAGATCCCCCAATTGCAAGGATGGATGACTGCTCCCCCTTTCCCTCACTGCCTCTTTGGTGATTTTATTATATGTGAGCAAACAACATTGGAAGACGGGATTAGAAGTGTTCTGATTCTTTGCATTTTGCTATCCTTTGCCTACAATCCTTTCCCACTACCACTCCTTCTGCCATCCCCTTTCTTCCCAGTGTCACGCTTGTCAGAGCAATTCTTCTGCTTTCAGAGACTGCCATCCCAGCGCTACAGGCGAGCCACTGGGGGGGGCGCGGGGGGGCGGAAAACTCAGGTTACAACTTGCAGCCTGCTAGTTATTCTTGCCTGTCTTTACTGCTCTGCAGAAGAGGCAAACTGCACCAACTGTCCATCTAAAAGCCAATTCTCTGTATTTTGTCACTCTCTAAAGTGACCAAGAAAATGAACTCCAAGCTACATATACAGATGAGGATTTGGCTTGGCTATCTTGAAAATGCTGTATCCTATTGGACCTCATCAGCCACTCTAGGAGCCACACCTGGAATGCATGCTGTCCAACCCCGTGTCCCTGAACTGAAGTGTAGGGGCTGACATAGGTCTGCTCTGAGTCACACACTCCTAGTATGAGAGCCACTGTGGAGCAGTGGGCAGAGTGTAGAACTAGGATGTGTAGGAAAGACCCAAGTTCAAATCCCTGCTCCACAATTATACTCACTAAGTGATTTTGGGTGACCTCTTTCGTCTTAACCTTCCTCACAGGGTTGTTGTTGTGAGGGTTCAAAGGTGGAAGAACAACATTCTAAAACATTGTTGGTCCCCATTAGGGAGAAAAGCAAGGTATAAATATCTAAATAAAATCTAGAGGCTTTATTTGGGGAACCTGATTTCCCACTATAGCAGGAGACCTCCTACCCCGGGTACCCCAGTTCTGCCTGGAGCCGTAGTGGGAGAAATGTGAGTTAAAAATGATGTTGCAGTGGTACCTCAATGTCAGGTCCAATCAAGTAACTGGTGGTGGGTGACATCATGCGTCACAAGGACACTCTTTGTGTGTGCTACGTGCCGTCTAGTTGTTTCTAAGCTATGGTGACCCTATGAATTAATGACCTCCATAATGTCCTATCATTGACAGCCTTGCTCAGGTCTTGGAAACTGAAGGCCGTGGCTTCCTGTAGCAATCCCCAAAATCATGGCTGGCCTATTACAAAGCCCAGTTTCACCCCCAGAAGCTCCAAGGGGGCGGGTTCCAGAGGCTGCCTTTGACTGGCAACCCTAGGCTTTATTGCTTCTGCCAGTGACCAGAACGGATGTTCCATGTCTCTGTTCCTTTCTGGGCTTTAAGAAGGCCCGGAGGCCTGTGCACAAACAGCCCAGGGTGGCGAAATCCTAGGCCCCGGTTTCAGATCTTGAGGTCTCCAGTTCATGCAGCGGATCCCTTGACATACTGGCTTCTTGTAGCCTTATGATTCTACAGTAATAACCCGGGTGGATGAAACTGTGATATACTCACCCACCAGGTCTCTCTGTTCTCTGCATTCTACCCTTGCATCACACCAGCACCACATGAGCCAGCCACAAGCTGCCGTTTGCCTCACCTTGTCATTTTCTTTAGGCTCAGCTCAACTGCCAAGCATTTTGATCAAGGCGACGGGAGTTCTGGGAGAGGGAGAGCGAGTTCCCCCATGAATGGGAGAGTTTCTTCTCGCTCATTCTCAGGCACCAAAAATAAATTCCACCGGCAGCTCATTAAAGTTGAAACTGGAAGCGGGAACTTCCTAATGACTCCCGACTCCTGAGTACAGACGCTCGATGCTTTGTATTTTCTTGTTACGTGGGGAAATTGGTTCACCTTTGATACTTCAGGCAGGAAAAAAGGAATCGCAGTACTGAAGACTGGAATCAGAGAGGGGGGGATTTGAACGCTGGATGTAGGACAGTGATGGGCCTTCTTTCTTTCTCGCTCAACTCCTTATACGAGGCCCAAGCAAGTATTTAGAGATTATTCCAGCAAACTGCACTTTGGCTCTGAAATCCAAGCAAGTTCTACTTACAGTGCAATCTAAAGCAAAGTTACTGCAGTCTAAGCCCATTGGTTTCATTAGGCTTACACTGAAGTAACTCTTCTTAGCATTGCTCTGTAAGTGTCTTCAGCTTCTGAGAGAATAGTCTGGTTTTGGTCCAAATGCAAAGGTGTTGGCATAGATGAGCTGCATTCAGACTTGAACTTTGCATGCACACAAAGCGCATTTGCTCATGTTACCCAGCAATGGCATCATTTTCGGCACAACCCAGAAGTGATGGGTCATGCCAAGGCCAATTCAGTAAAAATCAGCCCCAAACTATGTTTTGAGCTAACTTTTACTGAATTCTCCCTGGCACCACCTGTCACTGGCAGGTTGCAATGAAATGACATCCTCACCAAGGAACATTCCTGCACCACCAACCTGTGTTCCAGCCTCCGTTCCCATCCCTGCCAGCCAGGTGACCAATGGCGGGAGGGAGTGGCTGAAGGCAGGGGATCTTCCAGCCCCCCTCCCCAGCCCGGGGATGGCAGCACTGGCTGTGTTGGAACAATATGCTCTATAGGACAGCAATGCCTGGCTAGAGTTGCCAGCTCCAGGTGTGAAATTCCTGGTGATTAGGGAGTGGACCCTGGGGAGTACAGGATTTGGGGATGGGAGGGACCTCAGTTGCGTATAATGCCATAGACTCAATCCTCCAATCAGCCGTTTTCTCCAAGGAAACTGATCTCTGTAATCTGGAAATCAGTTGTGAATCTGGGAGATCTCCAGTTCCGCCCCCACCCCCGACACTTCTGGAGGTTGGAAACCTTAGACTAGACTTTACAGAATTTTCTTTTTCATGAAATACAACTGCAAGAGGTGAGAAATTGCTAGTGTATTGGGAAATTTTGCAGGCATGTGCTTACCTCTTTCTCCCTGTGCCATTTCCCTGATCAAAATTCCCCCACTACCTACTGTGAGAATAATCCTAAACAAGCCTGCTCAGAATCCTACTCAGGTCTATTCAATGGGGCTTACTCTTTTAAAAACATTCTTAGCGTCTGACATTGTTGCGTGACTCAGAATGGAAAATATACTTACCTGTATTTCTTCACCATGTATTGCAGGGTAAGCAACAACAGGGGGGAGAGCAAATTCAACTGGAAAAATAGCACAGGGAGAGAAGGTTAAATATCCTCTCCCCTGCACCAATCAAACTGGCAGCTATTTGTGGCAACACTACCTTTTTTTAAAAAAAAGAAAGCCACAAGTTAAGAGAACCAATCATGGATCTCGGTAGGTTGACTCACAACAATTCAACTGCAACAGGCCAACCAAAGTATCTGTGTGTCAGCTGACTTTGCTGAGTCATTCCAGATATGGTTTTGTACTGTCACCCTCTAACATAAAAAAACGGTGGTAGCCAAAGGGGAATCCATTGTGTTGCCTCTGGTTTTGAAAAATGAGCCTGGATGTTGTCACCTGGGGAAATGACCCCTCAATCCTATTCCCAAGGAGGAGGAGAGCGGTGGTGTTTCACAAATCACATGTGAGCATGGAATGCTTCAGGGGAAGAGGCGGCATGAAAGGAAAGCATGGGGAAACCACGTTCTTCAGGGAAAACAAGAAGCTAGGGATGAGGGGAGAAATATGTACTGGTCAAATGAAAAATCCAGTGTATATCTAACTGGAGTTTTATTATAAGGCTATAATTTTTAAACTTTCTACCTTGTGGACATTTTCTATGCCAATTTCTCCACTATCTTTTTGCTGAGGAATCCCTAAGCATCTCCCAAGGAACCCCTGATAATGGCAAAAATGTTCTAGGGCTCATCAATATTACACTAGCAATCACTTATCGGATCCCCAATACATACTTTAGTCTTAAAAAGTAATTTTTGAATTTCTTATCCTTCTGTTTTTCCCTACAATCGTGACCTTTGATCTAGAACAGTTTGTTTGTTTGTTAGTTTACATTATTTATAGTCCGTCTTTCTCATTGAAACTCAAGGCAGATTACACAGCAGGAGTTAATACAATTACAGTGGCATTTCAATAAACAATATAATAGGGCACACAAATGCAAATTTGCAAAGATTTGAAAACAAGCAGAAATCCAGTACGGAGCTGAGAAACTACTGAAACAGAGCATAAGGAAATTCTAAGCCTATTAAACAACACAGAAACTACACAGTAGGACCATTTACCACAAGAGACAGTGCATAGTAGTAAAGTCTATGGTCCCTATCTTTTTAGTGAAGCATCTCTTTGAGACGACCTCCCTACAATACAGCCCTACTGTCTAAAAAAGTCCTCTTGAATAACTCAGTTTTGCATAGTTTATGGAAAGCCAAGAGAGTAGGAGCTTTCCTGACCTCTTTATGTAGGCCATTCCGTAAGGCTTGACCAATGCAGTACGTTTTGGATATTATGCATTCGGCTTTTTTGGTGCTGCATCACGCTGACTGCTCATATTTAGCTTTCCATCCACCTGTATCCCAAGATCTTGTTCACACATGCTGCTACCCAGAAGGGTATCCCTCATCCAGTATGCATGTTTTGCATTTTTGTTACCCAGGTGGAGAACCCGGCACTTATCCATGTTAAATCGTATCTTATCCAAATCTGCCTTCTTTTCCAGCATGTTCAGATCTTGTTAAATTCTATCCCTGCCTTCAAATGTGTTCGCTACTGCTCCGAGTTTGGTGTCATCTGCAAATTTAATTCCTTTCACACCCATTCAGATCATTTATAAAAAAATATTGAAAAGTACTGGGCCCAGAACTGAGCCCTGTGGCACTCCACTGTACTCCACAGATGTGACACGATTGACAACTACTCTTTGGGTGCAGTTATCCAGTTCCTTATCCACCTAACGATCCTAGAGTCCAATCCACAGCATTCTAGTTTACCCATCAGAACAGCATGAGGAACCTTGTCAAAAGCTTTACTGAAATCCAGATAAACAAATTGCCGACATCATTTTTATTTAGGAATGGTTTTTTAATTAGTGAACAGATAACCACTGTCAGCTTGTGGCTAGATAAGGCTCTTCCTACAGGTTCCCTTTCAAAAGCAAACAGGAGTCCATTGATTGAACAAGGAAACTTTACTGCAGAAAAGGTCCATTATAGTCCACTGTCCTGAATAGGAGACTCAGGATGGTACACAGTCATTGTTACCAATGAAGGGCAAAGCATGAGGTACAAAGTAACAATACCCATCTGGATTTGCCTCCCCCCACAGTTCTCAAAACAACATCTCTCAGTCCTGGGAAGCTGCTCTCCTTCAAGGCCAATGCTTGGTGGAACGGTGTTAGACAAAACAGTCTCCTCCGGTGGGAATGCTGCCTGGGAACTGGTGCACCTGGGAAGAAAGCACTTAAACACTAGAAGCATTAGAAAATGGAGTCAGTACAGTTTAGATATACACTGGACCTGACATTCTGCCCCCCTTAAAACAGATCCCCCCCTGGTTTATATGGGTAGCGAGTATGAAAAGCTTTGGTTAATCTAGGAGCATGAACATGTACAGAGTTCACCCACTCATCGTACCCAGAATCAAAGTCCTTCCATCTAATGAGGTAAAAAAGCTGATTTCGTTTGAGTTTAGAGTCCAAAATTTGTTGCACCTCATAGTGTATTTGGTCGTCAATCAAAGTTGGAATGGGTGGAGCTTTGATGTGCCACTTGTCATCGGTAGGAGCTCTTTTTAAAAGACTGACATGGAACGTATCGTGTACGTGGCGTAAGTTCTTGGGCAAGGTTACAGCAACAGTCACTTTATTTATTATTTTGCGCACAGGGAAAGGTCCCAGGAATTTCAGAGCGAGTTTGCGGCTTGTCTGAGCTAGTTTCAGGTTCTTTGTGGAAATATACACATGATCTCCAGGTTGTAAATCCCATTCGGCCACACGATGGCGATCTGCGTATTTTTTGTAATCCAGTTTGGCTTTTTCAAGATGTTTCTTAATAAGAGTCCATTGTTGCGCCGCCTCCCCCCACCACGAAGATACATCTGGCAAATTAGAGGAATGGAGAGGGGGAGCGTCCAACGGGAAGGGATTGAAGTGAGCTCCATAGACAATTTTGAAAGGGGCCTCTCCAGTTGAAGCGTGTACACTGTTGTTATATGAGAATTCGGCCAGAGGGAGAAGGTCTACCCAATTATCTTGTTGGAAATTAATGTAGCAACGAAGAAACTGTTCTAATATCTGGTTTGTTTTTTCGGATTGTCCGTCGGTTTGTGGGTGGTGGCTTGAGCTGATGCCTTGCTCAATATTCAACATTCTCAAAAGCTCCCGCCAGAAGTTGGCAACGAACTGTCCGCCGCGATCCGAAATCACCTTGGACGGAAAAGAATGTAATTTTACGATGTGTTTTAAAAATAAATCTGCTAGTTTTCGAGCGGTGGGTATAGCAGTACAGGGAATAAAATGAGCTTGTTTGGAGAACAGATCTACCACGACTAAAATGCAATTATGTCCTTTTGAAACAGGTAGATCAGTGATAAAGTCCATAGATATTATTTCCCAAGGTCTGTTGGGTGTTTCCAATGGTTGCAGGAGACCCGGAGGTTTTCCTTTTCTGGTTTTGGCGCTGAGGCAAACGGGGCAGGAACTAACATATTGGGAAATGTCTTTGCGCATGCCCGGCCACCAGAACTGCCTTTGGATTAGATGCAATGTTTTCAGATACCCATAATGACCAGCAGTGGGAGCATCATGACAGCGCTGCAAAACCTCCAGCCGGAGGCTGTCTGGGACATAAAACTTGCTCCCAGCTAGCCAATCCCCCTGTGGGGATTGGACCAGTTTGTTTCGCGGAGCCTTATCCCCCTCCTTTTCCATCTCAGTTTTAAGTTTCGATTTCCACTCCTGGTTGGCCGGGAGGGGCTGTTTGGCTCGACTGCGAGTAGTCACCACGCCCCCAAGTTGCGTAGGCGAGAAGACCGTGTCGACAGTCTCCTCCCGTTTGCTCCTGTGTTGGGGCATGCGCGATAGGGCGTCCGCCAAAAAGTTAGTCTTGCCCGGGAGATAATTTAGAGTGAAGTTGAATTTGGAAAAGAATTCCGCCCATCGCAATTGCTTGGCATTCAGTCTGCGTGGGCTTCGGAGGGCCTCCAGATTTTTATGATCTGTCCAAACCTCGAAGGGGTATCGCGCCCCCTCCAGCCAATGTCTCCAATTAGTAAGGGCTGCTTTTACTGCAAAAGCCTCCTTCTCCCACACATTCCAATTCCTTTCCGCCTCCGAAAATTTTCTAGACAAGAACGCACAAGGCCGCAACTTTCCATCCTCCCCCTTCTGCAGTAAAACTCCCCCTATTGCCGTATCGCTGGCGTCGACTTGCACTACGAAAGGGGACTGTTCATTGGGGTGGGAGAGGATGGGTTCCGTTACAAATTGCTTTTTCAGGCATTCGAAAGCAGTTTGGCAATCGGAGGTCCATTGTAGTTTGGAGGAGGGTTTTTTAGCTTGGTCCCCTTTATCTTTTGTTTTCAACAATTCTGTTAAGGGGAGCGTGATTTGGGCGAAATTTGCTATAAAGTCTCTATAGAAGTTGGCAAAACCCAGGAAGGATTGTAGTTCTTTACGGGTGGTGGGTGTTTGCCATTCTTGAATCGCTTGTATTTTGGTGGGATCCATTTTTAAACCCTCTTGGGAGATGCAATACCCAAGGTAAGTGAGTTCGGTTTTATGGAATTCACATTTGGACAACTTGATGGGTAGTTTATTATTCATCAAGGTGGCCAGGACCTTTTGTACCATTTGAATATGTTCTTCCTCTGTGTCTGAATAAATTAAGACATCATCAAGGTACACCACCACCCCTTTGTACAGAAATTCGTGCAGAACTTCGTTTATCATGGACATAAATACAGACGGGGCTCCCGTCAATCCAAAAGGCATAACTAGGTATTCATATTGTCCGAGGGGCGTATTAAATGCGGTTTTCCACTCATCCCCTGCCTTGATACGGACGTGGAAGTAAGCATCTTTTAAGTCTAATTTTGTAAAGATCTTACCTTGGGCCACGACGTTGAGAAGGTCTCGGATGAGTGGTATAGGATAGGCGTTGTTGGTGGACACTGCATTAAGTCCTCGAAAGTCCGTGCACAGTCGTAGTCCCCCATCCTTCTTTTTCACGAAGAGAACCGGAGCGGCGTGGGGGCTGTTGGCTGGGCGGATGAACCCTCGTTGGAGGTTGGTGTCGATGAATTTCCGGAGCTCTTCTCGTTCATGGAGACTCATGGGATAGAGTCGTCCTTTGGGCAGTGAGGCTCCGGGTAAAATTTCCACCGCACAGTCCGTTCGTCGGTGCGGGGGTAGAGTATCAGCTTCCTCCTCGGAAAAAGCGTTTAGAAAAGGCCAATACGGTTCGGGTATTTGGTTGATTTCTTCTTGAGTAAGAAGGGCCTTTTCAGTATGAGTTGGATCATTGCCCCAGTTTTGGTTCCAACGGTGATTTTTGCAGTTGGCATGACTGAAGGTGATACATCCTTGTGCCCAGTCTATGTAGGGATTGTGATCACATAGCCACTTGCTGCCTAGAATTAACGGGTATTTGGCAGTGGAGCTGATGACAAAAGACCTCTTTTCCCAATGTTGTCCCATGCCTGTGATCACTGGGATGGTCTCAGTGGTAACAGGGTTCATATTGGTGCCATCCATTTGTTCAAAGATTACTGGATTTTGTAATTCCCGAGTTGGTAAGACTAGTCCATTGACTAGAGCTGGGGCGATGATGTCTCTCGAACAGCCCGAGTCGATAAGGGCTTGCACTCGGATGTGCATTTTTCTCTCTGGGTTGATTAGAGTTACTGGCATGAATAAGATGGACCCAGGCGGCCGGTTCCGTGCAGGGACGGGCTTGGGGCGGATCTGTCGTTTGGGCCCTTTTACGACAGATCCATCTCGTTTCCCGACTGGGGGCTTTCTGGATTGACTTCTGCGTTTGGGGAAGCGGGGTCGTATTCCATAACTTCTTCCGCTTCCAGTCCTCTCTCTGAGGCGGGCCTTTGGGAAGCGCCGCGGCCTCTGTTCGCGCGTGGCGCGGGAATCGGGCGTTGGAGAGTAGGAAATGGAGCAAGGGTTGGGCGCCGTAGTTGAAGCGGAGGTCTTTGCACAGGCCGGTAGGGGCATTGTGCTGCAAAGTGACCGGCTTGTCCGCATTGCAAACACAGCCCTTGTTGCCATCTAGCATCTCTCGCTCCACGGGTGGCGTACCCAGCTCCCCGTCCTCCCTTCTGTAAAGTCAAGGGTCTTCTTTGTCCCGTTTGTTGTTGTTGTTCAACCAAACGGACTTCCAAAATGCGATTCTCAACTTCGCATGCAAGTTGGATCCAACCTAACAACGTAGGGGGATTGTCCTGCATGAGGGCTCTGTCCAAAAGTCTCGGGTTTAGTCCTTGCTTGAACAGAATGATTTTGGTGGACTCCTCACACCTAGGGCATTTGGCGGCCAATTGTCGGAATTTCGTGATATAGTCTCTCGCCGACATGCTGCCCTGTTTAATTGCTTGCAATTCTGTTCGGGCCCTGGTTTCCTCTAAGGGGTCTTCATATTGCGCTCGAATAGCATCCACCAACCCCTGGAGAGTATTAAGTTCCGGGGCCCCGATATTGTATAGTCCTACATACCAGTCCGCTGCTTTGCCTTGTAAGCGGGAGCCGAGATGTTCAATTTGACTGGCCTCGCTGCCGAAGAGGTGTCCCCACCGGTTGAAGAATTGCACGACTTGCACTAGGAAAAATCCCAGTTTGGAGGGATCCCCATCAAAAGTAGCTTCCAGTTTCACCCAACCCATCGGGAGGTCTTGCCTCGGAGCCGGTGCTGGGTAGAAGTCCGTCGGAAGCATCAATGGCACTTGAGGTATGGGGGGACCCGGTTGTGGTAGCGGTGCTGGTTGCGCTGGCGGCGGCATCACCGGTTGAGCCGGGGGTGGCGGCCTCGGCTGGGCTGGCGGTGGTGCTCTCGGCTGGGCTGGCGGTGGTGCTCTCGGCTGGGCCAGTGGCTGCAGTCGTGGTCGGACAGGCGGCTGCAATCTCGGTCGGGCTGGTGGTGGCAATACAGGAGGTGCTGGCAGTAGCGGTTGAGGTGGAGGTGGCCGGTGCGGCTGAGTAATGACCGGCCGCTGAGGGACGGGTTGGTGGGGTCGTAGTGGTGTAGGCCCCACCGGTTGGTTCGGAGGTGGTATTACGGGCTGCTCAAGTGGCAAACGTATCGGTTGCTGCGAAGGAGTTAGTTGCGGTCGAAGCGGAAGGGGCCGCAGCGGCGAAGGCCTGATGGGTGGTGGGCCGCGCGGGCTTGCCCCTCTCGGCGTCGTGTCTCTGGGACGCAAAGGCTGGTCTTGTGGCGTCGGGGCGCTCGGGGTTTGTTGAATGGGAACCACTTCTAGCGGTCGTTGCGGTAATTCCTCCTCAGAAGGGGCCGGAGGCTCTTCCGTCTGATCCGGCCGAACTGTCGTTGGAGAAGCGGGAGGGGGTATCACCGTCGTTTCGGTTGGACGGGTTGGCCCTTCTTCCTCCTCTCTAGGCTCCTCCGCTGGAGTCTCCTTGGGAGATGGATCCCCGTCCGATTTAGGGGTTTCCGTCGGAGTCTCTCCAGGTACCTCAGCTGGAGTATCCCCGTGCGGCGGGGTTTCGTCTTTTCTAGGGAGTTCCGCGGGCGACTCTCCCGGTTCTCCCGGATAGTATTCCTCCTCTCCCGAAGGCAGCGGCTGCTGCGGGGCGTCCTCCACTGGATAGGACATGACACTTTGGAGGGTGGCGATTTGTACCGCCATTTCTTCAGGTGAGATTCTCTCCCCTGCCCCCATCGCTGAGATTAGGTGAATGGCATGAGCCAAACTTTCCTCCATATCAATCAGCCTAGCTTCCAACTGTTGCATACGGCTAGGACCCGGTTGCCCCATCACGGAACCTCCTTCGGTTGTACTCACCGGGGAAAACGGCCCCCAAGGCGGAGGATCTCCTTGATCGACTCGTGATCTCGCTGCTAGAATTCCTTTGGCTAGGCCCGTCACCGCCGAGATGCCGGAATCTACAGCATGGGTGCGACTTTGCATTTGCACCCAACTATGTTCAGGAACTTCCGTTGGCTCTTTCCATGGGGCAAGTTCCGAATAATCCCAACTCAGGGCGCCGCGGCGAGATGTGTTCCCGTCCGTCTGTTCGGCCGTCCTGTTCCAAAACAGCCACGGTTGGCTGCTATCCAGCTCAGGGACAGTCTCTAGGCTTCGGCGTCCGTCCATCGAAACTCTTGGATGAAGCCCTCCGGCCCTGCGCTCTCGCGTTTCTCGGGGTCTGGCTCCCCACTCCGACGGGGTGGGTAGCGAGATCAAGGGGAGAGCGGTAGCCGTCGGCCTTGTCCCTTCACTGCTGAGGTCGATGAGAGGCGAAGACGTCGAAGCTCCAGCCCCGGCTGGCACATGAGATTCTTGGGGTTGCACTGTTTGACTGTCGGGGGACGCATACGGATCAAACAAAGGATCCCTGTCCGGGACTACCTTGGATTCCGCTGGGCCCGACTCAGGCATGATTGGTAACAAAATGTCAGCTTGTGGCTAGATAAGGCTCTTCCTACAGGTTCCCTTTCAAAAGCAAACAGGAGTCCATTGATTGAACAAGGAAACTTTACTGCAGAAAAGGTCCATTATAGTCCACTGTCCTGAATAGGAGACTCAGGATGGTACACAGTCATTGTTACCAATGAAGGGCAAAGCATGAGGTACAAAGTAACAATACCCATCTGGATTTGCCTCCCCCCACAGTTCTCAAAACAACATCTCTCAGTCCTGGGAAGCTGCTCTCCTTCAAGGCCAATGCTTGGTGGAACGGTGTTAGACAAAACAGTCGCCTCCGGTGGGAATGCTGCCTGGGAACTGGTGCACCTGGGAAGAAAGCACTTAAACACTAGAAGCATTAGAAAATGGAGTCAGTACAGTTTAGATATACACTGGACCTGACAACCACCTGTTTGAGTGGTTGAGGCAAGATGTCTTGAGCTAGTGACTGATTTTTTCTCCAAATTCTGTTTATTGTTTTCAAAATCTCAACGATACAAAAAACTTTTACAAGGATAGGTATCTATAAAGAATTGTTACATCCAATATACATTTTCTAAGTTATTATACATTCATAAATGACATATATTTACAATTCACATTTGATCATATAGCAATGATTATATCTTACTGTATTGAATATCCATCCTATTATGTGTTGTTGTACATGAGCATGTGAAAGTGGATGTGTATAAGAATTAGATACTTCCAATTTACCACAGCTCTAGATCTTTACGTCTTTTGGGGATTTCTTGTTGTTTCATTAGGTATTGTAAGATTGGGTACCGGCTAGGTATAAAGTCTCTTGATGTCGCCTGGGGGGGTCTATACGTGAGATTGTCTGTAATGGCAGCCATTGTCCCATAATTTTTTATACCATAGAGCTAATGGCTGATTTCTGATAAACATCAAGGGCTCATGTATGTGGTCCTTATGTGATTTTAGCAGCTAAGATGGCAAGGATCCAGTGCACACGTAGTGGCCTTCACAGATGCCAGAATCCTATCAATATCCATCACTGTAAATGGGTCAAAGT
This sequence comes from Eublepharis macularius, assembly GCF_028583425.1. Classification (NCBI taxonomy): domain Eukaryota; kingdom Metazoa; phylum Chordata; class Lepidosauria; order Squamata; family Eublepharidae; genus Eublepharis; species Eublepharis macularius. Next base: position 219,271,610 of record NC_072790.1, read on the forward strand.
GGTCCAGAAGTGAGCCAGATGGTGCATTAAGATGTTTCCGTCACTCTTCGTAGTAGTAGGTTTTTTTTTAAAGTTATTCCTCATTCAGGTAGTCTGTCTATGGACCCAGAGATAATACAGGAAGGGGTTGGACCTCCATGGACACAGTTACAGGAGGGATTCTGGAGCACAAAAGTGACACATAGTACTACTGGGAGATTTTCTTTTTCCACTTATACCACCGATTTTCATGCAGGTTACATTTCAAAGCCTGCACTTGTTTTGCAAGGGAATTGTGCCGGAATTACTTTGTCTGCCCTCTAGGGCCCTTTGGGAAGCTGCTGAGTTGTCGTCTTGTGCTGGATACCGATTGGCTGGAAGGGGCTTTGGGCAAGTCACTTAACCTCTGTGTCTCTGTCTTTCTGCATCCAACTGTGCATGAAGAGGAGTCCCCTTAGGGGGAAAGCCCAGGAGACAATCCCTACATCTCAGTTTCAAATATTGTTCACCCAGCTGGTAGAAAAGCATTCTGTCTCTCTTGGCTGGGCTACGTGACAAATACCGGGGCATGAAAAAATGGAAAACCAACTAGAGTTATGATCATTTATCTGGCACTTTTCCTAAGTGTATAGTAGTGCAACAGTAAGCAGAGTTTACACCCTTCTTAATCCATTGAAGTCAAGGGGCTTTGGAGGGCAGCGCACTGTAGAGTACTCTACAGAAAACCCCTATAAAAGTCCACATCTGCAACAAGTTTACCAGACTGCTGCTATTTAGTACATACCCAGACTTTTTCTTCTAGTTGGCAGTTGAAGAGCCAGACTCCAGAATGCCAGATTTCATCCGGGAAGCTTCAGGTGCTGATCTGTATATAATCTCAGAAATCCTGACATTTTCTCTGTAATGGAGGCCGATTTGACTGTGGTATATTGTGGAATGGGATGGTCTTCTGCTGTATCCCCTAGCATATTTTAACTGGCAGGTCAGTAGAGCTCAGGAACAATAGGGCAAAGTATGGGGGGAGGGTCTGCAGTGGGAGGGGCAGTCATCAAACGTTGCTCCTCATTTGGAAGACTTAAGTACTATTTGAGGCTCCAGAACTGGGTGGTTGGATACATGCCACTGTTTCCTTATTACTTATGGGGAGCATAAAAAAGATAGCAAGCATGTTGGCTCAAACCAACGTTTGGTTCAGCACTCTTGTTTCCAACAGTAGCTTACCACAAACCTTCTCTTCTATGGCCCAGTTGCATGATGGGGAAACTGCAAGGACTTGCGGGGGGTGCTTCACTTTTCCCTGTATCCCCTCCCCTACACTGCTGCTTTAGTGCTGCTTTATTGCTTTTTCCTAACTCTTAACATGTTTTTGATATTGTGCTATACTGGATCCCTGGCATGCAATTTACCCTCAGATGCAGCCACGGGGAGGAGAGCAATGTGGATCAGAACGCTGCACTGGGAGCATTTTGAACTCTTTCCTCCTGCATCGTTTTTCCAACCCACACTGTCCAACACTGCTTTTAACCCTCACAGAGAGAAAAGACAGTGCCTGTATTGTGCTTGTCCTTTTTCTCCCAGGGCTTAAGAGGGCAGTTTCAATTAAGGAAGTGATATAAGAGTGAGAATGAGATTTTTGATATAAGAGTGAGAATTTTTTTTTAAAAAATTACCTCAGCCCCCAACCGTATCAGCCCCCTCAGGTCTGTTTTTTCATCCCTATTTGATCAAATTCCTGGTGGTGCCTTTCTATCAATTCCTTTAAGTTTCAGCTTTGCAATAATTCTTCCCCTGGATCCCAAAAACGTTAGTTTCTCAGAAGCTGCATGGCGGGTCAAACGCCACTTGTCCCTCTTTTTCATCAAACATCACATGCAAAATACCACAAAACTTGCAGTCCAGAGAAACTGGGTATGCTTCCAAAGGTTACAGTAAGCCAGGGCTATTATTAACTTTGTTAAAGTTCACAATGAAGACCTCTTCTTCGAATTTTAGCTGTTTCAAACAGTTCCAGGACTGGAGGGGATTCCACTGTGCACCCTTGCTTTACTTGTAATTGCCTCAGAGGACTGTTTGTGTGTGGGCATGAGCAGGTTTGTTTACAAATGCTTCCAGATCCTACATGATCTTTTCTCTGGCCAGGAATAACTGATGAGTAATACAAAGCAGCAGAAGTGATAAATATTAAAGAGCTGCAAAAATGTTATGAGCTGCATGGGTAATGGAGCTGACAAGCGTTGAAAGTGTGTGTGTGCATCACAAACATTTTTTTTAACCCACAAGAATCCAAGTAACATTTCCAATATTTTTTTAAAAAATTGCTTCAATCTATAGAGTGCCTAGAGAAGTCATCCCCAATGTAGTGTGCATGGGCACCATGGTACCCACTGATGGGTTTCCTGGTGCCTATTTGCTTCTTCCTCAAAGCAAAGTGACAATTTTGGCTTTCCTCCACCTTACTGAAGCAGGAGAAATTAGAAACAGCTGATTTCATAGTTATAGAATCATAGAGTTGGAAGGGGCCATACAGACCATCTAGTCCAACCCCAGTGCAGGATCAGCCTAAAGCATCTTTGACAAATATTCATCCAGCCTCTTCTTGAAAACTGCCAGTGAGGGGGAGCTCACCACCTCCCTAGGCAGCTGATTCCACTTTTGAACTACTCTGACCATGAAAAAGTTCTTATTAATATCCAGCAGGTACCTTTGTGCATGTAATTTAAGCCCATTGTTTCGCGTCCTACCCTCTGCTGCCAACTGGAACAGCTCCCTGCCCTCCTCCAAATGACAGCCTTTCAAATACTTAAAGAGAGCAATCATGTCCCCCCCCCCTCAATCTCCTCTTCTCCAAACTAAACATTCCCAAGGCCCTCAGCCTTTCCTCGTAGGGCTCAGTCTCCAGACGCCTGATCATCCTCGTCGCTCTCCTCTGCACCCTCTCGATTTTGTCCTCATCCTTTTTGAAGTGAGGCCTCCAGAACTGCACACAATACTCCAGGTGCGGCCTGACCAAGGCAGTATAGGGAGGGGCTATGACCTCCTGCGGTTTCGATGCTATGGCCCCTTTGATACAACCCAGGACTGAATTGGCCTTTTTTGCCACCTTTTTTGCCACCTCATCACACTGACTGCTCATATTTCGTTTACAGTCCACTCTAACCCCAAGATCCCTTTCACATATACTACTGCCCAGAAGTGTATCCCCCATCCAGTATTTGTGCTTCCCATTTTCGTGGCCCAGATGTAATACTGTGCACTTGTCTTTGTTGAATTGCATCCTATTCACAGCTGCCCACTTCTCCAGAGTATTCAGGTCTGGGGGGGATGCTTGGCTTGCAACTTCTCAACATTTTGCGATTGGCCCCATTGCCTCACGGCTAGTGTTGCCAAGAGGACCCCTTAACTTCCTAGTGAGGTGGGGAGGGGGACACCTGGCACTTACCTTGGTGATTCCCTCACATGTGCATGAAGCAAGCAAGCACTCCTGGCAGGTGTGATGACATCACTTCCAGAAGTGACGCCATCATGCCTTTGGGGAGTGCCCCTGCCAGCCAAGTTTCTTGCCTCCTGGGTCTGTTCCCTGGGGCCTTTTCCCCCTGCTTGCCAGGTGAGTGGCAATGCAGGGCAGAGGCTGGGAGCAGGGGATCCCCGCCCCCACCAGGGGACCTACTCATGGCAGCCATTTTCTGATTGGCCCCGATACTCCATGGCAGCCATTTTGTGGTGGTGCCCATTCCCTGTTCTAAAAATTCTAAAAGTGCCCACAAACTCATCAAGATTGGGGGACTGTGGCTTACAGCATGTCCCATATATTATATGAATAAATTATACGAATAATCCTTAATAACCCTGAAGGTAAATTAGTATTATCAACCCCATATTGCAGATGCAGCAGGGCTGGAAGGAAGTACTTTGTGTAAGTTCACCTTATGAGTTCAACACCGAAGCAAGATTTGAAGCAGGAGCTTTCCAGTTCATAACTCTTACCCATTATCCCACACCAGCCCCGTTGCTAAGGGGTGGGGCTATTGTTGTGTGGTAGAGCATCTGCTTCACATGCAAAAGTTCCTGGGCTCCATCTTTGGCATCTCCAGGTGATGTGAAAGGCCTTGATCTGAGAACCCTGGAAAGCTGCTGGTGGTCAGAGCAGACAGTTCCGACATGGATAGACCAATGGTCTGACCCAATAGCCCTGTAAGAGTAAACACGCATAGATGCTGCATGTACATGCATATCATATGATTACAAGAAAGAGCCAATGTGCATTCACTGCACTAATAAAACCAGGGACTATACCTAATAAACTTATTGTCCGAATCACATGTTCAGCTGTACATGCATTGAATGTAACATGAGAATTACTCAATACCTATCTAATGAAAAATCAAGAGTATGCTGCACACAGAAGCCCGGATCAGATAACCCATCCATGCATTGACTTATAAGGGTCCATTGTGAGCTTGCTGTAGCTTGTGAAATTCCCAAGTACTCACCTGAACCAAGAAGCTGACTTCTATGAACCCTGTTTGGTATGTGTACAATCTAGCCCTTTGCAGATGGCCTGCCCATGCATTGTGTCATCACAAGGGGAGGGATACAGACATGAACATGCTGGCCCCATTTCCCGCTTCCACATGATCGTCAAGTCACCTGCAGGCTGCAAACATGCAGAGGAAGTGCCCACGTGCAGGTACCTTCCCTGTAACCAGTGACATTTGGAAAGCAGCACCACTGATCATGAGGCATGTGCAGGCACTTCTGCACTTTCACACCATATAGATGACTCAGCAATCAGGAGTCGGGGTGGGGGGTGGGGGAGGCAGCTCACTCATGCCTGCTGTATCTCCGTGCACTAAGTCAACACATGGACAGGGCATCTGCACAGATTTGCAACCTAACCTTATAATCTGTTGTGGTATTTAAGTACCTTTCCACTCGGCATCATTTGTCAACATGAGCCAAGAACTTGCTTTCTCAAAGCAGCCCAGAGAATATCACATGCTTGCATGTGATATTCTCTGGGCTTTTCTGGGTACTCAGCTTATTTCTGATTTTCTTAATTGTCGATCCACAAGCATTGGAATTGGTTTGGGTATAGTTCTTCCCCATGTCTGCCCTCCCTCTACATTTTTACAGTTGTGGAGTCAGTTTCTTTTCTTCCTCGCATGTCTTAAATAATCAGGATTTTCAAGTGAGGGTGATTTTGTCATTGGTGACATCATCGGTAGCATCACAGCACTCCACCTTTTTAATTTTTTTTTGCATGCTTATAAAGAAATATAAGGACTGAATTTTTTAGATGAACACACTGCCTGTCTTTGCATAGGGAAGCCTAAAAGGGCTCGCCACAAGTTGGGAGCAACTTGATGGCATATCACACACACACACACACACACACACACAAACGGTCTCAAGACAACCAAGGAAAAAACAAACCCTGAAGTGAAATCTAAAGGCAAAAAAAAATGTGGAAATCATGGGATAAACCAAAGCAGCATGAGGCCAGAACCAGCAAAGAAACCCTATGCAGAAAACGCCACTGTCTTGTTCAGTCCTGCTTTGCAGTGTGGGATACAGTAAGATGGAGGGCATCCATTTCTTCACGTCCCAGAAACACTCTTTCCTGCAACAAAAACAAGAAGGCCGATGAGCACGGCCCCAAACCAAACATGCATGCGTCCTCCTCACCCAGGAGCAACCGCAATGTGCCTCCAGTCTATGATCAGGTTGCTTTTCTTAATGCACATGGAGCGTGTGCCACAAATTCTCAGCACTGAAGATCAAGAAGGGAGGGCATGCAAGAAGAAAAAATTCTCCATCCAACTCCTCCATCCCCATCCCCGCTTCCCATTTGTACAGCCATTTTCTGAGATTCCTTTCCCCCTCTTTCCCCCCACCCTCCTTTAATCCTTTCTGGTCCTCTGGAAATGATTCCGTTTGATGCTGCCTTGCTCTGCTCCGTGAATCCAGAAGGAGAGACAGCCCCTTGCTAATAGATGCAGTGCTCCCGAGGAGCTAAAAATAGCAGCGATCAGAGGCTGCACTGGCCGGATTTCACACAGTCACTTCCATGATGGTTATTTCTGCGTGCAGCATTAATTTTAATAGTGCGGGGAGGGGCTTAATTGCTGGCATCATTGCTTCAAAAAAAAAAAAACATCCCTCTTTGATTTACAATCTGTTTTGTATTCCAAAGGCTGAAGAAGGTTAATGGTGTGCCCGTATCTCCTTGATCACAGCAACCCTATGAGACACATCACTCTTATTCCCTTTGGGGATGGAATCTGAAAGACGGTTTAGTAAGAATGGGCATGTAGAACAGTCTTGTTGAGACTAGCCCACTTTGAAATGCAAAGGGGTGGGGTAAGATTACTAGTCTGAATGCTGGCCCTCATCAAAGATTCCCTGGATGTGAAAAGCTAGCATGTCAGTAAGAAAAAATTTTCTCCCTGAAGTACTAGTAGGGTTACCAGTCCCCTGGTGGGGGCAGGTGATCCCCCACTCCCAGTCTCTGTCCCCCACCACCCCTCACCTGGCTGGTGGGGGGAAAGGTGCAGGAATGAGCCTCGCAGGGCACATTCCCAGTGCTGCACAACGACATCACCCCCATCGCGCAAGCCCTGGAAAAGATGTCATCACACTGCATCGGCACAAGTAGCTCCTACAGGTGAGTGCTGGGTCCCCCCCCCCACTCCCACTGGAAGGGTAAGGGGACCTGGCAACCCTAGGTACTAGTCTTCCATGTGAAGAGAGGTTTTTTTTAAAGTTGGGGAGCATCCAAATCATCCCTGCCTTCTGAAGCAACGCAGTCCTAAGATCGTTGCAATACATGCTTTCTCCACTCAAATTGGCTCTGAAAGGAACAAAAGGATTCCATTGCAGAAGTGGGATGCGCTTAAAGCCTTTCTTGTTTAAAGCCAGTGGTGTAATTACTGGAGCAAACTGGCTTTTAGGTAACAGGGAAGACTCATATGCTTATACTCTCAGGGTAGCGTCAGCCAGCCTAAGAGCCATGAGAAGAGCTTGTAGCACTGCTGCCCCCAATCAGTTTGAAGCAGTTCCCATTCTGGAAAAATCACTTGGCATTTAGAAACTTTAGTTGCCATTCTTCCATTTTGGGTGGGAAAATAGTGTTTTCGCAAGAGCTGAAACGTTTCCACCACCCCGTATTTCTTTCACTGGCTGGTCATTCTGCTGTTCATTCTGCATCTGGCCACAGCTTCAGCACTTTTTTCTTCAAATCAGAACATCTTCCTGAGTATCCAATCAGAATCACCCAGAGAACACGTTACAGCGACTACATAACCAATCAGATCTGGCTACAGAACAGTGTCAATGAAGCCAATTTGGCATGAGGCCAGTGTTTCCTGATCAACAATGCCCTCAGTCTGAACAGGTACATGTTTTTGCCCTTTTGCCGTACCCTTAAAAATGGCCAAAAGGAACAGTATTTGGGGGGGGGAGTGCCCCCTTTCTGATCAGCCCTCTTCTTAATCGAAAGGATTCTTGTAAGTAAAATGTAACTGTCTTTGAATAAAGGAAACAAATGTCCCATTAGGGTTGCCAACTTCGGCTTAAGAAATTTCTTGGAGAATTAGGGGCAATGCCCAGGGAGTGTAAAGTCTGAGGATAGAGGGAGCTCAGAGGGTGTGATGCTATACAGTCCAGCCTCCGAAGCTTTCTTTTCTTCCAGGGGTATTGAGCTCTGTGGTTTGGAGATCAGTTGTAATTCCAGAAGAACGCCAGGCCCCACCTGGAAGTCATTAACCCTATGTCCCCTGCATAGTGTGCTTTTCAAATCAAACCCAGATTCAAGCAGCTGTCCAGTTTTACTGTAGCTAAATGATCCTCCAAGCAAGTTACTCTTTCTGCCTCCATTTCCCACTTGGTAAAAATAAATGGTATTGTTCTTGCTGTTTCAGATTTCATAAAGTTCCTGCAGAGCCACAGGATTTATACATGAGATTACAGTCATTTGGAATTCCAGGCTGGTCCCCCAACAGTCCTGGCACCTCTAAGCACATGAGCAAAGTAATGACATCATCATCATGTGCCAGTGTCTGGGCAGGGCATCAGATTCTACTGCAGTTTTCATGTACAATTAGAGCCCTCTTCTCAAAACAAATAAACACTTCTTTGCATTACGTGCCAGAAATTAGAAGGGCTTCATTTGCAGTATGCAAGTAACTGGTTTCTCTAATGTTCTAGATTCTGCCACACATGTGCTGTTTATCTGGGGCACCTGGGAGCTACAGTTTGCAAGTTCCCCGGATGTTCACTACACGCCCTATCCAAGTGGATTCTGGGCTCCAATATGAAAAAGTGTAGAGTCTTCAGTTCAGGCCCCCAAATCTTTATTATTTCAGAATTGCCCAACCACTCCACTACTAAAAAGAGAGAGCAAAACAGCTACTCTCACCAGTGCAGTTGATTCCTTAAAAAGAAAAAAAGCATGGAAAATCAAGGAGAATTTGATTTTTTAGGGATTGATGGACCAAGAAACCCCATTCATTATTTAAAATTGGGCATTTGTGCAGATAACAGATTAGTAAAAGAAGAATGCAGTCCTAAGTAGAGGTGGGCACAATCCAAAAAAAAATACCGATCAAGCCATTCGTGGATCCGGGCTGCTGCCGAACCCAGGTCACCGATTCTAACCGATCAAGTCCCGTTTCCGATCCGGAATCGGGAATCGGGGAGGCCAAAGCGGGAGGCGCCCTGCTGTTTCCAGCGATATAGGAATGGTGGTTGGTGGCAGCGGCCGCCAGGCTCGGCGGGCACGGGGAGGTGGCAATGAGCCGCCTCCCCTCAGGGAGGGAGGGGACGTTCACACACACACACACACACTTAGAGCAGAGGGGGGGGGAGTTTTTAACCCGGCAACAAGCTGCCTCCCCTCAGGGAGGGGACATTCACAACAGGGCCGGATCTATGGTTGCCAGTGCCCAGGGCAACTGTAGTCAGGCTCTTGCACGCGCATGCTCCTGGGTCGCCCCCCCCCCCCCACAGCAAGCTGGCTGTCCCGGTGCGGTGCGGAGCTGGCGGCAGCACAAGTGGCTCGGAGGCTGCCTGCGCCATTCACCTGCCCCGCAAGACAAGGGGTGGCCGGCTTGCCTGTGCGCCCCTTGTCCTGGGGAAAGGCGGACGGCGCGGACGGCCTCCCAGCCACCCGCGCTGCCTTTTGCCTTTCCCCAGGACAAGGGGCGGGTGGCTTGCCTGCGCGCCCCTTGTCCTGGGGAAAGACGAACGGCGCGGGCGGCCTCCCAGCCACCTGCGCTGCCTTTTGCTTTTCCTGCAAGCCGGCCGCCCCTTGTCCTGCAGGAAAGGCAAAAGGCAGCGCAGGTGGCTGGGAGGTCGCCTGCGCCATTCCACTTTCCCCAGGCGCGCTCCTGGGGCTGGCAGCTGCGCGCGGCGCACTCTCTTTGGCAGCACTGGGGGCAGACTGCCCCCCTCCCCCTCCGTCGATCCGGCCCTGATTCACACACACACACACACACACTTAGAGCGGGGGGGATCTATCCCTGCCTCTCCAAATAGAGACAACCCATCAACATGTTTCAGCCAGCTTTTAAAAAAAAGTAGGGACAGAATCCTCCATTCCTCCCCACCCGATTTTAAAAGCAAGCAGCCGGTCTTCCAAAAGCATATTTCAAACACACACAGAGAACCGTGAATGAGGTTTTCCCACAAAATACAGTGTTTTAAAAGCAGGTTAAAAACAGAGAGTGACAGACAGAAAAACAGCCATTCCTCCTATAAAGCCCCGTTTCTTTTAAAAAGCAAAAAACCTTTGTGCTCATGGCTTCAGAACACCCCCTTCCCCCTCCCTCCCCTGGGTTGCTGCTCCGTGGTTGGAAGGAAGCCTGCTAATCAAGGAAAGCTGGGCTTCCATTCGGTTTTCTAGGGTGACAGAAGGAGGGCAAACACAGCTCAGGCATTCCCCTGGCTCCATTGCTAGGGGAATAGATTATTGGCACCTGAGTGTCTGTCTCTCCAATTAGATCACGATGGACCCCCCGATCAAGCCCCCCCCCCCGAACGCTGGATCGGTCATCGTGGACGGAACCGATTAGCTGAGTCACGATGGCGCAAACGCCATTATCGGGGGGGGGTTTCACATCGTGATTCCGATCGTGCCCATCTCTAGTCCTAAGGGCCCTTTCTTGGGAATAAGCCCCATTGAATAACATGAGATTTACTCTCAAGTAGATCTGCTTAGGCTTGCTTCTGAAGTGTCTACTATATAAATCTAACTCTCTACACATTTATCCTGCCGTTCCTCCAAGGAGCTGAGGGCATCTTACATGGTTTCCTATTTCTCTATTTTATTTTCACAACAGCCTTTCAAAGTAGGCTAGGGTGAGCAAGAATGATTTGAGTCAATGTGCAGACTGACAATCCTGAATTGTAGAGAGATGAACATTTTGTTGTTTTTATTTATTTATTTTGAATTGACAATAAAACATCTATTCACTAAAAGATACAGAGCTTTACAAATTTATCTCCAGTTCTATAAATAAGTTATATAGGTGTTAATTAATTCAATAGATCCGTAGAAGTTAGCCGTGTTAATCTGTAGTCGCAAAATAGTAAAGAGTCCAGTAGCACCTTTAAGACTAACCAACTTTATTGTATCTGACGAAGCGAACTGTGGTTCTTGAAAGCTTATGCTGCAATAAAGTTGGTTAGCCTTAAAGTTGCTACTGGACTCTACTATTTATTAAATTCAATGAACATTTTGAAGAGTGACACATGTTCCAGTTGTATGTGTCAAAAGGGAAGGGGCATTCTTTCATACTCTGAATTCCTTTGTGCTTTGAGCTAAAGAGTAACCCCATTTCCTCCCTACCAATGATGCTACTGAAGCAATCGCAGCATCTGAGATTTCCCTTGGCACTTAGGTAGCCAAGGGCAGTCCACCATGTCAGGATGTGTAGCATTATGCAGTTGTTGGTGAATACACAGCATAACTCTTGTAGGATTTTAAAAAAACAAAAACTCTGGGGTCACCCTTTCCTTATTTCCATTAGAAGCCTCTGCTTGAAAAATAGCAAGGCATAAGGACAGGCTTATGTTCTCTGCCACCCTCTAGTGGATTATAAGGAAGCCTACACATCAGACATCAGTAGACTTTTTTTGAAAAGGTTTTCTCATGCCAGGCCTGGATTTTGTCCATCTGCTTTCCCTTTTCTCAAATGGCAGCTGATCCTATTTCAACTAAAATATGTACAAATTTTTTCTTTATTTTGTCACCAGGTAGCCTAAATTTTGGAACTGGGAAAACAGAGTCCAATTTTTATAAGCAGCATATGTTTTACAAATCATAAGCATATATTTGCATATAAGATTATTTGCTAGTGACTAATTCCCCCAAGTTTTGTAGCATGTGTAACTTCCTCTCTTTTTCGGGAGGGGGAGAGGAGCAGGGAACAGGCTGGAAACATGCCAGCTTGGAATGAGGAACAGCCAAATTGTGGAGCACAAATCACGATGCAAATTAAGGAAATTTGCTTCTATTGCTGAATTTATTTTGACTTTCCTAGTAGTTGTGGCAAGGGATGAAGAATGTAGCAGCACTAAAGCCAATAGTCTCTCTCCCAGATCCCAGTATTCTTTCAGATCTTAGATCCTGATGTGGTCATGAGTAGAAGGACCAGAAGGGCAAGATATCATTCTGAGCACATGAAGATCCAGCGGTCCATCTAGTCCAGCATCCTATTTCATACAGTGGCGAGCCAAGTGCTCTGGAGGGAGGGCACTGGAGAGTCCATTTTGGGAGTGGGGCAAAAATATGGGATCCAGGGATGGTGGCAAAAAATTCAATCAGACATCGTTCATAAAACATCCAATAAACAGGATTAGGATTACAAAACAATGCATGCAATAAACATTGCAGTAGACTGCAGTCCTATTCCTCTACAAAAGCATCCTTCTGGACAGATCCATTCTATTGCAATTCTAATCCTAAATGCCCTCCTGAACATTTTTCTTTTGCACATTCTGCAGAATGATAAAAAGTGTGAGGGCCTTCCTGACCTTTTCAGGCAGGCCATTCCACGAAGCAGGGGGCACCACAAAGAATGCTTGTGAATGGGCAGTGGCTGATCTTACCCACTTGCAGGGTGGCATCTTCAGAAGGCTTTACTCAGGTGGGCAAAGCTGTCATGTCAGAGAGAAAGTCCTGCAGGTATGTGGGTCCAAGACTGTTAAGGGCTTTGTAGGTGATAACCAATACCTTTAATCTAGAAGAGTTAGCCATGTTAGTCTGTAGTTGCAAAATAGTAAAGAGTCCAGTAGCACCTTTAAGACTAACCGACTTTATTATAACATAAGCTTTATTGTAACATAAGATGCATCTGATGAAGAGAGCTGTGGTTCTCGAAAACCTATGCTACAATAAAGTTGGTTAGTCTTAAAGGTGCTACTGGACTCTTTACTATTATGCAATACCTTTAACTGAACTAGGGGCATGCATTCATATATTTCCAATCCAAAACAATGCCTGAAATTCCCTGTGTCACTTTGGATCAGAAAGAGATGCAATGAAGCATCTACCAACCGATACCCAATATTCCTGAACCTGAAAAATGTACCCAAAATGGATTCTGGAAACAATACCAATAGTTCCAAAATGTGGGGGAAATGATTATGTCCTTCCTGATGTAATGAATCAAAGCTTAAATGAATTTTTGAAGGGCACACCCCTAAACTGAAAGTGGCAGCTAATTGGCAACAAACAGAATTACTGTAGAATAGGTGTGATGTATGTGCTCCACCTAGCTCTGGATACTAACAGAGCTGCAGTATTCTATACCAACAGTAATGTCTGAATTGACTTCAGGGGGAGACTCATTTGAAGTGCATTAAAACAGTCTAGCTTCAGAGTTAACCTAAAATAGATCCATGGTCAGATCATCGAAGTCAAGGTAAGGAGCCATCTCTGGGGCTAAACAAAAGTGAAAGAAAACATTTTTTGCAACTACATTCACTTTCTTCAGTAGTAATTCTGCACCCAGTATAACCCCTATGTTCTTGACTGACAGTCTCTGCACAAGACATCTGACACGTGAAGCACACATGTCGGAAGAGGCAATGGTAGCCGGGAAGGATAGTTTAAAAAGACAGAGCTGTCAGCAGGGCAAAGGCTTTGCTATGCACTGGAGCTGTGTGAAGGGACTGTGAAATGCCAGAATGGAAACTTCAGCCTATTATAACCTCTCCAGGCCCAAGCCTGGCTCTGGAAGGCAGTTCCAGCCCATTTCCATTCCTCACTGCCCTCCGGTTGCAATCCCACACTGTTTTAGACTGGAGAGGTGAAACTGACAGAGTCTTCAGGGAGGCGAAGATGTTGCGCCTCCCTACATTTGACGAACACATGCTGAGGTGTCTTGTGTAGAGAGACTCTTAGTCACAGAGAGTCACCTGCATCCCGTCAAATGTGCAAAGTGTAGTGACTTCAAGACGTTGGCCTTCTCAACAAGCGTCACCTACATCTTGTCAGGATTCAGTTTCAACTTGTTCACCATTAGCTTGTGTGGTGTAGAGGTTAGAGTGTCAGACCAGAATTTGGAAGGCCCAGGTTCGAATCCCCACTCTGGCATGGAAATCTTGCTGAGTGACCTTGGGCCAGTCACACACTCTCAGCCTAACCTACAACACAGGGTTGTTGTAAAGATAAAGTGGCAGAGAAAAGAACAATATAAGCCACTTTTGATCCCCATTGGGTGAAAAGGTAAGGAATAAAAGCAGACAAATAAATACATTTAAACACAGTACTCAGGAAGCGGCTCAGGAGGACTTCTACAGAATCTTTGGGGTATTTGGATAAAGTAATATATAGCTGAGTATCTTCAACATATTAATGACAATGTACTCTAAAACAACATGATTTCTTTTTATGGCTTTATATAGAAGTCAAATAATCAGTCTAGGAGTCCTCACTATCAATTTCAATACCAACTCCACCATATCAAATAGGATACCTAGCAGGGAACTATGCAGCCAGTAAATAAGGAGGAATGTCCAATCTATCCCTGAAACCTAATAGACAATCCATGCTAGCAGCAGTTTGCACTGGGACTCTCCCAACCAGACTTTGGCCAAGCAAGCCAGATCAATATATTGTCGAAGGCTTTCACGGCCGGAGAACGATGGTTGTTGTGCATTTTCCGGGCTGAGAGATCTCTGTCTTTTGGTGCTACACCTCTGAAGATGCCAGCCACAGCTGCTGACGAAACGTCAGGAACTACAATGCCAAGACCACGGCTATACAGCCCAGAAAATCCACAAGCCAGATCAAGATTCTTCATCTTCAGCAACCCAGACAGTAGTGCAGCTATATTCATCACTGATGAGTACAATGTCAGTGAAGAAGCAGAAGGGGTTCTTGTTCCAGTGTTGCCTCCATCTGCTTAGATTTTTACATGCAGGGAGTTTATGTATATTGAGCAGTAGTCAAATAATGTGGGAGGGAAGGCAGCATAGCCCGATCTCATCAGATTTCGGAAGCTAAGAATGGTTAGAACTTGTATGGGCAACCTCCAAGGAGGACTGCAGAGGAAAGCACTGGCAAACCACCTTTGCTTCTCACTTGCCCCTTGCTGGGATCGCCCCTTGCTGGGATCGCCATAAGTTGGTTGCGACTTGACGGCACATACATGTGCAATCAAATAATCCAATCCCTCTAGAAAGGGGAGAGATTCATGGAGGATGATAAACCACCACCACTACTCCCAGCCTCCAGTGCGGGTTTGATGAAGGACTGCATAACAAGGTGGTGAGACAGATACACCATGTGATTTTCTTCCTGTCAGGTTTCATATGCAGATATGGGTAGTGAAGCTTTTCATGATATGGAGCTTTTCATGACATGGAGCTAAATAAAATCTCCTGAAAATTGCTGCTGATCAAACTGATGTTAAAGGGGCAGCTAGAGTAACAAGCTGAAAAGTTGGCAAACCTCACCCCCACCTGGCCTTGAAGCTCCTTGGAGCAATTCAAGTCTAACCTACCTCATAGATTGGCAGGGAAGCAAAATGGTGGATAGATCTTGGTTGGCTCTTTTAACTCCTTGAGGGAAAAGTGGGGTTGATTTTTTTTTACTTCCTTTTAAAGGGGGCTTTTGGACAAAAAGTAGTTACTGATCAAGGGGTTAGAGTTTGGGACTGAATCCTCCACATATAGAGGCTTTTTCAGTCTTTTTAACTTCACACTACTGTTGTCAGAGAGTCTGTTACCAAACTTGTTTCATGGTAAGAAATAAGTGACCTTGCAGTCTGCCCCATACTGGTTTCTTTGCTGATTTGTATGAATGTATACAGAATTAATAACTCTGTTATTGTACAAATCACTCCATAACTTCATCAAATTTATAAGGTTCCTTGCCAACTCAGGTGGTATCCTGAATTTCTCAGGGCTCAGAGGGGAGAAAGGAACTCTATACATGCTCATAGGCACTTAGGCCCAAGGGCCACTGCTTTTGTAAACAAATGGCAGCAAGCCAGCAGAGAGAGGCGACCCAAGTCAACCAGAATTGAAGCTGGCTTTCTGGATATCAGGGGGGAAAGCTTTGTTTCTCCTTCCCGGCTGGCTCGAACCTTGGCTGCTGTTTTTCCTCTTTCATTGATTGCCAACCAATCCACCTGAGTTTACTGACCCATTTGTCAAGCCTAGTCTAGACACACCGCAAACATTTGTTCCGGGACACAAACATTTGCCATTTGCTACAAACTGCTGAGGAACAAGGTTAGCTAACATTTAGAAACACGTTGGCTAACTTGAGTTAATCAGCCATTAATTAACCCGAGTGCAAACGGAGGCAGGAAAAAAATTATTCTTAACGAGCAAGAGGAGGCTGGGTCTACACATGCAGCAGAGTGAGAGGGGGGTGAGGTGGTGGGATGAGCCCTTGCCTCTGATCTTCTTTCGATGGCTCTCTAGTTTATTCCAGGTGTCTCTCCTGGCTGGTCCTCCTCTGTTTCCCAGCCACCTTCCCTATCCATTTGCTTCCCTGTTCCAACTTTACCACAGATCCTGTGACTGATACTGTTTCCAGACTGACCCTCAAGTAGATCCGCTCCTCAGTTCCCTCTGGTCCTTATCATGCCAAGACTTGCATCCCAGCTGCACAAAAGTACATCATTCTAGACTAGGGTCCAGAAACAGGGGATATCCTGTAAATTATGGTCTCATTTCCCATTACCTCACTCAGTTCCCAAGTTTGCTGCCACCACCCCCATCAGACCATCTGCCTCTTCAGGGAAGTCAACTGCATATAGAACAGGACTCCTCCAGGGATAGCCAGTCACGCTATTCATCTGTTGCTGTTCAACAATGGAGGGGCACCAATAACAAGAGCCATCAAATCCAGGAGGCTGCTCTGCAAGTATTACTCAATGTGATTTACGTTTCAGCTGACAGAGCAGAGAGCCAAGCAAAGCTGACCAGAGGTTATCAAGCTGGCATTCATTGGAGATTCTTATGGGAGTCCTTCCTGCAGACCTGGAGCTCTTGGACCCTTCCACATGGAAAGGAGCAACAGTTGTTTATTTGGCATCCTGCAAAACCAGGACCACATCTTGCAACCGTTTTTCTCCGCTGCAAATTGCAACACCCCCCCCCCTTCGCTTCCAGCCACTTCCCCACATTTCTTTTTTCACAGAGATTTTTTTTTAATCCCAGTCCAGTTGTACATAGTTGGGACAGAATGTTCACTGTTGAGGGAATGTTTAAAAAAATCAAAAAGCTCAGTGCCCATAATCCCTTTCATTAGGACTTTTTCACATGTGCAACTTCATCCAACACATCAGATATAACTTCATCTGAAAATCTTGTCACTGCCCTGATAGGCAATGAAACCACCTGTGCAGAGCAGCAAGACAGCAAAGCATTGTCTCATTTAGTTGTGCATTGAGGATGCGGTTCCTCTTTCTGGCCCATTCAGGAGGAGGGCAATGGGAAGACCTGATTTGCTTCCCAGTGACATCATCACTTGGCCAAATCTCATTGGCTATCTAGCTATGAGATGTCATCCTATTCCCTATGTGTTCCCTGACTGGCTGGGACTACGCAACAAAAAGCAAAACAAAACCTACAAGTAAAAAATATGACGCCCAAGGAACATCAGCATGATAAATGAACAAGAGAGCCAACGGGGTTTTTCCACAAACATCTTCAGCTCCTGAAATAGCTATTCTCACCAGAAAAATTGAATCTCATGAAAATTCGGCACAAAACTAAAGTGGAATGAAAAAAATAAAGAGCTTTGGCTCAGGCCATGGTTTCTACCTGAATTTCTAAATGCTTGATCTTTAGATCAGATCACCACCGTGTGGCGGAACAGAGTCATTTCCTCTTTGGTTTTCAAAGTAGGCTCCACCATTCAGTTTCTGCCTGAGTTGGTCTTGTGTTTATTTTATTTTTGCAGCTACTAAAATAGAAATTAATCTCAAAATTTGTTTTCAGTATTAGGATTTGGACATCGACACATGAAGCTGCCTTATACTGAGTCAGTCCATTGGTCTATCAAAGTCAGTATCTGCTACTCTTACTAACAGTGTCTCTTTGGGGTCTCAGGCAGAGGTCTTTCACATCACATCCTACCTGCTTCTTTTAACTGGAGATGCTGGGGATTGAACCTGAGACTTTCTGCATGCAAAGTGGAGGCTTTTCCACTAAGCTACAGCCCCTACCCAATCAAACCTATGACATGGGATGCTCAGATTGTGCCATTTGCCAGATGAAAACAGGGACACTCTTTAGGAGAATGCAGTCTGTAAAAGGCATGCATGCGCACACACAGTCATGTCAGAAGAGGCAAAGGGTTTTAACCATCCAAGCCCAGCTCGGTTTTGCTAACAGAAACCATGTTCCTCACACCATAATCCCAGAAGATGGGGTTCTCAAAGAATGCTAATAACAGTGTAGGGATCCCAAATCTGATTTTAAAAACTAAGCATGGGATTGAAAGGTTGATGTTGAGTAACAATCTCCTTGACATGGTAATACAAATGCGTAATTTACTTTCTGACAGATTGACAGAAATACGTGATCTGTCTTGGCCCTTACATGCACGCGATATTCTCTCGCCAAGGTTCAGCCCTCTCCCTTACCATTAAGGAAGGTTCTTCCCTGCCAGTGAGTGGTACGTTGTGTCAATTCAGTGTTCAACAGGCTTGTCGAGGAAAAATACCTCGGGAAACTGACCTGAAGCATTTGCTTTAAGAAACACAATCTGATGTCTACTTCTATTGTGACAGATATGGCTGTACTTACTAGGAAAGAGCAACAACTCCATCATATTCAGCAAGAGTCTCTGAACAGAGTAGGGGCTGAAGATGAGAGGAAAGCAGACGCTACATTTGTATGTGTATTTCAAGCCGAGAAACGGCTCCTTTCCCTCACCACATCAGAATTCTATTATGATTATTACGATTGTTTTTGTAGCATTTGTATGCTACTTTCTTCCCCAAGGGGGGCTCAAAGCAGCTTATAATATAAAAATGCAATTAGGGGGGAGGCTACTAATTGCAGGACAGGCCTGTCTGTCTATGCCAGCAGCTCTTCCTCCCAGCTCCAGGCTCAAAACTGAGATTTGTTGGCCCTTTCCCTTTGGCCCATGCCTCTGGGCCAGCTCAGGATTTGAAAGGCAAGCTTCAAGAAAGAGGCAAGACAGATGCTCAGTGACCCATCTCACAGCAGTAGCCCATTATTCCAAATCCTAACCCTCTACAAAACTGGGGTGGTAGCGGTAATAGTGAAGAATTCCCACACCTGTGTGGGCATCTGAGCAATGTTTAGACACCCCTGACCACCACCAATATCTTGCCCAAAGGCAAATTTAACAAAACTCTTATAGAGACAGTATGGTAGTGGTTAGAGTGATCAGATTATTTATTTACAGTTCATAACCAGTATAGACTTATAAAAACGTAAGTGAGTATCATACACAAAATACACCACTCTGTAAAAATAATTATATAAAAACTTGGCAATATAAATACAAAAGTGTGGGCTTTCAGGATTAAAAATAAAAGCAGATGTTACTCCTTTGCACATTCCCTGTGGATTCTAGAAGCCACAGCTAAAAATCTGACACTAGCCTCTGTCTTTCGACATCCAATATACGCTGTTTGACCATGGCCCTTGCCTGGTCCGGGGCCATCATCTGTAGGGATTCAGATGAGAAGCCCAGCATTGTTAATTTCTGATGGGTGGTCCCAAGCCAGGCAGAACAGTACCTATCTTTAAGAATTAGGGAGGCAATATCCGATGGACAATGGCTGAACTTAAGCCAAATATTGATTGAAGCCAGAGTTACCCTGGCCTCTATTCTCAGCAGTCCAGTTTCAAAACGTAAAGTTGCATTTGGGACACTACATGGAAATCCAAATATAGCTCTTAAGAACTTAGATTGAGTTTTCTCCAAAAGAGCTAGACTTGAGTGTACCAGGCCTAGTGTGGTTAGAGTGTCAGATAAGGATTTGGGGGGGCCTGAATTCAGATCCCTACCCAGCCATGAAACTTCCTAGATGACCCCAGGCTAGTCAGTCTCTCATCCCAACCTACCTCACATGGGTGTTCAGCTCAATGAATTAAACAGATGGCCAAGAAAGGTACCAAACAATACTGACTGGCCCAAATAACCTGTAGTGACGTATTCAAAGTTTCTTTCTAGCTCTTCAATCCATATATATGAGTCTAAGGGAACAAGATTTCAATCAGAAGGAGTGACCTCCTTGTATTTCGGTAAACTCGAGCTCTAGGTGTTTCTCTGATTAGAAATTAAATGCTGTCATCCAAGCTGTCACCCATAAAACACAGCTCACTTTTCACAGCTGGCATGACAAGCAGTGGTTATGAACTCAGTTCCTCCGTGGGTCCTTTCAATCCATATTTAGCAATGGTGCTGCTTTTCTGCTAAACCATAGGGGCTGACCGACCAGAAGGCAAAATGCACATGGCATGTCAGCTGGATCTAACCTCTGTCCTGGGTCAGGCCAAGTTGACCTAGAACTGAAATCAGACTAATCAGATTCGCCATTGGGATTTGAAGTTAGAAATAGGTCTTCCACAAAAGGTACAGACAAAAGAAACGGACAAACTGGCCACAGTTTGCTTTACAATGACTTTACAGAAGTTTCCCACGATCCAAGTCAGCAAAAAGAGGCCATTTTAACACGCACCCATATGCCTCCAGAAGATTGTGCAAAACTCACAGCACAAAATGTCTTCCTAGTGCGATTTCCCGGCACGATCCCCTTTAATGGCGCGATGACATCAGAAATCGTGCCATTAAATGGGATTGTGCTGAGAAATCACGCTAGGAAGACGCTTCGTGCCATGAGTTTCACGCGATCTTCCAGAGGCTTTGGGCGTGTGAAAATGGCCAGAGATTGTTTCCAGTCTCATCAATTTCCTGTGATCATCCAAAGGATAAACTACACCCGAGCAATTTTAAAATAGATGTTGGCTATTTCTTTACACCATCTCAATTTTGCTCTGAATCTTGCAACACTGGGTGTTTGGATTGTGTTCCCCAGCCAGGGCTGGTGTGGGGGGGAATAAATAAGTATTTTTCTAGTAAAGCATAGAGGTGTCTGTGCTCTGTTCACCGCCACACAATGCAGTGAATGAGGGGGCATGTGAAAAGTCAGATTTTATTGCTGCATGGTTTTAACCTCACTGCCCTGTTAATTTTTTTTGTTGTAGAAGCAGTGTAAAAGTTTTTAAACAGGAAAATAAGTGAGATAGATACTGAGGGTATGCAGGGAACCATACTGAACGGACAAGAAATTGTACTCAGGAATGTTTTATTTTTCCAAATGGACTGGGAAAGCAGTAGATTGATTAGGGCTATTTGAGCCCACAAAGAAAATTTAGTCCATTGTCCAGTCCAACTTTTTAAAAAGAATTAACATTATTTGAATAACAAACAAGATATTTTAATGATTGTTTCCTTGCTTATGCTGATGGCAAAAAGAAATTAACTCTTATTGAGAAACAATGGCATTACTTTTTAAAGAACTGTAATGAATTTTCAAATGAATGAATTTATGTTTGGTCCTCAGGCAAGGACCAGCTTTGCTGAGGGCTGCTTGAGTTCATGCTCTGATGCAGAGATAGATGCCTGCCGCCCTAGCAGGTGGCCAATAGGACAAGCGTTGCTGTCCTACTGGGTTTGCCCCTGACCGTTGTAGCCCCACACTATCTAACAAATGGAACTATAATGAAATAAAGAAAAGCTGGCACCTATACAGCAGCATTCTTGGCTTCATGGAATACCAGACTACAATCAAATAATAGGCCAGGAGTCCCTAACTATGGACTATTTTGGCATTTTGAGAAAAAGTTGTAGGTGCTACCACAAAATGGCTGCCATAGGAAAAG
Organism: Eublepharis macularius; assembly: GCF_028583425.1. Classification (NCBI taxonomy): domain Eukaryota; kingdom Metazoa; phylum Chordata; class Lepidosauria; order Squamata; family Eublepharidae; genus Eublepharis; species Eublepharis macularius. The sequence continues at coordinate 219,292,973 of NC_072790.1, forward strand.
GAACCCAATTTTGAAAGAGAAGATGGCATATAAAATGTTTTAAATTAGACAGACAGATGGACAGATATCTTTCAACCCAGTCTCCCTTGTTCTCTCCCCCTTTTCTCCAGGTATATCCGAACCATGTACCTGGGGATCCAGAGCCAGAGACAAAAGGAACACCAGCGGCGCTTCTACTGGGCTATGATGTACGAGTATGCAGACGTCAACATGCTGCGCCTCTTGGAGACTTTCCTGGAGAGCGCCCCCCAACTGGTGCTACAGCTCTGCATAATGATCCACAAGAACCGTGCAGAAACCTTACCATGTAAGTGGCCTCAGTTCCGCCTATTTACATTCCTCCAGCTTCCCTTGATTCATCCCCGTGGCCTAGAACATTTCTCCAAGGCTGAGGTTTGTCCCCATTGGTCTAGGAAATGCTGTCCTCATTGCAGCAATGTTTGTCATGCTCTTACCTTTGAAATCTCTCATTAAATTTCCATTCACCCAGTTACGTGATATAAGCTTGACTGATCCTGAAGAGAAGGCTGTCTGGGAGAAAGGCAGGTCTCCCCAGAGAAGTGTGACGTGTTGTTAGAGAATGCACAAACATTCTCCATCCTCTCTTTCAGTGTGCACTTGGGTGCCCTTTAAAAATGGGCTGGGGAGGAATACTTCAAAGAAGAACTAGATAATGATAATACAGGTAACCTGATGACAATAATACCATTAAAGAGGAAAAAAGATTTACACTATACAGAGAGCTGATAAAGAGCAACAGTGTCACTCAGACATTCCAAAAAAGACATTGGCTCAGTTCAGATTTCTCACCGAACTATGGTTTGCATTGACCATAGTTTGAAAAGCAATCTAGGGAACTGGTTCAGCATAATGGCTAAGGGTAACTCTGGAGATCCCCATTTTCAGTCTTGCCTCTACAATGAACTCATCAAGTAAAAACATATCAACAGCCCAACTAGTCCAGCAACCTATTTCACAGTAGCCAACCACTTAACTTGGAGAACCAATGAACAGGCCCTTGAGTTGGCCCCTTCCAACTCTATGATTCTATGATGTTGCCTCCTAACACTTGTATTCAGAAGTGTACTGTCTGATTGTGGAGGTTCCTTTTAATCTCCGTGGCTAGTAGCCACTAATGGACCTATTCTCCATGAATCTGTCTAATTTCCTTTTAAAGCCGCCTGTGCTAGTTTCCATCCTTACCTCCATTGGCAGTGAATTCCACAATTTTAATAATTGAATAAATGCTTCATTTTGTCCATCCTGAATCTATTACTCATCAATTTCATTAGATACCAGAGAAATATGGGAAAGGGAGAAAAAGTTCTCTCTATCCACTTTTTCCTCTCCATGCAAAATTTTATAAACCTCGATCATGTCACACTTCAGTCATCTTTTCTTAAAACTGTGAAGTCCCAGACTCTTCAACCTTTCCTCATAAGGGAAGATGCTCCAACCCTTTAATCATCTGGGTTGCCCTCTTCTGCACTTTTATCAGCTCTACAGTATCCTTTGGCGAGCAGAACTGTACACTGCTCACAGCATCGCAATATTTAGCCTTAGGTGAGCCACTCTCTCTCAGCCCTAGTCCCTCCCTGTTGTGTAATACTAGCCTCCTGAGACCAATAGCTTGGGCTGCTCTGTTGGCCTAGCAATGGTCTGAGAAGTCTGAGGCTTGAATATACACAATCTTCTGTAGGATAGCTCTCAGCTTTACCTCCTGACAATGATGCATTCATTTTAATGGCATAGTTAGTGCCTATTATGCATTTTTCCCGGTTACCAATGTTGTTACCACTTTATCAGTGTCTTAGAGGTGCCAGGAGGCCATGCACACACACAGGGTTGAACCCAGACTTAATTGCCAATGACCATTCATTCCCCATTCCTGTTGCAGACTCTTCATGTTATTTCTCAGAGTCTCCTACCTCTGGATCCTACCTCTTGAGATCCTCAAGAGGTGGGAAGCAGGAAACATCCATTACACTGATGAAAAGTAACGTCTGGATCCAATGCACTGACATACCCTACTGCTTCATACACACATCATCAACACATCATGTTTGTGATATGGAGGTGGGATTGCCAGGTCCCCTTACCCTTCCATTGGGAGGAGGAGACCTGGAGCTTACCTTATTCTTGGTCCCGGCATGCTTCTTGTTTGCATGCTTTGCACACATACGGTCCTGCACCAGCATGATGATGTCACTTCCTATACATGATGTCATTGCACAAAGGGTGGGAATGCATGGCTGATTTCTGCCCCAGATGGGCCTAATTTGGTCCGCTGTGAAGCACAGGAGCACTCCCAGGGCAGTGCCCCGGGAGCCCGCCCAGGAGGCCCCCCCCTCCAGCCAAGTAAGCAGTGGTGGGGGGAAAAAGATGCGAGCTGGGGATCCCCCATCCCCATCACGGTAACTAGATCCCTGTTTGGAGGATATGTCTATTAGTAGGTGGTAGCCATGGTGACTGAAGGGAACCTTCACATTCAGAGGCAGTAAACCTCTGAATATCAGTGCCAGGAAGTGACTTTAAAGGAAGGCCTCAGCCTCTATGGCCTGTTGTTGGCCCTCCAGAGTAACTGGTTGGTCACTCTGTGCTGGACCACTGGTCTGATTCAGTAGGGCTCTTTTTATGTTTTTATGACATGTATCTCCTTGCAAACCTGAAGCTTGTTTATTTCTGCCCCTGCTTGTGAGTCCCTTTCTGCCCCTTTAGTGCTGTGAGTCCCTTTCTGCTTGTTTCTGCCCTTTCTGCTTGTTTATTTCTGCCCCTTTAGTGCTGTGAGTCAGAACAGGAGTCCAAACTTTCTTTAAGCCTGTAGTCTCTTTTGGAATTTTGAGGACCCATCCAGTGGTTGCCATGGGGAGCTGAGGCCAATCACAAAATGTTGAGAGGTTCCAAGGCAAGCATCTTCCTGCGGTGTATATTGCTTTTTCTGAACTGGTGCTCCTTGCCCACATAAAGGTTATACTTCCTGGGTTCTTGTAGAGTCCCTCTTGCCCCAGTGAGCAGGAGAAAAGCCAGGGCTAACTCTTTGCTGCAGGGAAAAAGCAAATGTGCACTAGGAAGCCCATCTGTAGGCATCATCGTGCCCATGGATGCCATGTTGCCGATCACTGAGTTAATAGATAAGATACTAGTGATGGAAGGTCCGTGGCCATATTTAAACCATGATTAAAGTTTTGTATTCCATTAGAACACCCTCCAGGAGAGCCAACATGCTGGTAAGTTGTCATATTGACAACTGTTTCATCTTCGGGGAAAGTCTTGGCAAGATGGATATTGACTCAATAAAGGAAGCCACAGCCTTAAGTTTTTGAGACCTGTGCAAGGTTGTCAATGATGTTCTGGAGGTAGTTAATTCATAGGGTTGGTAAAGATTGGAAGCGACTGGATGGCACACAACACACGTAAGGGTGATATAGCTCATGGGCTTCAGTGTTGACTTACCATAGATAGTGTATTCTGGGACATCTGGTCGGCCACTGCAGGAAACAGAATACTGATCTAGATGGGTCTTGGTTGGATCTAGCGGAGTTCTTGTTATGTTATTGAGCAGTTTTGTTGAACCTCTCTTAAGTATTATCAACAGGCAACGAGCTTCTTCATCACTAGTCACATATAAAATGACACTTGGTCCCTCTATAGATGATAGCATCAGCACATATGACGGTCTACATATATAATAGCGTGCTTGTGTTCACTTAGAAATTTAAGGAATGACACTTCCACTTCTTTTTTTTTCTCTTCCTCTAGATCTTTTTCGCTAACCTGACCTGCATTGTAAACATGATCCACAGCTGCCCTACCCCTCGGATAATCTCCTGTTTAACTCTGTGGATTTGTGTGTGTTCTTCCGGCAGGTGTATCCTCTGTGGCCTCCCTGATGTCCCTGGCTTGGGTGCTAGCCTCCTATCACAAGCTTCTCCGGGACTCTAGGGATGACAAGAAGAGCATGAGCTACAGAGGGGCCCTTATCCATCTCTTCTGGCGCCTCTTCACCATCTCATCCAGAGTTATCTCTTTTGCCCTCTTTGCTTCCATCTTCCAGCTCTATTTTGGGATCTTTGTCGTGGTCCACTGGTGCGCCATGGCCTTCTGGATCATCCATGGTGGGACAGACTTCTGCATGTCTAAATGGGAGGAGATTCTCTTCAACATGGTGGTAGGGATCGTGTACATTTTTTGCTGGTTTAATGTCAAGGAAGGGCGGACCCGATACCGAATGTTTGCCTATTACACCGTAGTCTTGACAGAGAATGCTGCCTTGACGCTCCTTTGGTATTGTTACAGAGATCCCAACACTACTGACTCATTCGCCGTGCCAGCACTTTGTTGCGTCTTTCTTAGCTTTGCTGCCGGGATAGCATTGATGCTCTTATATTACGGCGTCCTGCATCCCATGGGGCCAAGAGCTAAGATTTTTGCCAGCTCCTGTTGCGCCGAGCTGCTCTGGGGCATTCCTTTGCCCCCTGATGTTGAACCCATGGCTCCTCAAACCCCTGGGTACCGGGCGGCCCAGGCTACGCCAACCAGAGCGGCCACGGAGCAACAGGAGGAACTCACAGCTGACACTTGCTTGCCAGTTTTCCAAGTGAGAGCAATGGTGCCATCAACTCCATCTGGGCGACCCTACCACCCTGAAGGCCCTCTCATTAAGATAGATATCCCGAGAAAGAGGTACCCAGCTTGGGATGCTCATTTTGTAGACAGGAGGTTGAGAAGGACTATAAACATCCTCCAGTATGTCACCCCCACCGCTGTAGGAATTAGATATAGAGATGGACCTCTCTTGTATGAATTGCTACAGTATGAATCTTCACTTTAAAAGCTCCTTTAAACACACACAGACACACATGCATACACGCACTCTCACAAATGACAAAAAAAATAAAAGTGGGGATTTGGGGCTGGGAAGGGGTGGGTGGGTTAATCGTTTACGGTCAACACTAACCTTCCAATAAGTTTTCTTTCTGGTTGCTGTATGTATTTAAAAAGAAAAAAAGAAAGATTCTCTATGTTTTGTAAGTAAAAACAAAAAGAAAAACTTTTCTTTTGATTTTTACACACAGGAGAAAAAAAACCCAACTAGTATTTCAAACTTCCATGCTTCGGGGGTTGGAAAAAGCTGAATGCCTCCACCTCTGAGTTTTATACCTTACACCAAGTGTAGGACATTATCATAGGGATTGGTGCTGATTGAAAATAATAATAATATTACTAATAATAAAAAATAAAACAAACAAACAAAAAAACCTACAACTGCCTTATGCCCTTAGGTGCTGAGTTTCATTACGTACTGTCACCTCCCTCATGCAAAACTCTTTGGTGATTTTAATGACAGATATAGATATAGATATATATAAATAATATATTTATATATATAGCTATATAATATATATATATATATTTAAAATATGAACCTAGACAAAAAGCAACAGATGAAAAGGAATATAATTGCTCTGATTAGATTGGCATAAAATGATTACTTTGGGCCAAGTAAAAGACCAAACATAATTTGAAGAGCGATCATGGCTGTAGTATAATTTGGCAAGCTGATTATTCTAATATACTATATTTGTGTTCTGATTCCACAAGCCAGTCTGAACTGAACTGTATTGTAAGTGTTATAAATCTTATAATACATTCCCTTGATGCAGAAAAAGGTGATCCTTTATGATTCATTGTATTCAGCTTGAATCAAATTCACCATAGAATCTCAGGGTGCAATCCCATTTGTTTCCAAGCCAAGGAAAATCTAGCTTTTGACTTAAGCCCTTGTGCAAAGACCAAGAAATTGGCAAGGCCTCAGATGTGCACAGGGATCTCTTTGGAGCACAACCCTGCTCATTCAAATGGAGGAAGCTGATCCATGGCTCACTTTCTTCCATTGAACTGAATAGGGAAAGCCATTCCAGCAGCACACTGGAATCCATGTCTGTAAGAGATCACTCAATCAGAGGCAGACCTTAAATACCTTCCAACTATGTCATTGGGATATATAACTTTGAGAACAAAAACTTGCCTGCCTGAATTTCTGGATCCAAATTTTCAGAGAACCTCTAAGTTTGAATCTGCATACCAAAAAATTAATTAATTAAAAACGTAACGAGAACAATATTCAAGTTCCGTAATGTTCCCCCTTCTCCCTGACCCTACTTCTCAGTCTTAATAAAACTCAGCATAGTAGCAAATAGAAAGTCAATTTAAAGGCACAGATCTGAGCTTTCACTGGTAGCTGGGCTCTGAACTTCAGGCATCATTTTAAGGCTGTTGTAAAGGGTCGCATGAATTGATTTTGTAATACAGCATATTGTTTGTTTGGAGCCTTAAAATGAATGTATGGCATTGGGTGGTTGGTTTATTTTTCTCTTTTCTAAAGAAAAAAAGGAAAACAAACCTGAAAGGGGGGAGGGGTTGAAGCTTTGAATGGAAATAACCCATCACTGACTCCTTTCTGGTGCTTAATATTTTTGTTGTTTCTTGCGGTTGATGGTGTAGCCGGGAATTGTTTGATTCGCTTGTTGCATTGTCTGGAGCTGCGGACACAGACCCTCTGCCAGATGCACGTAAAAAGGAAACAAGCATCGAAACAACACAGCAACTTAGCATAGAGTTCAAACCTCTGCAGGAAAACTAAAACGCTCGATGCTTCCTGTTATACTGCTTGGTGTCCAAAGGTTTACATTGGGTTGGGTTTTTTCTTTGTTTTGGGGTTGGAATGGAAGGCTGTGCATATAGTATTTTGTTATTTAAACAGTAATGTTCCTTTAAAGGAATATTTATCTCATCCAAGGGCATCTTTTCAATCTCCTGCCTTTGAGGGGGAACAACTAAACTAACAAAAGTTTTGTTTTAATTAAATGACTGTATTTTCTGCATTTTGGTGCAATTCTTTAAAAATATCAGAAATACTGTAAAATGTTTAAAATTGCAAAAAAAAAAACACCACCATCCAGTTTAATCTGTTCAAAAGACAAGTTCAATGGGGGAGGAGGGTTTGGTGGTTATGGCATATTTTTAATACTTTTTTTGTTTTGGCTTAATTTGCAAAAGCAGTGAACAGAAGTACTTACTAATTTTGTATTTTTTTAAGAAAAAAAATGCTGAAATTTCCTTCACCTGAATATATCTGAATGGAGAAGTTACTTTTGCAAAAAGATGCTTTGCAGTAATCTGGGCAATATTTATTATTATTATTATTATTATTATTATTATTATTATTATTATTATTATTATTGAACTATTTCTCAGTGTGCTTCTAAGAAAGAGTGGAGGTTTTGTTGTCACCAACCTCCAGACGCACAAAGGTCTTAATGAAAAACAAAAAAGCCAAATTGTCACAGGTACTGTAGTCTCAGGACAATGAAGAACTCCTTTAAATCTGGCACCTCTGGGCTTCTTATTGCAATTTGTCAGGTTACCACTCCTTTGCACAGGGCCTGCTTGTTTTTCTTTTACTTACTCTACTCATTTCTAGGTTCATATGTTCTAACTACCCATGTTTACCAGAGACAGTCCCAGTTTATGCCTCCCGGGAGATGTTAGGATTGGAATACCTTCTTCAAAGTTTATTGATATGCACACATATCCATGAGGGATCTTGCCATTTCAGCCCCCTCTCTTGGGCTCCTGCCCTTACATATCTGAGCAAGGGGAGTGGATGCATCTTCTTTTCTGTGTGAATGTGTATAAATGGTTGCACAAGGACAGTGAACTGATGTAGGGGGGAAACTGGAATCACATACTGCTGCAGCACTCATTGGCAATTTTAGTGTAAAACTGAACTGCTTTCCACTTTAGCTTCTAATGTAGGGTTGCCAGCTCCAACTTAGGAAGTTCCTGGAGATCTGAGTGGGGAGTGAAACCTGGAGAAAGCTGGAGAAAGTGGGGTTTGGGGAGGGAAAGGACCCTGGCATGTAGCCATGCCCAGGGGAACTGATCTCTGTTGCCTGGAGACCAGTTGTAATTCCAGGAGATCTCCAGCCACTACCTGGAGGCTGGCCACCCTATTCTAATGGGATGTGGAGTTTGCGTGATAGAGATACCAAGGGTACAGGCCCCTTTCAAAGTTTGCTTTTGGCTCTGCACCAAAATAAAATGTCTGAAAAGGAGCCGGGTGACACCATTCTGCATCCAGAAACACTGGCGAGGAGACACAGCTCAGTTGGTAGGGTTGCCAACCTCCAAGTTGGGCCTGGAGTTCTCCTGGAATTACAAATGTTCTCCAGGCTACAGAATGCGGTTCCCCTGAAGGAAATGGCAGCTTCAGAGGTTGAACGTTGTGACATCACATCAACACTGCTTTTCCTCCACCCCTCCCCAAACTCTGCCTTCCCCTACCCTGTAAATCTCCTGGAATTTTCTAAGCTGGACCTGGCAAGCCTACTCAATAGTAGAGCACCTATCTTGCATGCTAAATATTTTGGCTTCAGTCCCTAATATCTCCAGTTAAAGACCCACAGGTAGCAGGTATGGGGAAAGACCTTTCTCTTCCTAAGAACTTGGAGAGCTGTTGTCAGTTAAAGGAGATAATGCAAAGCTAGTTTATCTAATGAGCTGTTTCCATACTACCTTTAAAAAGTGGCAGGCTCCCAAAATGCTGGCTGCTTCTTCCCGTGATGTTTTCTTTAAAATGGATGCAGGGCATTTTTTCAGCTCATATCGCACGAAGAAGCCGCCAGCAGTCCAGGAGCCTGCCACTAATTTAAGGCAGTGTGGAAATGGTTTTGGTAGCTTCATATGAACAGTATAATGACCAATGGCAGAATTCAGATTTTGCAGGAAGTTTAGGCTGCCTGTGACTCTAATCTTTTCTTATCTATTTAACAACAGGACAGTCCAATAATCCTCCCCTCAAACCATGTCTCCAGATCTTAAATCCTGTAGAAAAAAATTGAGGTACTGCATACATAATGAGGAGTACTGTGGGATTAAACACGGTTTTTCCTTTTTAAGGAAACTGTTTGGGCCAGGTCTTACAGAAGCCAACATAAGGTACTCCAGTCAGGTTACAACAACAATACCAGAACACCTGTGACTGGGTCTACCTCTGCAGCAGAATGAAGTGGTACAGCCCTGGGGTGGCATATTAGACTGTACCACATCCAACCATAAGTGGGGCATCTAATTTTTGAAAGCTCTCCAATGTAACAAAGCGTCCTTCAAGTACAAAACTTTTACATCAGGGACAAAGAATCTAGCCCAGGCCCTTCTCTGTCCCATTCAGTCCCATTCAGAAAGGGCTCTCTCACTTGGCAGCTGCAAGGTCTCTTAAGACTTCATATCTCTGCCTCTTTCTGTGCCTTCTATGACATTCTCCTACAATTTTTGAATGCTTCTCCATTGCTGTGCAAGAAGAAAACTAGCACAGAAGGAAGAAGGCTGGAGCTTTTTTTTTCCATTGAGGTGCTTACTTTCTTCCTTGCAGGACATCTTTTTAAGTGCAGGCACATTCATATACACACCAGCAATTACAAGCGGTACTCCCTCAGGATTCTAGTACCTAATTCGTCCCAAAGGAGTGAATAACCACAAAGAAAAATAACGTGCCAGGGAAAGACTCCATTAACAACACGCTCAAATGTAGAAAACTACCATGTCAAAGAAAAGATTTCAGCTCAGCTGTTTTCCTGGCTTGCTGTTTTTCTAAGCACAGTTTTTTTAAAAAAAAATCATTTATTGGTGTTATTTATAATTTTCCTTTCTCACTGAGTCTCAGATTGAGAAGGCACACTCACGTGTATGCTGCTTTCAGGAGGAAAGGAAAGCAGCAAAATTACATGCAGTGAAGGAAGGAAGGAAGGATATTATTCACTGAGCATATCCAGTCTTACAGAGGTACAGGGGAGGTAGAATGGGCTGGGGAACAGGAGGCAGGGAAATCAAAATTTAGTAGGCTGAGGAAGGGCCTTGTAAAAAGGGGTTAAGGGCTTATAAATGAGGTAAGGATAACTGGGACAAAATGACCCAAGACGACATATCCATTGGGCCAGAAAATGCAGTAGCAGCAAGTCTGTTCACATAAATTCTGAAACCACTACCCAAATTAAATTGGGATTCCTCACTGTCCTATAAAACTTCTGCCTAGTACAAATGAAAAGTTGTTAGCCAATGAAAGATTTTTATTTTTTTTAAATCAATTAATAGTTTAGCTTTAAAGCTACTTATAAATTCTGCTCAAATAGTATTGTAAAGCTTTAGTGTAGGTGTTTCATGGGCTTAAAAAAAAGAGAGAGATAGAATAGTTCCCATTCAATATAAATTACAAATTCAGGGTTCCTCCACGTTTTTCTGGATGTCAGCCCTACCAATTCATTCACTAGAACTTCTTCAGTTATTTGTTTGTTAAAATAGTTATATACTGCCTGAGTTGCCAAGGCCCAGATGGTGGCTGGAGATCTTCCAGAATTGCAGCTGGTCCCTAGACCGCAGAGGTCTGTCCCCGTTGTTTTTGCATTATACAGGCATACAGCAGCTAAGTGGACAGCAGCATCCAGTGCAGGTGTAGCCAGTAACTTCAGGGACACCCCCCCCCCCCCACTACTGCTGCACTCAGTTCCCACACACCTTCACGGAAGTGAAAGAGCTTCCAAACTCCCATAAAGATGCCTCCTTCTGCAGTCAATGCTGCTTACTGACAGGAGCTGTTAATTCTCCAGCAAACTACTGCAGAAGTCACCTTTATACCATGGCACCACATGGAACTTCTGCCTATCCACATAGGAGACGTTAGCAATCTTAGACTACACATGAGTGGTGCAGACGCTAGAGCATTCCTACTGCGCAGAAGGCCCACACCATGTTTTATATTTTCCCAAGGGTTGTTGCTTTTCTCACTCATCTATTTTTCCCCAGCTGCCCTTCCAGCTTCTGCAAAGAGGCATTCTAAAACTCAAGGGTAAGAGATGTAACACTCCCCAACCCCTTGCCAAACCCAATAACAATAAACCCGGCAATATGCATCAGTGTTATTTGTTTTTTTCCCATTTTCTACCCCAGTACAAAACCCGACCAAGGGCAGGCAATCTCCCAGCAATTCCTGCCTCTGCCCACTGATTGCCAGCTGCTTACTGGCCGAAGGCAGGCCCAGGGAAAGGGCCCAGAGGGGGAAGCAGGCTGGGGAAATGAGTGTGCACACACCCACACTTCCAGTCGAGGACATCGATTCCAGTGCAACCCAAGCATAGCTAAGTTGAGGGCCAATTGTTAAAAAATCTACCCTGGCATGACCCCATTACTTCTGGGTCACGCAGTAAGTGATGTCATTGGCTGGGAGTGATGTCATTGACTGGGGGCACTGGTGTATGTGTGTGCACAGAGGAGAAAGGTGAGTACCTCCCCACCCCATCTCCTGCCAGTTGCCAGGGGGACTAAAAAAGATTTATGACTAAAACCCTATTACCTCCGAAAGTCCCTGCAAAAGCTTTTCTAAATAGAAAGGTTTGACCTATCTGAAAGCTCGATGTTCCTCTTTGGGTAGAGAATTCTATAGGGTGGTTACTGCTACTATGAAAACCGTCCATCTAATGAGCAGAGTCCTAACAACTATCAGTGCAGTCTTAAGCAGAGTTGCACCTTTCTAAGCCCACTGACTTCAGTGAAACTTAGAAAGGTATAATTCTGCTTAGGATTGCACTGAATGGTGAATGGTATGCAGTGAAAAAGTAGCAAGATCAGAACCCACAGCCACAATCTGAGATCCTCAAACACAGTATGAAATGAATAATACTAATTTGATCAAGGAAGGAAAGGGAGCCAGGATAAAAAATATGTAATTGTAGTAACAAGTAGAGATGTAAAAGTTTCAGAAATGTTGAAGCCAGGTGGGAAAGTTTTTTTCTGGGGAATTTTTCAAATTTATTTATGTACTTTATTTACACCCCCCTTTTCTCCCTAATGGGGATCCAAAGCTGCTTACGTTATTCTCTACTTCTCTATTTTATCTTCACAACAACCCTGTGAGAAAAGTAGGGTTTTTCTGGCAACCAGAAGGGGGGGGGGGTACTCACCTGGACTTCTCTCCCACATGTGCGCACTCCCAGCCCCGTGTGTGATGACATCACTTCCAGAAGTGACAAGTGTATGTGCGCTTCATGCCAGGGCTGATTCTAAAACCTAACATTTGGGGCTGACTCTAAAAGAATGGGCCCTGCCGCAAAGCATACATGCACTTCTACTCTCCACCCGATAACATCCAGGGCTTTTTTCCTGGGAAAAGAGGTGGCGGAACTCAGTGGGTTGCCCTTGGAGAACATGGTCACATGGCCGGTGGCCCCGCCCCCTGATCTCCACCCCCTGTCTGGAGATCAGGGGGCGGGGCCACCGGCCATGTGACCATTTTCAAGAGGTTGTGGAACTCTGTTCCACCGCGTTCCCACTGAAAAAAAGCCCTAATAATGTCACTTCTGGAAGTGTTGCCATCATGTACAGGGCCAGGAGTGCATGTGCCTGTTTACCTGGGTTGCCCACCAGTGCTGGGCCATCACAAGGTGACTTGCCTCCTCCTGCCAATCAGCAGTGAGCATTGGGCAGAGGGGAAAACTCCTGGGAGTCTGCACACCCCCGGCGGTCACCTGGGAACCCTATAGGTGGGCTAGGCTGTGACTGGTCCAAGGTCATCCAGGAAGCTTCCATGACAGAATGGGGATTTGAACCTGGGTCTCGCAGATCCTAGGCCTGTACTCTAGCCACTATAATACGTACTTTCCTATCCAATCAAAAATTCTTTTATTGATTTAACAACATGAAATGCTTTATTTATAACTTAACATATAAAATTGTACTATTCAGCATATTTACGGAATTCAAAAGTAGAACTATCTTCCTTTTCTTTAAGAAAAATTGCAGGTACACCCAATACTTGGGAAAGACTTGCAAACTTTGACCCTATGCTACCATGGTGCACGTATTTTTACTTTATGCTATCTGAGAGGTTAGGGGGAAAAAGTCGAAGGAAGAAAACAAATTCTGTAATAAACAAAAGAAACTATATTATTTCAACAAAAACTCTCATAGAGTCACAACAGGTAGGACTTTCAACATGTCTGGATATTAAGCTAAACTTTATAAAACTGTTCACCTGGCCAGCAAGGGAGGGGGAGGGGGAGGCAGGTTGGGAGCCACCAGATCTTGTGCACACCTCTGAGACCCCAATGATGCACTTCCTGTTGGGAACCATAAGCAATGGGGGTCTCAGCTGTGGTCAAATCAGCACCAAATATAGCAAAAATGCTGTTGCTGGCCAATTTTGCCCCCGTTGAGACCCCATCGCTTCCATTTTTCAAACAGAAGTGACATCATCAGGGCCTCCAGAGCTAGGGTTGCCAGTCCCCTGTTGAGAGTGGATCCCCTGCTCCCACCCTCTGCCCCCTGCTACCACTAACCTGGCCAGCAGGGGGGAAAGGAAGGGGAAAGGACTTCCCAGGGCATGCTCCCAGTGCAGCACAATGATGTCACTTCCAGGAGTGACATCATTGCAAGGGTGCAGGAGTGCTCCCATGCTTCATCCTGGGCTGATTTGGGCCCCAAACAGGCTCTTTAAAAATCAGCCTATCATGAAGCACAGAAGCACTCCCACAGCCTTTGTGATGACATCATTCCTTGAAATTGTGTCATAACAACGTGCTGGGACCACGTGCGTTTTGTGCGCATGCAAAAAACTTCAAAAGATGAGAGTTGGTTCGCCATTCCTCCTGCCAGGCGGGTATGGGGACCTAGCAACCCACTCCAGAGCACATGTGCATGAACATGGATTGGGGGGCCCCGTTCTCAACTTTTGAGGTAAGGGGCTGGCAAGCCTCTCAATTCCCCTAGAAAAAATGGCAGTTTAGGGGATTCCACTGAGGATCCCCCCCTTCCCAATCCTCACCGTTCCCAGGCTCATCCCCAGATCTCCAGGAATTCCCCAACCTGGCATTGGCAACCTTACCCCACAGGAGTTTGATGCCTGAACCTGACCACCCACATGAATCATGGAAAGAGGACAAGACAAAGGCAAAGAGAAGACCCTTTTTTTATCATGTTCAGAGCTAAGTAGCATGAGAGAAGAAAAACCTCCTCCTTCCCCACAAGGTGGCCTGTTCATACTGGAGCCCAGAATGGCAGTTACTAGATGTGTTAAAATGATGGGAATGATCCATAACAGATCGATCATCACATCTATTTTGGCTTTGAGAAGGGATCCAGATGGAGAAGTTTCCAGATGTTTAAAATGTCATTTTGGTGCCTCTGTTTTCAGTTCTCCCTGTGTGTGCTGCCTTGTAATGTGTACATTCATTAATTGAACCTTAATTCATTCATTGAATCCTGTCATCCTTCATAAAACCAGGTGAGTTTCCAAATTCTGAATCAATAAAAAAAAAAATACATAATACAAATTAGATAAAATATCCAACAATTGAGACTAGTCATTGCCAGTTCCTAGGGGTGACTAAAAATCTGCTTAAACAAAACTGTATTTGGCTTGTCCCACAAAGGGAAGCAAGGATGAGTAAGTAATAGCATGCCTAAATCTGGAGTCACTCACCATTATAAAGTCCATGTTCTTTTTCCCACTGATGTGATATTTTCGAAGCCAGGAGGATATTCCATGCTAGGCTTTTTGCTCCAGCTTGGCCTAATTGCCTGAGGTTTCCACTTCCACTGTGTAGTTTGCCAGCCTCGCTCTCCTGGCTTTAGTTAGTATTGTGTGTGTGTGAGGGTATTGTGCCTTTTTTTGACTTGGGATTTTTTGGACCACTTCAGCCCCTACAGTTTTGGGGTGGTGCCTGAAGTGGGTGGAGTTTTAGAGTTGGTGTTGGTTCTGCTCTGAGAGAATAAACATGTTACGCTTAAGGCTTGTTGAACCTCGTTTCTTGCCCCTGCCAGACATAGCAGTTTGTTTTTTAGTTTTTTGGTCTGAAACAAACAGGAGGAAATTTGGAGAAAAAACAAGAAAGCAATAACTAGCACTGTAAGGGAGGGGGGAAATAATACAGAGAGCACCCCAAGCTGAGACAAAACCCTGTGTGGGAAAGCCCAGGGCCTCTGCTGGCCATCTTAATAGATAGTACAGCTAATAAGGGGAGAGCAGCACCCTAAAGAATGATGGACCAAGGCCATTCAGGGCTTTTAATTTCAAAAACTGGCATCTGGTATTGTGCACTGTTATACAGACTGCAGTTCATTTAGACTCAGAAAACAAATAAGGAACCATTCAGTTAGAAATAACAGTAAATTTACTGAATAATAAATGACATTCACTTCAAAATTCCCATGACTGGTTATAAAAGAATAATACATTTAACTCTACATAAAATGATATTTTTTGAAAGCAAATAAGCATTCTTGCTCAGCTAGTATTTTTATACTGTAAGCCATCTTGTGCTCCTTTTTGGTGGAAAGATGGCTAATAATTTTTCAAATAAATAAATATAATCTGCAAGAGGAAAAAACTGACTTACCCAACCACTGATGGCTTACATACATTCCAGTTGTTCCTATTTACTAGGGCCAACCCTTATTTCCTTTCTATATGATATATCCATCTTGAATGCATTATTGATACGCACACATATCCATGAGGGATGTTGCCATTTCAGCCCCCTCTCTTGTGCTCCTGCCCTTACATATCTGAGCAAGGGGAGTGGATGCATCTTCTTTTCTGTGTGAATGTGTATAAATGGTTGCACAAGGACAGTGAACTGATGTAGGGGGGGAAACTGGAATCACATACTGCTGCAGCACTCATCGGCAATTTTAGTGTAAAACTGAACTGCTTTCCACTTTAGCTTCTAATGTAGGGTTGCCAGCTCCAACTTAGGAAGTTCCAGGAGATCTGAGTGGGGAGTGAAACCTGGAGAAAGCTGGAGAAAGTGGGGTTTGGGGAGGGAAAGGACCCTGGCATGTAGCCATGCCCAGGGGAACTGATCTCTGTTGCCTGGAGACCAGTTGTAATTCCAGGAGATCTCCAGCCACTACCTGGAGGCTAGCAACCCTATTCTAATGGGATGTAGGGTTATATAGAAAAGTGGGGTATGGATATTTTCAATAAATCATTGACCCACTTTTTGTGTTTGTCTAGTTAAAATGTTAACATGCTAGGCTTTCATAGGATTGTCATTAGCTTGAGCCTCAGAGTTTCTCTAGAATCAAATCTCTAAATGGTGATGATGGTAGATCCATTTTTCTATGGTACACATGCATCTAAACACGTGCGACTAAATCACAAGGCATCTGGAAGTGCACAGCCTTCCAGATGACACTGCAGTTGCGGAAGTGTATCTTGGACTATGATAACATATTGTCAGACAATTTTTTCCAACATGTCTTTGAACAAAAGAAAAAAATCCTCCTAGCTTTTAAATGAGCGGAGGTCAGGCAGCCACAAGAGTAATGAATGCAGCGTATGGCAGGCAGAGAACAGCCTTCAGCAGTGGGTAACTGTGGGAGGGAGGGTGGCTGAGGCAGTGATCCATTGTAGGAGAATGGAGATAGATTCCTGTTTTCATCTGTGAAATTCTTGAGAAGATGTTTGATTCAGAATGGAATTCTCAAGAATTCCTGACAAAACTTTATCACTATTAGAAAATCACAAATAAATGTAATAAACTGTAGTTTTATGGGGACTTTTCTTCTGTAGTGTTGCCACCAGTAATGGGCACGGTCTGGTTCAAAAGCCATTGGATTACCCTCCTGCTTCCTAAATGGAAAGAGCTATACCAACCCACTAAGCTGAGCACAAACCATCAGCAATGTTTTGTGACTGCCAAGTGTGACAATTCCCCTGCACTATTCCTGCAGTCCAAAAACAGGCAGCAGAACCAAGGTTACCGAGTTTACTCTGGGTTTTTATTCATGGCCGAGGGTCTGTGTTCTGTTGGGCAGGTCACAAACTGTGCAGCAGAACTGAGCTTTAAATAAACCTCGGAAAAACCCAGATCAGCAGATTGCCTGAATTGCCAACAGACATTTTCCATTCTATTTTATAGCACCCAAGGGAAGACCACTGAAAACACTTCTGTGTGGCAGCATCTTCATGCAAGAGACATAACATATAGTGCTTTTTATGCAACATATTCTTCACATCTCATAGCCATTCACTGCACTGTAGACCATCAGAGATTTATGGCGCTGGTGTGAAGAATGTCCAGAAACAATCAGTGGCTTGTGGTTTTTAACCTACGAATCCCTCCATCGCTTGGATGCTACCTAATAGTTTGCCTTTGTAAATATCCTGAGTCATGTAGGGTAAAACACATGTTACATTTGCTCCACAAATGTTGTTGGAAAATTACCCATTCTTGGAAATGATCTCCATCCTGTCCATAATATCTACACTCAAATCAGCCTACCACTTTGATAATCACAATCAAGTTTCTGCCAGCACCCACCAGGTACTGATCCATGTTGGCAGTAATTCATATAGCAAATAGATGTTATGGCCAAAATATAAAGCTTTCACCAACAGTGTCCATTCTCAGGGGCATCCCTGCAACAAATGGAGTGTATAATCTGCCTTTAAAACTGACCATAGAACACCCCCTTGATTGTTCCCGCAATGAGAGCAGAGAGTAGTGAGATTCCCACATTCTTGGCATTCAGTGACGCATAAGCAGGGCAGTGTCCCTTAAAGAGGTGGTTTTGGACTCGAACAGGGTCTACCTTACCTAGACAAGGGCCAGAATAGTAGGGCTCCTGCCAAGGTTCACAACCTGGCAGAGGGTCTACCACTGACACAGGAATCTAGGCTCATCCATTCACTCAAGGAATGCAAGATTGCCCCCAAAGCCCCTGTAACCTTGCAAAGACCTCTGGGGAAATTTCCCACGACATGCTGGAAGAGGCTCCGGGAGGGAACTCTTTTCAAACTCTTTTTATCCAGGCTGTTGGAGCTTAAAGAAGTGCTTTGCTGTCTCCTTCAGGAAGACGTTTGAATGAATGATGGGGCAGGAGATTTAGTGAACACTTGGGAGGGGGACATTTTACCCAAGTACCCCCAAACCTGGACCTTATCCTGGGTAGCTGTAAAGCTTACAGGACAACCTAGGGCTGGTCTCTCTCTTTCTCAGGCCGCATCAAAAGGTTGTTATGAGGATAAACTGAGGACACTCCTAGAAGTTGCCCTGATGTCCTTGAAGAAGGGTGGGATATTGATGTAATCAATAAGAAGCCACGGCTTATTCATGCCATCTTTTCGTCTGAGGTTTAGTCTGGCCTGTTGTTACATTTGAAGTCACTCTTCAGCAGCAGCTCACATTTGCTCAATTTTACAAAAATTGTTGCCTTTCTTAAGCCTTCAAGATAGGGAGCAGGCTAAACACTTAAATATTGTTAATAGGAGTTTCTTGGCCCAGTGGATAGAGCAAAACAGGCAGCTATGTCCCCCTCATTTCCTCTTCTTTATGCTGATTGGAGTCTGTGAGGCTCTTCTAGGTTACCAACCTCCAAGTGGGGCCTGAAAGTCTTCTGGAATTACAACTGATCTCTAGATTACTGAGGTCAGTTCCACTGGAGAAAATCAAAAAGAGTCCAGTAGCACCTTTAAGACTAACCAACTTTATTGTAGCATAAGCTTTCAAGAATCACAGTTCTCTTCGTCAGATGCATCTGACGAAGAGAACTTTGATTCTCGAAAGCTTTTGCTACAATAAAGTTGGTTAGTCTTAAAGATGCTCCTGGACTCTTTTTGATTTTGCTACTAGACTAACACGGCTAACTCCTCTGCATCTATGACTGGAGAAAATGGCTGCTTTGGAGGGTAGAATTGATTGTATAGCCTTATACCCTGCTGAGGCTCTTCCTCTCCACAAAGCCCATCCTCCACCGGCTCCACCCCCAAATCTTCAGGAATTTCCCAATGTGGAGTTGGTAGCCCTAGGCCCTGCTCCTGGACCTTTAAAATATACTGTGCTTCCTTCTTCTTTTATTCTTTAACATTTATAATTCTGCCCACATGCCCTCTGCAGATTAGAAAGCAGCTGAGAGTGGGACAGGGGAAAACATCGAGATTTTGTTACACACATTTGCATGTAGCATGTACACAAGACAAGGGACTGCTCAAGACTTATGTACTGTGATGGCTATGAGAATGAGAACGAGTCCTGAGTTCTAGTCTTGCCTCTGCCATGAACTCAGTATTTGATCTTCAGCAAATTACTCAGTCTTTCTCACCCTCATCCCATTCTCCCCCAATTGCAATATGACCTACCTTCAAGGGTCGTTTACTCAGATAATGTGTGCAAAGCACTTTGGACACTGTAAAACAGTATATAACTGTGAAGTACTGTCATTGACTATGCTTCTATAATATTACTCTGGGAAAAAAATTATGGCGTGTCCCTATTCTTAAGGGAGGCTCACTATGACTAAGCTGGGTAGGTTTGAAAGTTTGGTGCTAAGCCCACATTCCCTTATCGTTTCAACAGAAGCCCAGAGGTGCTTTGGGGGGGGGGCAAGGAGAGATCTTAAGGCCGCAAGCCCCAAAGCATGCACATTGGCGTACTCCAGTGCACACTATCTTTGGAGTAAATGACTTGGTTGGCTTGCAACTTATTCTACTGTACATCTGCAAAAACCTTCTAGTGCCTGCTTGGCTGTGCCATTTTGGCAAGAGACTTCAGGAACCTGCAGGGTCAGTGGAAAATTATGGAGAGAGGCTGGCCTGCCCCACCTCCAACCAGAATCTTTCTCAAATTGAACTGTAGGTAGCTTGTTTGGAACCTTTCCTGTTTTGCATGGCGAGAAGGTCAAGAGCTTTCATGGGGGTCTTTCCACAATTGTCCACTGCCCTAGGGGTTCTTGAGAAGGGGCTATGACTGTTCAACTGGGGTAGGGGTGGGTGGGATAGGGGGTCAGCATTCCTCTTCATATCTCAGGTATATTCTGGTGCAGAGAACCTCAGCTGATGGTTGGGAGATGTCAAGGCTACCCCCAAAGAAATGTGGGCAAATGTTTCATTGATTCATCCTTCTCTGTAAACACTTCTGGGTTTTTGCTTTTGTTTTAGCTCACCCAAAACTATCGGGATGCTATTGCTGGCCCCTTCTAGGCCAAGGAAGGCTGGGAGGGACCGTAGGGTGCAAAACTCTCCTACAGAGCTGTTGTCAAATGCTGCTTCAAAACAGTATACCCTCACCATTCATGGATTTATGATTTGTAATGTCACTTATTTGCAGCTCACCATTTGATCATGTGACACAATTGTCAGCCTGTTTTTACCTCCATTGTACCATCATCATAATTGCTAAATTGTTAAATATTGAGGGAAATGTCAAGGGGAGGTTGCTAATGCTGCCTGCCAGTATTTGCGGATTCTGCTATTTGCAGTGATCCCAGGAACGGATCCCCTGGGAATGGTGAGGATCTACTTAAATATTTTCAGCACTAGGAAAGACTATGGAAAGACAGCAAGAGCGCTAGGTGAAGGAAGGGACAACAGTGTGTGTTCCCACCAGACCTTCTTTGAGGTCAGATTCACAGAAGGATGCCCAACACTTGATGCTGATTTTTTTTAATTATACGAAGCTGTGTGCGAGAGCTGTCTCCATGAAAAGCATTAGAGAAGGTTGGATCCGACCAGCTTTTCTGCTGGTGAAAAAAGAAGGAAGGGTCCACTTTGACCACCAAAAAAGGCTTGACATGGCAAAAAAAAATGCCATGTCAGAAGAAGGAAGGAGGAGAATTGGGTAAGATTGAATGGAAAAGCTGGCAGGATACAACCCAGAAATTCTATTTAGGGCATTATATATGTGATGGCTCATTCAGATGTGCCCATTATCAATGATGAACTGTATATGTGAACCAGCCCATGGAACAAATAAGACCCTACTGTGGAATGAGAATGATCCTATCTTGAAATTATTATTCTGTGCACCCCACATCTGTCAGAATTCCAACTAATAGAATGAATTTAATCATATAATTGTTTGTTTACAAACAGTTTTTAAAAACAGCTTATGATTATTGAATGCTTTTGGAACACATACTGCAAAGTCAGGCTCTTTCATGTACTTCTGTAGATTCATTTCAAAGGCTCTGTTGTCTGCCAGGATAAGATAATGTTGAGGTTGTGAGGAAACCTATTGTGTAACATTTATGAGTCAGAACTATCTCTTCCCAGCCTATATTGTTGGGTCTTTGCATGATCCAGAGTCTGAATTACACTCTGAGTCTTTTAACGTACTCATCTGTAAATGAGCTGTGTTGTGATAATCTTGACCTACCTCACAGGGGTGTTGTGAGGCCCAGCTGACTGCCTGCTAAGCAGGTGGATGAAAGGTGCTAAGCAGTGTGATGCATTATTGTCTTTGTTGTTAGTTTTATACTGCCCCTTGCTACCAGAGTACTATGTTAATTAAGAACTGATTTTTTTAAAAAACCATCTTTGCTAAAGGCAGGAAAGGCAATCTATCTGATGTATTGGACCAGAAAATATTTCCCATCCTGTCAAGTACAAGGTTAAAACCAGGCTGGTTCACACAGGTTTGTAATCATGCAATACACGATGACTCACAGCTGAATATGTGAACTAGCTCCACTGAAAAATGTGAGATGCTGTATTATGTTTGAGATGAGGTATGAAGGTTTTGTATGATATTTGATCTGGAATGGCCTGTTCATACATGCAGGTCATCAGTAGATCTTGTATTCAATATGATAAAGATGTGTATGTGAACCGGGCCATTATACAACCTCAGTAACTGGTTTCTGTACATTCACTTTCTTGTACTAATGCCTTTTCAGTGCATTGCATGTTTTTTTCTAGCACTTTAATAAGTACTTTTCTCTTTCTCCCTCTTTGGAATGTTATGACTTCAAATGAACTTGATTTCTAATCTGAGCAGCTTCCTGATCAATACTTGATGACAATTGTGTTAGTCTTTATAGCCACCATTTTGTTGTCAAACACAGTGAAATGCTTGCTCATATTTTTGGGAATAGCCTTGATTCAGTCAGGGGAAGCCACCTATTGTTGTATGCTGTGGGGGAAACCCCTCCTTTCTTGATTTAAATGGATTCATTGGATCGCCTTTATGTTTCCTAACTGCCGAGCATAAGAATCTCCATTGAATTTGTTATATGGGAGACTTTTTTTTAAAAATGTGATTGTCGTTGTTATTTGTTATTCCTCTTAGTTCAACAGTATTACCTTGCACATAAGCAATGTAAGAACAAAAAAGATGTCAGAACCAATCAGACCCTCCCCTGCTTTCCTATGCAATTCCTTCCAAGACACTGGCCAAGATCCAACAAACTGTGCAATTAGGTTCGTACACCCAAGAAGGTTGTAGGTATGTATATCTTAAACAGCAGTCTCCCATGCTATTGTGAAATTACAGGAAATCTTAAAGGCAGTTTGCAGTATGATGTGAGGGAGTTTGCTGTTTAAAAATGGGAGGGTCAAAAATCCTACTGGGTGTGATTGTGCTCTTAAATTCACCAAACGCTGCACTTTGGATCCTGGCCTGTGCTCGCATGGAGACGGGGTGGGATGGTATGGGAGAGGTTATGTATTGTATCAACCTTTTAACTTTGATAGCCATCCAATGTTCCTGCTGATGTTTAGAAGAGTCTTTAAAATTAAACGTAAGCAATGAAGTGATGGCCATATATGGCCATACTTGGTCAGCTGAATCCTCTTTAATAGGATGACGGAGAAAGGAAGGATGTTGTCATCAGAAAGACAACATCTTTTCAGCCTCTCTTGTAAAATCAAATCTGTTTTTTTCCCAGCCATCTCACAGTGTTTAAACAAGGCAACTCTGTGGGATGAAAGGGGAAAGAATTGAGTTTTGATTATTAGAGGAGGGAAATGTTGAGGTGGGGATGGACCTGATTCTCGCATGCTTTATTTAAACGTTGTTATCCTTTTGTTGTCCCAAGGTGACCACATTTAACAGAGGACAGGACATCTGAATCTTTAACAGTTGTATAGAAAAGTCAGTCCATACATTAATAGGAAATGTCTCTCCAGGAACTCAGGTTTTTCCCAGTCTTATTACCTGAGATCTTTTAACAAAAGATACCAGGGCATAAACCTGAGACTTTATCCATATAAGACACACGTTCTACCATTGAGATACAACAGGTAATGAACATATAATACAATTTGTGAAAGTGCACATGTTCTGAAAAGGGGAAATCTGCAAGTCATTTTGGCGCAGTGAGAGGCATCTTCCAAAATCCCTCCTTCTATACAGCCACTAAAGATACACGATTATTGTTCTCTACTGCATCTAGTCACTCAGCCAAGGCTTACAAAATCCCATCACCTGTGGAAACAACGATAATCCCAAAGTCTTTATTTAAGCAGGAACTTGGCTGTTTTAAAACTGTTGTCTAAGGAAAGTTGGCATGGGGTGGGGGAATCTTTTTGACTCCATCAACTTGATTCAGGGTATTTGTGTTTTTGCCACGTAAGAGAGTTTATAATCTTGATCTTTTTGTGGCAAAAACTTATACATCCACTCACAGTAGTGCCAGAATTTCAACCTTCTAGCCTCTGGAAACACAGAAAAATCCTTATCGTTGACTATCCCGTGAACATCTTCCACCGGCTGTTGTTTTTTAATCACTCTCTCTGTTTTCCAGTTTCCTGCTTTGTTAGGTACTTCTCAAGGGTTGTACCTAAATAAGGTCAAGATTACTACTGAGTATTATGGGCTGTATCTACACCAGTGCCTATTTCAGTGCTTTTTTAAAATTAACACTTCTCTGACAATTTACAAAATATACCTGTTGAGACTGAGAGACTGCAAGAGTGGCTTGGGAAATCAGCTACCACTATAGCTGGTATGCAAGCATACTTTGATCAGAGTAGCAATTGAACCTATCTATATTGCAGACCTTGCAGCTCAGCTACACATCCAAGCTTCATTGGCCCATGTTCATGCAGTGCATATGTTATGTACAACCGGTCTGTATAATTGTGCCAGTGCAGACACAGCTCCAGTCAGCTAAAAAATGAATGGCAAACGCCTGGTGGGACTCATCTTCTTGCATGCCAGCTCCACTTACTGCTCTTATTAAACATCTGTGCCTTTAAACGGCATGACCTTATGTGAGCAGTATTAAGGTACATGGAATGGCACTGAAATGACTGGGGTCCCCCCCCCCCGACATTGAAAAAAAGAAAATCGAAATCTCATTGTTACCTACTCTAAATTTGGTTTGGAAGCCACCTCATGGAAGGCCTGTTTTTCAGTAAGCATTTGTCTGGCCTGTACCACTTCAGATGGCAAGTGAGGGATCTCAGAGGTCATACAAAAATGCCATGAAAACAGAACCCTAGCATGTCAGTGAAAAGGTTTTGGCAAGAGCCCTTCTCCCTGACATACTTGCTTCCAATGGTGGCTTGTTTGTTTGTTTTTAAATGAAGGAGCATTCAAACACGTTAGTCCCCAGTTCTGGCCTGAAGTGGTACAATCCAAACACTGGCAGAAGCTGGTGGAAGATCGGAAGGATCTGCTGAGTCGTCCTTTGGGTAAGTGGTATGGTTGTCTTGGATTTTGGGCTTGCAGGGAGCATGATGGCTTGGGGAAGAAAGAAAGGGTGAGCTGGCGGATTCTGAGGCATTCCAGAGGTGACACAGAAAGGCATAGTTTATTCGGGGGGTGGGGGGGTGTTCCAGACCAGGAGAGGGGTTTTTCTAGCTAAGCCACTTTGGCTTTGTGTGAGTGTGCGTGCGCACATGCACCTGCGTACAAGAGGAAGGGAGGAGAAAGGAAGGATCTTTGGGGCAGGGTCGATTTCATTATGCAGGAGATATCTGTTCTGTGTTGTGCCTTTCATCTGCATAACCATTCTGGATCTGAAGTGCTAACATGCCGTAGAAAGTGTGATAGAGCTTTGAAATACAACAGAAATAGAAGAACCAAGAGTCACAGTGGTTCCAAAGACAGAATCTAACCCATTCCAAATTTTAGGAACAAATGTTGTCTCATGCCCATTAGTGTTTTTTATTCCAATTCCTTTACAAAGCTGATGCAACAGTCCAGTATTATGAGGATAATTGAAATGTAGAATAAACTTCATTAAGAGAGAGTGGTAGAGAACGATTTGGTCATAAGCTTTCCCCAGAGGCAGCACAGGATTGCTCACTTTACTGTCTTCTCAAAGTCAACAGAAATTCATGTAGGAACTGAATTGTTCCATAGTGTTTCTTGAAGGACTTCTGTTGACATAACTCTCAGAGAAGGGAGAGAGAGAGAGAGAGTACAGTCATGTAAAATAGCTAGCCCTACAAGGATATCTCTTCCACACAGAAAATTACATACTCCCCCCCCCCCTCCACACACACACACACCATACTTAGCTGGTGCACAAGTATGTCTTGCAGTGGAAGCCCCATAATAATTGCATGTGGAGAAATCTACAAGTGGATGAGGATGATATCTCTTGGGGTGAGGTACATATGTGATATATTCAGTTTTCTATGCAGAAGTTATATCCATGTGTGTGGAAGCTCTTAGAGAAGGAGATGGTAGAATGTTCATCATCATTTAGTCTTCCTTTCTCCGTTAAAGCATACTTCATTGGGTAAAAAAGTACAAAATTCCAAAAAAGGACTATCCCAAAAGTTCTTGACATCAACAATTGAGAGCCATATGTCTTTGGTCAACAGAAAACCAACAGTTTCTGCTTATAGCAAAACACAAGGTACAAGCTCCTCTTGGGCATTTTCATGTTGGCATCTCAGAATCATGTTAGCTGTTTTTAAAATTTTCTGTCTGCCTCACATGTAACTTCTTGGTGCTTCACAGAGATTTTACCAATGACAGTGTCCATTCAGTCTGACCTAGTTTAAAGAACATTCTCGGCTATGGACGTCTTGTTACCTCCACCTTACACTGGTTTCCAGGAAATTCTGTCAAAGCTCACTTGAGAGTAGAATGAAGAGGGGATGGATGAGATGTCCTTAATCTGAGCCAAGCTTTCCAAGGTCTTAAATTGTTCAGATGAAATCCGCTATAATGAACACCAATGCCAATGAACAATTGGTGCTATTACCTGGCAAAATGGTGCCTGTAACTTTTTGATTTTTTAAAAACTTTTTAATCATGATGCAATTACCTTACACAAATAAAAGCAGCTATTTATGTATATACACTATGTAACCACAACACACCTATTGCAGTATTATTAGATTGCTTGGTTTACAGCAGGGATTTGAGCATGTTCTTTCTCTTGTTATACTTAACCCTGTTCACAAGTTACAGTGAACACAGGTACATCTGTGTACAGTGTACTCTTGATTTTTCTTTGTACATGCTCATGTTACATTCAACGCATATACAGCTGAGCATTTAATTAAAACTCCACTTTTTTCCAGGTACTTGTCCCTGGTTTTGTTTGTAAAGGGAGCACATTTCAGCTCTTACAAACAGATGCAGGATGTGTGTGTGTGTGTTCACTGTAACATGTGAACAGGGCTACTGAGTCTTAATTTTATTACATTTTCTCACCTTAACTAAGAAGCAAATTGTTAGCAAAGGATCAGCCCTGGTATGAGTGGAATTTGTAGGCTGATTTTTTAAAAAGGGGATTTAGCATTGTTAATTCAAATCTTTGGAAGTAAGGGAGAATTATAGAATTGAGATTTCATGTAGTAGCTAAAAACCAGCTCAATTACTTCATTTTATTGCAATCATCTGTAGCTGCAAAGTCACTAAGGAATAAACTTAATAAGCTTAACAAGGGCAGAATGGGTAACTGGTGAACTAGGGACCAAATCTAGAATATTGCGTCCCATGTAGCCCAAGTGCCCAACACTGATTTGAAGAACAGTGCTCACAAGATTCTAAACCTCATAGCCAATGATGTGATGACAGTTTTTGACTTTCTGGACATTTTTGGCCCACCACTGACCTGAAAGGTGGTCCTAAATATGCGGGATGAAGAAACAATTCAAATGTGTATTTGATAGAGAATTACTGAGGTGAAAATTTTCCTCCAGTATGAAATTAGAAAGAATGTCACCGATCAGCTGCTTTGAGCCCTTTTGTTTTCTAATGCAAAATTGTGAGTGGAAAGATACCCTTCAAAACACTGGAATGCCATTGTTGCTGAAGCTTGTTGAGAAACCTGAGCCAAGTATATCTATCAGGCAACCCTTCAAGAGGTTCCAGGCAGCCTGCATCAGACAACTGTGTACAGGAATGGCAGTGAGAGCAGATAAGGGTGGGAAATTGCATAAGAAAAGGAAAGCACTGTGAGAATGGCATGGGAAAGAAGGTCTCTTAAGATGTGGGAGAGCCAGGCAGATCTACAAGCATGGGCAGAAAGGCCTTCATAGAAGTAGAGGCTGGGTATGAGTTTACTCAGTACTTTTTAACAAAGAATGGCTACATGAAGGGGGAAATCTTTGTACTTCTCCTGTGGTAACTCATTCACTTAAAAACAGCTTCTACATGATGAAACATACAGCATGGGTGGTGGTGAGGGGACAGTTAATATTTCATTGAAGAGACTCAAGAGGGGTTTTTTTAAAGCAGCACATTTATGAACAAGTTCAGGAAAATCCAAGGGATAACACTCCTGCTAATGAAATTCCTTTTTTTGTTTTTTAAGAAAGGATTTTGTAATATTTATCACATGCATGCAATAAATCAGGCTTTTTGCACTGTATGGTATTCTCCCCCACACCCCAAGCCTTAGTTTTACTTTTTTTTCCCCTATGACAGTGCTAGGATTTTTTTTTAATTACTCCAGGTAGTGCCAAATTCTACTCTCTGGGGAGTCAATCTGAATGGACAGCTGCCAAAGCCTAAGGACATATTACTGAATACTTGGCATTTACTGACTATTGACATTGATATTATTGTTAATCCCAGGTGAATTTTGTGAATGTCCAAAGATGAAAAAGATAGCAAACCGTGATGGTCACTTGTGTATGATCATGAGCATTCATGAAAAGCCAGGAAATATGTTTATACAAGTGAGAGATCTGCAAGGACTTGTTGGGAGAGCTTCTCATTATACTTTCTGCTACTATTTCCTTTCCCTTCCCTTCCCTGAAAGTCCCCATAGTCCCTCCCCCGCTTCCTGCTTCTTTCTCTCTTTTCCACCCACCCACCCACCAACCTACCTTTTCTCACTCCTCCATCTTCAGCTATATTTATTATTTCATTTATACCCTGCCTTTCTCCACAATGGGGACTTAAAGTAGCATACTTAATTCTCCTGCCCCCTATTTTATCTTCACAAGAACCTTCTAAGATAGGTTAGGCTGAGAATGTATAACTATCCCAAGGATACCCAGCAAACTTCTGTGGTAGAATGGTAATTTGAACATGAGTCTCCTAGATTGTAGTCTGAAACTCGAACTGCTACACCACACTGGCTTTCTTGGGTTGGTTGCTGTTGAACAGTAGCCAGCAGCTGGGTCTGGGTGAGTTACGCAAGTTATGTGTTATCTAGTTACCTGATGCTGTCAGGCCTGGCCCCAATGAGTCTTCCCTCAAAGGTCATAGAAAAACGCTACACCTTTCCACTGACTTTTTACCAAGTTTGAAAGCTGGCAAAACTGTTATGGGTGTCTAGCAACCCTCATAATATTATTGAGAGGGCATCCATTTCTTAAAGCTACAGGCACTACTTCTACTATGAGGTGGGGTTTAAACCCCATTTTTTGTTTTAAAATTTCAGATTTTTCTGCAAGCCTATGGCCTTTCTCAAGTTTGTAGAAAGAGCTGTCTTGTTCATGGCTCCAATCTATGGATTTAAATAATCACAAATTTGTCTATATTGAGAATTAGATATATTGACAAGTTGGAACTCACAAGGATTTGAAGGGGGCATCTCATTTTCCCCTCACCATGTCCTCTTTACCTTCCCTACCTCTGCATAACCTGTCCCCTTTTTCCTGCTTCCTTTTCCTCTTCTTAGCCATCTTTGTCTTCACCCAGACATCTTTGTCTGCTCTTCCCCTTTCCCCATCCCCCTTTGGCAGGCTCTCTCCTATGGCCCAGTTGCATGATGAGGAATCTACAAGGACTTGTAGAGGGTACTTTACTTTTCTCTTTCCCCACACTATTTCCTCTTTTCCTCCTCCTGGCAGCTCAACTTTTCCTACCTCCATCTCTCCTTCAAACTCACTAAACAACCTATCTTTTATCTCTTCCCACCTTCATCTATAATTATTAATTTACTTCATTTATATTCTGCCTTTCTCCACAATGGGGACACAAAGCAGCTTACATCATTCTCCTTGCTCCATACTATCACAAAAACCCTGAGAGATAGGTTAGGCCGATCATGTGTGACTGGATCAAAGTCACCCAGTGAGCTTCCGTCACAGAGTGGTGAATCAAACCTGGGTCACCCACATCCTGTTCTGAAATGCTAACCACTACACTACATTGCGGGGTGGGGTTGCTGTTGAACAGTGGCAAGCATCCAGGACTCGGTGAGTCATGCAAGTCATGTAGTATCAAATTGCCTGGTGGTTGCTTCTGGATCTGGCCCCAATGAGTCCTCCCTTAAAGGCCAAAACAGCCCTGGAAAGGGCCCTGCCCCTGCCCCCTACTTTTAACTGACAGCAACTAAGCCTGGAACACTGGCTAAATTGTTATGGTTGCCTAACAACAGCCACCAAGGGCATCTAATTATTATTATTTATTAATCTTATATTCCACTATAGTTAAAGCTACAGGTGCTTTTTTACCATTTGGGGGCTTTAACCCCCATCCCCAATGTATATTTTTTAGATTTCAGATTTTTCAGGTGTGTAAAAAAATCTGTCTTATCTGTTCAGGGCTCCAGTTTCTGAATTTAATATCTACAGATTAGGGTCACTTGGTTTTTAGTACATAAGTTATTTGGACATTCACAAGTTTCTCCTGGGATTGTTAGCATGTATTTGAGAAAGTTGCCATTTGCCAAATTTTGGATATTCACTATAATAGCTGAACTGAAGACATAACAATTTAGTGGCCAACTTTTCTCTCTAAGGAACTTTGGAATTATACTTCCAAAGTTTGGAATTATACTTCCAAACTTTGGAATTATAGTTCAATGAGCAGCTCTTGGGAAATCTAGCATAGAATTCTCTGTCTCTTCAACTAACTACATGTTCCAGAATTCTTTGGGAGAAGCACATGACAATTACATGTCCCCAGTTTAACAAATCCTAAAGAATTCACTTGTGTTCGTGCTGTTGTCAGCATAATCTGCATTTAAAATTGCCTCCGAGACAACTTCACTGGGTCTTCTAAGCATTCTGTCCATTTCTTCCAGCCAGGCAAGGATAGGATGAGATGTGATGCCAAGAAAAGTTGCTTTTCAAGAATCCTGTGGTGCCTTTTCTTGTGGTGCTCCATATTCAGAGAACCAAGGCAATCACTTACTGTGACAAACAATAAATTCCAGTATTTCCCCTTTATATCATGTACCAGCACAATATAGACTTTCATTCATATATTTAGTATATAAGTACATCCAGATAGATAATGAATAGCTGTACTCCTCCCTTTACAATATACAGCTCCAGAGAAGTTATAAAGGAAATGGTTATTCTAAGGGTGAAAAGGCAATACCATTTAAGTAAACCAAACTGCTTTTTCAAGTCTGTAAATATTAGAATAACCTAAACTGACCTGCAGCCTTTCTTCTAGGGGCTCAATAGCCCACTATTTCTGTCCTTCACCTCCTCTCCCTTCCCAAAGTGTTGTTTTTAAGAGTTGCTCATTCATTCATTCATTCATTCATTCATTCATTCATTCATTCATTCATTCATTCATTCATTTAAAACATTTGTATCTCACCTTTCTACCCATTTAAGGCTCTCCCCTTAAGGTGCTGAACAGTTCAAAAAACATTAAAATCAGCTTTAAGAACAACACATAAATATAAAACAGCAGTGAAAACAAACAGGATAGAGGGTTAATAATGAACTCTAAACAAAAGACCCTCTAGCAGAAGACAATGATAGAGGAAGATAGATGAATTTCCCTGCTAAGACAGACACATTTCATGCCAAGAAGGAAAATATCACCAATTCTGTCAAGTAGCCACTGACAGGAGGGCAGAGCTGGAGCCTTTTAGGCCCTCTCCAGCATACATCATATGCTGAAATACATCAGTTGCTGTTATTTCTAAACAGAATGCTCTTCCTGTTGAAAGGTCAGGTGAAAAATGTTTCCTTCTGAAAGGAAAAGATGAACAAAATGATGAACAAAAAACATGAACTGATTGTTGATGAACAAATAAGAGGGAGAACATTCCAGAACTTTTGGCTTCCATATGTCGGAAGATCAGGTGATGGCATGACCACTTCTGTGGTTAAATTATAATTGCCAGAAAATTTATGGTAAAGAGCAAACTGAGATTCTCATTGCAAATTAACTTCCAAGTTTTCCCCAGAAGTGTCATCACACCATTGTCTAATGGTGATTTTTTTTTTACATTACATTGCTCCTGCCAACCACAGAAGCAGTGGCAGGAAATGGGAGCTGGGGGCAGGAGATTCCCCTGTCACCCACAGGAAACTGGCAAGCCTGGTAGAAAAGCCTAGTATTTTATTTACTTTCAATCACAAAGGCAAGCATTTACATGCATTTGACTCTTATTTTAACACATTGCCAACATCACTTACCACCACACACAGGTCCCTCAAAGTACAGTGCAGGTGTAAAGAGCTTTAAATGTCATGGCTTCCTTTCAAGAGACAATTCTGTGAAAGTGTTGAGACCTCTTGGATGAAAAAGAATCTTTAGCCTCCTTCCATGAACTATAGTTTTCAGGGTCTCTTGGGAAGAAGCCATGACAATTCATTTAAGATCCTCATGAAGACACACCCTTAAGAGGCTGGCACTGCAAAAGGGTTTTCATCTCATCTTTAGAAGGCTATTCACAGGGACATATTCAGTTCTGTGATTTTATGCAGGGCTTTTAATTTATTTCAATGTAAGCATGGCAGGGGCTAGCTAAGAAATGTTTTTTATTAATACTACTAATAGTAATAATAATATGGCACTTTTAATTATTTTTATTTCTAAAAGTGCTTTAGAGTCTTTATGATGATTGCCTCGCACTATACTGAGAGGTAGGTCAATATGACTTCCCATCTGGGAGACCCTGACAGACGATTGACTTACCCAAGGCCATTCAGTGAGTCCATGGGTGAGCTAGGATTTGAACCCTACGCTTCTTGATTCAAATCTTCAAATTGTAGCCCCTAGTGTGAATATTTTTGTACTACTTATTCCAATATAAATAAATGTAATATATTTCGTCATATGACTGGTATGGGAATGTCTGTGATGAATTTGGTGGTTGACTGGTTGGCCTTGGAGTAGTTGGCTTTTATTTAATCTGCCAATGCAGCTATTTCAACCTGCACCAATCCTGCACTTGATGCAGCAATTTCGGATACCTTTTTGGCTTCAGTATCCTGTTTTCTGTACTTCAGTATTCCTGTTTGCTGGTTCAGCCTTCCTCAAAGTCCAACCACCTTACCTTTAATGTCATTAATTTAAAAACTGTGGTATATGGAGAAGTTTACCCTCCCCATTTTATTTTGCCTCCCCACCCCACCAAACCCTCCCAATACCTTTAACTGTTGCTCTACCTATGTTAACATTTCTGATGTAATGGAGTTTGGGGTGGGATGGGGAATGGTGTTGAATAATGCTATTTTATACTAAAGAGAAGAACACCAATAAATATTCTGTATAAATGGTGCTAGAATCAAATCTCATTTTCTATACTTTGGTTCGTAGAGACAAAAAAATTACACAGAATTCTTCCTGTGAAGCCTTACTGTAGATTGTTATAACCAAGTGTTTATCCAAAAATGAACAAATTTAAAAAAACACAAAAAAAAGTTTGAAAAACAAGTCAAAAATGCAGAGTTTATTTACAAAGTATAATAGAAAAAGGACTTTACTATATCAATGTAAATGATTGGACATATATTTAAATGTACTTGAGGCAGACAGCAAAACATAAGAAGATTCTGAAGTATATATTATTTTATAAAAAGCTGTTGTAATTTTACAAAAGGTGAAGGGGAGTAAGCGTCTTGTTTTATTCCATTTCTGACAGGAAAAAAGGAGCAAGGCTCAGCCAACAGGCTATGAAGTGGGAGGGGCAATGTTTGTTTGTGAAAAAATTATTTTATTGTATTTATCAGGATTTAATGGCTATACATTCTTCATGCTTTAATTTCTCAATTTTTAAAGCCTTTTCATCCACCATAAGTGTTTCTCTCATAACTGTTACCTCAAGAAAGCAATTTTTTTTAAAAAAATCAGTTTATTTCATTTCTCTCCCACCCCGTTTAATTTCTGGGATATTTTTTTAAAAACAAAGCCGTGAATGAACAAAGAAAAAAACCCCAATGTTTGGTGAGTCAACCAAACCATTTTTGGTGCTTGTTCCCTCCCCTCCCCCCACTTCAGCTGTCCCCAGCACAGAATTTTTATTTTATGTTGCTAAAACCAGAATTACATGAGACGGGCTAGATGAGGATTTTAGTTTCATTTTTTAGAAAGTAACAAAACAACAATGTATTTAAAAGAATTCACATTTGCATGGGTGGGGGAAACACCCCAAGATGGATCTTATGAGAATGGCTGTTATTAATGTCAGGTGTTAACTATGGAGCATGTATGGGTGTGGGTGTGTGGATATGGGTATGTGCTGTAAATATCTTTTCATGTGTGACATGTAGCAGTTGACTGAAGAAAAAAAATTATATATATATATATATACATATATGTGTGTGTGTGTGTGGAACCGAACAATGACAAAAGGAAATTCCGATGCTATTTTATCAGACGATGCACTTTTTCACCTTGATGAAAAGCCACTGTTCACAACTATGCAATCTTTCCGTCTCTCTTTTCTCTCTCCAACCTCAACTCTCCAAACAATAATTCCATATTAAAAAAAACAAAAAGTTTTTTTTTATACAAACAAAACACATGAATTCCAAACACTGGTTCAAGGTGAGAGAGTGCTACAGTGACTTTTCTCAAATTATAAGAGCTAACAAATAGACAAAACAAAAGGATTTTTCTTTCTGTTGTGTATTTTTAAGAAGAAAAAATGAGATCTGAAATGCTTCTCTTTATGTTCTATTTGATGTTTTCTCCAATTTCTTTTGAGGGTTTCTTTTTTTAATTACTGTTATTTTGTACCATTTTTTCCTCATTTTGGGTTTTGGAAAATATTTTTTTTAACACAAACAACCTGGTTTTGTATTGTAGGTATTGGGGATGTGAAAACTTGGACAAAATTTGGCTTAACATTAAATTCTGTATCACGTGCATTTATTTTATGAATATTTACCCATAATTTTAACACCCCTTAAGATGCACTTTACAGTTTACATTTTAAAAATTGTATTCATAATGCCTCCTTTTAGATATATTAGCTCACCTTCATGTAAGATTTCTAAGTGGACCTCAGACCCTGGAAGAGCCACTGTGCGTGTCTTTGTGTGCCAGAAATCACATTGTCACTTGGATCTGAAGCCCCTTGTTTGTTTGCCTGCATGTATATGTGGAGTTTTTGCACATGCATGCTGCTCTATTTACTCATGCGTGAAGGACAGCTCCGCATTGTCCCTAGAAGTGAATGGAGCTGCTCTTGCTTATAGTGGTAAAGGGGCTGCCCGTTCTTCCTGAAACACCAATTCCCATAGCATATCAGGGCAACAGATTATGATGTATGAGATCCATGTTTGTGCATGAATTGATAGGTACAAGATGGCTCCACGTGGGCATGAATCTTATAGTGCCAGAAATGGCTGACAGTTCTGTGAGTGTTCTTAATCTTTTCACTTTTCCATTACTAGCAGTGGAGGAGCTCCACTTGCATGTTTGGGACTGCCTCAGCTGATTCCTCCTTCCCCATGTACATTTGATCAAATTGACCAGCTATTTATTTTTATTAAGAGCTTTTATTATCTGTATTCATTAGCTTTATTTCCCTCAGGAACCTCCTTTGTTTTAATTATGAACTTGAGTCTTGCTTTTGGTTTTCTTCAGATTAGCTTTCTTTCCATAATCAGTTGTTTAACTGTATGTGTACATGTTCTTTGAAGCTCAACTTGGCTTGTAAGCTAAATTTTCAAAACGGGTTAGCAACAAAAATAGATACAGAATTTTACTTTTGACAGCCCTGTGTCATCAGTCCATGTGATTGCTGTGGCACTGTCTTTGTTTCTATTGGTCCAGCAAAATGGCAGAAGCTTGAGGGTGAAGAGATCAGTCAACAGTGATCCAGAGAAAGGTATTGGCTATAACTGGGGCACCTGTTGATTGGCTATATTCAGAATTCTTTGTCATATCAACACTAGCAGCCTGGACAAAAGTTTCTTTGTCAGCAGTTTAACGTAACAATAGCTACATCCATTATGTACAGGAGATCTTTTTCCTTCTCTATCCTGCTGCCAGTGGCAGCCAGATGCCAGGAATAGCAAAGGGTGGTTACTACATCCAGGAACCATTAGGTTAGGTCAGGCTCCATGAGTCTTCCTAAGTGTGTAATTTCATCCAGATATTGATCTGCATGCAGTCCTCGGAGCCTATATGCCATGAGGCTCCAAAAAGCAAGCAGGCAAGTTCAGCATGGATTGTACACTCTCCAGTGTCATGGTCCTGCTGTCCTAGGAAGAACTGGTGCCTTAGTAATGCATTACACCAATTGACTAGTAATACATCTAAACAGGAATATCAAGAGCTGCCCTGTTCCAAGAGGGCTTCCAACAATTTCAAGAAGCAGTGGTGTAGGAGGGGTAAGAGGGCCACCCATCTTGGTTTTGTACTTCTGTAACTTCCAGAAACAAAGATAGCATAGAGTGTGATAGGAGTACCAGTTTTAAATACTGAGTTTATGAAGTTGACCCATTTAGTCCCTTACTGTCTTATAACTGGCAACAGTTAGCCAGAGACTTAGGCAGAGGATTTTCCCTACTCTAATACATGAGATTCTTTAAAATGATGATTTCTTCGATTGAATCAAAGAGTTGTGGATTCTCCTCAACACACTGCTTAATGCAGAGTTAAGCTATTGGTCCTTTCCCAGCCCTGATGCCTGAAGCCCTTTAACCAAAGATGCCTTGTAGCAGACATGTTTAAGATCTTATAACTGGAGATGCCAAGGATTGACCATGAGACCTGATCCATGCAAAGCATAATGTGTTGTCAGGTCCTTAGGAATTCGGCTGTAAAAATTGTGTGAGTTGGGGCTCTCAAGAAGATATCCCAAATCATGAAACAAATCAAGCTCCAAGCCATGGCTGGTGGGAAATGATTCTAACAGTCATGCAATACCATTGGTCATGTTACAATTTTGTCCACTTATCTTCGTTAGGTTGAGCACTGTACCTTCCGTGCCCTCTATCCACCTAGCCCCACTCTTTATAATGACTCCCTCTTCTTCCCTTTAGCCCTGTTACCAGAAGACTGAAGGGTGGTGACTCTGAAATAGATATAAAACTGCCTGTGCTTCAGTTAACAATTTCTTCTTAACCTGTAAAGAAAAATGAAAATATTTTTTTAAAATCTGCTTTCAGTAGGAATTAAGGAAGCCAGAGGGCAAGTCTGACCCAAACATTTAAACAATGCAATTAAGATACTTGTTTTATTTGTTTGTTTATTTAATTCGGTTTATATTGCACCCTTCCCACAAATGGGCTCAAGGCATCTAACAATAACGACAACAATAAATACAAATTTAAAAGCAGAAAACTCTAAAAGCAAGTCACAAATCACAATAATTCAATCTCAATTTCAGGCGTCTTCAACAGATTCCGTAGGCCACTATCAAAGAGTATAAAAAACTAAAGATCAGGGCAGGATGGAATGGACTGTGGTGGTCAAAAGGAGGGACAGGACACTGGCTCTCAACCAAAGACCCGGTGGCCTGTAATGATTTTTCTAACTGAAATTCATAACTGAAATTCCTTGTGGGGAAGAGCAGGCTTTGTGAAGCATTCTTTCCTCCACAATTCACTTAAGGAATATCCTGAAAAAAGGAAGCCAAAACAAAGTGTGTGTGTCTAATTTAATTTCTTTATTAATCACATTTGTGAATCACAACTTTAATTTAAAAGGTTTGAAGCAATGAACAATTGATGGCTGACCAAGTCCAGCACATCTTACAGGCCCATTGTAAGCAGAGGTTGCAGCTTGACTTAGACTGGAGTAACTCTTCATAAGACTGCACGGTGAATCTCCACTTTCCTAATTTAAATCAAACACACATACAGCTCCTGAAATTGCTAATAGTCTTGCTGGGAGGAAAATTCTTTCCTTCCTCCCTCCCTCCCTGTCTATTATCTATTGATTTTTATCAATGCACTCCTTGGATGCATGTGTAGAAAGACACCATATGTAGTATTTTTAAAATAAATCAATATAGCTGTGAAAGACCCCTGTCTGACCTGAGAGAACTGCTGCTAGTGAGAGCAGATGATATTGGACCAGATGAACCAATAGGTAGACTTGGTATAAGACAGTACCTTAGGCTTACCTAAAAAATTTGTATTGAGATCAATATAAATTCAAATATTTGATGCATGCACCATCAAGAAAATATGCTTTACATTCCATGCCCTGCCCCTATTCGAAGTCAATACTGAAGCTCTCATTTCTGCAATTAATTAATAAAGGAAAAGGCCATATAGTATGGCTTTATAGAAGGAAAAATAAGGATATATATTCCAATAAATTTGTTTCACTGCCAGCTCTGGAATATTCTTTTAATTCTTTCGGTATCAACAATCCCTGACATCTTTAGAGGAAGAAGCTTTGTTAAAATCCTTGAGTCTCATATCTATGGTGGACGTTTCACCTCATCCTACAGGAGGCCTGAACTGATGCTCTGATTATCTCTGCACTTTATACCAGTGGCTCTCTGGAGTGAGTATAATAGCTGAAGTACATGTTGTGCTCAAGGAGGGGATAGACTGAAGAGGAAGAATAGTACAGCTGCTACAGGATGCCATGTTTTTGCATGTTACATGTTAAAAACTTTAAACCTTCCAGCATTTACTAAATTAGCATGTCAGAAAGAAAGGTATGGCCTATGTTGTTCCCTGGTATGTTTATCTTACTACCATGTGTCTGAAGAGCATTCAGGAATATGACACAGAGATATCCATTCACCCGCTGAAGCCAGAAGTGGTTCAGAAGTCTATCACCTTAGTTTTATGTAAAGAGTAGGTTACACACATTAAGTAGTGCCTTCTAGAAATAGAGGTACTTGCTGTTCCTCAAGAAAAGTTCCCAACCTGCCACATGGGCCAAACAATAGTACAGAAAAGTACTAGTACTTCTATTACTAGTACTGATAGTATAGAAAGATGCCATAAAAATAGAAAGGTGTTTAAAAGTAAAATAAAGTGATGTATCATTGCCGAGACAGATTGTTATGTATGGATTCCAGTTAAGGGAGGCCTGTGGGTTTCAGACTGCATTCCAAGAAAACCCTGGGTTTTCCTCAGGCATTTATCAAAGAGGAGCAAGGCCCAAGTGGGGAGGTTATAAGTAGATATAACCTGAGCCCAGGGGTCCCAGCCTATGATGTAAGTCCGTTATGGTGATATAATCTATTTATATGACTGTAAATAAAATGAAGTAAGCTGGGAGCCCATGAGAAATTGTATACGGAGGTCTTGGAAATCTCAGCTCTTAAAATCTTTCCCGCCAGGATTCTATAAGCTCTCAGGGGTTTGTGCAAACTAGTCTCCCCACTCCATTAATTTATTCTCAGTGGCTCCCAACATTCCATGATCCTGGAGCATATTCCGTCTTCATCAAGCTGAGACCTTGAGGGGGTGTTTGTTTTGAAACATCTACAAAATCTTTTCTGTGTATTAGGAGAGTTCTCTCACAATGTAGTGATTGCTACTATATCTGTAGATGGCCTGGTATTGTGGCTTTCGTGAATGGGGTCAGCCACTTTACTATTAGATATACGGTTGTTTTACTTTCATGACTTGCGAAATGGCATGTATGGGATAGGATTTGGGGCAGGGGTACCTGAACTTCAGTAATGGTGGACAGTCTTCCCTCCTAGAGATCTTCCCAAACACACACACACACTCAACCAATCTTCCCCTGAAATGTGCAGGTACAGGGAGAGTATTAGGTGTTTCATAAGGTGTCCCTGGGCACTGTATCCCTTGGCAGACACCACAATGCAGAAAAGGATTAATCAACACAAAAAAGTTTGAAAAGTTTGAGTTAGGCTCCCTCAGGGAGCTCTGGATAGCACAATGCAGTCCTTCCCTTCTTCATCTTATCCTCCTCAAAACTCCACAAAATATGTTAGATATGAAAAAAGGAGGCTGACCCAAGGTCTCCCAGTGAGCTTCTTGGCAAAGGGGGCCATGAACCCATCTGGTCCCAGTCTGTACCATCCTGGCTGTCTAGCCTACAATTCCAGTCTTGCTTCTCCGTGTGCTTAGATGTCCATGCAATGCCAACTGTGTTAAGCCAACTTTTGTTCCAGGAGTTTCTGACATTCCAGCATTATGTATCTACCTCACTATGATTTCTTTGGTTTCCCTGTGCTTTTGTGTGGCGTAATATGTTGGAGGTGACCTGTAGATAAATATATATATATATATATATAAAATATATATATACAAATATATATTTTTTGCTTTGCAATAAAACTCAAAGCTATAACACAGAAATATTCATCAGATGTCATAACCTTTACTATCGTGGTACCCTACTTTGTTGTAAAAGCCTATCCGAATCCTGTTTTTGTATACACCAGAGTCAATATCCTTGTTTTTCCTTCACTTTGTTAGTATCATTCCTCTGTCAAAATGATAATTGTATTTTAGGGATGTTGGATAGACACCAGAGTTCTTAGATTCTTTGGCAGGGGAGGGAACAGGACGGATCAATCATGTTTCCAAAGGAAGGGGGGCTTGATTTTGCATGGTGTGTGTTGAAGTTGTGAAATTGAAAGGAAACAATTTTGCGGTCCTGATAATCCAGTGAACATCCTAGACTTAAAAATACAGCCCAGTGAATTTAAAATGACAAGGATTATTCTTGTAGCTTTGAATACCAGTTTTAATTCTGTTCACATGGGCAGGATGTTAAGACTGTTCTATCTAAGTGCTCTTTCTTGAGTGTAATCAGTTGGACTTGCTTCCGAGACAATGTACTTAGACAAGGAGTATAAGGCTTTGACTGCTGGCCCACATTGCAGAAAACAGAGATGGTACTTCCCACCACAGGACTGTACCACTTCAGATTGCATGCAGAAGGTCACATATCTATACCACATTTTAAAAAAAAAACACCCATTATTCATATCAGAGAGAAAGGAAGGTTAGGTTCCCAATGAAAACTAGCATAATGGTATAAATTCAACAATGACTAGTTATGTTTAATATAGATACTGGGTGCAAACCAAATGGTTTAAACAGCTATGGTAGCTACTCATTATGCAGGGGAGGGAGGGAGCTTTTATTGCTTTTCATGAAAGCACATCCCCTTCGCCCAGTAGCCATTATGGTACAAAGACTGGTCACCATGCATCTCCAGGAAATAAGGAGTGGACATGCAGCTAACAGGATTTCTTTCAAGAGACCTGGTTGACCCATTTTATGGATGGGAAAATAAAGCTGTGGGGGAGGGGGAGGATAATGCTTAGCTCAAATCCAAACTTCGAGCCCCTGGTAAAGCAGATCTTAAGTCACTGGAACTCCTCCTACACAGCTTTGAATTTTCACAGGAAATTATGCCTTTGGTTGTCCTTGCCCTCACACCATCTCTACAGAGAAAGCGGCTATCACTGAGGATCAGAAAGGATAGGAAGCAATCGTAAGTAGGTCTACTCAAATTAATCCTCATGTTATCAATGGATAGGCCCTGGGAAATACTCTTAGAGTTACTGCCAGACATACGGTTGCCAGCTCCAGGTTGGGAAATTCCTGGAGATTTTGGGAGTGGAGCCTGGAGAGGGTTGGGTTTGAGGAGGGCAGGGGCCTTATTAGGGTATAATGCCATAAGGTCCACCCTCCAAAGCTGCCATTTTCTCCAGGGGAACCAATCTCTATGGCCTTGAGATCAGTTGCAATTCCAGGAGATCTCCAGCCACCATCTGGAGGCTGGCAACTAACTGCTGGTCATAAACATTTAGGGATAGCAGGATGCTGGTAAAGCTAATCTAGCTGGCACTCACTACATTGAGAGGAAGAAATTACAGTCCAGAAAGAGAATATTATAGGATTTGGATAAGACCGTCACAATTTTTATCAGATGTTCCTTAAAGCATACACCAGGACTGCATGATTTTAGACTCAATTTCACAAGGTTTCTTGTTCAATTGCTGTTGTGATAATTATGTATATCGGCTGCAATCCTGGGCACATTTAAGGTTGCTTAAATGCCATTAACGTAATTTGGATTTAAGTGCCTATGTGCAAGATTGCATCCATTGTGCCTAAATATATACCAAGCGCTTTACAAAAAGATTTTGTCGAAGAAAAACACCTTTGTTTCTCCCCAAAGTGGCTTACAGTGTAAAAAAAAAAATCATTATTTGCAAGTTATACAATAGCTAATATAAATAGATCTTCCTTTCCCCTGGTTTGATCTGGTGTCTGTACAATTCTGGCTTGGTTATTGTTCTTCTTAGCTATTCCAATTTCCTCCCCTTTGGTGTGGTATTTTGTCTCCAGTCTAATCGATTGAAATAAGGAAACCAAAATGTTTGCAGACTTATATCTGTTGCAGGTTGGGAATGAATTTGAAGAGAGGGATAAAGCTTCTTGTAATAACAAAGGTATTATGTCAATGTTCAAGAACTTGTATTTGAAATTCTAGAGCTATGTCACTCCACTGGGCTTTATGTTGGTATTTTCGTGTGTTCATTTGGGATTTCTTCAGATAGCCAAAAGCAGAATTAATAGTAACCACGCTCTCTTATTCTTGGTGCATTCAAACTCCATTCAGTGGTTTTCATGGCAGCTGAAGGATACAGTTTATTCTTGAAAGGCACATCTGCGCTAGAAATTGGTGCCAGTTCCAGTCTGGTTTAACTGTTGTGTATCATACCAATTGAAAAATCAGGCAAAAAACCCCCAAACCCTTACACGTAGTCACATGGTGCAGCAGTTGCAGGGCTGTACAATTTCAGGTCACAGTGAGGTTACCTGTCCATTTACATAAAGGTTTAAATAGTGGCTTTCCAGATACAAAGGCTTGAATACAGGCCTTCCAGATACAAAGTGTCTGTCTGTCTTTTGTTAAATATTGTGTAGCCAGATCTTATGTATAGTTACTCAGAAGTTCAGCAGTACTTACTCTCAAGTAAGTGCACATAGGAATGTAGCATTAGCATATTTATTTTAAATATCTATTTCACTCTGAATAACTGCAACATTTTTGAACTATTTAAAGTCCTTGGAATCAAATGTAGCCCTTCTGAATTTTTAATGATATTTAAAGATAACATTGATAATCAAGTGTCTAACAATCAGTTTTAAAAAACCCACCGAGTGGTATTTTTATAGTATTTTTGTTCCTTATATCACATCCAGTTAAAAGAAAGTGAGTCTTGTCTAGATATGCATATAAAACTTTCATCACCTTTATTACTTACAGGCATTTGTACAGATTCCTTATATTTGCGCTTGCAAATTGGGGTGCATTCCAGATTTGCTTTTCCAGTGGAAATAGTTTTTCTTCCAGAAGGTTTGCAATGCAGTTGGCCCCCATGATTTGCCATGGTTGCAATCTGTCTGAACATTTGTTGCAATATGGATTTTGTGGTTCAAATTCTACCTTAGTGGACTTCAAGTGCAAAGCGCACGATCTTTCCAAGAGAATGGCCTTTGGTCCAAAGCTTGATTCTTCTGACCAAAGCGAATAATTCTACTTTAGCTCCTTGAACTGAGAAGTCTTGCTTCATCATATATGACAACAATCAGCACTGCAATTTGCAGTTCACAAATGCCTCTGACATCTTCAGATGGCCACCATGCAAGCTGAGCTGACCAAAGAGGGAGGATGTTGTTGTGGCTCAGCCACAAACTAGCAAAGCTTTTGGTGCCCCAAAGTTGGCACATACTCTCTTGATGAACATGCCGAGAGCAGAAATTCATATTTCTTCTAAAGGCTGCCCAGATATCTCCAGGCCCTTGATTAGTCCAATAATAGAATTTGCCATAGAACAACAACCATATTTTGGTGTACAACACATATCTGGACAGCAGGGCATTCCGCATGGTTAAATATTCAAATTGCTTCCCTTACTCTTCCGAATTCTGCATGGTGAAAGGCTGCATCTGCAGCAGAATTTGTTTTTTCCTGGGTTTTTTTTTTTTTGCAGGGGGGTGTCTTGTGTATATACCTCCCCTTTTTAAAATCAGAGTGAAGATTTTTTTATATATATATGCAGGATTTTTTCTTCAGTGCAAGCCCTGGCCAGGCCTTTTGGCCTCCCTTTTATTTCTCCGCATGCTGGTTGGCTGAACACCAGTGTCCAAGCACTCTCTCCTTCTCCCTTTCTCCCCCTACTCTTCTCCTTCAGCTTTCCTTATTAAAAAAATGTTAATAGGATTAAGTGTTATTTGTAATATGTGCACACTAGTCTCGGCAGTATGAAGTAATTCACCAAAGTCTGCTCACCAACACAAGTGCTGGAAGATGACATTTTGTACATTAATCTCCATTTTTCCTGTTTTATGGTTCAATTTTTTCCAATGCTTTTTTTTATTCTATAACAATAACATAATGTTGCATTGCAAACAGTTTATTCCCATTTTTATGTCCTTTTTCTTCAAAAAATAATTATCCAAATTATATTAACATCAAGGAAAATCAATGCCTTGTACTGCTCATGTGCTGTCTCCATTCCTTAATTTTACTTTCTCATACAACTCTAATCATGATGTTCATGGGGCATGCATGATTCTCTGATGTCATCACTCAATCATTCCTGAAAGACTCACTATGAACATGCGATTGGGATTGTCCAACCACAAAACTGAATCTCTGGGTGGTAAAATTTGAACTATCTCAAGCAGAACAGCATAATCCCCTCTAATGTCCAAACATATTACACATGCACAAAAAAAGAGGAGATGCTTACATGGATGAAAACACTGGCGTCGACATCCCCCAGGAAGCCTGAATCAAGAATGGGGCATTTTTCTAAGTGCAAGAAAAAAGAAACAATCACCACTTTAGTTTGACTCCATCAAGTGCAGAATGATAGAAGCCAAAACCAGATCCAATCCTTGTGGACTAAATACCCAGAAAAATTGCTGCAAGTTGAGCATGTGGGAAAGCCCAGCTTT
Organism: Eublepharis macularius; assembly: GCF_028583425.1. Taxonomy (NCBI): domain Eukaryota; kingdom Metazoa; phylum Chordata; class Lepidosauria; order Squamata; family Eublepharidae; genus Eublepharis; species Eublepharis macularius. Next base: position 219,337,236 of record NC_072790.1, read on the forward strand.
CCCTTCATAACTGAAACACATATTTTGCAACCTTTAGTAACAGCATGGTTGTGATTGCAGTTAGACTTTGGAGCTGCAAACCCTGTGATATTTCAGCTCCCTCCCTCGTACTGTGATGAGTATGGCTCTGCTGGTTGACATGTGGTGGCTCAGCTGTGGAATCAAGAATAGTGATAGCTTTGGGTTGTTCAGCAAGTCATAAAGTTCATCCAGTCACCTGGTTTGTCAGTATTGAGCCTTAGGAAACCAGGCACTGTCTCTCACAGACACAGTAGTGGCCACTGCTGTTGTCTAAGCAAATTCTCACCCTAACCTATACCACTTTATTATTCTACCAGGTCAAAGGAAGCTACCTGTCTGCCTGAGTGGAATGAATTACACTGGAGTTTAAAAATACATCCTAGATTAGGGAGCCTTCCAGCCTGCTGTCCTGGTGGTTCACCACATGGGGCACTAGTGCACTGATGCAAGAGCTCCTATTTCTATGCCCCAAAGGACCCAGATTCTACTTGAACTTGTGTGCCATGTCATGCAGCAAAGGGACCCAGGTGAAACACAGAGATCTTCCTATGTCCTCTTTGGAGGCCTTCCCTAAGACAATTCCTCCTTAAGCTCAGTAACCAGACAGCACAATACAGGGTCTACCTCTGTGGTCTGGTACAGAAGCTTCATTACTCTTCCTACTATCAACTATGTTTTGTTTATTAAAAAAAATCTATGGAGACCTGTCATCCTTTTTTGGCTCTGTTGGCAATGAAGGACTAAGCACATGTCTCTTCTTCAGAGGTGCATAGGATTAGCAGATGTCAGCATTTGCTCCTAGGTCATGTGGCCAGACTTGAGAGGTTCCATCCCCATTCTTTTTGTTGCCAGTCACTAGGCCATTGCTGAATGATACTGGGACCCAGTTACTGTTAACCATTTGCAAACTAGCTTCCACATGAACCTGTACGCTGAACTGTCTGCAAGTGGTACCTTTCCATGGTAGGAAAACATGGCAGGCTGTGCTTTATGCCTGACGAGTTCCTGTTATCACAGGTTGATGCATTATACATTTCCTCAGCCTTTCCAACATGTTCAAAGCAGCTGTGAGTAGGAAGAAAGTTTACCCATAATAAGCAAGTTGCCACCTGAAAAGTGAATCTGAAACCAGCCTAGTCCTCGTTTTTGCCTGTACCTCATAACATTCACTTAGGGGTTTTCCACTCATTCACTGCAGCACTCACAACTTAATTTATCTACTTAATGAGTAAATTGATTCAATCAGAAAGCATCCTGCAGTATTCAGTCTGTAATGGCCATCGTTTCCTGTTGCACTCATGAAGTGAGGTTCACCCACATTTGAACTAATCTTTAGTTTAATAAGTGTATCTGAAATCTCTTGGACATTAGCTCAATTTAAAATTTGCCCTGCTCATCACACATAGAAAGGTTGCATGTTGGAATGCTATCCTATGGAGGGAAAGCTCTATACTCGGAAAACTAGCAGACGGGAATATCCTTCTCCTTGACAATTAGTTTTCTGTGTGCAATGCTCAACCCTCTCACCTTCAACCTAAACTTAACAATTCATTTCTAAATCGGTTTCAAGATGCTGGTTTTTATTTTTATGCATCCCAGATACTTACTCTCATATACCTCCTGTTTATGGAGGATCAGTAATGAATCTTTCCTGCAATTTTCCTTGTGTTGGCTACAGATTGACGTGAGTCATTAGTACTGGAGATTCACCACATTTGAGGGCTTAGATATGACCATTTTGAGTTTGTATCAGAAATCCCCATTATGATTTTATTTCAGAATCAAACCTACGAATCTTTATTTTCAAGACATTTTGTGTTTTCTTAGGTTGAATCTTTCTCATTGAACTGGTGCACTTTTATTTTGGCATAGAAATGGCATATGAAATGTTAAAACAACACAAAATGAAAATTAATCTAGAACAGCAGCAATAAAAATGGTAGACATGAATAGGCTCACATCTCAACATATTTACTTATTTATTTAAACATTTCTTTGCTGCCTTCTGCCAAAATAGGGTCCCCAAGGTGGCAAACATCAAAATATTAAAACAGCATTCTAGATAAGGTATATATAAAATAAACAATTCAGTAAAAACATATAGACATACAAACACACACAACACCACCACAAGGGAAGAGGGCCAATAAGAGTAACGGGGGGTATGCCAAACAAAACAAAAAAGTCTTCAACCGCTGGTGGAAGACAATGATAGAGGGAGACAGACACATCTCTCTGGGAAGGTAGTTTCAACGTTTTGGTACCACAACTGTGAAGGCCCTTTCACAGGTTGCCACCCATCTATCCTAGGTGGGAAGGGCACCCAAAGCAGAGCCTCTGAAGATGACCAGAGTTGACAGGTAGGTTTTTATGAGAGAACAAGAACAAGATGTCATAGAAAATGGCATAGATATCCATCTGTGCATACACCTGGATTGTTTCCCTCAACTCCTCCTCCTTCAATAAAGGCCTTCCTTTGTGGAGGAGAAGCACATGTACATCATCCTGAAATCCTTGGCAAGATACAAGTGCAATCAATTGATGGATTCCTGAATCACTATTGCTAGCCTTGCTAGATGCCCACATATGGTGGCCAAACTCCTGACAGTTTATGCCTTTGCCCATCGGTTGCCCACTGATTAGCAGAAGGCAGGCCAAGGAAATGGGCACATGTTCACATCCCCAGCTGATGACATCACTTCCAGTGTGACTCAGGAGCGACAGCATTACTCCAGGGCCAGTTCTTTAACACCCAGCCCAAAACAGCATTTTCAGTGTGTTTTGGGCCAAGTCTTAAAGAATCAGCCCTGGCATAACACTGTCACTTCCAGATTGCGCTGGAAGTGACATCATCGGCCAGGGACATGAAAGCACTGGTAAGACTGGTACATTCCCTCCCCACACCCCTCCCACCTCCTGCTGTTTGCCAGGGGGGACCTCTCAACCCTAACTATAACCTTCCCATATACCTTAATTTTTCTCTGCCCCCATTTTTGCCAGCCATTTGTCAATCACAGACCTTTCCCCATACCCTGGCCTTCCTTTGTTGTCCGGGGGAAGAAAACCTGTTTTCTCCTCAGACTGAGGCTCACAGTATCAACCATTGAAGTAAGCGACACTGGCAGTATATCCTGTCCCCACTATTATTACACTAATCATAACTGGCAACTATCTTCAATCAGCTGTTTCCATTCCCTCTGCCACTGAATGGATTTTGTATCCATCGTCTAATTGAGTACATTGGGTTGGCTGAGTGGAGAAATAATCTTACAACATCAGTATAATTGGCAAGGATCATTCCCAGGGTGAATTTAGAGCAAGGATTTGGGCTGCAATCCTAAGAACACTTTCTTGGGAGTAATCCCCATTGAATAAAATGGAGCTTTCTTCTGAGTAGGCCAGCTTGGGATTGCTTGCTTGGTGTTTCATGTACACAAGGCCCTAACTCCCAGGTATCTATCGCCCACATGTGCACACCTTGCTTCTTAAAGTGGTGCTTAACATTTAGAAGATCGGTGGAGTGACAATACTCTTTGAATCATAACTCATGTGACCATGTCCTCATATATATATCCAACTTTTACATTTCTTTAAGTGTTGAAAGTTTAAAAACTTTTAAAAAATTAAAAAAACAAACTACATGCTTTTTATTAAGGCAAAACAATGTGCTTGTGAATTTGTGATATTGCTGTTATTTTGTAAATGTTCAAGAAAAATGTATTTAAAGTCGAATAGCCATTCTGTGCTGGGTTTTTCTCTATCTGACTGGTGCATACATTCTTAACATCAGGGACCTACTGTACATAAACAAGAAACAGCTACAATCTACAGTTACTGTAAACCTAGATACACACCTTTTACTGTAATAGAAAACCTTGCACTGTAATGGTTATTGTTTAAAAAAACTCTCTTGTCAGAAATGATTTTGTATCTTTGATTATTATATATATGAAATTTTAACATATTTGTATACTTGCCATGATAAACAACAAAAACATTTGTCATAATTGATTTTTTCCTTTGTCCAATGGAATGCATGCATTGCTTCAAGATGCGGGTGGGTGGGACATGGGTATAGAGGGCCATCACAATGGTAACCCCCCCTCCGCAAGTGATCAGCTTTAAAAAAATGCAGTTTCAAGCCACATGCGGGTTCAACAGACGCTACATCTTGGCGGGGGGGATCTTGTAAAGACATCGTATTATTCTTGCAACTCCCTTTCCAGAAAATTGTTTAGCTGTGTTTCCCAGCAGCACATCATGGGAAGGTAAAGAATCCGAGCCAATAAGAGATCTTTGAAATCACACTCAACTGCCAATCAGTTTTCTCCCTTCCCCTCCTTTTATGAGTTTTGAAATAAAATGGACTTGGAATCAAATGATGTCATGGTTCTTCCTGTTTTCCAATACCAATACACTCTGCGTGTAAACATCTCGTTTTGTAGCGGAGAGTTTTTTCTTTTTACATGGAGCCAGTTTTGAGAAAATTCTTCCATTTCCTTTGTCCAATTGTGGTTTTGGAATTATTTTCATATGGTCTTTCTCATTTGATGGAATATTTTTATTATCCCCTCCCGCAGCCTGCTTCCCTCCTTCCTCTTCATCATTCCATCTTTTCTACAAAAGGAAAAAAATACAAATAAAACAAAGGAACAAATACTCTTTTTTCTTTTCTCTCTCTTTCTCTTTCTCTCTCTCTCTCTCTCTCTAGGATGTGTAATGTTGTGTTGTCCGGATTCTGTATAAAAAAAAAATATGTATATGATGATGTATCTGATATTTGGCAGTCTCTGGCTGCGACTTTAACCAATATAATTAACAAAGAAATGCATAATGTTGGTGTTTTAAAAAGTTTTTTAAAAAACCTAGTTAAGATGTTTGTGTAAAATTGCATGGTTTAAAATGTACTTAGTGCATTGAGAAATGTTGTTGAGTTCCTTGGTGAAGGCTGGTTTGCTTTTTGATTCTAATGGTGATTGGTTTGTTGATCAGAGTATCCCCTATACTGTACGTCTTGCTTTCTTTCACATCCTTTCCCCCCTTTTTGTTCCTTTTGTTTCCCTCAAGACCTAGCATAGCGTTATCTATTGATATATGTAACACAGTTCCTTAAAACCAGGTTATGGAAATGTTTCGTCTGGCGACAAAAAAAGAAAAATGGATATTTTGCATCAGTTTGCATTTGGTTGCATCGTTTCTTTCTGCTGCAAAGTTTCAGGTCTGAAGCACTAAGCTCCTTGGATAAACTCAATTAATACAATCTTGTGGGCTGCAGGTTGTGCATGTAAGGAGACTATACGAGCATACCATGGAATAACTAACTGTACATTGCTGTATAATTTTTGAAGACAATGAACATCTACAGAATTTGCACAACACGATCAATTCCTTCTATCCATGCCTGGATGTTTAATTTGGGTTGCAATGGTAGCAGTTGGCACTAGGCATGGATTTCCAATAATCCCTTCTAGAAATAATCTGAAATAATTTGATGTTTTCCCAGATGTAGTGAACAACCAGAAAGTTAATCCTGATTCTGGGTAAGGTCCCACTCAAGTCCCTGGGTAGCACCTAGGCAAGATACTGACATCATTGAAAGTCTCAGACACTGCTGCAGTGCTCACTCCACAAACTGGGATTTTCCCAATGGCTCCTTATTTTACTTCTTGGAGCTGAGGAGACCACTGGGAGAGCTCCATTTATGGCATGAAAACTGCAGTAGAATCTCTGAAGCCTGTGCACTGCTGTGCATATCCAGAAAACCAATTTAATTGTCCTGGTCTCCTCTTCCTCCCCTATAAACCCTGGCTATTGCAGCAAAGAATTCTCTGTATCCCAAACCATTCTATGATTCTGAAGGTTCTTTGGGAGTGGCTTTGATGGCTGTGGGCTGTCATTCGAGTGAGGGTGAGTATGGCCAGAATTTAACAGCATAGGTGTGAAGGCAATGTTGAGCCCATGATGAAGGATATATTCTCTCTGAGGACTTGTCTCCATGAATCAAATACCCTGACATTGTATTGTCGAAGGCTTTCATGGCCAGAGAACGATGGTTGATGTGGGTTTTCTGGGCTGTATTGCTGTGGTCTTGGCATTGTAGTTCCTGACGTTTCGCCAGCAGCTGTGGCTGGCATCTTCAGAGGTGTAGCACCACAAGACAGAGATCTCTCAGTGTCACAGTGTGACACTGTGTGTCACAGTGACACTGAGAGATCTCTGTCTTGTGGTGCTACACCTCTGAAGATGCCAGCCACAGTGTGTCACAGTGACACTGAGAGATCTCTGTCTTGTGGTGCTACACCTCTGAAGATGCCAGCCACAGCTGCTGGCGAAACGTCAGGAACTACAATGCCAAGACCACGGCAATACAGCCCGGAAAACCCACAACAACTACCCTGACATTGTTTGTTCAAAGCTGCATTCCTGAATTGACAATACACACATAATGGATGCAAATAATCTCAAACTTTTGAAAAAAACTCAGACTCTTTTTTGCTATGTCAAAACCTTTGTTTAGAGCAGATTCCGAACTCTAGATCCCCTGTCCACCCTCTGGGCAATGATCAAGCAGTCTATTCATCACAGTCATTTAAAACAGAGAGGGTCTAGCTGTCTAGTGGCCATTGAATATACTTTCAGCCACAGCCATTGTTTGGTTGTGCATTGATCTCCAAATGGGAGATGATTTGAAATAATTCTGATATTAAAAAGTTTTCTGTGGATCACCTATGTAATCTTCTGTAGAATAATAATTTTCAGCTTTTCCAGAGCCACACCTACCTTTATATGCCCCAGGAGGCAGCAGGGACCCACTGAATTGCAAGCATATGACAGGAAGTAATGTAACACCAAATCATGTGACAGGAAGAGCCCTGCCTTTGTTTTAAAAAGCATCATCTCTATCATTGAGTGACCTCAGCTAACTATTCTGCTGCTTCTCTCAGTGTGCATGCAAAGATAAGCCGGTAATGTGGAGGTCTTGCTCTCTGTGAACGTATGATGATTCTGTAGGGGCCCATGGCTTTTAGACCGCCATTGTAGAAAATGCCCAAGCAACCCCCGTGTATGTGCAGGGTCAGACCTAAAGCTCTGAATCATGGCCTGTGCCTTTTAATTTAATCAGGACTACTCAAAGGATTACATAGGAATTATTCCATGCTTATTCTCTCAGTTGGGGGCTGACCTAATAGTGGGTGCTGTCACTGTCATTGGTAAAAGCTTTGATTCTGGAGCCAGAGCAGAACAGTGAGCATCATGCAGCCCAAGTCTTTTCAAGTGACCTTGCTGCTTCCCTACCCTTTGTAATTGACTAATGACCTTTCTTGCCCTGATAGAAACTTCCTCTTCCTGTGCAGCAAGTCAGCACCCACAATGTGTAGCTCACTGACACAACTCCTTGCCTGTTAATTGTTTTGTTCCTCAGCCTTACCACCCCTTCTCTAATTCAGCTCTGGTAGTGGCTTGCATCTCCACGTGGGCCTCTTCTGCCCTGGCTGCCCTTCTGCTACTGACTTTATCTTGCCTTTCTAACACTCAGTTTCATCTCTCAATCAGGGCCAAGATATACAGGAGGTCCATGATGGAGTGTCTTTTTTAAAAAAGCAGCCATGGGGTGTAAGGGGAAGGTAGATTTTAAATCTTTCCACTGACAATTTCCTGAAGAAAAGTTCTTGTTATTGCTGCTATTTGCCTCATGGATGCTGGGATATCCCCCTTTAGGCATGCAGTTTTGACTGTAGATCCAGAGGAGTTAGCCGTGTTAGTCTGTAGTAGCAAAATCAAAAAGAGTCCAGTAGCACCTTTAAGACTAACCAACTTTATTGTAGCATAAGCTGAAGAGAACTGTGATTCTCGAAAGCTTATGCTACAATAAAGTTGGTTAGTCTTAAAGGTGCTACTGGACTCTTTTTGAGTTTTGACTGTAAAACAGTGTAGAGGAGGAAAAATGTTAAACATACCCTTCCAAAAAATTTGCAACCCCTACAACTCCAAGGATGCTCACTGGGTAACCTAGAACCAGACACTGTCTCTCAGCGTAACCTAGTTCACGGGAAGATAGTTTCAGGTGAGTAGCTATGTTGGCCTGCAGTAGAATAGCAGGATTTTGAATGCATTGGCACCTTAGAGACCAACAATATTTTAAGATACTTATCTGAAGAAGGGAGCGGTAACTCTCAAAAGCGTATACCCTGAAAGTCTTGTTGGTCTCTAAGGTGCCACTGGACTCTAATCCTGCTGTTCTGTCTCAAAGGATTGGGGATAAATGGGGATGGGGCGAATGATGCTGTAAACTCCTTTTGGATCTTTATTGGGAAGTAAAGCAGGATATAAATATCTAAATAAATCTCAGTAAAAGTAGCTTGGCCCTCAGATGCGATGACCTAACCATGTCTAGAACCAGGTCCTCTAATTCTTTTACCCCAAAACCCTGAACCCACAGTGGGGCACAAGGCCCTTCCAGCACATGGCAGACATAGGTGTATTGAAGCCTGCAAGCATTTCTCAGCCTGGGGTTTTGAGCATGCAGCGAAGACGTTCCTTGAACAGCAGCTTGGACCCATCATCAGGAGCTTGTAGCCCATTCCTAGAGTTTAAATATAAGCTTGAAGAAATTGCAAATGTTCAGGTCAGTATTTAAAATAATGAGATTTAAATAGGGTCAGGATGTCCACCCCCACAACCCTTTGGCCTACAATCAATTGTCAAACACTTGTTCCTATTTCCTGATTAGCTAAGCTGTGACAGGTTTGAGAATGTGGGGTTATACCCATTTATAGGCCAGGAGGTGGCAGAGCACGGAGATGCCAACATTACTCAGCCAGATGGCATGTTGCTATTGTGCACAGGGTTAAAGTGACAAATTCCAACTCCCCAGCTTGGTCCTCAAGCTTATTTAAGGTGTGTTTTTTATCAGGTTGCAGCCATATAAAACCAGACATTGGAATGGAAAGCTGCCCGGGAAGCATGGTTTAGAAGGAAATGCTTGCAGAGATAATTAGAACAATTCCTCTGAATGGACAGATGAGCCTAGGTAGCTGTTTGAGACTGGAAACGAGGCTAAACCAGGATGGAGATAAACATCTTTTAGTAGTTGTCCCATGGGTTTGAAGAGATTTATGTAGCAAGATTCTCAGATGGGCATCCTTTCCTAGATTATTGAGGAAACTAGTTTATAAGGGTTTTTGGTGTCCTTCCTCTGCAGTTTAACTGGAAATATTTAAATAGTTTGTTGTGGTGCAATACATCACAGCAGCAGTGATGGATAAGTAAAATGACTAAATGCTCCGCTGTTAAAGTCGTGTCAAGTGTGCATACCTTCCTGACACATTCAGCACATTACTACAGAACCATTAGAAGGCCTTCACTAGCTCTTACTTCTGAGTATGAATACTTAGAAGATTGGAATTGGAATAGCACACAAATCAAAAATACTGAGCTTTCTGCAAATTCAGGCTTTATGTATGTGTGTTGTGAAATTTCAGTGGCAGCTCTGAACACTCAGCCAAAAAACCCCTCTTCAATCTTATATTTTGAAATCTGAATTCAAAATCTGTAATCATATTCCCCCCATGTGGCCTCCCCCCCCCCTAAATCAGAAAGGTCCAACCTTTTGGATTTTTTCATAGGGCAGATGCTCCAACCATCTTACCCATCAATATCAAAGATGCAGCCGTAGAACAAGAACTTTCAAAAAGGGGTCACTGTTCATACAGAACCATATAGGCTATATATATTTATTAATTTAAAGATAAATATGGATACTCTGCATAGCAAATAGCAGCCAAGGCAGCTTACAACATATTTAAAATTGTAATAAAATAATGATTTCCAACCAATTAAATTAACCAGCAGCATCTCCAATAAGCCAATATCAAAAACAACTCGCTGAAACTAGAAAAATAAACTAAACCCAACCAAAGACCTATGCAAACAAAAAAGTCTAGTCTCTCTCGCTCTCTCTTTTGCCTACCAAAGTTAGGTGCCAGGCAAACAGATGTGGGCAAGGAATTCCACAGATGCTAATGCTAATGCAGAAAAAGCCTTATCTCTGATTACCATCCCCGTGTCTTCAAGAGTGGAGGTGGAGAGCAACCTCAAAGGCTATACAACCGTACAAACCCATCCTAAAAAGCTTTCTTTATAGCTACACTTTTTTGTGAGAGAGGAGGACAAGTCATGACTGAGAAAACATAAAAAGCCTCTTTTGAGCCTTTTTATCATGAACACTCTTGAGCCTTTTTATCATGAACACTGAGCCAGTGGGAAAAGAGGCATTTGAGAGTATAGAGGAAACTTTCAGGACCATGGACAGTAGAGAGCCACATCCCCCTTCAGTATTTTCCATCACACCTGCATGTCTTATCCATTATCCATTTACAGTTGGCTCACACCATGCTACTGAGTATGCATATCACAAGAATTTTGCAACTATTAAAGGTTGCAAAATATGATGAGAAAGTAACCAAAGTATTATTTTGTGTATGTGAAATTGGGGAAGGGTTAAGATGTGCAATTGGCATGATGAGGGATGTGGCAAAGTGACTCATGGCTTTCACATGGTACAGATGTATGTTGAGAATGCAGCTTGCCAGTTCTTGTGAAATGTAGAAATAGGGCTTGCTGAGCTGTGATCTTGCAGTATAATACTTCGCATTCATATCACATTCCAAGTGTCCAAAGCCTATGTAATCTATGTGTCCTATGTTATCTTCGCTATCATAGTGTCCTATGTTATTTTCACAATCCATACCATCCTTAAGATAGGACAAGATAAGGAAAAATAAAAGGGAAGTCCAGTGGCATCTTAAGGACTAACAAAATTGGTCCCAGCATCGGCTTTCACGAGTCAGAGCTCACCATCTGTCTACAAATGGCAGACAGACAAGGACCTGCATATGAGGGTTCATATCTGAGGATCTGAAGACTTTCATATCTCACACAATTAGTACAGGCTTCTGTTTTGGTTCTTAGGGGGAAGCATGAGTTATTTACAGTGCAATCCTAAGTAGAGTTACACCTTTCTAAGCCAATTGACTTCAATGGACTTAAAAAGGTATATCAACATTTATGATTGCACTGTACATCTTTTTTTAAAAAGATCAAATAGTATATAACATGAAGGTACTTTCTCAATATATTCAATTTATAAAAAATACAAAAATATTAAAAATTGTAATGACAATGTTGAAGTAAAGCAGTGAAAGAAAATTGGGGTGCAGTGGGGTTGATTTGAAACTATTAAGCTATGGTCACGATCTGAAGGACTGTTGCTTTCACGCAAGCTGAATAATGTACTTTCAATACACTTTGCAACTGGATTTTACTGTATGACATGAAAATCCACTTGCAAACTATCATTAAGGTGCATTGAAAATTGATTGAAAGTGCATTGTTCTGCATGTGTGAAAGCTGTGAGAGCAATCCCTAGCAGATCTATACAAAAGGAATTCCTGTTGTATTCACCAGAGCTTACTTTGAGGAAAGTGTTTGTGGGATTGTAGACTAAGATGATAATTGTTTATATCCTATTTTCTCAGCTAGAAACACCTCCCAAAGCAGTTCACGTCATTTGAGGGACATGCCCTCCCCCCGTCCTCAGACTTGTACACTACAAAGACAAGATACAGAAGAAATAGGGAGACTGGATATCACGCTAACCACGTCAGTTGGGGTTGAGGAAAGGTTCCTCTGTTGGTGTTTTTCTGGGGAGGAAGTAGTGTGGCCTCTCCGAAGATTTTCCTTTTAAAAGGACTCCCAATGCTGTATCCCTACGGTGGACTCAGAGAAGCAGTATCATCTAGTTTGGCCCTTAGAGAAGAGTTCTTTCTGGTAGAACCACCTTAGATCTTATCTTTTTGGCTGCGAGTGCAAACTGAGAGACAACTATAGGACACACTATAGGTTCTTTCTGGTAGTAGCTTCCTGCAGTTAACTCATTCTCTGGCTAGCCAATCACTGTGTCCAGGTTGGTCTTTACCTGGAGATGGATGGGAGAGGGTGCAACCTCCCATTGGCTCGTAAACATGCCTATAAACCATCATAGTCCTAAAACATGTCACACTGTAGTGGCTTCATCTTGATCATTTCTAGCTTTGCCTTCAAGAGATTTTGCTTATGCTTGGAAAATAGCAACTTGATCCAAATCACTGTAATCCAGTGTCCATATTACTGAAAGCTTTAGCCGTAATACTAAAGACTTGCCATGGTTTACAGAGAAGTTCAGGCATTAACAAGCAGTAGGATAGGGGGAGCACTTCTCCAGATTGCAGACTCACTTCACCTCGTGGAGGAATTTGTGTGTGAGCCAGGTGTCTTCAAGAGCCACCTGATTTTCATGATCCTTACATTTCAACAAAAGAATAGGAAAAACAGAAATTACACAAACCCTTCATATCATGTACCTAACATGCAAAGCTAAGCAGAGTTACACCCTACTTTCATCATGGACTTCAATGGGTTTAAAAATGTGTAAGTCTGTTTAGGATTGCACTGTTAGTCATGCACAAATTCCTATGGGGCAGGGCTGGTGCATATAGTCCTACATCTTGCTTCTGCAAGCTGCCAGCATGAAAATAACCTGCTGTTTAGCATTTGAACAGACCCTGTGGCTTTTCCATTGCTTAAAGTACTGAACATGCAGAAAGATAACTTGAATAACAAAATGTAAAGCCAAATGAGCCAACCACAGATTGGGAAGCCCATGCTTCAAACAGGTGCACTGAATGGGGAGTCAGGAGTCAGACTGCCTGCAACTTGAGTGTATGCTTAGCAGCAAGACTTTTGCTGCAACATACTGTGTATAATAGGCCTAGGTGCGTGGCCAAGAGATTGCTTCTTTTGACTCAGGATTCAGGATCAGCTTTAAGGTGCTACTGGACCTGAATCTTGCTCTTCTACTACAGACCAACACAGCTACCCTCTGACTTAGTAAGACTGTCTTGTCCATAGCCCTGATAGAAATAAGCAAGAAAGTTGTCCTACACAGCTAAAACACCGAGCCTAAATTCTCTTTTTCTTTTTTTCTCAATCAAGGACAATAAAATTCAATTTCAGTAAAACTTCATACCAAGTAAGTGTAAGAGCTTCCTTCTACCTAGATTTTTTTTTAAAAAAATCCACTTTTCTGTGGCTATTGCTTCTTGCTTCAGACCTAAACTGCGTATAACTACCTTTTCCCTGTTCCATATGTACGTTAATTTTTAAAATTTCCATGCAACTTTTCTTTACTGCTGAAATGTATCCTTCTTTTAAAACAAACTGTATAAATTGTCACTGTCAGCCGCCTACGATTCATTAAGTTTTTCTCCACCAAGCTGTTTTCAATGAAAGTCAGTGGCTGTCTTCCCTTGGACAATAATGAATGTATATATTAAGTGCAGAGTGCACAGGAGAGCGGTTGAGTAAAGGATCAGAGGGGGTTTTGTAAAGCCTGTTTATTTTTTTAAAATGAGTTGAAGCATTTAATATTTTACCACCATTTACGTGGTTTTGGGGAACCCCGATTATGTCAAGATCTCATGCCAAAACAAGCCAAAATTTGTTTGAGTTGAGCGTCTTTCTTCCACAAACCATATTTTAGATGATACTTTAAATGTCATTTTAAATGTGTTATTGAAACATGTACTGATGAAAAGAAACAAAAAACACACAAAAAACACAAAAATGTCATCTTGACAAAAGATTTATACATGACTCAGAAAGTATTTATTTCAATTTTGTACCTTTCCATTTTAATACATTATACTGTATTGACTCAACTGAGATAATATAAACAGTTCATTTTAATAATAACAGTTTTTGTGGTGTGGCTTTTTCTTTCTCTCCACCTGGTCCTTGAAGCTGCAGTCAGCAACAGAATTTTTAGCAGTAACCGATCAATTCCCATTGTACCATATAAAACAAGACAGCTGAAATGCAGACCTATATCCAGCACTTTGCTTTTGTATAAATTACTTGCCATGCAACTGATATCCCGCTAATAACCGTGTTCCTTGGAAGTAAGCCCCACTGATTTCGGTTGCATTTGGCTGTAAGGAAACAATCGTAGGAAATGTTCTGTTCTTCCCAGCAGTGCCACAGAGCTAATAAAACAGGCACCTGCTGTACGATTTAACTACTTGTGGTCTTGTTGACTTTTGTTCTCTCCAAAGACTGAGATGACAGGCAGCAAGAAAAAAATGAGACAAGTTTGGTAATGCTAGATGTTCAAAGGTCTCTGAGGCAGAAGCAATCGGAATGGCTAGAGGCCAACTAGTGTCCAAAGGGAATCACTGCATAGGAATTTGCTAGTCCAGCCAGCCACTGATCCAACAACTGCATTGCACTGACCTGAAAGAAAAGATGTAGTGCAGAAAATGTGCACAGGGAGAAGAATAGAAGGAAGGTTTGCAGTGTCTAGACTGCTCAACACAGGAGATGATCTAAAATACCAGTAAAGACAATTGGCATTCTGTATATATGGGCACATTCCTGGTTGCCACACAAATCCCCCACCTTGCAATCAAAGAACTGTGTAAAGGAGAATTCCATACACCATCCTGGAATTCTAGTACATTTCCATGTAACTGTAGAAGTAGCTTTGGTTGGTTCCGTGATAAACATGACATCTGCCCTTTACTAAGCAAGCAATTAGTCCAACTAGCCCACTGCTCTATGTTGTCTGGCAATGGCCCTTCAAAGATTCAGAAAGGTCCTTCTCAGTACTTGCTAGCCGAGATCCTTTAACAAGATGCCAGGTATTGAACCTGGGGCTGTTGGCATGCAAAGTCACAATCCCTCTGTTTAAAAGTCTGGGATCACACAGATAAAGGCCATTTGAATAGGTCTTTCCAAAGGAACTAGTTTCCCATTGGGATCAGAGATTTCCTATTAATTTCATATTAAGAGCTCCAAAAAATTAGCTCATCCTTATGGCTGCAGTTCTTTAAATGTGCCAGCTGCACCCGGGAATGAAACAGCACCTCCAAGTTGAAATTTTCAGACAATAGTCAGTAAAAATATGATGATTTGATGATTCTAATAAAAATAAAGGGAGGGAAGGCGACATGGTATAATCTGATCTCATCAGATCTCAGAAGCTAAGCATGGTCGGACTCAGTAATTGAATGGGCAACCACCAAAGAAGACCGTGCAGAGGAAGGCAAACCACCTCTACTTCTCACTTGCCTTGAAAGTCCCTTGCTGGGTCTTCGCCGAAAGTCAGTTGCAACATGACGGCACATACACATGCACATTAATGAAGGCGTCTTAGACTAGGTCTGCACTTCTTAGTTTCCTATCTTTTATAGGAAAACCTTACTTGTTTTGGTAAGATCCATGAGGTACTTTCTTGCTGACAACGAAGGCTTTGGCAATGATCAGGCAGCTGCCTGGAGGGTAACGGACAGACTAAGCAATCAGAAGGCCCTCGTGGTAATTGCCAGTGGAAGAGTTACTCTATAGAGTAAGGCACATTGATTGCCCTTGACTGAGGTGTAATGATCCATAGATGCCATTGGAATTAACTCGCTTTGAGCCTAGAGTGGGACAGACCAGACAGGCATCATCATGATCATATTTTATTATTCAGATTTTACTCATATCTCCATTAGTCATATAAATAAAAGAGAACACTCTACATATAGAACATAACATAGTGTAGTGTTTAGTGTAAGATTAGGATCTGAAGTACTCAGGTTCAAATCCCCACACTGCTATGGATGCTCACTGGGTGAACTTGGGCCAGTCTCTGTCAGGCTAACCTACTTCATAGGGTTGTTATGAACAGATTGCTCTTTGGGTTGTGTCTTGTTTTGAACTGGCATCTCTTTGTAACTCTCCTGTCCCGTTTCTATCGTGTATATAAAACAGCCTAGTGGATTTGTACTCTAGTGCATCTGATGAAGTGAAATCACAAAATGGTGGTATAAATTTTGTTAGTTTTTAAGGTGCCATTGGACTTCCATTTTACATCTGCTAAAAATATATGGCTACTCATCTGGAATAACCATTTATCTGTTATTCATTTTAAATTATCAGTCCAATACCAAGGACTTTTAACACAGCAACTGCAGAATAGTCCAGTGAAAGTAATAAAGTACCCATTACAATATAAAGCATCATGAAATGGAACTTGAAACTTTTCTTGCCAGCAGATGGTAAAGTGGCAGAATCCAGAGTTATAATCAAATTAGGATTGTCATTATAAGGGCATGACTCTTAGTGTAGGCCCCTATTGAAAGCCATTGACTGGCCTTTTAAAAATGCTGATATCTTATATGTTAGGCATGAAAGCAGCAAATCTCATACAAAGAAATCAACTTTCAGTGTAACTATTTTACAGTTAAGAAAATCAAATCAATTCTTTTCAGGCTTATAAATAACATTCTAAATAAATTAGCACAGCAATGAATATCTTGAGTGTTTCTTCTGATGTCCTCAGAAACAGCCAGATAACCTACAGGGTAAATCCTGGTACTGAATTTCTAAAATAATAAGGATTTGGCTGACAACTCACCCTCCGATGTGCCAATCCACTAACCTTTATACCCAGCTGTGCAGGAACATGCTGTGGTTCATCAATGGCAAGAAACATTTAGTAGTTCAGAGTCACTGCCTGCCTTATTATCAACACGTGTTCTAAGGCTTAGGCTTGTTCTTTGAAAAGAAGCCCTGGGCTAAGCAATGGTGAACCCAGGAAAATGCTTACCTAATAATTTTATTTCTTAAAAAATATCCTTCATTACCAAAAGTTTAACGCTGCTTACAATCAGGTAAGTATTTAAAAAAACCACACAGAGACAAGCAAAAAAGCCCATATACGCAATAAAAAAAGGCAGCAATCAATCCAAGCACATTAGGCAGAGAAACCCTTTGAAAGAGGAGAGCCCATGGCTTAGTGATGGAATATAGACACAAGGTCCATGGTCAAGTCCCTGTCATCCCCAGTTAAAAGATCTCTTGTAGCAAGTATTGGGACAGACCTTTCCCTGCTTGAGATCCTGAAGGGCTGCTGACAATCACAGTAGACAATTTGGACCTAGATGGACTAATGGTCACATTCAGTATAAGACCATTCATATGTTCAAGAGGGCAGTTTTGCAAACTCTGAAAATCCAATCATGAAGCTGCCTTCCGCATATCACTTAGCAGCCCGTTTTGTAGAAATGGCACTTCCATGAAGAAGGCCCATACCGTCACCATGGGTGTCCACCTGAACAAAGGGCACATCCAGGGAACCTCAGGTGGGTTCATTATCAGATAGGAATTATGGCATAACTAGAAGAGTATTTTCACAAGTTGCAAGAAGAAAATCTTCGTGTGAAATGCATCGTTTGTGCAGAAGAAGAAACAGAAGATAGTCTGTTTTAAATTAAACGTCAATTCTAGCCTATATATGGAGGTCTAGATATGGGAAATGGAAAACGGTCATTAAAACATATTATAAAACTGAGCTTCTGAGATTCTTTTCCCTAAGGATACTCAGTATGGCCAGTTAGCAGTTTTATATGGTGATACACAAAACTTCTAAAGAGAAAGAGGAGAAAGTTATATCCTTTTAATAAAAATAAATGTCCCACTACATTGGAATAAAGTTCATCTAGGTCAGCATTGTTTCCAACAGGAGCTAGCCAGATGCCTCTAGAAAACCTGCAAGGGTATGAAGGAACTGTCTCTTTCCTGCTGATAATCCTTAGCAAGGTAAGGTATATTGTCTTTCCAACTGGAGGTTCCATTTAGAAATTACAGGTAATACCCATTGTGAATGCTATCTTTTTAAACCTTCGCAGTGTTAGTGGCCAACATGACAACTAATAACAGTGTGCCTATATACTGCTCCTCTAGACAGATTAGTGCCCCACTCAGAGCAGTGAACAAAGTCAGTGTTATTATCCTCACAATACAGCTGGGAGCTGAGGCTGAGAGGAGTGACTTATCCAAGGCCATTGTCAACTACAAAGTCCTGCTGCTTTAGCTGTTCCTCTTAGGGAAAGAACTCCAGAAGGAAATTTGCCAAGCATGTATATTATGCAGATAAAGATGTAGTAGTAGGATTCTTAAGGTGTTATCTTGCAGAGCAAAGTTACTGTAGCATAGTGGTTAAGTGGTCAGGTTGCAAATGAGCAGTCTGCTGGTCTGAATCCTACTATTGCTGCCATGAGCTCAATAGGTGGCCCTGAGTAAACCACTTCTCTCAGTCCCAGCTCTCCACCTGTATTGTGGGGATAATAGTAACACTAACTTTGTTCTCTCCGAGTGGGGCGCTAATCTGTCTAGAAAAGCAGTATATAAGCATAATGTTGTTGTGATTGTTGTTAAAGGAAAGTTGTAAAGTTAAAACCTGCCTTGACTGGGGAGAGCAGGGAGCGCGGGGTACAAATGTAATGAAATAAGTGAGTTCCGCGTTGAATTTCAGCTTGTTTGACAACTATTCTAAAACACAGGCGCTCTGAGACCAAAAGGGAAGAAGACCTAAAACATAATTAGAAACGAAGCAAAGGACGGCACGCGCGGGGGGGGGGGTCCCTCTCCTCTGCCCTGCCAAGTCCCAGCTAGAGTTGCCGATTCTGGCTTGGGAAATTCCTGGTGACTTGGGGGCAGTGCCTGGGGAGGGTGGCGAGCCAAGAAGTTCAGCGGCGATTGTGATGCCATACTATCTGAAACTGCCATTTCCTCCAGAAGAAGAGATCTCTGCAGTCTAGAGATCAAGTGTAATTCCGGAAGAATTCCAGTCCTAACCAGGAGTTCGGCAAACCTACGTGTTGTGGCTGTCTACCAAATCGCCTGTTAGATTCTAAATGCAGGACTAATCTTGTTTCAGACACTCTCATCTGATCCTCTCCGCCCCAATTCACGCTTCTGTGACCTTGTATTTCAAACCAAACATATATCTACGCTTCAAATCTTCTCTTTATTTTAATCAGGCAGAATTTTAAACAGTCGCGGCAGTCGCCCGCTCCAAAATAAAGCCCCCTGGCCAAACCGGCTGCGTTTGCCGCAGTCGCGCGCTCCCTTCAAAGAAGGACCCCTTTCCCGGCCCAAGATGGCGATGCTGGCGGAACGTGAGTATGAAGTCAGCGTGGCAGCGTGTGGTGCAGCAGAAAGGGCTAGTTGGGATCAGTCTTCCGAGTATCAGACGCTGAGATTAGACGCGGTGCCTGGCCTGTCGGGGAGAAACCTGGTCGCTAAGGGGGGTGGGGAGTTTGGTAGGTGCATAAGTTGGCGAATGGCCGGTCAGCAGAAGTCCCTGATGCCGGTGCATGTCACCTGACGGATGTAGAGAGGAAAAACTAATGGCAAAGTTCTCAAGCCAGACACAAAACAGCCGAGCCCCTTGAGCCTGCCACGTGAGGGTTAGGGACAGAGCCTAGCTGTGCTTTGTAGTTCAGAGGCTGAGTGTGATAGCTTTCGGAGTAAAGTGACTAGCAGAAGCCCTGATCAAGCTAAGCAGGAAATAGCTTACTCCCTACCTTAATTGTGCCCCCCCCCGCCTTACACTGCCTTCCCTGGAGACCCTAAGATCAGGGAAGCTAAATTAAGGAAGATCCAACATGGTCTTAAGCACTTTAACATGTGTAAACGAGTGCTTTCTTGCTGTGTCCCATTTTATATAGCTAAAAGTTTTTCTTGTCTGTTGTATTAATTTACTTACCTAAGAGGGGTGTTTTGAAAATAAAGTAACAGCATGCCCCATATATGTCAGCATTTTTTAAAAAAAGAGGTGAGATGTGTTTATTATGGATGAATTTAGCTATATACTGTTTAGGCATTTGTGATGGATGGATTTCATTCATTCATTCATTTTATGTTATTTATAGTTCCCTTTCTCAATGCGACTCAAAGTGGATTGCATAGTGTGAGATTAGTACAGTCTGTATCAAGGACATTTCAATAAACAATGCCATACAGTAAATAAGTGCAAATTTACAAAGATATAACATTACCAAAAACCCAATACACAGCTGAAGAAATGCTGAGCACAAGCCATTATAGGACTGACATTTGACAACATTGAACTACCCGGTGAGATCATACTTAAAACAACAGGTAATACATAGGAACACATACTTAAAGCAACAGATAGGATGTAAGGCAACATAGTGATGAAGTCTATAGTCCCAGTCTCGTTAGTGAAGTATCTCTTTGAGACCACCTCTCTACAATACAGCCTTCCTATATTAGTAAAAAGCTCTCTTGCATCATTTGCTGATAGCCAGGAGAGCGGAGGTTCTCCTGACCTCTTTGGGCAGGCTGTTCCATAGGGCAGGGACCACCACAGAGAATACACGTGTACAGACAGCTGTTGATTTTGCTCATGTGCAGAGTGGCACCTGCAGGAGACCCTGTTCAGATGAATGAAGCTGCCATGGAGGAACAGAGGGAGAGAGGTGGTCCTGTAGGTATACTGGGTCAAGGTCATGAAGAGTTTTGTATGTGATAGCCAATACTTTGAACTGAGCATGATAACTGATAGGTAGCCAATGGAGTGACTGCAGGATAAGGAGTGATCTTCATGTTCCTGCTCGCTTCTGATAATAGCCGAGCCACAAAGTTTTGCACCAACTGGAGTCTCCTAGTTAACTTAGACAGGAGACCTATATATAGTGCATGACAATAATCAAGTCTTGATGTTACCATAACATATATCCAGGTGGCCAAATCGGCCTTGTCGAGGTAGGAAGCCATCTTCTAGGCTGGAGTGAGGTTATAGAAAACATTTTTTGTGGGTGTCTTAACTTGTTTTTCCAGTAGTAGCACTGGATCCAGTATAACCCCTAGGCTCTTAACTGAGTCTGCAAAGATCAGATGAACTCCATCAGTAGTGGGAAGTACAATATCCTTCAAGATCTTGGCCTTCCCAACAAGCATCACTTCCATCTTGTCTGGGTTCAATTTCAATTTATTATTTTTCAGCCGTTTGACTACAGCTGTCAGGCAGCTATCTAAGATTTCTACTGCAGCCTGTGGAGACTTGGATAGTGTGCTATAGAGTCGGGTGGTATCTGCATATTGCTATCACACTCCATAGCTGTAAATGAATTCTCCTAAAGGCTTTACATAGAGGTTGAATAACACGGGAGATAAGATTGCACTCTGCAGAACCCTGAAAGATCATTCCCATTCTGAAGATAGCTGATCTCCGACTGTAACCCTTTGAGACCGTTCCATGAGAAACTATTTAAACCAGTCCAAGGCACTTCCTTTGGTGCCCACTTTGGTCTCTAAACACCTCAACGGGATGGCATGGTCTACTGTGTCAAAAGCTGCAGATAGTTCCAGGAGGAGCAATAAGGATTCAGATGGAGATCATCCACTAAACTACCAGAACCATCTCTGTCCCATGACCTGGTTTGAATCCAGACTGAAAAGGGTCCAGAGCACTAGCGTTATCCAAGAAGACCTGGAGTTGGTCCTACTGCTCTCTCAATCACTTTGCCCAGAAAGGGCAGATTAGAGTCTAGGTGATAATTGGCCATGACATTTTTGTCTATATACAGTTTCCTTTATTGTGGCAGTGGGGGGGGGGGTGTTCCTATATTTTTAGCACTAAATTCTGTATAGTCTTGGGATTTTCTTTTTTGTCTGGGGTGATGGGGAAGAAATGAACCATTGTGGGGAAAGTTATGACCTCAGTTCAGTATGTAACTACCAAGTCTAGTTGTGCCAGGGCTGAGACCTTGGCTTTTTTTTTTTACATTGATGAATCTTAAAAGATACATGATAGTTTTAAGGAGATGCTCTTAGAGCATGGAGTGGGTTAGGGTTAGGATTAGGAGTACTTGAAGCAAATAATTAACCTTTCCTTGAGAGTTACTATTGTGTAATCACAGTCTATTCCTGTGCCCTTGGGATAAGGAACAATCAGGACAGATGGAAAAATGAAGTCAGCTTCAGACCTAACATATCTCATTTTAGAAGTTAAGCACAGAAAATCTGACAATGAGGCAGCCCTTCCAAAAAGGATTTTTGTTGTTTAATATGTAGAAAGATCATTGGGAAGAAGTTGACCAATAAATACTGGGGATTAATACACGGAAGTGGATACGTCAGGTGAGTGGGAGTGGAAGGGGGCATAGCTCAGTCAAGGAGCACGTGCATCCTGATGGTCTCAGGTCAATCATTAGCTTCTTAAAGGGTATCTGAAAGTAGATGTTTGAAAAGACTCATCTGTCGCTGAGATGCCAGAGAGCTGCCTCTAGCCCAAATAGACAACACTGAGTTAGTTGGACTAACCATCTAACTCATGATAAGGGAGCTTGATATATTGAAGTGGGGATGCTGGAATCCTTGTTTCCTCTTGTTTATTTTACTTAAATTATTTCTTCTCTGTTCTCATGACCAAGGTTCTCAGAACAGCTCACAAGTCATTGTCAAATACAGTAAACGTGATGCCATAAGAAACTTTAAGCAAGCAACCTAACAATGAAAATCAAAAAGCAAGGAAACAAAGGCAGTAAAAACAATAAAAGACCATAGTAAGAGCCAAACAAACCCAGCAAAAGTGTGTATATACGTGCTGAGGAGGGGCTAATGTATGCCAAGCAGAAGTGCCAAGAGCTTTCCTGTTGTTTCAGTGCCTTTGAATTCCTTGGCCAGAACACTTGATACAGGCTTAATGGAACCATTCGATAAAATCCTGTCTGTGCAGTTTCCTTTATATCTCTATAAAGGTAAAGGTAGTCCCCTGTGCAAGCACCGAGTCATTACTGACCTATGGGGGGATGTCACATCATGAAGTTTTCTTTGGCAGACTTTTTATGGGGTGGTTTGCCTTTGCCTTTCCCCAGTCATCTACACTTTACCCCCAGGAAACTGGGTACTCATTTTACCAACCTCGGAAGGATGGACGGCTGAGTCAACCTTGAGCTGGCTACCGGAACCTGGCTTCTGCCAGGATCGAACTCAGGTTGTGAGCAGAGCCTGGGCTGCAGTACTGCAGCTTACCACCATAATTGGGAAGATTTAGTGCACACCCCAGCCACAGAAGTGAGTACTTCTAAGTCCCAGTAATATCAGTATAATAAATTTAAGCAGATACTTAATTCTCCCACTATAACCGATAGAACTTCCAAGTGGTTGCTTTGTTGCATATTATCCTTAGCAAAAAAAAAAAAAAAAAAGGCTAAAAATGCAGGAAAGGGGCCTAAATGTTCCTGTATACCTGGCTTTTCCAAATTGCCCTGTCCTCTGTTTCTTACCTCTCAGAATTGGAAGCTGAGTTACTCCTCCTTGTGTAGGCAAATCACAGAAGGAAAATGTTCTGTTGATGTGATGTGTGGATGTGATATCTATATAGATATAAATAGATAACAGTCAATGAGAGAGACTTGACCAGATGGAACATTCATTGCTTCTCTTCTTTTTTAGCACGTCGCAAACAGAAATGGTCTGTGGATCCCCGAAATAGCGCTTGGAGTAAAGATGAATCAAAATTTGGCCAGAAGATGTTGGAGAAGATGGGCTGGTCAAAAGGCAAGGTAATCTTTATGGCAAGACCTGAATGCATCAGGGATTTTATTTGCATTATTTGAAGTCCATCTTTCTCACTGAGACTCAAGACTGATTACGAATACAAACCAATGCAATTAATAGGATAATACATCTAATGAAACGAATAGAGGATTGCAGAAATTTGAAACAAAGCTGTTACCTGAACAAATCATAAGAATTCAACATGACATGTTAAACAATGCAAAACATGGTATTACATAAGTAGAAACCCAATGCATTTTTCTGTACCAATATGTTCTGATGTAGCCCTTATTTCCTTTATAAAATGCCATTCTGAACAAATATCTCTGACATAGCTGGTAAAATTCCAGGAGCATGGTAGCCTTACTGACTTTTTCAGACATGCCATTCCACAGGGTGGTGGCTGCTACAGAGAAGACACATGTACAGGAAGTTCATGTCCAGTCCAGAAGGCCATGCTCAGACGTGTGAAGTCATGGCAGGACATAGGTGGGAGAGGAGCTCTTACAGATATGAGGGACCAATGCCATGAAGGGCTTTGTATTTGACAGCCAGTACCTTGAATTGAGCTCAATAACTGATGGGCAGCCAGCGGAGTGACTGCAGAATGGATGTAATATGCATGGTCTGTCTAGCTCCTGATAATACCTGAGCTGCAACATTCTGCATCAGTTGAAGTCTCCAAGTTGACTTGAAGGGGACACCTATACAGAATGCATTACAGTAGTCTAGTCTCAGTGTTACCTTGGCATGGATCTAGGTGTCCAGGTCAGCCAAGTCAACGTCAAGGGGACTCATCTGAGCTAACCTAAGTTGGAAGAAAGCAATTTTTGCAACTGCATTAACTTGTTTCTCCATCAGTAATGGTGGGTCCAAACTCTTAAATGTGCCAAAACATACAAGAGCAAAAAAGCAATTGGAAACCTATTTTATTAGACTTGATGATTCCTTCACATTTTATCTATGCTTCGTCAGGGGGGATATGTAAAAATATATAAATATAGACAAAACTCAAAAATAAGACACTTGCATAATTAAAACATATCTAAAAACAAATTCTGGAAAGACAGAAATAATTGAACATGTGAGAAAAATAGGAAATGCATTGATGTCCCAGGAGCCAGAAACCAGTTGTATGTTGCATCTGTTTCCTCTCGGTCCCTTATAGAATGCACATCACAGTTCTTAAATGGAGAGATACAGGCTAGTCTCACAAGTATACATTAATTAAACAAAGTTAAATATAGATAATCTGTAGAGTAACGTTGCCAGAAAGTTCCAATGGCTGTTAAGCTTCAGAGAAAAGAGTACAAGAGCATTTATCGTATATGAGCAGTACAGCAGCAACTCCAGACTTTCATGTAATCCATTAGGGACCAGAGCTTTCAGTCTCAAAATCCACTCTGCCTCTTTTTTCAACAACATTCTGCCATTATGGCAATCTGATCTGGGTGTTGACCCAAATGTGAAGTCTGCGAGACAGTGGTTGTGCTCCAATAAATATTGGACCAGA
The DNA here is from genome assembly GCF_028583425.1 of Eublepharis macularius. Taxonomy (NCBI): domain Eukaryota; kingdom Metazoa; phylum Chordata; class Lepidosauria; order Squamata; family Eublepharidae; genus Eublepharis; species Eublepharis macularius. Next base: position 219,362,221 of record NC_072790.1, read on the forward strand.
GTAGCACCTGTGTGGTTTTTTTTTAATGAATGTTGCCTTCATGTTCAGCAGTGCAATCAGATCGCATTGAATCCTGATACACATGTCACTTGTGTAGCAGGGATGAAGTGTAGTATGATAGCAGTATTAGTCATTTGAATCCAATGCAACCAAGAATCATCTGGCACCATAAAGACTAACACGTTTTTGTAAGCCAGAGGGAGCCATCCTGAATAGTTCTACTTGAAAGTGAGTCCCATGTTTTAAATAATAAACCGTGTTTTTAAAATTTTTAAATGAATAGTAATGATATTCAATGCATCTTACACCTAGGGAAGTGTACTTAGGATTACGCCGAAGTCCACCATATTTACTCAACAAGTGTTCAGATTTATTTGAAATTCACAGTCTACTGGCGCTGCAAATCTGTAGTCATGTATTACAAGTCCCTTGCAATACAATTTTGTACGCGTCAACTTGAATAATAGAACTCTTCCAGTTTCCAGGATGATATTTACTTACTTTTCAGTGGCTTTTTAAGAGCGGGGGGAGGGGTTTGGATACAAGTAGATACAAATTCTCTGCACTTGCAGAGAGAGGCAGGGGAGTGTGCAGTTCAGTTGCACAGGCTGGAAGTGCTGCGGTGCATGTTTTTTCTACGTGCTTTCTGGCACAGAGGAGGTGAGAGGCCAGCATCCGTCAGCTGGGGAGGGGTCTGCAAACCTTAATGGCGTGCCCCAGCATCGATTGCCGCAATGCTAGTCGCTTTTAAACAGATAAAATGTTGCAGCATCCTAAAAATAGGGAAGAATCCCTTTGTTTGACATTTCCCACTTCTATTTCTACTAAAGGGGCTTGGGGCTCAAGAACAAGGGAGCACGGAGCACATCAAAGTCCAGGTGAAGAACAACAATCTTGGCCTAGGAGCATCTGTCAACCATGAGGTAAGTCGAACAAATGGGAATTAAGCCTGCATCTATCTAGGAAGCTGTCAGATTCATATTTTTTAATGCAAATATTTGCGCTGAAATATTTTCTGGAGGCAGGGCTCCCATGCTCTCCAAATCTCTTTGTCCCTCCTTGTGGCTTGTAGAATCATTCGTGCAAAACTAGCAGTACGCTAATGTACTTAATTTGCATTGTGAAGGCACAGTCTTTGGCTTTTCTAGATACAGAATTTGGATTTTGGAGCGCATTTTATAATGTCTGTTGGCCGTGATCAGGTCAGATTTGGATTTTAGGCAAGAGCCACTGGCCTGTTTTGGATATAATGGCTCAAGAGTGGCCTCTTTTCTGCCACTCCCTTCACCACCACCAGTGCTCTGGTTGCCTCCCTGATTTCCTATTTTGTTGCAAACCCTACTCATGGTTTCCTGTTTAGGTACAGAGCAGGTACCATACAGCAGTGACAATCTCCAGTGTCCTATGAAGGAAAGGAAACTGATACACATGAGGAAGTATGTTGTGTCATGGAGATGGGAGTGACAGTATGACACATAGTGCTGAAAAGACTTGACAGCTAAAGCTGATGAGCAACTTTAAACTCTGGTTTCTCTGTACATTTTGTTGCTCTGTACAAGCCATGGTATGGGTTCTGCACTGTTGGTTAGTGATACATGAACTATTGCAGCATCTGGAAGGAATCGTCCTAAAATATCTAGCCACAAAAGTAATTCCCCTCCAGGTTCCAGTTCCCTTTTCACCTTTTCCTTTGCAGTTTGTCCCACTTTCCCAATTTAGAATGTAAGCTTCTTGGGACAGGGAACTATCTTTTTAAAACTTCATTTACTCTGTAAAGCACCATACTACATAATTTTATTTATGATATTTATAGTCCACCTTTCTCACTGAGGTTCAAGGTGGATTACATAATATGAGTCAGTACAGTCAATTACAAAGACATTTCAATAAACATATAATAGGCAATATACATGCAAATTTGCAAAGATTTAAAACCAGCGGAAATAATACAGAGCTGAAGAAATGCTGAAACAGAGCATAAGCAATTCCAAGACATATTAAGCAACATAGGAACTACCCAGTAGGATCATACTTACAGCAATCGTAGTAGAGTCTATTGTTTATTGTACTTACAGTAATAGTAGTAAAGTCTATGGTCCCTCACTATCCCTGTACTGATGGAACTCTGAGACCACTTCCTTATAGTACAGCCCTCCTATAAGATCCCTCTTGAATAATTTAAAAAATGACAGTACAGCCTACTTCTTGTGTGATGTTTGTAGGACAACTGGATTGCCCATCAGGATGACTTCAACCAGCTTCTGGCAGACCTGAATAATTATCACGGACAAGATGGTGCAGGTACAGTAGCAAACCTAGCAAAGGAGCGCCAACAATAAACATATCCTTGGAAAATCCATGCACTGGCAATATAGTGGTATTCCATCTCTTGGCCACATGAGGGCACTAGTGTTACTTGTGCAAGAAGCTAATTCTTGAGGTCAAAACCACGAAATTCGGAAATCTCTTTTGAGATTAAAATACAGGGAAGCTGTAGGCCAGGCTGCGTGTTTCCAGTTGGAGGCCAAAGGCACTTGAGTGGGTGAAGATTGTGATGCAGTACAGCAAACAAATGCTTGAACGCCAGTCTAGAAATGATGAAGACAACTGTGTTTGTTTATACAAGCAAACACCATTCATGTCGGACGGGGGGGATGTCTTTCATAAAACCAAAGATGTGTGAATAAGGGCCACTAACCATCCTCCCACCATCTCATCTGCCAGCCACTCTCTATTGCTTCAGGTACTTTGGTCCCCAGCCCAGCTCACCCTGAGTATTCGAGCCCAGCTGAGAGGCCTTCTAATGCTGAAGTACAGCAAGGAAAGGCAGACGCACAAGCAGAGACTTGTTGGCAAAGGTCATGAATAGTGCTGGGAACATAAATGGGAAATGATTGTTTTCTTTGGGGAGCCATTGAAACTTGGGCGGGGGGGGGAATGGCTCAGTGGTAGAGCATCTGCTTGGCAAGTAGGAAGTCCCTAGTTCAGTCCCTGGCATCTCCAGCTTAAAGAACATCAGGTAGTAGCTGATATGAAAGACCTCTGTCCAAGATCCTGGAGAGTAGGCAACACTGGCCTTGAAGGGCCAATGGTCTGATGCTGTATAAGGCAGCTTCATATGTCCACATCAGCATTCCTTCCCAGGGAGTGTTTGTGGGAAATAGCGTGCAAGCTGAACAGCAGTCGTTGTACATGGGGAACAACAGGTATGTTTATGTGCAAAGCCTGTAGGCTTGGATCCAGTGGAGGTTTCAGCAGATGGAAGGGATTTCTGCCCACAGAGTGCAACTTCCCTCTCTCCCTCCTGCTACAACCTAGTATACACCACCCACAATGTTGCTGCTGGGTAAAAGGGAACCCCCAAAACCAGTGTTGGGGAAGTCAGAGGTCTGCAGCAGGAAGGCGGAATTGGTGGGAATCACCAGTCTGCCTTCATCTATAGAAATTCTCCATGAGATCCAAGCCAGTGTTTGGCTCTGTGGGGAACTTGATAGAGTTCTGCTTTTCCTGCCCTCAGGCTCATTGCCAAAGATACACACACAGGTGACAGTTATTCATGGCAGCCTACATATGGATTGCTCTGAATTTCCTATGACAGAAGTGCTTTGCCCATAGTTTTGTTTGCGTTGGTCTTTGTATGCAGAAGTCAAGCATAACATGGAGAGGGTATCCCAGACCAGAGTCCAGCAGTGTCCTCAAGTGAGAAAGCCATAACCACATGAAGCTGCCTCCTACTGGGTCAGAGTATTGGCCTATTAAGATCTGTACTGTCTGCTCCGACTGGCAGGGGTCCTTCATATCACCATTACCAGTTTGTTTGTTTTTCCTGTAGAAGCTGAGGATTGAATCTGAGGCCTTATGTATGCAAAGCTGATGTTCTGCCTCTGAGCTACAGGCCCTTTCAATTGTCCCTTTTTCTAGGCGTTTATGAGTCTTATGCAATGTTTTATGTTTGCGTTTTAGATCCTGTATCTGGGGAACAAAAGAAAACATTTAATCTTGAAGAGAAGTCCAAGATCTCCCGGAAACGAGTTCATTATGTGAAATTTGCCAAAGGTACAATGGAGGCAGCTAAAAAAGGAAATTAATGCTGGATTGGCAGAGTTGTTTTCTGGATTACTTGATTCATAGAATCAGAGTGGGAAGGGGACTTACAGACCATCTAGTCCAACCCCCTGCCCAGTGCAGGAACAGCCTAAAGCACCTCCAATAAATATTCGTCCCTCCACTCTTTGAAGACTGACAATGAGGAGGAACCCACCACACCCCTAGGCAGACGAATCCACTGCTGGATTACTTTTAATGTGAAGAAGTTTTTCCTAATACCCAACTGGTACCTTCCCTCCTTTAATTTAAACCCATTGTTTTGGAGTCCTGTCCTCTGTTGCCAACAGGAACAGCTCCCTTCCCTCCTTTAAGTGACAGCCCTTGAAATACTTAAAGAGACCAATCAGGTCTCCCCTCAACCTCCTCTGCTCCAATCTGAACTTTCCCAAGTCCTCCAGTCTTTCCTCATAGAGTTTGGACTCCAGGGCCTGATCATCCTGGTTGCTCTCCTCCTGACAACCTAATTGTAAAGGAGGTCCCATTTATTCTTCTCACGTGTGCCCCTACTAGTATGCAAGGCACTAAAGAGCATATAGAAGTGACAGTCTCCCTTCCCAGAGGGGTTACTTTACATGGGCAAGATGGTATGGAAGTTGTGGTAAGAATTTGATGAAGAGTGCGTAGGGCTGAGGAGAATTAGTGTAGAAACTGAGAAACTGCCCTCTTTGCCCTGTTGGTACCTAATTCAAGCAGAATGCATTATGTATGAAAACCAGATATATTCCAGTGTGCCTAATCGCATCTTTTTATGGGTTGCAGAATAAGGGTCCAATCTAACAAGAATATCTCCAGGGCGAGCCTCACTGAGCCAGGCACAAGCACGGCTGCCCTAGCACAGGATTTTGTTGCTTTGCAGGGAAATTTGAAGGGTTCTTTTAATTTGTCTTGCACACGGAGTGAACATGGCCCTAACTATGTTCCTCAAGAACACAGCTAATTGTTTTGTTCTCCATTACTCTCTTCAGGAAAAGATCTCTCTTCCCGCAGTGAAGATGACTTGTCCTGCATTTTTGGGAAACGCCAGAAAAGCAAGAAAATGCTGGTATGTGATTGTCTTGGTACTATTCTCTTTGGGGGAGGAAACAGAACTTTGGGCTCCATCTTTTGTGTGTAAATATCTACATTTAGGATACCGATAAAAGCCAAGCTTAAGCTTTGTTTGAAATCAATACCACAATATATTTTGTATGAATTCAAGGGATGTAGTCTTCATGATGTTGCTGCTGTATTTGCTTCTCACACACCAGTTACTTTCACATTAGTGGGTTTGTCTGGAATTACCTTAATTCATTCACATAGTTATTAGAGAGAATCCAGCTGCTGCCAGGCTATTGCAGTCAAATGTTTTCTGTGTTGTCCTCCTGACTTTTTCTGGCCTGGTTTGTGGCAATATTTTGGCTTTGAATGGAACTGTAGAGCTCTATTTCATCTGGCATTCCCTTACTGACCCTCCTTGTTTGTTTTTAATTGCTGGTTTTACGTGCAATGTTTTTAAAGTTTATTTTTAATGTCTTTTTTACTTGTTGTTCACCACCTTGAGGGCCCTAATTGGGCAGAAAGTGCAGGTGCAAATGTTTTAAATTAAATAATAGTTGTGAATGCTTTGTCTTTTCCTCACTGCACTGTCACTTTGATTTCCTGCTATGTAGCCCCTTCTCCTGTTTGCTGTGGTTGCAAACGAGAGAGCAGGAAGTGTTTAATAAAAGGCCAATTAGGGGAATGGGACATGGAGCATAAGTTTGTAGTCTTTTAAAGATTGTACATATATAAGTACTGCTTACTTGCAAGTTTTCAGTTCAATAGGTGGGTGACAGTGAACTGACCAACCATTGGTAACATGTAAAAGTTGCCTGAAATTGACCAGAACGCTGCCCAGTCGGCTTTCTTGACTGACTCTCTGGTGACCACTCTGAGAAGAGCTGGTAATACGCTGGCTGCTTTTGCCTTTTGCCTTTTGGTTGCTATAGAGGAGAGCACTGCCTTTGAATGGGAACATATTGTTATACTAAGTATTGCTAGAATGTGAGTCCATCTGTCCACTCTCCAAGATATAAGGACAGATAGACTCACATTCTAGCTGTATCTGAAAAAGTGAGCTGTGGCTCACAAAAGCTCATACCCTACTACAAATGTTGCTAGTCTTATAGGTGCTACTGGACTCTTATTAATTTTCTGTGGTTGACAGTTTTCCGTGATTCACAAAGCTGTGCTCTGTAGCAGGGAAAGTATTTGGAGGGATACTTACCACCCTGTACTACCTTGTGTCCAGTCAGGCTGTGGCTGCTTGTGGGCTACTCAAAGTGCGACCGGGCTGCCTGAGGTTAGGTTATTTCCTCAGAGCCGTGGTGACCCTCGTTGGCCAGGGTTCCACTCCTACAGATCCATGCCAGTCCTCGTAAGTTTCTGGAGCTGCCTTCCATGCCTTTCAAGATTGGCCCTGAAATGCCTGGCTCTCAGTTCCTGGAGTGTGTCACTGTCATGCGTACAAGAGCAAGGAAATGCTGGAAGAGAGCAGTGCTGTATCTTTTCCTGTCCAGATAGGAAGAGCGCTGCTGTCTGTCAGAACCTGAGATTCAGCTGTCAGGCTGACTAACTCAGCCTTCACTAAAGCTGCCACTGGGTGGGCCAGCCAGGTGAGGAACAACTCGTACCGCTGCTCATGTCAGTAGCTACCTGCCTTGCTTGGTTTTTAAATGTCTCACCTCCAAACGTTGCGGTGATCTGGGCTCTGAGAGTCTTTGCCGTGCCTAGGGATTGGCTCTCCCCATCCTCTGCTTACCCAGCAGCTCCTTGGCTGCTTACATAATTCTGACAACTGCTGTAATCTTTTTCCAGTTCCAGTGGGACTCAGGCATGTCAAAATTTACCCTAATCAGGGGTGTTTTCTATAGAAAGAGTTCAGCAGGAAAGCCAGCACAAATGAGAAGGGGCTCCCGTTTGCTTTCCTGTGTGAACATCCATGCCAGGGGTGATCAGCTTAAAAAAAACAGACTCTGCTTTTACCCCACCAGATAGCAGTCTAGGGGCCGTCGCTGTCCAAACCCCTCACGGATGGTACGACTCTTGTCAACTTCTACTGTTCTTGGAGGCAGCACTCAGACTGTTCTGGATTTCTTTGTTTTAAGACACTTATAACCTGTAGTCTCAGCTTCAAAGGTTCTCAAAGTGGCTTATTACTAAGCCAGAAATTACAATAAAACTGTGGGGGAGAAATGAATGAATCATAAAAATGCTCAGCAATATATCTTTAAATATAAAAATTAGCAGAAGTCTTAATTCTCCCAACCAAATACCTAAAAGTCCCGAAGACTGTACCTACTTACCTCTCTTGCATTATTATATAATAGTAGTCAGGAGCAGAAATCTCTTGTAGTATCTCGAAACTAGCAGGCCCGACAAAATCAGAATCATATTTAAAATGAAAAAAAATTGGTTCAAAATCCAGCAGCCAGGACAATGTCAGGGGCTAGCTTCATCCCGTTCTGAAAGAGCTACACTGGCTACCCATATACTTCTGGGTGCTGAATCTTACCTTTTAAGGTCCTAAACTTACCTGAAAGATCATGTCCTTCTGTACTGTCCAGCTAGCCGGTTAAGCTCTGCCTCCCAAGACTGTTCTCTGTGTGCCCACCTTCAAGGGGGGGGGTGGCAAGTAAAGACAGTTTTCAGTGGTGATGCCTCACCTTTGGAATACCCTCCCCTTTGAGGTTCACCTGGCACCTACCTTGCTTTCTGTTCGGCACCAGGCTGGAACGTTTTTCTTTACTCAGGCTTTCAGTGAAGGGGTTTTATCTTTTTAGCTGTTTTATGGTTGCCTTCTGGTCTGATGTCTGTTTTATGGATAATTTTTGAGATGATCAGTGGTAGTTTTATGCTGTTCTTATGTCCCTGGCTTGTTTTTCAATGGCCCATTTAGTGTTTATAGCGATAACTTAGTGTTATTTAGTGTTTATACTGATAACTTAAGCTAATTTGATAACTTATGATAACATGATAAAGAATCACCAGCTTCCATATGAGGCCATCTCAGGAGATCTTACACCAGCTGTACATCTTTAGAGATTAGGAAGAAGGACCACGATTTTTCTGTGACATCCTACTCACAGAATTTTTCCCTCGAAATATTCAGAAGGCACCCTAGTTTACTAGCGTTTAGGCACCAAGATAAAACAGACTGTGTGGCTCAGTGTTCAAGCATCTCTCGCTTGCGCACATAAGGTCCCAGGTTCAAACTTCAGCATCTCCAGCTACAGGGATCAGGTAGCTGGTAATGTGGAAGACTTCTACCTGAGACCTTGTCCACCTGCTGCTAGTCAAAACACTATTTAACTTTAGACCAGCAGTCTGTCTGGATATAAGGCAGTTTCATGTGTGTCTTCATGTTCTTTAAGGCATTTGTTTTAGCATTTCTTGTTGTGTGTTATGTGCCGTCAAGTCACCTCCAACCTATGGTGATCCAATGAATGAAAGACCTCCAGAACATCCTATCATTAACAGACTTTCTCAGATCCTGCAAACTGGAGGACGTGGCTTCTTTTATTGAGACGAGGCAGCTTGTTTTCATTCTTCCTATTTTCCTACTGCTTTCCACTTTTCCTAGTATTATTGACCTTTCCAGAGAATCTTGACATGCTGTGACCAAAGTACAACAGCCTCAGTTTTGTCGTTTTAGCTTCTAGGTAAAATTGAGGCTTGATTTGATCTAGAACCAGCTTATTTGTATTTTTGGCAGTCCATGGTATCCGTAAAACTCCCTTCCAGCACTATTTGTTACTACTAACTTATTTTTAATTGCTGTCTTTATAGTAGATGCTTTAATAATTTTATCTTTTTAATTAATTGTTTTACTGGCCACTTTGAAGGCAGGAATGGGCTGCCAAAGGTCAGTGGGCAGCCAAAGCCAGTTCAGGGCATGAATTCCAGATCCCATTGGGGGTGTTGAAATTAGCCTGGGCTGAAACCAGAGGCCTTCTAGTCAGGCGCTAATGTCCCCTGTCATAGAGGGAGAGGGGTGGACTTGTCCTTCCTGCATGCTTAAGCCCCCTCTGTCAAAAACTCATTTCTGTTCACTCTGCAGAAGAGATCCATTGCGCCATGAACCATACTTCACAATCAAACTAATACACAACACTTGGGACCAAGCAACACTGCAACTTGGAACACAGCTCCCCCTACCCACACACATACGACTTGTGGGGTGTGCATCGAGAACATTTCCATTCTGGGGGATTCTGGAATTATTCCTTTCTGTTACTGTTTGTTCTGGCTGGTGCAGTGCCGACTCAGATCTGATCAGTTTGGTTTGGGCGGGGTGTGTGTGTGTGTGTTTCGTTTTCATGAGTTTAGGCAGGCTAGCCATGTGTGCACAAACTCATGCTGTTCTGTTTTTGGGGGGGGGGAATAAGGCTCTGGGGCAGCAGTTTTTGCACACAATGACACCAAAATTGCACAAAACACAGTCTTCCGTCTAAACCAGTGACCCACTGAGTTTGAGAAAGCATGCAACAATGGGGTCCGTGTTTATGAACCCCAAGGAATGCTTGGGAAAGACTCACATGAAGGCGAATTGGGCAGCTGCCTGAGCATTCACATGCTGTTCTGTTCAAGGGGGGAGCTGGGGAAACGAGGCTGTATTCGTTCTTAACCAAAAACCACATAGTCCAAAACCCCATCAATCCAATGAGTTTCTCCTTAAGAACATGAAAGCTCACACAACAGTGGATCCCAAAGAAAGTGAGTGCTGGTGGGTTAATGGCGGGGAACTTACTAGCAAAGTGGCGCTGACATGGCACGCAGATGACACACAAGCAGGAAAGCAGTTTCTTGCCAACCAGCACAGTGCAATGAAATTTTAAAAAGTTTCTTAGTGATAAAGCCAATAAATTATTGCCTTTAAGTCTTGCTCTTATGACATGTTTCCCTGTGCCTTGTAGTTTTGTTTCCACAATGAGGTGTGGGCGAATCCTCCTCATCCTAATCTGCTTTGCAGCAGCCCTGAACTCCCCATTTAAACCCTCCAGCCTGTCCTTGCTTTGGGTGTAAAAGCACACAGAGAAGGGGAGCTAAATGCTGGTTTTTCCTTAACAGGATGGAAAATAGAGGGAGGATGGCCCTCTTTTTTCCTCTGTTTTTACTAGTAAAATTGGGAGACTGGACAGGTTACTGGCTGCCAGTCTCCCTTTCTGTCTAAAACTGTTAACCCAGAGTTGAATAAAAATGAAGAAGAAACAATGGCAGAAACAGCTGAAGGAGAGAGTCCCGTTGCTGTGCCCAAAAACAAAAAATCTGACCAGATTGGTCATTTTACATGGAATAGTGATCTGGAAAGACTTCGCGCGTGCATGTGTGAGTGTTCTGGGCACACCTGCTACCTCATCATCATTTAACACTGGGTGTTAACAGTATTAATCAAAAAAAGCCCCCAAAGCCAGAACGCTTTCTGGGTGTGGTGAAATTCCTCCTGGTGCTCCTTGACCCACTGTCTTTGGAGGGCATCTTGTCACAATTAGCAGCCCTGGCGCCTAAGCAAAGGGCAGCAGCAGCGGAAGGCCACTGAATGGGCATGAACCGGCTTCACATGCCTGGGACCTCCTCAGTGAGGCATTCCCGTAATCATTGCTTTTTCTTTCCAGTTTTCACCCTAATCTGCATAACATGAGCCTTTGCTGCAGCCAAGAGCTCAGAGGCTGAAGGAGACCCCTCCCTACTCAAGCCCACATGTACGTGCCCGTGTGGATTTTGCCAGACTGACCTTTCCTTGCATAAAGCACAGAAAGGGATGGTGATGGTGACGCTGGTGCCGATGGCGCTGTACCATCTGCTGCTCCCTTCCCCGGCACAAAGCACACCTTTGATCACTGCAAGCCATTCAATGCCATTGCCTAGAAAGTGCTGAAGGAAAATGCATTCACAGGCACTGCACACAACCCCTTCCAGCCAACGGAGCTAACACTAAGGACTCAGTCTCTCCCTTTTGGAGCCGGTTGGTTGTGTGATGAGTGTCGACAGACTTGGCATTAAGGAAAACAAGATGCTATCAGATGGCCTGCCCACTGCCTTGCCTGCCTGCATGGCCTCAATTCTTACCTCTACATGGTAAGAACTGAAGTGAAACACACGCTTTTCGGTGGTGGTGGTGGGTTTGTTACAGCCTTGTTTCCCAGATTTAGTTCAGCTTTCCAGAAGCTGCATTAATGAGCCAAAGTGGTGATTTCTGTGTATTTTTGTCTCCCTTTTTCATTATGTACAGCCCTGTCTTCTCATTCACCATGCTTGAGCCTTTCCAACATTACAGGATCATCCCTCCCAAGTTCTTTTATGTTTCCAGCTCAGTTCACCACTGTCTCCATGACTCATGGGCCCCAGCCAGCACCCCTGAAAGCTCTCTTTGGAAATGCTGTTTAGGATTAACTCTGGAACCTGATTCAGAAGCTTTGATTCTCTGCAGTTCTGCCCCAGACATGGTAGGCAGTGTTGAAATAGCCAAAAAATATGCTTCCATCCCTTTCTAATTGCTATATGACTCCCCTTCTCTCTTGGCATTGCTGTTGGCAAACACTGGGCACATTCTGGTTCAAGAGCTCGTGTCCTTCAGGACAAATATTGGGGCTAAATGAAATTGCTAATAAACTACGGAGAGGTCTCTACATTCCTTGATTCCACCTGCCTTAAATATCAAACAATGGCTGCCCATTTTGTGTGTACTAAATTGGAATTGTTGGCAGTTTACTTGGGGAGACAATGCAGTGATTGAAAATATTGATTGGCCATTAGACTGCTCTCCAGAGAACCGCTTCGGGGTCCCAAGCCACCTCAGATCCAGAACGGAGAATTCAATATGCGGCTTCCCCATTCCCCTTTGCCTTGAAATTTCCTCACTTCGAAGCCTGGGAGGCAGAAAAACAAATTCCTGTAGTTCCTATCTGCTTGAACTTCCTGGAACCCCCTTACTAAATATACATTTTTAATTTCTGCTCAGTGTTTCCTTCCTCCATCCAGCTGTATTTCCTGACAGGGCCTTATCACTGGCAAAAGTGTTCCTGAAAGGGATGGAGGATTTGGGAAATGGGTTGCAGTTTGGGAACTGACTAACCTGATTTGTGTGTCATTTTGCCTCATCAAAGAAGGAGGCACACATTTGCCAGAACACATAAAAGAAGCTGTCACAATTCTAACACATCTAGCAAACCTATTTTTTAAGTGCCCACTTAGTATATGATATTTATGCAGCCAACATCTCAAACACCGTCCTTTCAAGCACACAGCTGATAGCGCTGCGTGCAAAGCAGCATCTCTGCCGTCTGCTTTCTGAGATGATCTCTTCCCTTGTTTAGTCATATTGGATTACTGTCCTTCTCACTGCATCTCTCAGCTTACAACAATTTCCTGATTACTAGCATATTTTCTCTCCCAAGCTTCCTCTTCTAACTCACGTTTCCTGGTCGTTACTGAAGGCATCAAGCAAGGGTACACTGCGAATTTGGCACTGAAAACTGTTTTGGCAGTTTTGGCAACCACACAACCCACATGGCTGAAACCTTGAAGACTGCCTTTGGGGTGGACTTTATTAGGACTGAAAAAGTATACATGGCAAAGTGATCCAACTCCCAGTTCAGAGGCACCAGCTGTCCCCAGATTGGTTTATACAGCCTTAGCCGTAGTATGCCAAAGACAGAGAGCAGGGATGCAGTTGTGAGGTGTTTAGAGAACAGGGAGCTTGAGTTGACAGAGTAACAGGGTAACAGAGACTGAGTGAGTCCACAGCTGTGATGGGCTATGAACTCTCATCTCCCTCAGGATCCTATACCTCATTCTCCACTTGAACACCAAGCCATAATAATACTGCAAACGAAGCCAGCCTAGTGAGAGCTAGTGTGGTGTAGTGTTTAAGAGTGTGGGACTAGCAACTGGGAGACTCAGGTTTGAAGCCTGACTCTGCCATGGAAGCTTGTTTGGTGATCTTGGGCCACTCACACATACTCAGCCCAACCTACCTCATAAGGTTGTTGTAAGGATAAAATAGAAGAGAGGAGAACAATTTTATCTGCTGTGGGTCCCCACTGGGGGAAAAGGTAGGGTATTAATGAAGTAAATAAATAAATAGCCCAAGTGTCATATGCTTGATTGGGCTACTTGGCTTTCTCCCCCTCTTGCATTTAAAAAATGGGCTTTACAACAACCCTGTTCTATGGATGTTGCAAGCTCCAAGACTTGCACATATTGACATGCTTCTGCACAACCGGGTAGTGTTCCTTGTGGACAGGATTATTTTCTTCAAATTGAAAAAAGGCGGGGGATGTGGTGCCGAAGCCGATGGCAATGGACACATTCTGAGGAACTCATTCTTTTCCCTCACTAATTCCCTGCCGATAAGCAGATAGCTTCTCTCCTCAGCTTCAAAAAATTATAATGGGTAAACCAAAGAATGAGAAGAAAGCAGCCCCCCCAAACAGCAGAGAAACTGCAGGAGTTTTTCTCCTCAGCAGAGGCTCAGGAACTAAAAGAGAAGAGTGGGGAGCAAGACAAAATGGCGGCTGGACTTTCTCTTGCCATGTCTATGCCCGATTCAACTTTGTCCCCTCAACTCAAAGAGCTGGAACGCAGCATGTTTAGTCAAATTGCCTCAATGCTCAAACCTATTAATGACCAACTCTTGGAAATACGGGCTGAGTTAAATGAAACAAAAAAGCAAATGCTGCCTTGGACTTAAGTAAGGCAGCACATTCTGGCATTGAAGACCTTCAAGCTAAAAATGAAAATCTCCAAGAGAGACTTTTGCAACTTGAAATAACATCTCGTCAGAGGAACCTAAAGTTTAGAGGGGTAGATGAAGATCTGACAAAAAATGAAGATCTTTCAATATTTTTAGCGACGTGGCTAGCAAAAGCACTGCATCTTGAAGAAGGGGTAGCCCCTATAATCCTTAAAGCGTACCAAATTGGGGCAAGGAATAAAAGGAGCACCCCAAGGGATATTCTTGTAGAATTTGCAGACTTCAGGACTTGCAAAAGAATAACTACAGAAGCCAGAATTAAAGGCTCAATCCTATTGAAAGGCACTCCGATTCAAGTCTTTAAAGACCCACCAAGTGAGATCTTGAATAAAAGAAAGGAATTAAGACTGACAATTGAAGCACTTCAGCAAGCACAAATCCAATACAGATGGAGCAATTACGTAAATCTTTCAGTGATTCACCAAGGAAAACGCTTCATAGCTACAGACTCTGACTCTGGACATACCTTACTACAAAACATCAACCTGGAAACTCCAGTGGATCTGGACAAACTTACTCCACACCAAAAGGAGATGTTTACATTTACTAGCAAAGGAATGTTTTGGTTGCCTCCCCGCTAATTGCATCTTGTCCCCTTCTGATATATGTCCTCTTCTCTCCCCTCTCCCTCCTCCTCTTCTGTATTTGCCCAGTTTGTATCATGCATCTGACGAATAGAACTTGATTCTCGAAAGCTTATGCTACAATAAAATTGGTTAGTCTTAAAGGTGCTACTGGACTCTTTTTGATTTTGCTACTGCAGACTAACACGGCTAACTCCTCTGGATCATTAATCACTATGGGGTTTTGGTTGGGGAAGAGAGTGTGATCTCCAAGATTTGCCCATTGTTGTTACTTCCAGTTAGTTAAATTGTTTATTATTTACTGTTTGTTGTTTAGTTTAAAAAAATAAAGTGAGAGATAAGTACATAGTCATGTTAAGATAAAACATTCAGTATTAATTCATTTTTAATAAGTTAAAATAATAATAATAGTAATAAAAATAATATTAATAGTCAATATTAAAAAATAAATAAGAGAAAATTCATTTATATTTTTCTCTTTATAGAAATTATTTGAGCATTGTTTTGGTAGTTTAATGTTGTATATCATTGTTAAGTGTATGAGATGATGCTGTTTATCTTATTTTAATTGTGTTAAAGCTATCTGAAAAAAATGAGAGAGAGTGATAATAGGACACTTGTTCTTTTCATTATTGTACTTTATTTTATTTATAAACATATATGCAATCAAAGCTTACTTTTATTTCATATAATGTAAGAGGTCTTAACAATGTGGTGAAAAAAGACATATATTAGACAACGTAGCCATTGGTTCATCTAACAGCCCAATCCTAAGAAGGGCACGGAAAGTGAACAGGAACCGAACTAAGGCTTGCGAGGGCGCATCTAGCCCGTATGCCCGCGTAAGTGGCCTTCCGCCCGCGCTGGGACGCGGCGCTGGCCCGCCGGCGGGCCAGCACCGGTGCAAGCCACAGGCGCCCGGGCGGCGGCGCAGTAGTGGCGTAGAGCCCTACGCCGACGCAGGGGGGGCGGGGAGCAAGGCGGGGTCGGAGTTAGTCCGCTCCCTAAGCTCCTCCAGAAGCGGGAACGCCCACAGCGGCGCAAAAAAGCTACGCCACGGAAAAAGAAGGCGTAGCCCATAGGCGTCCATGGAACGGCGAAAAATCAGCCCCCTCTCTGAGCGCCCCGCCCCGCCCCTATGGCCCGAAGGAGCATAGGATGAGAACTATCCCGGGGACCAATCAGCGTGCGCGCCCGGCGTGGACGAGCCCCCCTCTCTGCACCCAATCACCTGCGACCGCGCCCTACAAAACATCCGGCCAGCGCCGCCCAAACCCCCAGGTAAGTGAGCACTCGGCCGGAGGCTCTGCCCGTCTGCTGAGTGGCATTGCCCCTTTGAAAACCGAAACGGGCTGAGGGCATTCACATTGGCAGGCGCAGAATGCACTCGGGGGACTTTGCGAAAAACTGGGGGAACTTCGCATAAAGGGGAAGAGGTGCAAATGTCTGCCTAACTCTTTCTACCGTGATAGAAAGAATGACTCCACAGCTAACTGATGCATGCTAGTTGCTTCTAACTAAGCACAAACAAACTAACCCTTCCGTGGCAGAAGGGAATGACACTTTGCAAATTAACCGCATGCTCTCCCGTTTCCTTGCAGGTGCCCTGACTCTGGCGCTCCCACCTGGTGATGACCGACGGAGCGCTGACAGGTAAGGAGGAGGTGGGGGGGCATTCCGCAGATTAGTGCAAACCGCCCATTCACCTGAACCCACCCGCTCACTTGCCGCTTTGGGTGAGGCCCAGCAGGGGTGGGGGGCAACCATGGCCGCCCCTGGCTGCCTCAGAGGCAGGCGCCTCGAAAACCACATGTGGCCAGGTGTTTGTTGTGACCAGCTCATTCCCTCCCATAAAGGTAAAGGCTTCCCAAGGCTGAGTGCATCCTCGCCAGACCGTCAGGCATCAGCTGCTGCCCTCGACCATGTGCAACCCCCCCCCGGATGGCGGAGTGTGGGGCTTGCCTTGCCAGTGGAACGAGGCAAAGCCCACACGTGTCTTTTTCCCCCACAGGCACGTCCAGGGCATGGCTGCTCCCCCGCGCCCCGCCCTCCCCAAACATCTCTGACGGACGGTTGGCTGCAGCCCAGGAAGCACCGTTGCGCCGCGGCCTGCATCCCAGCCCCGCCCCTCCAAGCGGGAAGGAGGGCTGTGTGGAATGCTCCGGCTCCCTCGCCAGCCTAAACGCAAGCCCGCTCTTTCCAGTGCAATAAAACGAGATGTACAACTGTCTTCTGTGTCTGCGAGTCTGACTTCGTCCTCCGCCCCTCCCCCAACACTCCCGTCACATCTCCCCACCTGCACATTGCCACAAATGTATCCGACACACCCCGTCTTGCCTCCCCGCCCCCTCCCTCCCTCCTCCTCCCCCCCTCCTCCTCTGTATTTGACCAGTGTCTGTACCACCCATCTGCCGAAGAGAACTTGATTCTCAGAAGCCTGTGCCACAATATAATTGGATAGTTGTGAAGGTGCTACGGGACCCTTTTTGAATTCGCTACCACAGGCTAACACGGCTAACCCCCCTGTATATATGGCCAGGTAGAGGGTTGGGGCGGGGCATGTGAGCGGGGAGGGGGATCAATCCCCGGTGGGGAGAGTAGCTGGCACACGATAAGCCAGGGAGAGGGTGGTGCGAGCTGCCGCTGCAAGGGGGCGGGAGATGGCAGGGCAAACGGTCCGCTCGCTGGAACCCTAGCCCCCACCAATGGAGAATCCAGGGTGGTGGCAGGTGGATGCCATATCCCGGGCAGGAGGTCTCGCGCGCCTGGGGAGGGTCGCCCCCATCGCAGCCCCAGCAACACAGTCCCATGAGCGGCCACCTCCCAGAGTGGGTCCAGCCCCTCGGGCGTCTGCAGCAGCCCCATTGGTCATTCCAACACCTTCCACCCCAGGGCGTCCTGCCTCGCATCCAATCCCGTGGAGCAGTTGCCAGCCTCCCACGCCAACAGGCCATGGTTGTTGGGAGGGGTGGGGTGTGCCTCTCAAGTCCGTGCCGAAGCCCTGCTCGGGCGGCTCGTCGCCATCCTCGACCCTCCGGCCCCACCCGCTGCAGCAGCTCCACCCGCCCCAGAGGCACCCCTCCCTCAGGCCCAGTTGCGTGCGAGAGGCCGGGCCCGTGGACGGCCAAGGGGATCCGGCCGCCGGCCTCCCCGGTGACCGCCGCTGCCGCCTTGGGGGTGGGGTGGGGTGTTTTGCTGCACAGGCGGCTCTCCTACACGCCTCCCCTTCCTCACGTCTGCTGGGGGAGGTGGGATGATATAATAATAAAGGCTGATTTCTGTGCAATGGGTGTCTGTGTTCTTTGCCTTGGGATGGGGACGAGGGGGCAGGCCCGCTGTGTCTGCCTCTTGGTGGCGGCCTCAGGCCAGCCCTCCCCTTCGGCGCCACTTGGGGGCTGTCCCCTGCTGCCAGAGACTGGCTGCTGCCCTGGATTCCTCATGGCAGGGCGCCTGCCAGTCCCATGCCAACCTCTCTGGACGTGGCCGCCACGGACTTGGTGCTACATTGGGCAAACGGGGGAAAGGCTTCTCAGACTACGCCCACCCCTCTCCTTCCCGACTGCGAGCCCCGCCCGACACACGAGCCGAGGTAGTCTGCCGGCATGGGGGCGGTTTGCCTGCTGCTCTGGGGCCTGGCCGGGATCGCGTGCTGCCCATAGGCTGCGCCTTTCCTGGTCCCTCCCCCTGACGCTTGTCAGGAACAGCGCCCTTTGGCTGCGCCTGGCGGCGGCCGTGCATCAGACCCGCCCACAACACTTTCTGGTTCTCCAAAATTGCATCTCTGCGCCGCTGTGGGCGCCGCTGCGGCCACACTTTGCTGGCACAGGATCCGGCCCGGCGGCGCCGCCACACCACCAGTGCAGCCGCGTTGGCGTTGGGGCCGGCCATAGGATTGCGCTGTAAATCAAGAGAGGTCTCAATCCTGATTTCTAAATCAGTTAGGTATCAACATAAAGCACTTTATAAAGATCCCAACAGTAGATTTTTATTTATAAAGGGTTTAGTAGAAAACCAACAATTTATGATAGCATCCATCTACGCCCCTAGTTCAAACCAAATAAATAGCATTAAAGAAATTCTGATTAAACTTCAAGCATTTCAGGGAGGTGATAATTGGGTGTGATTTCACCCAATTGTCAATCATATTTTAGACAAATCAAATCATAGGTGCAAACGCACTCCAACCATATCACAGAATACAGAATTGGCACCATTATTGAAAAAGTATGATTTAATAGACATATGACGACTTATGCATGAAAATGAAAGAGACTATACATACTACTCAGCTAGACACAACACATACCAGAATAGACTACATATTGGTTACAGAAGGCATAAAAAATATTACTACTAGCTCAAAAATTGGAAACATCACATGGTTTGATCACGCATAGACAATATGCACAGTTTCACTGAATCTGAATTATAGACCTGAAAGACAATGGACAGTAAACAATGCATTGTTATATAATGAGAACATCTCCAAACACATAAGTCAAACAATAGAAAACTATCTTAAAGATAATAGGTCACCTGATGTATCACCTCATATAAAATGGGACACTCTCAAAGTGGTTCTAAGGGGCCAAATAATTTCAGTTGCAGCATATGAAAATAAAAAGAAGAAAGCTCATAAACAAACTATATTAGACAATATCAAAGAATTAGAACAGCAACATAAGGAAAATGGCAATATAAAAAATTAGTAAACAAACATTAATTATTAAACGCAATGGAATCAACTCAAATCCAAAGAAATCGACTCTTTCTTAAACAAAAACAAGCCTTTATCTCTCCAAAGCAACTAAAATTGTTAGCTTGGCGCGTTAAAGAAAAAAGAGCCTCTAGAGTATTACATGCAATTCAAGACTCCAAAGGTAGGATTTGTATTAAACTACAAGACATCACAAATGGTTTTGGAGAGTATTAGGAAAATCTGTACACGTCTCAAAAGCCATCTATAGAATTAATCCAAAACTTTCTGGTTAAAAACAAATTAATAAAAAAACTAGAAGATGAGCATAAACTGAATAACCCAATCACAACAAAAGAAATTCAGAATGCCATTCACAAATTACAGCCAATCACAGTGTCACTGAGAGATCTCTGTCTTTTGGTGCTACACCTCTGAAGATGCCAGCCACAGCTGCTGGCGAAACGTCAGGAACTACAATGCCAAGATCACGGCAATACAGCTCGGAAAACCCACAAAAACCATCGTTCTCCGGCCATGAAAGCCTTTGACATTACTTGACACAGGTCAGCTACCTCAGACATGGAATGAGGCCACCATTATAGTTATTCCCAAAGTAAATAGAAATCCTCTTGCCCCATCCTCATACTGTCCCATATAACTTTTAAACCAGGATTATAAATTGTTTACTTTCAATTATCACAAGTCGTTTAAATACCTTCATCAGTCAATACATACATAAAGACTAAACGGGATTTATACCAGGCAGAGACATTGCAGATAATATCCATAAAACTCTTAATATCTTGAATATTTGCAAGTAAAAGAATAAACAGACATTATTGCTCTCTTTGGATGTTGAGAAAGCTTTTGACTCGGTCGAAACAAATTATATTCACTCTATTATGAAATTTATGAACTTTGAAGATAAGATTACGCAGGCATTATGCTCAATTCTCAAGCAAAGGCTAAAGTGAAGATCAATAATCTATCATCAAAAGAAATTAGTTTAATGAGAGGCACCAGACAAGGTTGTCCCTTATCTCCATTGTTGTTTGCTTTAGCTATAGAGCCTCTGGCAAAATTCATTCGTAGCAATGATCTGATTCATGGAATACAACCAGATACTCAAACACATAAAATTAGTCTTTTTGCAGACGATATGCTTCTATATATTACTAATCCGGATAAAACCTTGTCTGAACTACAGAAAAATCTTGAAACTTTTGCACAACTTTCAGATCTTAAAATCAATACTGCAAAATCTGTAGTACTACCTGTTAATTTGCCTAAATCACATATTAAAGATTTGCAATCGAAACAGTTTTTCTTGGGCTGAAAATTACTTACCATACATATCTTGATGTTAATATTCCATCGAATTTGGACTGACATAAAATATAATCATCTATTTAAAATTAAAGATATAAAAAAAGATTTATTAGATTGGAATAAACAGTCATTCTCCTGGTATGATAGATACCATTTAATTAAGGCCTTCATATTCCCCAAACTAATATTTTTGTTTCACACATTATTAATCACAATCCCTCGCATCTTAGTGAAACAGTGGCATAATCTATTTAACAATTTTGTTTGGAACTATTAGAAGCCCAGAATTGCTTTTAGTGTACTGCGGCAACGTAGTCAAAATGGGGGATTTAACTACCCTGATATTTTTGCATACTTAGAAACCGTTCAGTTAACAAAAATAATTCAAATAATAGGAAACAAGGAAGACGCAGCTTGGACTAACTTTTTTATTTCCTCATCAACGTTACAGGAATCAGTTTGGTGTACGCGTAAATCTCGCCCCTTACATAAAAAGGATAACATTTTATTAGAAGATCTTCTGACTACCTGGGATAAATATAGATCAAAGTTGCTACCAAAAATTTCAAGAATTTCAACTATCTTTAGACAATATAAGACTAGTAGATATTGCTAATCAGAAAACAGACTTGGAATCTTGCTTACAAGGCCCAATCCCATGGTTCTCTTATCTGCAGTTTCAACACATGGCAATGCAAATTAAACTAAAAGATATAATGCAAGCGGAGAAAACTAAATTTGAGGAAATCCTAAGCCTTGAAAATAAGAAAAAGGGTTCTGTATCAAAGGTATATTAAATCATTATGTACCTAACTAAACCTCTTAAGTATGGCTATCATAATAAATGGCAACAGGAGTGTTCCATTTCTCTCAATCCCGATCAATGGAAACAAATATGGTCTTCCCATAGTTTAAACTCACAAATAGTCAATACAAGACTTCAATCTTTTAAGATCTTGAATCGTTGGTATTTAACCCCCGAAAAAATGTCCAAAATCTTTCCATCTAGTTCTCCTTACTGCTGGAAAAATTGTGGTGCTAATTGTTCGTGTGCACGTTGCTGGTGGCAGTGTCCTAAAATTACGACATTTTGGATCAAGGTTCTTCACCAAATAGAAGATATCACGGGTTATAAAATACAGTTTAATCCGCAAATTGTATTTTTGGATTATTGGCAATATTCCCATATTCCTTTGGTAAAACGTGAATTAATCAGCAGCCTCTTGGTGGTAGCCAAAACAGTAATTGCATCAAAATGGAATCAACTAACTATTCTGACTATAGACCATTGGTTAATTAAAGTTTGGGATCAATTCATCTTAGAGAAAATAATGGTTCACTTACAGAAGGGCAATACAGACCCTCTTACATCATCTTTTTACGAGAAATGGTGGCCTTTCTTTGAATTTATAGCTCACAAAGACCTCTCTCCTCCAAATATTTTATATCAAACGATATTTGATAGATAACCTGTTTGGTATTAGTAATCAACGCTTAGTAATGTTATAGTTGTATTTTAATCTTATTTGTTTGTTTTTTTAATTGTGAACGTACTGTATTAATACTGTTTATCTTTGTTGTTATCCAATTGTTAATATTGTTGAACATCTTAATACATTTTACAGTTTAAAAAATGGGGGGAAAGGCCAAAGAGGTGTGGATTTACAATGGCAGATGGCTGAGAGGGCCTGACCCAAAGGACAGAACTGAAGGAACTGGTTACTGTCCCTACTCTGCCTCAGCTTAACCTACCTCACAGGGTTGCTGTGAAGATAAAATGGTGGAGAGAAGAACTATGTAAGCTGCATTGGGTCTCCGTTGTAAAGAAAGGTGGCATATAAATGAAGTAAATAAAACTTCATTAAGGCAAATGTGACTTCGTAATAACCTGTATAATTACATACAGTCTAGCTAAACTGTGCCTACAAAAGCACCTTCTCCATCTTGTTGACATTGCTAAATTTGGGGGATATTTCACACCAAACAACATCTTTTTCCTCTCCCACCTGCTTTGTTCTTTTACTTAACATACAGTTTGGTATAGTAGTTAAGACCAGCAGGACTGTAATCTGGAGAACTGGATTTGATTCCCCTCCGCTTGAAGCCAGATGGGTGACCTTGGGTCACTCACAGCCCCACCCACCTCACAGGGTGATTGTCGTGGGGATAATAATAGCATACTTTGTAAACCACTCTGAGTGGGTGTTAAGTTGTCCTGAAGGCCAGTATATAAATTGAATGTTATAATTGTTATTCTAAAGAAGAGTTCTAAGGAACACAAAAGCTTGCATGCTTTTCATGTTTTCGATTGGTCCTCAAGGTAATATTTTACTATTCTTCCATTGAGGCTTTTTAAAATGGATAAACATGGGTGTTTTCCACATGCACACTTACACTTGGTTTTCTGGGTATTCGATCCAGCGGATTGGATCCGCATTGGGCCTCTTTAATTCCACACTTGAGGGAGTCAAACTGAAGTAGTGTCTTCATTTATTCTGCACTAGAAAAATGCTCCATTTCTGCTACGGGCTTTCTGTTTTATCAATTGATCTGCTGAGGACTCATCAGTTGATCAGCTAAGGGCATGTCAGTTTCCTCAATCGATCAGCTGAGGAAACTTGCAATGGTTTTTTGGGTTTTTTTTAAATGCACCAAGGTTGCAACATTGTTTTTAAAAAAATTAAAAGTGATTTACTTCTTACTGCTGAGGTTAAGGTGCACCCACAACATACTTTTTAGTCCATTCTTAAAATTTCTCTTAGCCGTATTGTAGCTGGAAGACTTTGTACACTTAGAATCATAAAATCATAGGGTTGGAAAGGACCTTCAGGGTCATCTAGTCCAACCCCCTGCACAATTCAGGAACTTCACAACTACCCCCCCAACTGCCCCAGTGACCCCTGCTCCATGCCCACTTGTAAGGTTCTTCTTTAATGCACCAATGTTGCAACATTGTTGTTTAATTTTTTTAAAAAAAATAAAAAACTGGATTGGTTGCTGCTCAACAAATCAGGCCTAAAGGGGATAAAAGGGAGGGTACAAAGCAGACCAGGGCCAGGTGTCACACCGAAGAAAGCATTCTACTCTTCAGAAAACCCCTGGTTTGACTTCTCTTGGGGAAAAAAATTGGAGTATGTGCACAGAGAGAAAAACCACAGAAAACCCAGGAGAAAATAGACTCTGTAGCTGATGCAGCCTTCCACTGTGCAGAATTCAATAAAGCCTGGGAAGCCGTTTGGAGGCTGAATTGGAGTATTTTGACCATGCATGCAGAATTCTGGAGAGAAATTGATGCAGTATGGGGCCAGAACCAAAAAAAAAAGCTCAGTGTGTAAAAGATGACGATTACTTACAGGTTTTAGCTGTTATCTGTATTATATGCTCCAGGGTTGTGACCTGGTGCTCAAACTAAGTCCAAGACGGTCGAACCCTGGCTCAGATAAAACCTGGGCATTGTATTGGTGGGGGTGAGGGGGAAGACAATAGAGCCATTGGCCCTGGATGCCCCATGGACAAGGTACACAGCGGCAGGAAAAATCATGTCATGCATTGACATTAAAACATGTTAAGTTTTCAGAATAATGTTGCATAATATAACAAGTAGTATCCTGCCATCCTTGAGTAGAAGGCACATAGTTTCCCTGCGTTTCTTTCCTTTGCAGTAGGTGTTTCCAGTCCCTGGAACGATTATTCCTGCAGTTGCAGGGTCCATACAGAGAAAGAACCATGAGGGTCAGAGAGCTGGAGTGAGGAGGGAGATGGAGATGAAATTGACTCCTTAATGGAGTAGTGGTTGCACAAGAAAAAGGGTAAAAAATTTCACTCCCTTGCCTTGCATCTCTGCAGCCCATCCAACCCACATGGCTGTGGGTCCCATCACCCTGAGAATTATCTTTTCAAAAGCTGGAAGGGGGTACAAAAACTTCTGCATGTGAGTAAATAAGATATTCTGTACCCAGAGTTTTAGGATACTGCCCAACATTTTCAGTTCCATGTTGAATATTTATGCATTAAAAGCCATAAAACCAAGAAAAATATAAGTAAAATCCATTATTCTGTTAAAACCAATAGTAGTAAAAACAAATCGATACCAAATAAAATACTCAGGTTAGCTCAAATGCATGCTGAAAGAAGAAAGTAATTAAGTGGGTCTTCAAGATGGTAGATAGGGGGAAGGTATAAGCTTACTAAGAGGCTTAGTAAGGGCAGCAGGCCAGACATGCAGTGCGACCATTGTGGTATCTCGCGGACCCTGTATTGGGAGCCTAACATACTACGGTGCATTCAGCCATCGCATGTTTCTGGTGTGGGAGCAGAAAATTGGAGCTTCCTTAGCTTTGGACTGCATCTGTTCATGGACTTTCTGAGCAGGAGCCGTCCGAGTCATGAGAACTTAGAATTTCCTCTGCAGTGCTAAGCTTCTCCTGATGCCTGTTCAGGGGGTGGGAGTTGAAGTGAGGTAGAATTCGGGAGCGGCCCCCTGATATTTGGCATTACTGTGGAGGGTTCCTGAGGAAAGAAAGAAGCCAAGTATTAATGTGCTGTTGCTGCTTATTTAGGTACTGCGCAGATCAAGAGGTGGAGAAATGTTATCACTGCATAGAAACCAGTGCAGGGCCATTATAGACCTTGCTTTCCCCCCCCCCTGCTTCCTTTCTCTCCACCCCCCCACCTTTATTGGTGAAGAATCTTCCCTCTAGCTGTTCATTCCTTGGGGGTTTTGTTAGAGACCGAAGCAAAACTGAGAGAGGGAAGTTGGTTTTGATTTATCATCTTGCCTCCCCGTTCGGTCACTTCGATAGGCTAAAAGAGCCGAGTTGGCTTTAATGTGTCGCCATTAGAGACCAAACATTAGCTGGGATAACCCATCATGCCTCACAGTGAAAAATGTCCCCTGATTGGCTAATTAATCAGTCAAAGGGGAATGACACAACTCTTCGGCTTGAGGGACTCCGCTGCAGAGGTAAACAGCCGTGTTGATAAATGGTTTCCCCACAAATTCATATATCAAGAAAACTTAGTCATTTTTTAACTGTACTTTGGCTGAAAGCTGGATTACTTCTTTTTTTGCTATGTGTTTCCTCCCCTTTTATATCTCCTCTCTCTCTCGTTTTGCTGCCCTTGCTTTTTACAGCATGAAAAATTGTGAAGGGGGACAAAAACCCTGTGGTGAAAAGTGGTCAAAGGTGGTTATTGGCTTATTAATAGGGGATGGTATCCATAAGTTATCTCTGGGGTTGAATCTGAGCCCAGAATTGTGTTTCCGATTCCAGAGCTCAGTCTTGACTCAAGTTGAGAAGCTGTAAACAATGTGTCTGAGTATGTGTAGAATTTCTTCTCTTTAAGTAACAACCCCCCCCCCCCAAACATCTAGGAGTAGGAGAGGCTTCCAGGCTGGAATCTGAAGCCATTTGTGAAATCCTTATTGGCCTAGACTAGTTTAAAAGGGAATTGGTCTGATGGATGGAGAATAGTGCCATCAGCAACCATTAGCCATGTGGGCTAAATGAAACTTTGATGTTCAGAGGCAGTGAACTTCTGAAAACAAGTTACTTGGGTGGCGGCAAATGGGGGAAACGGATGTTTCATGTCCTGCATGTGGGCTTGTGATAGTGATTGATGGAAACAGAATACTGGATTAATGGACTGATTCAGCAGGGTTTGGTGTAGTGGTTAAGATCAGGGGACTCTAATCTGGAGAGCCGGGTTTGATTCTCCACTCCTCCACTTGAAGCCCGCTGGGTGACCTTGGGTCAGTCACGGCTTCTAGGAGCTCTCTCAGCCCCACCCACCTCACAGGGTGTTCTGTTGTGGGGATAATGATAACATACTTTGTAAACCACTCTGAGTGGGCATTACATTGTCCTGAAGGGCGGTATATAAATCGAAAGTTGTTGCAGAACTTCCAAAATCTGTGGGACTTTTGTGGAATTGCGGTGAAAGGAGCTCTGCATGTTTGAGAGAGCCACTGACATTGTTCCCTTTTTGGTTTCTTGGCTCTTTTATTTGGTACACACTTGGATTTTATGACAGATTGGCAGTTCACTCTGTCTTGTGGTCTCAAAAGTAGATTATAGCCAGTTTCCCAGTTGTGGGCATTTCTGTTTCTTAAGGCTAAAAATCTAAGTTCTTTATAGTCCAATCCTGTGAATGCTTACTCAAATGTAAGTAGCTTGCCTTCAGTGCAGTGTGCTCTCAGGTTAAGCATGTTTAGGATTGCAGCTGAAAGTAATGATGGAATCTATGAAATACAGGAGTCAAACGTCAGTAGTCTCCAAAGTTTTGAACTGAGAACCAGTTTTAATTTTTTAAAAAAACTTTCTTCTTTCTTATTCTCCATGTGCCATTCTTGGGCTGTATCTGCATTACTACAAACATATCAATATAAGCCATTCTTTCACACTAAGGCATTCTGGGAACTGTAGTTCTGGGGTGGGGGGGGGTTGAAGATCTCTAGTAAAGAATTCCTAGCATACACTACAGTTCCTGGTACTCTGGAGGGGAAGCTATGACTAGTTAAACTACTGTACAGCCAGTAAAAATGTTAAGTAGACATACATGCCCTCTTCTTCTATCCATCTCAGTCTTTTTTCCACCTTTCTTTTTAAAAAAATAATGTTGTGATGCCATGGTGGAATACTCCTGTTGGTCTCCGTTCCCAAGTAGAAGACCAGTGTTCTGTAGATCTCTCTTCAGTTCATATGAGGTAATGGAAACCCCCATCAGGCTATGCTAATGCGTCACATTAACTGTATGTGCCCTGTGGTGTGCCCCACATCCCCACATTCCTCTGTGCATGTAGAGATTCCGTAATGGACGCTCCACAGTTCCTGGCTAGAAAAGCAGGTGCACAAGCATTTCCAAAGTTTGGGAGCTACTGATGTAAAAAGAGCAAGATTTGAGTCCAATAGCACTTTAAAGACCAACAAGATTTCCAGGGTATAAGCTTTGGAGAGTCAAAAGTCCCTTCATCAGATACTGTTTTAAACAATAACCCTCGGATATAGGAACAGATTCTGTTCTCGTAGTAAAATAGCAAAGAGTCCAGTAGCACCTTTAAGACTAACCAACTTCATTGTAGCATAAGCTTTCGAAAGCCACAGCTCTCTTTGTCAGATGCATCATCAGCTGTGGCTCTCGAAAGCTTATGCTGCAATAAAATTGGTTAGTCTTAAAGGTGCTACTAGACTCTTTGCTAATTTGCAACTACAGACTAACATGGCTAACTCCTCTGGATCTGTTCCCATGGTGCTAAGCTGTATAATGTCTAGAAGGAAATTCTGATTGGATTGTCATGCTTTTGAAAGTAGATGTTAAAGAACGAGTGATGGAGTATCTATGGTGGGGCAGGTGGGTGGGGGTGGTATAAATCAGTTGTTCTAGCAAAGTGAAGTAGCAGGTCCACTTCTGACAGGTTGATCTTAATGCATCACTTGGGCTGTTGAATCCCTGACATATATTCATTCCAACAGGGATCCACTTGTCAGCTTTTGGAGGTAGCAAAGTAATTTTCTCTCCTTCCCATCCCTTTATTTTGAAAAAAAGAAAAACAAGAGCCTGGTATTTTATAGTTAACACCTGTCAAAGGAATGCTGCTCCATGGTTAATTACAGTGGAGTTTCTCCAAGGGCTTGCACTCTTGCCTGTTGTTTGAATGAGAATTGACATCCCTGGATCAATTCTGTGGCCTGAGCAAAATTGCAGGATTTTCAGATCCTGTTGGCAGCTAGGAGCCTTTGTTGCTTTGATTGCAGAGCAGTCTTCAGGAAACAGCAGATAGAATAATAGCTGTAGAGAACTGGGTGTGATATAGTGGACATTGTCAGTCTAGGCACAGTGAGACTTGGATCCAAATCCTTGCCCAGTCATAAAGTTCCTTGGGTGGCCTTAGATAGATCACTTTTTTCCCTATCTGCCTCACAGGGTGGTTGTTCATAAGCAACTTGAAGGAAAGAAAAAGGAATACAAATCCTACTATATAAAAGGCTAACTGTGTTCCAGACAACTCAGTTCCTACCCTGGTATGCCTCCAGAGGGCACTGCTGTGGAAGGAAGGCCAGATGAGGCAGTCCGTCCCACCAAGAGTGCACCACGGTGGAAAGCCCAAATCAGGAACGGAGCTGGTGGCAATGCCCGCCTCCAGCTTCACCCAGCTGGTATCAGGAGCAGTGCAGGTGGCAGGTGTGGGGGAGTGGAGGCATCTGGGAGTGGGGGCAGCTGGGATCAGGCATGGAGCAGGTGGTAATGCCTGCCCCCCGCAATCACATGGCCAGGATAAGGAGCGAAGCAGGCATCAGTGCCTGCCCCCCTTCACCCAGCTGGGATCAGGAACAGAGCAGGTGACAATATCTGCCCCCCTGTCTTCACCCAGCCAGGATCGGTTACGGAGGAGGAGGCAATGGCCGCCTGCCTGCCCTCTTCATTCTAGAGCCCCTTGTACTTTTTCCCACAACAAGTTTTGTTACTAGTAAATAATAAAATAGAGGAATCAAAGGGATCAGAGCCATTAAGCATGGCTTTGAATATGCACATAAAACATTTTTTAAAATCTGACTAAAATTATTCTATCTGATGCTGTTGCAGGCAACCTATTTTCTTGCTATTGTTTCTTCTGTCCACACATACCTGTCTCTTCCATTTTTGTCCCAGTCTTCCTCGAGGGATCTCAGGGTGGTATTACATGGTTGTTGTCACAGTAGGTTAGGCTGAGCATGTGTCACTGATCCAAGGTCACAACTGAGTGGGAATTTAACCTGGGTCTGGAAAGTCCAACCCTGTAACAGCCACAGCACTGGCTTATTGCGCTTGGTCTTTTGTATTTGGAATGTACCCATTTTGTTCATCTTCTGCCCACAGCATTTATCCTCCAAGTATTTTGCCGTGCTTATAGCCTTGTTCTGAATCTATTCTGGCTTGAAGCCAGCTGGGTGATCTTGGGTCAATCACAGCTCTCTCAGAGCTCTCTCAGCCCCACCCATCTCACAGGGTGATTGTTATGAGGAAAATAATAACACACTTTGTAAACCGCTATGAGTGGACATTAAGTTGTCCTGAAGGGCGGTATATAAATCAAATGTTGTTGTTGTTGTTATTTGAAAGCCTCCTCTTCAAACTCATGCCCAAACTTGAATTCAGTTGTTTAGGGAGAGCCTCACTAGCAACAAGCCTCCTTGTTGAAATGCTTTAAAGAGAGAAATATGGGCATCAGGGAAGGCAACTGAGGCTTAGTCGTTCAGATGAAGACAAGATGGGTCTCAAGGGGAACACCTTTTAGCTAGTTTGTCCTGGGGTCAACTGCTGTTGGGATGTGGTTTTTCTCTGCTTCCTCACAGCATCATGGTCCATTTTTGCACCTCCCAGGCAGGGCCGCCCGGCGCACCCATTGAGGCCAGGTAGGCGGTGGCCTTAGGCGCGGGGTGCCGGAGGGAGCGCTGGAGGAGGCGTGGGGGGCGGGAGCACGTGCCACAGAGCTGCAGCCTCCTATCCCTCCCGCCCTGTGCCGCCGTCACCGCCAGCACACGTCCCCGGCTGGGCACAGCCGCCACAGGCAGGCATCTGCGGCGGTGCAGGCAACTGAACGGGAGAGCTTGGAGGCCACCCGCGCATCGTCAGAGCTGCCCGCCGCAGCGATCAGGCCGGCGGCGGCACGCTCGTGCATGGGGGGGGGGGCGCCCAGCAGGCCACGAGCGCCGAAAACCCTTGCGCCGCCCCTGCTCCCAGGCTTGCCCCAGCTCTTCTTCAATCTTTCCCAAACCTACTTTCTGCAAAGTTTTAGGAAAGATTGCTGTGAAGCCGGGATGGCTGCTATATGGTCCAGGAAGATAGGGATTTTCCAAGTCCTGCCAACATGGCAGCCATTTTCTCTGCCTGTGGCCATTCCAGTGGTGGCAGTGGTGGGTCTTTTTATTGGCAATTGAATACCGTTATCACAATCTGTATGTCAGGTTCTCTGACTTTCCAGCTTTCATTTTGTAAAAAAGTAGCCCCTTTTGCTGCAGAAATATACTTCCCCCCTTATAAATTCACAACAAAAAAGCTAGAGAGTTATTTTTTAATGAAAGCTGAGAAGTCAGAGAATCTGATATGCAGATTGTTATGTTATATTGCTATTCAGTTGCCAATTTCAAAAAAACACTGAAAAAGCCCTGGCCAGGTGTGGGTTATGGGTGGGATGCCCGTGCTGGGGGAGTGGAGGCATCTGTGAATGAGAGCAAAAGCCACACCAGCCAAAAGTTCTGTAGTTCTGATCCACCATGGTTCTCCCCACATCAGATATGGCAGGTTGAGAGAGAAGGACTTGTTGAAGGCTGCTTTGCGACTGTGGTGAGGTTTGAACCAGGGATTCCCTAGCTCACAGCTGGCTCTTTTGCTCACTCCTACCTCAGCTGTCGGTGTTAATGGAGGATCAGAAACAGAAATCCCCAGCAGCCATGTTCCAATATCTGGCCTGTATCTGAACAGCCGCGCAGCCTTTCAGAGAGCCCTCTAGGCTGTGTGCCTTAGTCAGCTGATCCCAAGGACCAATCTAATTTCAGCCTTATAAACCCCCAGCCCTGGGACATGCTCTTCAGCTGGAGCACCATATCTCATGGGGGAGGACCCTGTCGGGTTAAATTTCCCCCTGTGTCTCACATACACGCACACTCTGTAGCCTTCAGAATTCAAACTCCTAACTGCCTTGGATCACGCCACCTGCTTTTAGCCCTTCTGGTCTGTGACAGCCATTTTTCAACATACCTTCTGCTTGCCTGAGACAATGTGAGCCAGCTTCCTTTGACCCCTTGTGACCTGTTCACTGGGTCTCTGCTTCGCAACCTTTTCTCAACTAAACCAGCAGTGCAAGCAAGGAATTAAACAACAGGGAGTGCCTGGCAAATTGTCACCTTTTACAAATAAGGAGCTTGAGGTGGCAGTGCAGCATGAATGCCCCTGTAATTTATGGGCTCTGCCAAGCCTACATTTTCCTCGGAATCAGTGCCTGGTATTTATTAAAGAAAGGGCACATTATTCTGTCTCTTGTCTAAGTGTTTGACAGTGCCCAGGGCACATTAATTATTTGGAAAAACATCCCCCCCTCTCTCCCCCCCCTCTCTCCCCCTCTCTTACTGCTGTTCATTTTTTGGCTGTGTTGCATCCCCCTTTCCACTGTGAGACAAAGGTGGGAACCTGGATAAATGGACATTGTTCTTTAGAAGAAATTTTGGACCACCATCTTCCAATTCTGGTGCCAGGGGAGGGAAGAAGAATGTTAGGTGGCACTCAGCTTATGGTTTTGAAATGCTGATCTAACTTGTCATCTTGGATTTACATTGCCCAAGCTGACAAAGAGAAGAAGGGCCAGCTGCTGTTTTGTTTTGCATTATAGCATTCTAGTAAGAAAGTGGCAATTGAAACTTGTTATTTAAAAAAGGGATATTGAAGGCGATTGTCAGGTCAGGAGGCAGGTCCCAGCTGTGCTGGAAGTCTAGCTGGTGCCCTTGTGCGAGAGTCAGGCAAGTCACTGCCCTAAGGAGCTCACAACAATCTAAAATTTGACAAGTGAAAGGGGAGGTATAGCTGAGTAGAGATGAACGTGGATAAATTGGCTTGTTTGTGTATAAGAACTGGTGAAGCATAGTGGCTAAGGCATGAGCATCCAGCCCATGGACCATGAGCCACATGTGCAGTCCACTTGGTTCCAGAGGTATGGATTGCCTGAGATTTTTAGCAAAAAATATTTTTGAGTTGTTCAAGTTTAGTTCCAGTACAATTTCAACATGACACTGGGGCTTTATGATGAATTACTGACAAAAGGAAAACAAATATGAACAAAGCCTCCAGTGTGCTTACCCTGTGATCTCAAAAACTATTGACCAGTCTCAAACGTTCCATTCCAGAGCCAGGTGATTAAACAACTTCAGTGCTGTCCTGAATAAGGCAAATTATTTAGATCCTTTCCAGTCTGGTTTTAGGCCTGATTCTGGGACTGAAACAGCCTGGATCATCCCAGTGGATGACCTGCGCTGGAAAATGGGCAGAGGGGATGTGACGGTTGATTCTTCCGACCTCTCCGCAACTTTTGATGCCACTAATCATGGTATCCTTCTGGGCCGCCTTTTCAAGCTGGGATTGGGAGGCACCATTTTGCAGCAGTGCTGCTACTACCTGGAAGGTAGCTGTCAGAAGGTGGTGCTGGTGGACTGCTGGTCAGGCCTTTGGCCCGGGGGGGTCCTGCAAGGCTCCATCTTGTCCTCCGTGCTATTTAACATCTATATGAAACAGGTGTGTGAGGTCATCCAGAGATGTGGGCTGCGTTGTCACACTGTCTGGCACTTCAGGCTCATTCTGCCTTGGTGGCCTTGATGAGGGCAGAAAGTGGGATATAAATTTTGTTAAACATATACAAATAAATAATGCACTTTTAAATGACATCCAATACTTATATGCTGAGCATGGGCACTCTCAACACAACGATGATGTTGCCATGCTAGAATTACTAATAGGCTAAGATGGGGAGTGCATGCACGGTGCAGAACCTCATAAATCACGTGGCCCACTTTTGAAAAAAGAGGATAATAATACTGCTGTGCCTTTCTACTTGAAAGCATTACACCAATGCCAAATTTGCTCTTGTTTTTATTGTGTGTTTTAAGAGAGAGGGGGAAGAGGTAAAACAATTAAAACAGGTTGTCAGATGCGCCCTGCTTATCTGCCATGTGTGCCTATTCTACTCTGTATTGTATTCTGAGCCTCTGAGAATGTGTAAAGAACTGTATAGCTGTCTAACTGTGTACCTGTGAATCGCTTATCTTGCAGGTGGCTACTTTCACTTTGACTGGCATGGGAAAGTGTCCTTGAAGTGCCAGTCGGAGCCATATCTCCCTGAGACATGAAATGAGCTCATCCTTGTCTTCCCCTCCCCTAACCCCTCCAACCTCCTAGGCCCTGCACGCCTAAATTCTAACGGTCCTTATCCCAAGGCGGGAACCCTGCCCTATAACTAACATTGCTTTTCCCCTTTACGTCACTTCCGCCAGTGCTGCTGTCTGAGTGCACTGATACGGATGGATCTCTAATAAAGAAACTTTAACTGGGCTCTTGAAGTGTCTGCAGTAAAGTAACTGGGGATCTAACTGGCAGAGCCTGACATAGGTAAAGCTGTGGAAGGGGGGAGTCCTCTACCTGCCCCCGCCCCCCATGGCACAATTGCATCCAGGCGCAAAAATTGGTGCCTAACTACAACTGCTACTTCTATTCCCTTTGGCAGCCAGAAGGAGGGGGGCAGGTTCTCTGGTGGTGTTGGGTTAAGGCATGACAGTGTGGTCCCTGGCTGTTTGCTTTACATGGTTAAAATTAATTAAGGTTGGAGATGAAGGCTAAGCAGGGAAGTCAGTGGAAAAGCAAACAAGCAGAATACTGAGGCTATGGCTGAGAAATCCTTTTGTTGGTCAAGCACATACGTTGTGTGGCTGCTTCTCTCCCCCCTCCCCGCCCCGGGCTGGCTCAAACTAAAAGTTCAACCAGTCCAGCATTCTGTTTCCAAAGGTAGCCAACCAGCCAGGTGCTTCTGGAAGAGCAAAGCAGGGCAAGAATGCAACTGGCATCTCCTCTTGTTTGATCACAACACCTGGTTATCGCAGGCATAGTGCTTCTGAATATGAGGTTCCATTTTAGTTAACATCACCAATTTGTATGAATTGGGGCAATTGCTTGAAAAAATAAGTCTAAAGTCTTGGTCAGGTCCACGGGCACCATGATTAGAACTCAGGCTTCCTCACGTACATGTGCCGCTCATTTATTTGCTCTTCTCTTGCGATTTTGGGAGGTAATTTAGAGTAAACACATTGTTTATAAACTTAAGTTTTGGTTTTGGATTTTTTTTTAAAAAAAATGCATTCTAACAAAACTATGTAGCATCTTCATTTATTTTGTCACGGGGGGGGACAGAAGCTATTTTGACTCTGTCGGGATTTGATTAAAGAAGCCAATCCCACCTACTTTGGTTGCCAAGAGGCTAGGCCTGTTCTCAAACTCTGCCTTCAGAATCATTATTTCTCTTTATTACTTGTTTACCATTTCCACTGTTTTAGATTTGGAGCAGGTCACAATTATTTTCGATATGCAAAAATTAAAGCATATTTAGTAAAGGAAAAAAACACACACTTACAGTTTGGTCTGTCCCTTTCCTAACCTGATCAAAGCCCCCTTCAACTTTTTTAAAGAAAAGTTCTTGCCTTGTATCTGGCAAAAGCCCATGCTCTGACTTTGGTGAACCTCCAGGAGGGAATCCACAACTGGCAAAACAGCACACTTGTGTAGCTTCTTGCCTTGATCAAGGAAGTAAAGTGTTAGCTTGTATTGGAGGGGAAGGGATGGTACTTACAACTTCTGGGTTTTTTTTAAAAAAAATCCACAACTAGTACAAATCATGCAGCTAAGTTCTTTCAGAGTTCAGTTTCATCAGATGCCAGTTCCCAAACTCCTAGTTGAGTTTGCTCAACAGTACCCCATCAGGTGGGGCAGGTTTGAGCTGCTGCTGTTCTTTAACAACGCTGTCATGAGTGTCAAAAAACAGTTGTGCTCATTCACCTAAAGGAGTGGCTGTAACACGCACATCTTCTCCACCACCCCAGGCTGCTTCTGCCTCCTGCTATAGTTCTGTGTTTGTTTTTACAGTTCTCAGCTCTCAAAAGAGAAATGCCTTGCTAGCTCCTGCTGTCGCTGCTTACGGAGAATGTATGTCTAAAAGAAATTAGCCAGCTTTTCTCTTCGGAGCACGTTTCTTGGCTCATGTTCCAAACTTTTCCTGTTCTGGACTCCCAGTATCTAGAAGTAAACATATGTGCATCATATCACTTGCAGAAAATTAAGTGAATGGTGCTACAGTTTTTCTTCGATCATGAGCAGCTCCTCTTTTTAATTACCCATATACGTGTGTGTGTGTGTGTGTGTGTATGAGTGTCATTTGTAAACATTCTGTGATGTCAGTGGAGGGTAGCCTCTGGTAGGCAAGATGCACTCTGTGCTGCTCCCACAGTCATCCAGCCAGTGGTATTGTTCAGCCATAACAACTAACCAGGGTTTGTTATTTTGTGAATGTTTGAGATAAGTTTGCACATGACATTCTAATTAAAGTTAGTGGCAATCCCCAATTTGTCTTTATGTGCAAACAACAAACTACTGTTTGTACTCTTTCCCTAAAAGCTGAGATTTCAAACCTTGGATTAATGGGCACACCCAAGGATGGATCTCCCAAGCTCATTCAGCAAACCATGATTTTGTATGATGCTGGTCGAACAACCTCCTTGTCACCATTTGTCCCTTTTAACTTTCTGAAGGACAGTTAAAGCTCAAGTTTTCTTTCTCTTGATTGGTCTATTGAAAAGTGTTGGGAGAGGGTGGTGTGATTTGTTAATTCTTTAGTTGGATTTTATTGTTGTATCTTACTGATTAGGAAGCTACCTCGAGCCATAGAGAAGCAAGGTTTTTTAAAAGTTATGGTATGTGAGTTCGCAAGCTGAAAGAGATTCAGGGAAGAAATCTCCAAAGTTTCCTTAGGTCTCAATTTGAATGTAAAAATTGAAGATGTATTAAAAAGTGGGGGTCTAAAAACATAAAAGGTGTTAAATATTAAGGTTCCAGACCTCAGTGTGGTAGGAAAAACTTACCAACCTGTTTCTTGCTGTTTAGTACCCCGCATTTATTCTACACTGCTTTGCCCTACTAGGCAAGAAAGCATGTAATAGGCAGATGTTGGAGTGTGCGCTAATAGAACTGTCTTATGAGATGTATGAACAGGGCTGTTCATCCTTTGTGCCAAAAGAGCTTGTAATTAAGTGAGTCAATGAAATTGCTTAGTTTGCATATGCCTGCCCGGTTTGCATGCTTTACTAACCATTTAATGAGGATGATAAAGGGTCTAGAGAGCTAATTGTATGAGGAACAGTTAGAGGAACTGTGCTTAGCCAACAGAAAGGAAAACAGAAGGATTTGTCAAGTTTCCTTATGATCATCCTTCTAGATACTGGAACAGGGAAAGGGGGTTCTTTCCCTAGGCTGATAGGGCAGGCAGCAGTATATTTCAAGGCAGTGCTATAATATGATAGGATAGGATAGGATAGGATAGGATAGGATAGGATAGGATAGGATAGGATAGGATAGGATAGGATAGGATAGGATAGAATATAACATAATAGAATATAACATAATAGAATAGAATATAATATAATATAATATAATATAATATAATATAATATAATATAATATAATATAATATAATATAATATAATATAATATAATATAATATAATATAATATAATATAATATAATATAATATAATATATAGCTTTGCCATAGAGGACATATAAAGAATCCCTCTCTTCCCTCCCTATGTTCTGGATTCACCATGCAGTTTTCTGGATTAGGACACAAATAGCCTATTGGGGCCTGTCATACTACATGGCTTCAATCCAAGAGTTGAGTTTTTCTAAAATCAGGGATTTGAGCACGAAGCTGTGGGAGGAAAGAATTACAGGCAAATTAGAGGCACTTATGCAAATGCATAAAGGGGCATGTAGCAGACTACACTGAACAGAAACTCTCTTTCAAAAGAATGGAGCCCTTTTTGAAAATGGTAGTAATTAAATGTGATGGTGATTTCAGTACCCACTTGCTGGAGAAAATGTATTCATGTGTTCATGTATTCATTTAGCTGAGCTTCTAGATTGTATTATCTCCAGCATTTAGGGCAGATAACATGGTGGTAATTCTGCTCTATCCCTGTCTCAGGCTTTTGCAAATCTCCAAGGAAATACAATTCCAAAGTTAAGGGAAAAGCATGACGAGTGTCTCTCCAGCTGCCTTTGAGGACCTAGTTTGCCATATGGATTGATTGCTTGAATATCTTTGGTCATTCTTGAAGGTTGTACCAGAACATTGTGGTGGTATCTTAGCTAGGCTGGGCCTTTAGGGCTTTCTAGCAACACCCTAGATTGAGCCTGGAATGTGATACAGAGCCAGCTAAGATGCTAGCCGCCCTGAGCCCATTTGTGGGGAGGGCGGGGTATAAATCGAATAAAATAAATAAATAATAATAAATAGCCCATGTGTGTTCCCGATAACCAAGCCCAGTCCAAAGGCAGCTGCAGTATGGTGCACCAGTTTAAGCTTCTGAACATCCATGAAGGACATCCCTAATTAAAGCATATTATAAATATGAGCAGCTATAATGGCAGAAACTCTTCCATTGCAAAGGCAGGAGAGTAGTCCTTGAAGAACTTCAAGAGTGGTATTCTGATAGAAATGAAGCAAGTTTGACAAACTTGGCATTCAGGCAACCTGACAAATAATTGGGCTGCTAAGTCGGTTAGTAGGAGAATTGGAATGCCAGGAAGCAGGGACTGGTAGAGAGAAAACGGACTGGGTGTTTACCAAAAGGAAAATAGCTCAGACTGGTGATCCAGGCCAGAGTGAGAAGCTTTAAAAGCCCAAGTGAAACCTGATTGGGCCCTATATATCACCTGATCACTGTAAGGCTAGTAACTGAAGTAGCAGCAAAGCACCTGAACAACAACTTCTTCTGGCAAGCTGCCATGGTGGCATAGAGAGGGAAGCACTTCAGTGGGTCTGACACTTCCTCCCCCTTGGTGCATTATTTAGCCTGATCTGTGGATCTGAAGCAGAGGTTTCCCCCCAAGTTGCTAGAGAATGTGGCACACATGTGCCCCTTCCCTACAGTTTGGCTAGACTTCTAGGCTGCATTAGATGGATAGGGCCAAAATGTAAGAGGAAGTTGGGAGTTAATGATGGAATGGTGAATGGGGTGTGGGAGAGACCAAAGGCAGAGGAGGATAAGGGGAGAGCAGGATGGTTCAGGAACAGCATTGTTAAGAACTGGGCCTTAGACAGAGTTTTCCATCTGGTTCGTGTGCCAGCATGTTCTTTGCTCCATAACAATAGCATTGCTTGATAAGGTGCATGTCAGAATGAGCCACTGCAAGTTCATTGCTGCAGAAAGAATTTTTATATCATCCAGTGTCAATTGGAAACGTATTTCAGTGGAATGTGTTCACACATTCGCCTAGAAAACATCAAAGAGTGGTGTAGACATCATGCTTTGCATAATGGATACTGGAAAATAAAAACCTGCTCCCAGAATCACTTGAAAGATACCTGGAGCAAGCTGGATGATGGTGCAGATTTCTTGACACACATGCTCCTCCACCATAACAGATGAAAGAAAGGGCTACATATGCTGCATGCATATAGTTGCACAGCTCACTCAAGAGTGTGTGGTGCCAAGTATGCACCTTTTTGAGGCTCCATCATACAAATGATGTTGCCGCAAGGGAATCAATGTCTGAGCAGTTGTGTGCTGAGCAGTCAGATGACAGACATATATGTGTGAATCAAGTCTTTGAGGAAACACATGAAGATATTTTATACAGTCAGACTGCTGCTCTACCAAGATCAAATATTGTCTTCTCTGACTGGCAGCATCACTTCAAGATCTGAGGTGGAGTTCCTGCAAATCACCTTCTAGCTGATCCTTTTAAGTGACAATATCAGGAACTGAACCTGGGACTTCTGCGTGCAAAGCAGATGCTCCATCACTGAGCCACACACACACACACACCGAAAGGGCAGCAGTGTATTGCTGTTCAGGCCTCTGGAGCAGCGCATGTCACTTGAGGACTGGTAGAGGAACAGCTCCTCTCTTTGAACAGACAGTTCCAAGAAACCCCAAAGCCCTCTTTTTTTTAAAAAAAAATGCTTTTTGTTCCTGTGTTGTTCCTCTCATCCCTCCAATCACTCGAACGAGTTAAAACTTTCCTTGCCAGTCTTGGTGTGGTGGCTGTGCTGGAGAGTCGCCGGAAAAGCCGATAAGGCTCCCAAGGCAGAACTCTTTGTGCTTATCTCCGTGGAGCACATGGCTGCTGAGAGTGCATCCTCTTCCTGTCCTCGGATCGGGAGACGTAAACGGACCATCTCCCGACAGCCTGGACTTCAAACGGGGCTGTAACGTCTGTGGGGCAGGAGTCTTCTCCTGCACGACTTGTGCGGCCAGAGAGGCGAAAGTGGGTCACTCCTTGTTTAGGAAACAAGGTTGTTGTTTTTTTCAGCCTGTGAAAATTTCCGATAATGGCTAGGTCCGTAAAAGAAAGCATCTGAGCGTATATTTTATTTTAAACAAGTGTAAATTTAACAGGTCTCTCAATTTGTTTGTTCAAGATGTTTCCCATAAGGACAAGCACAGGAGGTTTGGGGGGGTGGGGAGTTGTTGTTTTTTGTGTGTATGTTTGGTCTCCTTTTCTTAGCCCAAAATAGTACTTAAATGAAACACTGAGAGGGGACTTTTGTTGTGTAAAATTCTTCTAAGAACTATGCCCACATTAAATGACTTGGGCCACAGGGTTGTTTCTGGGTATGGGTTTGTGGCACGTGGGGAGAAAATATTCCAGATATCTACTGACTCTGCCCTCAAAAAAAAATATCGTCGTTGTGTCCATACTTCGAGTTTTGTTTGTTTTAAAACTTTTTTAGGTTGCCTCTTAAAGTTCTTGAGGTGGTTCACAAAACAAGTTAAGCTGAAATATATACTAAATAGCTATTACAAAAATTTCCAAAGTGCAAGACCATGTCACCCAGTATTGTCTAATGTCTACTCTGACTGGCAACAACTCTCCCAAGCCTTGGGTAGAAAGGGGTCTTGCCAAACATCTGCTACTTAGGATCTTTGGTCTGGAGACGCCAGGGATTGAACCTGGGACCTTCTGCATGCAAAGCAAGTGCTCTAGTACCAGACTATGACCTCTCCCCCAAAATACGGCTAAAAGGCTTTTCAAAAAGTCTTGCACCAGGAAATATTCACAGAAAAGATTGATTCTAGTAGCCTTGTCATTTATGCTTGATTGGCATTTTAAGGTGTTTTTTTCCCTTTGGGGATGATGACCTAAGCAGCGAACTGAAGCTCCAGGAAGGGATCATCCTGCTCCATTCCTAACACCCCAACCCACAAACTCCTAAGATTTTATCAGGTGTTACGCACACACAGTCTTTCAAGCATAGCGAATCAGTGGTGTGCAGGTTGGCACTGCTTTGATCAGGTGAATCTCACCAGGGCACTTCAGGCCTGTCCTTGTGGTTTATTTACAGGCCTAAGAGGAAGAAAGGCTAATCTGAGAACTGAATGCCCACAGAGACAGAGCTCCCCACTCTATATGTTCCATTCCACTCAGCAGCCACTCAGACACAAAGTGGGCCATGCTGTGAGGTTCACAGCTTGCATTCCCATGCAGCCAAGATTCAGAGATAGCAGTAGTTGCAAAATAGTAAAGAGTCCAGTAATACCTTTAAGACTAACCAACTTTATTGCAGCATAAGCTTTCAAGAACTACAACTCTCTTCGTCAGATGCATCTGACAAAGAGAGTTGTCGTTCTCGAAAGCTTATGCTACAATAAAGTTGGTTAGTCTTAAAAGTGCTACTGGACTCTTTACAAGTTTGGAACAGATCACAAGAGGGAGAATCCTTCCAAAGGGAGGTCAAACGGCTATAGAATGTGTGTTTCATCCTTACATTAGAAATGTAGGGAGCCTTCTTAGCCAGGAAAGGATCTGGCTTACACAGTCTGAATAACATCGTCATTTCATTCTGAGTTTCATTTTGGAATGCTGACTTACGTTTGAAGATTCTCCTGCTCATGGAAAGCTTGGCATGGGGATGGAGCTGTGGCTCAGTGGTAGAACGTTTACCAATCCCTGGCACCTTGAGTTAAAAGGTTCAGGTAGCAGGTGTGGGAAAAGACCTCGTCCTAAGATTCTGGAAATCTGCTGCCAGACTTTGAGAATACAGACCAAGAGTCTGACTCGATTCAAAGTGCTTCGTGTGCTCATGTCAGAGCTGGTCCCTGCCATGCTTTTTTGTGTGTGTGCAGGAAAAGCTTTTCTATGGGAGGCACATTGAAACATTCACCTGCTACAACCCAAGGTGATAAAGTCCAGAAGAAGTTTTATCACTATCGTCGTGATTTGTCTGCCCTTTCCTACCAAAATCACAGCTGCAGTTAGGCTACCAGCTTTCCTGTTTTTTTTTTTTTTAAAAAAAATTATCACAAGAAACCATCCAAAGAATCTGGTGGCTGTTCATTGTTGAAGGCCACTGCCTGTGCCTTGCCACATGGAGCCTGCTTTGCCCTGGAATAATTTACGGGCTGCTGGGTTTAATTTGGCTCCCTGCCCAGAGGTCTAAATCTTTGATCACTTCTGGTATTTTGTAAAGCCCTGGGGGGAGGAGTGGGTCCAGAAGAAAGAGTCGGAGTTAACTCTTGCCTTCTGAACAGTCCCAGTCTTGAGTGATATGGCTCAGAGCATGAACCAGAGCCACACAAGTAATCATGTCTGTTCCCTACCCCCTGGCCGCATGCCTCTGGATATCTTGGGAAGTGTGGGAGGCCCCTCTAGCTTCTGCCATCCTCCCTCCTGCTGAAGGTTGCCTGACTGTTGTGAACAGCACCTTGGTTATTTGAGAACCGGTTGCCATAAAACATAGTGTCTAGACATGTTTGTGTCCTCCCGTCTTCTACCACCACCACCACCCTGTAGCAGTGACTGGCACACTGCACAGCTAACAAGCCAAAAAAAAGGACGGCACAAAATTTCAACCTATTCATATTTGTTCTTTTGGAACAATTTTCCTGTGAATGATTCTCCTATCAGAGAAGTTAGGATATCACTCCCTGTTCAGACTTATTTGACAGAACTATGTGAGCATGGCTTGATGTTGAGCATAAAAAGACCCTCATGTCCTGTTTTCCCCACAGTGGCCAGCCAGATGTCCCTGGAAAGCCCACTTTCAGAGCACAGAGACCAAAGCTGCCTTCTACTGGTGCTCTCCATAACTTTAAAGTAATACTGCCTCTGAACAGGAAGTTCCATTTAGCCATTGTGGCTAACAGCCATTGATGGACCTGTCTTCTATTAATCTGTCTAATCTCCCTTTTAAAGCCATTATTTTAAAATCATCTGCACCTTGCCCTCTGGGTAGCTCTTTGCAGGGTTTTTTCAGGAAATCACAGGAAACCATGCAGCCTTTCTTCCCACTAAGGTACTCTGTGGACATTGAGGTCTAAGCAGAGGAAGAGAAAGGAAGAGAGAGCGCAGGCAAGATGATAGATAATCAGCGGTGAAAATGAGTTGGTCAGGTATGGAAGAATACCATCTGAAAGTGTAGCGGTGGTACAAGCATGCAGTTATAAATGACGTCAGTGGTACAGTCCGTTACAAGTGTCAAACTCCAGATTTGCTTTGTGTTCTAAGAACTGTGTTTCTAACAAGAGGAGAGTGTTGTTAAGTTTCTAAACAGCGCGGTGCTGTGGTTCAAGCTGGGGTGGGGGGACTGCCTGGGATAAACGTTCTGCTTAATTCTAAGCATGCAGGATGAGCTGCAGTTGCTTAGTGGTGAGGGAGGGAAGGTACTCTGTATGTGCTCAGAGACTAACACTTCCATTTTTTTAAGCAATGTGACTAAAACAAGTTTGTCTTGATATTAAATAGGCAAGATTAAAGGAAAAGAAGCCTGTAAGACCAAAACCCACTTACAAGAGATTTCTTTTCTCCATTAAGCATTTGTTTGCGTGTTATGTATTAGTGTTTGTCGCATTTGTACCCCAGTCCTTCTGAACAGCTCAAACTGTTACCTGAAGTTATCTTGTTTCAATCCTCATAACGACCCTGTGCAGGATGGGCTGAGAGTGACTTAT
The DNA here is from genome assembly GCF_028583425.1 of Eublepharis macularius. Classification (NCBI taxonomy): domain Eukaryota; kingdom Metazoa; phylum Chordata; class Lepidosauria; order Squamata; family Eublepharidae; genus Eublepharis; species Eublepharis macularius. The sequence continues at coordinate 219,405,450 of NC_072790.1, forward strand.
CCGAAGTCATTCACATGAGCCTTGTGCTTGAGAGAAGACTTAACATCCTCCCCTACCTGCGTCCATCTCCAGGCTGGCTCTCAGTGCAACAAGTGGGAGCTTAAAATCCTGGAAGTGAGCTTTTCAGTCACGCTACAACCCTGCTTCCTGCTTAAGGGGCTGGTTGACGCATGCATTACTAGGCATTTCTCTTCTGGGTGGCTCGTCATACTGTAACTTCCAGTAAAATATGTGAACTGCCTTCATGGGGAGGAGGGGCCAGGAGAATCAGCTCAGAGAGCCTGCCCCAGTTCCTTCGCTCTGCATGTGAACATTAGTGGAAAGAGGTCTGTTTCCTCTGGTGTCTCCCTTCCTTTCATGCTGCTATGTCTAGAAAGACAAAACAGAGAAGGAGGAGACCTCCCGGATCATCGTTGAGCATGATTTGTCCTTGGGGAAAACCTGCAAAAGGTGGGCTGGTACCAAAAGTGTGGATGAAGAGGAAAGAGGTGTGCAGTTCTCCTGGCCTGTAAATGGAGAATTCAGTTCAGTGTGTGTCTTCTGCTTCTTGGCTTTCATTTGCAAAGCATGCATACACAATAACTGTAAAAGCTTCAAAAATTCCATTCAAATCTGTCTTAATATGTTTTGCTGTTATAACCCAACAACAACAAAGAATGCTTTACAAAGTCTAAAGAAACAAGGTTATCTTTCCTTATTTGCACAGCACACAGGGAGGGGAGTTAAACAAGCGTCCTTTAGAATAGTGTTCCGAAGCTCTGGGGCCATAACACACAAGGCCCTGCTTCTCATGGAGACCAAGCTGGCCTCTAGGAAAGTTGGACCTTAAACCAGACCCCATGCGAGTTCAGCAGAGAAATCCAAGATAGATCCTGCACCCCACCCCAAGCCAGAAGGTGAGCTTGGCAAGCCAGCTTTAAATTATCTACAAGGAAATGATGCCGATGAGTAACTGATTCTTTCCTTGATGTCCTCTGACATTCCTATCTCTGCACTCCTCTCTGCAACTTTCTCCAGCTCCCCTGCCTATAGCTTGCTAGCAGGCTTGCAATTCATTGCCTGTGGCTGAGGAATAATGCAACGGCTGAAGCGCTTTCTTCTCATCCTTTTCCAAGAGTTCTCTTGTGCCAACGTTTATTGCCCTTCGGCGGACCATCGCCCTGTGGCTCATATAAACTCCTCCGTTTGATTCCTCAAACAGTTTTCCTGAAAACGGATGCCAGCCAGCCTTTTCCCTGGGAGAAGCACCTGTTCCAGGAAGGCTTTGCCCAATCTGACAAATGTAGCAGGCAGGGCTGTGTATATGTGAAAAAATGTATCCAGGTAATTTAAAGTCTGCACTAAGAAAACACATCTGTAAATTATTATGCAGATTTATATATATATGAAGTACTGCATTTAACAAAATATGTACATTTGTTAAGTTCTTTGGTTATCAGGAAGAACCAGAAGGGAAACCAACTTTGATGAGTTATAGTGGTATTTTCCTTGATGTTCTCTGGCATTCCTGCCTCTGCCATCCCTTCCAATGCTTCCCCCCCCCCAGCTCTTCTCTCTAGGGCTTGCTAGCTAGCATAGAAGACTGGCCTGTCTGCCCCCAGTCCTGCTTCTGGTTTGCAGTGCTCAAGCCTGGCCTCTGCAACCTTATGGACTTAACAAGCTCTTTTTAAAATGAAGTAACCAAATAGAAGGCACCCCCAATATCTAGAGACAAACAGCTCTGGAAAACCACAATTGGAGGGAAATACAAGAATGCAAAAATCAATTTCTATCAATATAAATATGAAGTTATTCAAGTGCAAAGTGACTAGTACTTATAAATATATACTTACATACTTCTAATAAATATTCATACAAAATGTTCCAATATACAAAATAGGTATAAATATAATTATTAAAGACACACAAAACTGTATAAATAAAGCCGTATAAATAAAGTCCACAGATTCTCTTATGTGAAGTAAATGTCTTTTTCTTTATGTAGCTAAAGTTGAGAAGAAGACGACTGCAATCCAACTGGAATTTCGCAGGTAAGTATTCTGTATTCCCAAGTAATGTATTCTCAGGCTTGAAGGAAGGATACAAAGAACCTCCTATATGGAACTAGATAGAAATTCCACAGGTCAATCTCGCATTTATCCATACACACAAATATTTTCTTATTGCTGTAGGTGAAGATGATAACAGGATTGAAGAGACTCATGTGTCCCAAAAGTAAATGTAAATGTTATGCAGGTAAGACTCTCAAAAAATCAAACTTTCTAACATGATAGCTGTATCTTATCAGGAACGCCGAGAATACATTGAGTGTATTGTTAAAAGCCATTGTGTTTTTGGGTGTAATAACTGTATTTGTCCCTGATGATGTACTTGGTATGAAACAAGTTGGAATATCTAGCCAGCCACTTGTCGGGCTGTAGGGTCCTTTGGGTCCCTCAGCATCCATTCTTGTCTCCTCCTGCAAAGTCAAGAGAAGATATTTCGTTAGAAAATTTGATTTTTTTTTAGAGTCTTACCTGCATAACATTTACTTTTGGGACATGTGAGTCTCTTCAATCCTGGTATCATCTTCACCTACAGCAACAAGAAAATATTCGTGTGTATGGATAAATAGGAGATTGACCTGTGGAGTTTCTTTGTATCCTTCCTTCAAGCCTGAGAATTCTTTACTTGGGAATACACTTCAGAATACTTATCTGTGAAATTCCAGTTGGATTGCAGTCATCTTCTTCTCAGCTTTAGCTACGTAAAGAAAAAGACATTTACTTCACATAAGAGAATCTGTGGACTTTATTTATACAGGTGACACCAGTTTTGTGTGTCTTTATTAATAATATTTATACCTATTTTGTATATTGGAACATTTTGTATGAATATTTATTAGAAGTTTATAAGTATATATTTATAAGCACTAGTCACTTTGCAGTTGAATACACTTCATATTTATATTTATAGAGATTGATTTTTGCATTCTTGTATTTCCCTCCAGTTGTGGTTTTCCACTGAGTTGTCTTTTTAAAATGAAAACAGAGAATCTCGAAATGCTGAAGAGCAGACGTGGCCTAGTGGTTAGAACACTGCTTTGCGCATAGGAGGCCCCAGTCTCTGGCACCTGCAGCTGACAGACCTAAAATAGTCTTTTTCTTTCTTTTTTTGCCTGAGACCCTGGAGAGCTGCTACTGTTCAGTCTGTCTGTCTATACATTTTTATCATGTCTTTCCCCCAAAGAGCTCAAGGCAGAGTACATGGTTCCCTACCCCCTTTTTGTTCTCATTATAACCCTTGAGGTAGGTGAGGCTGAAAGAGAGTGATTGGCCCAAGGTCAACCAGTGGCAGAGCAGAGATTTGAACCCAGATTTTCCAAGCCCTAGTATGATGCTCTAATGATTATACATGGCTCTAGAGGTACTCACCTAGATGGTCCAGTGATATAGCTCAATGTAAAGCAGTTTCATACGTTCATACGTTGTTACAACACACCTGTAAAGTAGGTTCTTTCCTATGGCCTGAGAGTCCATCTTACTATATAATCCCTTAGCGTCTTTCCGACGACACACATTGATCCTGGTGCGCCTGCGTGGGTGCACCAGGATAAAAGTACGCCGTGGAACACCGCCTCTGGAGGGCGCCACTGGTAGCGGATGGCCAGGAGTGTCTGCCTGGCCCTCTGCAGCCGGGCTACATAGCCCAGCTGGAGGAGGAGGGTGGCTCAGGAAAAGCGACGTGACTGTAAGCTCCGGTGGAGCCCGGGTGATGGGGCGAAGCGCCCGGCGCCCTCTCCGCTCAACTGGAGCCACGCTGCTCTCAGTGGGGCCAGGGTGATGGGGCAGAGGCAAAGCACCCGGCGCCCTCTCAGCCCCACCAGAGGTGTGCCATGCTGCTCTCAGTGGAGCAGGGATGTGTTGTGCCTCAGCTCCAGGGGGGTTCACAGGACTACAGGGGCATCGCTCCCCTGTGTCTCAGCCCTCCCCAGACCCCCCCTTGTCCCTCCCCACCAGACCCCTCCTGCCTCTCAGCCCTCCCCAGACCCCCTTGCCCCTCTACCTGCCAATCCTCCCCAGACCCCTCGTGCCTCTCAGCCCTCCCCAGACCCTCTTGCCCCTCTAACTGCCAGTCCTTCCCAGACCCCTCCTGCCTCTCAGCCCTCCCCAGACCCCCCCTTGCCCCTCTACTTGCCAATCCTCCCCAGACCCCTCGTGCCTCTCAGCCCTCCCCAGACCCTCTTGCCCCTCTAACTGCCAGTCCTTCCCAGACCCCTCCTGCCTCTCAGCCCTCCCCAGACCCCCCCTTGCCCCTCTACTTGCCAATCCTCCCCAGACCCCTCCTGCCTCTCAGCCCTCCCCAGACCCCCCTTGCCCCTCTACCTGCCAATCCTCCCCAGACCCCTCCTGCCTCTCAGCCCTCCCCAGACCCTCTTGCCCCTCTCTGCCAGTCCTTCCCAGACCCCTCCTGCCTCTCAGCCCTCCCCAGACCCCCCTTGCCCCTCTACCTGCCAATCCTCCCAAGACCCCTCCTGCCTCTCAGCCCTCCCCAGACCCCCTTTCCCCTCTACCTGCCAATCCTCCCCAGACCCCTCCTGCCTCTCAGCCCTCCTCAAACCCCCCTTGCCCCTCCACCTGCCAATCCTCCCCAGACCCCTCCTGCCACTCAGCCCTCCCCAGACCCCACTTGGCTCCCTACCTGCCAATCCTCCCCAGACCCCTCCTGCCTCTGAGTCCTCCCCAGACCCCGCTTACCCCTCCACATGCCAATCCTCCCCAGACCCCTCCTGCCCCTCAGCCCTCCCCAGACCCCCCTTGTTCCTCCACCTGCCAGCCCTCTCCAGACCCCCCTATGCCAGCCCTCCCCCGCCCCAGCTTTCTAGAGCCCGTTGTATTTATTTGCACAACGGGCTTTGTTTCTGGTTTTATATATTTATACTCCCCTTTTCTGTCCAGTGGGGACCCAAAGCATACAACCTCATTCTCCCTCCTCCATTTTATCCTCAGAGCAGCTCTGTGGGGTAGATAGCCTGAGAGTGACTAGCTCAGATTCACCCAAGGACCTTCCATGGCAGAATGGGTGTTTGAACCTGGATGTCCCAGATCCTCATCCAACATTCTGACCACTGCACTCTGGGTGTGGTGCTAATCTGTCTAGAAGAGTGGTATATAAGCACAGTTGTTGTTGTTATCATTATCATCATCAGATGTTGAGGCTTTGAGGGTTTCATAAAGAGCAAAAGCAACAGGCCAAGGCACAGGTTACCCGTTGGGACTGACGTGACATCTAGATGCAAGCTCTCAAGTGATTCATCTTTTCTGGCTAGAGGTAGCCAAGGTTAGTAATGCAGGACAGAGTTCAGTAGTTGCCTGAGGATGGTGTTGCCTCTGCAGAGGTAAGTATCCCGTGGGAACTACATGTCCCAGCATGCCCTTCTGTCTTGATGCAAAGCTTGGGTCAGATTTACTGCACGCTTTGTTGGGGCCTGCTAGTTCCCCTGCTGAGCCACACCTCCATGTGAACAGTGTCAGTAGCTGTAACTTCCTCTTGGCAACAGCATGAAAGTCTAGAGTTTTTTTCTCTCTCTCTGGAGCTCTCATTTGTTTTAAGAACAGAATGTTATAGTTCAAGGTGCTTGTGGGTTCCTGCAGCAACTTGTGTATATCATGGAATGTCACTGTAATACGAGATCTCGGGGTCAAGCAGTAACACTGTTTGGCAGTAGGTTCAGGGCCAATGGGAGAAAATGTTCCCCCCTGCCCGGCCCCCCCGCCCCCCCCCAGCATATAAAGAAGAGTAGTGGATAAATATTGGGATTGGATGGAGACCCAGGTTCAAAACTCCATGGAGGCATGAGTGTCACCGGGTGACCTTGGAGCAGTCATCTGCCAACCTAACTACCCCACAGGGTTGTTGTGAGGATAAATGAGTGTGTCACCCAGGGGAACCACCTAACAAATAATGGAATTTGCTACCATAATAGGGGGTGGTGGCTGGTAACTTAAATGGTCTAAAATCATTGGTCTGTCCTTGATGGTTAAGTGGAAGATCCATGCTCATTCTCCATGTTCTTATGAGTCTCAGTTATGGGAGGAAGGTTTTTTTTAATAAGCAGGGGTAAGAAACAGAATGCTGGACTATATGGACCCCCTGACTGGATGTAGCCAGAAGTATTCAGAACTTAGGGCCCAGCTGGTCCTTGCCTTGAAGAGGAGGTGGGGCAGCCTTGGTACTAAGACAAAAGCCTCCCTTAAAGGAGAAGGAGCGCTTTCCCCCCCCCCGCTTCGGTAGTAGAAGTTTTACTAACCATTGCTGAGAGGAAGAAATTGATACATCAGGCTGCCAGTTTTCGAGGTAGCTCTGTGTTTGCTGATAGTTGTTAAATCTATCTTGCACAACTAAAAAGAAATGATGAAGCCAGATGAATTGGAAAGGGCTTGGCTCCCTGAATTCCCAGCCCTTGGCATGCAAACTTGCATTTGAAAGATGTGCCTCCCTTATGGGCAATCTAGTGGCTTTCAAGGGCAATTTCTGGGATGTTCTCGCAGGTCATGCTTCTCAGTTGCCTGGGCTGCAGAACAGGAAATGCCTGTTGCCGTTTGTACCCTGGGACAAGATTGATTGCACTGCACAATGTTAAGAATTCTTCTCACCCCCCCCAACCACAAATCGGTGCAGTTAAAAAAAAATCTGCCTTACAAAATAAAGTTCTCAGAAATTATGTAAGAGGAAAAGAGCAGATCTTTTGATACACACAGGTTGATGTAACAAATACAGTTGTTGGTTTTTTAAAAATATGCATTGATTTTTTTGCCTTTTCTTCTCCACCCTCTCCCTGAATGTTACAACCCAAACTTCCCATTGTTGCCACTTATTCCAAATTTCAAAAGCAGCATGGTTTCCTCATCTCTTAGAAGCCTAGCCCTTCTCTTGTTGACACAGCTTCCTCTTATAAACTCTGCTGGAATCCTTTTCCGTCTCCAGGGTTTTTCCAAGCCCACTGTGGCATCATTTTTTCCATGCGGCTTTATCTTGACGATCTTAACTTGACACCTCAAGATCAGCTTTCACCATAGGCTTAACTAGATTGGGACTTCTTGTGTATTTTTCTGCTTTGATTTGATTCTGAGATGAGGTTGGTTTGGGGGAATTTTTTTCATGTTTTCTAACGTGTTTTATTACTTATTCCTTAATAATGATTAGGATGTTTTGGAAGTTTTTGAAATGTTGTGTTGAGCAGTTGGAACTACTTTAAAGCATGAAGAAGAGATGGCCAAAGTATTATGCTGCAGAGGCAGGTTTATTAAGGTACCGTTAGAGCACAGTTGGAAGGAAGAGGGGAGGGGAGAAGACCTCTATGACCACAGAAAACAAATTAAAAGAAGGGGAAATAGCATATAGTTGGCAGAGACCATTGGTTATCAAAGTCCACTCTAATCTCCAGGTCTTTCATATCACCTACTACCTGATCCTTTCAGTTGGAGATTCCAGGTTGAACCTGTAGCCTTCTGCATGCAAAGCCATGGCCCCTCCTCGGACTTTTGTGGAGAAATGAGTTTATTCTAATACATCAGAAAGAGGGCAGGGGAAAGAGGAACTCTTACTGATAGCGTTCAGTTCGTTTTATGTCTATGAGATAGCTAGACGGGTGGTCACTCTCTGTCCTCTGTATCCAAAGGAATCTAATATGGATTGGATTAATGCTCATAATAATAAAACAAGTTCATGGAAACTGATCTTTCTGCGCCCACTGAAAGGCCAGTGCTGCAGACTGGAATAGCCTCCTAAGCAATGTGTCAGAGGGAGCTGAAGCCAGGAAGGAGAGCCAGGCATAAGAACATAAGCAAAGCCATGTTGGATCAGGCCAGTGGCCCATCCAGTCCAACATTCTGTCACACACAGTGGCTAGAAATTCAGTGCCATCTAAAGGACTGTCAGTGAGGCCAGGACACCAGAAGCCCTCCCACTGCCTTCCTTCCAGCACCAAGACAACAGAGCACCACCTCCCCACAAAGAGAATACCATCTATCTCCTGTGGCTAATAGCCACTGATGGACCTCTGCTCCATATATTTGTCCAGTCCCCTCTTGAAGCTGGCAATGCTTGTAGCTGCCACCACCTCCTGTGGCAACGAATTCCATATGTTTATCACCCTTTGTGTAAAGTAGTATTTTCTTCTATCTGTTCTAACCCGACTGCTCAATAATTTCATAGAGTGCCCACGAGTTCTTGTATTGTGAGAAAGGGAGAAAAACACATCTTTCTCTACCTTCTCTAACCCGTGCATTATCTTGTAAACCTCTATCATGTCTCCCCTCAGTCGTCTTTTCTCCAGGCTAAAGAGCCCCAAGCGCCTCAATCTTTCCTCATAGGGAAAGTGTTCCAACCCTTTAATCATTTTAGTTGCCCTTCTCTGTACTTTTTCCAGTGCTATGATATCTTTTTTAAGGTGTGGCGACCAGAACTGTACACAGTACTCCAAATGAGGCCTCACCATCGATTTATACAGAGGCATTATGATACCGGCTGATTTGTTTTCAATCCCTTTCCTAATAACCCCTAGCATAGCATTAGCTTTTTTTATGGCAGTCGCACACTGTGCTGACGTTTTTAGTGAGTTATCTATCATGACTCCAAGATCTCTCTCTTGGTCAGTCTCCGCCAGTTCAGACCCCATCAACTTGTATTTATATTTTGGATTTTTGGTTCCAATGTGCATTACTTTGCACTTGGCTACATTGAACCTCATTTGCCACATGGATGCCCACTCTTCTAGCCTCGAAGAAGGCAGAATCGTACAGAAACACATACCCTTGCAGGAGCAGAGCTAGCTCAATTGATCTGCTTGCACAAGAGCACAATAGGGCATTGGGCCAATTGCTCACAGGCGAGAGTACATGCCCTGAATGCACAAGGTCCCAGGTTCAAACTCTGGCTAAAAAGAGCTTGAGCAGCAATGTTGGGAAGACCTTTGTATTAGTCCTGGAGGATCCAGTGCTAGTAAGAGCAACATGCTAGGCAAGACCAGTGATCTAATTCTCATAGTTTCATTGGCCTCAGTCTGTAAGGCTTGGATTCAAAGCTCACCACAGCCACAGATTCATGAGGCTGATCGGACTGGGAAAACCTGAGTTCAAATCCTGGCTCAGTCACCTTGGTCCACTCTCTCTTTCTCAGCCTAAGTTACAGTGGGGAAGGAGAAGTATGTGAACTACCCTGAGCACCTTGGAAGTATGGCAGGATATAACTGCAATAGAGAGAAGTATCCATCTGTCTGTAAAATGGATATATCTGTAGTTTTGAACAAACTGGAGACTATACTGCAATAAATGTCCTAAAACAACAGAGGAATTACAGGTGGAGGGGGTGTCTGTAGCTCACTGGTAAAACGCCTGCTCTGCATACAGAAAGGCCCAGATCCAGTCTCTGTAAAGGATCTTGGCAGTTGGGAAAGATCTTCCTTTGCCTAAATTTCTGTGCATCAGACAGTGCTAATCGCAACATCCCAGTAGTCTGACTCGCAGCAAGGCAGGTTCATGGGATCTTCTCTTATTTAGAGTGTCAGTTTGAGCATCACTATGATCTTGAAGACCACGGCAGGAGGGAAAGCTGCCTCTTTCAAGGCAGGAGCCCCAGCTCCTCAAGAATCTCACATTTCCAGAAATTGTCCATGCAATTCCACACAGCAAGATGGCTGTTAACAATTAGGCTAAGACATGTTGTCTGCTCCTGAGAGACTTTCTCCACTCAAACATGTAAAACCCATCCGTAATGTTGGCCCAGCTTTTGGCTTTTGAAGTCAGCAGAATTACATACAGGTTACTCATCCTGTAGGCCCAGAGGATGATTTTTCAGGTGCCAGGGAGGTCATGCTTTGACTTGATCAGTTCACTGCAAATCAAAATGCAGAAAGATATACATCAATGGGAGGTAGGTGCTTACTCATCTCATTTTGCAAAATTGTCACTTTCTCTCCCCTCCGCCCCATATAGTCCCAGCTATATGTACGTAGATTCTGTTTTCATGGCTTGCCACACATCTGATGGAAGTTTGCCATGAAATAAGCATGTCAGCTAATCTAAAGTGCTAAATGTGCTGTGAAAAATAACCTTTAAAACAAGTTATAGTCTCCTGGGGGCTGTAGCACCCAGACACAGAAGAGGCTGTTCAGTCTCTGTTTGCATGAATTCTCTGATTGGGCTTTGCAATCTTCCGATCGTCCTTCAGAAGGGGCAGGTCATTCTGTCACTTCTCAGCCATTAGGTGTTACTGGTTCATTCAATCACTGCTGATGCAGAGAGACAGCAGAACTAGCTGTCCTTAAAGAAGGCATGTCCAGAACAGTAACTCATACAGAAATGCACTGGGTGGCGAGGGGGGGGGTGCTTCTTGAAATAAGAGGCCTCGCAGAGACACTTGAAACTGCATCCTCTGAGGTTTGCAAAAACACCTATTTTATTTTATTACATTTGTGTCCACCATTTTATCTTGACAGCAGCCCTATAAGGCAGATTGGGATGACAATTAGTGACTGACCAAGATAAACTTTGTGTCTAAGTGAGAAATGGAACCAACATCTCCTTGCTTGCTTTCCATTTTTATTTTACAGCAGTCAGAAATCTCATGGCTTTGGAGATGAAGCCTCTGGCAGTGATTGGCTGAATTGCTCTAATGTCAGAGAGGCAAAAGGGCCTCTGGCTACTGTTGGCTGCTCAGATCCTACAAGTGAGACACGGTAGAGCGAAGGCCAAAGGAAAACAAAGATGGAATATGGACTTTGGGAAGGGGAAATAAGGAAATAGTAAAGGAAAGTAGCAGGTGCAGGGTGGGAAATAAGAAATGAGAGAGGCCCAAAGAAATGAGACAGAGAGAGAAAGCCAAGGAGAGAAATCTAAGGAGAGCCCCGCAGTGGGCAGGGGAAAGTACATTACTTTGAAATAAACAGCCATATCTTTGGCTACCTGCCTCTAGTTGCCCAGGATGCTTCGGGGTGGTTTGTAGGGGTTTGTTGAGATAGTTTAATGTAAAATTTGAAATACATAAAAACAGCACAAGTTTGCACATTAACAAAACAAACATGGGGTTAAATCTCCAAGTGAAAGGGGGAGAAGGGTGATCCCTTTGATGACTAAAAAAGGTGTGCTGAAAGGATCATGGACCGCACAGGAACAAAAAGCCAATACGGGGTGGTGGTTATAGTAAAAAAAGGGAATTTGGATGAGGTTGAGTAAAAAAGCTGGCTGCATCCAGCCCATGTACTTTACATTCCAAAACAAAGATTGTTTTAAATGAGTAACTCCAGGACTTTGTAAAATTACACTCTTAATAGTATGTTCAATATATTTGATTATATCTGCCCAATGATGCTTAAGATATGTGCAATTCAACATATGGTGTCTACAGTCAGCCACATCAATGCTGCTGTTCTTCATACAATTTGGACCAGTCAATTTATAGATCTCCTATGGCTTGTCAGGAGCCAAACTTCCATTCACAAATAATTTTATAATGGATTTTTTTTATTAGTTGCACTCTCTGAAGTGAACTAGAGCAGATGTACAGATACATTTCCTCTGTTCCTCTGAATCCCTGAAATCTTTCCCCATCTCTCCTTGTTCCCTAGATGGCTTTCTGATTCTATCATTATCTTACAAATACTGGCTACTGGGCAGGGAACTGGAACTAGTTGGCCCTTAGGATCATTTCCAATTGGACAAATGTCTCCCTAATACTCACAATTCTTGCTGTCACTTCTCTCCTGCACCTAGCGCACTCTTGGTGCTATGGGAACATGCTCTACCCACAGTGCTTCTCTTAATACCAAACCTGTTGGTTTTCAGTGCCCGGTGAAAACATTTTTGTTCTTCTGAGCGTTTATTTTATTTATTTAGATGATTATACCTGTCTTCCCCCTTAGTGAGGCTTCAGAGTAGCTTCCAACATTGCTGCCCTCTATTTTATCCTTAACAACCCTTTGAGGTAGGTCAGACTAAGAGTTTGACTGGCCTGAAATTCACCCAGTAGGGTTCAGACTTGAGTTTCCCAGACCGTAGTCTGGCACTCTAGCCACTACACCATGCTGGCCTTCCAGTTTAAGTTAACAGATTTAATCTCTTCCTTCTGAGCTTTATTGAATGTTAAATAATGGTTTTTCAAAAATCCATTTTATTCTGGCCCATGTTTTTATAGTTGTTTCTAGCTCATTTGTTGTCATATTGATTTTTTAAAAATCTGTTCTACTGTATTCTGGTTTTTAACATTTGTTTGTAAACCATCTCAGAAGCCAGCCTCGATGACTACAAGGGTATACATGTCTTAAATAAATCTGAGTTGCCAGTCGAGCGGGCCAGAAAATTGTTTGGCCACTAGGGATGGATGCAGCTCTCCGCTGCTGCTGCTGCTGCCACTGAGCAAGGCCCACGTCCTGCCCAGTGGGCATTGAGAGGTAGCATTTGAGATGGGTTGCCGCTGCGGACATGGGGCACTGACATCAGGGGGCACTTGCTGGTGATTCAGCAGCCAAACATCTATAGTATTGACCCTGCTTCCAGTGGTCACCACAAAGGACTTGGGGGGGGGGGTTCCTCCTCTTTGATCACACTTTGGCAGCAAGAGCACAGTAGTATTTCCCACACCCATTTCACTGGCCCTGGCAGCTGATTTGAAAGCAAGATGCTTCTGTGGGTTGCTGCGTTGGGAGCCTTCTTCAAAATGGCTGTCCTCACTTCTTCCTCTTTTCCATGACTTCCCGAAGAGGTCTGTCATGCCAGGAGGTGGGAGTGTTCCTGGCATCTGCCTGTATTTGCCGAATGATTAATGCTTCTCTCCAAGCTCCCCAGAATTGAATATGTGAGTTTTGATTTGGGCCTGACACGGCTTTTACCTGTCTCCATGCCCCGCTGGCTCCTTGTTCAGCAGCCCATGGTTATTAAAATTCCTATCGATACCAGAGTTTCTGGCTGGCGTTCCTGCTTTCAGGCATCATGGGTTTCTCTGAACTTCACCATTTAGGGCAGAGACAGAGTTTGTATGTGTCTCCAGTTGGTTGGGGAGTAATTAAAGCCTGGTATACTTCTGTTTAATTTTCTCTCTCCATGCCTCCTTCAGCCACACTCAATTACAGCCATTACCTTGTAGATGGAGGAATTCACATAGGTAGTTAACAAAAAAAAAAGTTTGTAAAGACAGCTTATCTGTGGTGGAGCAGGCCTTGGTTGCTGAAGTAATTGGTGGCAGTAAGGGGGAGAAGGAATTCATCATTGTGTCAAATGTGGCGTCAGTCATTCTGAGGTTGGAAGCACAAGCATACAAAGATGGGCCAAAATGTCTTTCTCTACCGTCACCATCTTCCTTATCTGTATACCACAATCCAAAATGTGCACCCTAAAGGTCTCCTTTGTTTGCAGTATACTGACAGACTAGCTCAGAGCCAGAAAATACCATATTAAACATCATTAAAAGGTAACATCAATACAAAATGCATACCATTTGGCTGGATTTTAGCACTCTTAAAACCAATTGGTTTCAGTAGGAGAGAGCTAACCAAGGGCTTCCCTTACTTTTTCACTGAGAGCTGTGAATGGAGTTTAAAAGCACTTAACATGGACTGGATCATTCCCATAGCTGTACAACTCACCTGCAGGGAGAAGGCAGTAGCAGTAGCAGTTAGGCTTGCCAACTCTGACTTGGGAAATTCCTGGAGATTTTGGGGGGTGAGGTTGCTCAGCAGGGGTAGCATGCCACAGAGTCCCCCTCCAAAGCTGCCATTTCTACCCTCTGAAGTTTGGAGATCTATTATAATTCCAGGAGAACTCCCAGCCCCACCTTGGACTCTGGTAACAGGAGCCAGGGACATCTAGCTTACTTAATGAAGGTCAAAAAGAGAACAATAAAGTGAGTTGGTCAAGAGGTTCCAAAGAGTGGTTTCCAATGCTGAAATGGCTCTAGCCCACAGGCGGACTCCAAATGATTTAAGTCATGATTTAAATCACTAGCCAGGAAGACTTGACTGAATTGCGGTTTTCTGAATAGGAATCCATCCTTGAAGGTTCTTATAACCTCAGTACATATCCATAACTCAGAAACAGATACAGGTTTCATTTTTAGAAGGTACAAATTTTAACATAGTGGTTGACTTTGTGTTATAGCTCTATCAGAAAACGAAGATACAAACCCACAGTTTCAGAACTGTAAAATTACGTCCTGTTGGGTAGATAGAAAATATTAGCATAGCTTTGTAGAAGCCTCAGATACAGCATAAAATTGGGCTGCTAATCCATGAATTACTGAAACTCGTATACCAAACTTTTCTTAAACATTACACAAATATATTGTTTCATACTTTAAATCTAAAATTAATAATCCCTATTCCATTATATGATATTTTGAGCGAAAATGTATGTTAATTAAAAACTATCTCTAGTTAGGCTTATCCTCCAAAAGCATTTTATCAAAAAAATCTGATTTAAATTATTAACTTCTGATTTAAATTTAAAAAATTCTTTTAATACAAAAAAAAATATTTTTATCCATCTTGCTAGCTCATATACCCATCAATCTGGGAAGGGAGGGGGTCATAGAATTTCTACTCTCAGGAGACAGACGGGAGTATAAAATGTACTCTTTCCCCCTGTCAATGTACTCTTTCCCCCATGTGTGCACAATGTAAGGGCCACTGGGCATTGAGTCCAACCTCTGTCCCCTTTACAACTAGAGATGTGAAGTTCTGGGACAATTGGACATTTGGGAAAAACACTGGGGGAAATCCTCTTACGAAATATTTTTCTTTTCGTGAAAGAATGAAATGCTTCTTAAAACAAAGTTTTGTTCTAGGGGTGTGTGATTCGGGTTTTGGATTTGGGTAAAGTAGCCAAATCAGACCCGGTTCACAATGATTAGGGATTTCTTAATCAGGCCCAGCATGCTGGGCCTGATTTGGAAACCCTGTAACCAAAGCTTCCCAAAGCAATTCATATTGCTTCAAGAAGCTTCGGGTCAAGAGGTTTAAATGCCCCTTTCCATGCTACTTTGCCGCAGCACAGAAAGGGGCATTTAAACCACGGGATCAGCTGCTTGGCTGGGGAGATCCCCGCCAAGCAGCTGATCCAGCCGGCAGGTGTTTAAATGCCCCTTTCTGTGCCGCTGCAAAGCAGAACAGAAAAGGGCATTTAAACCTGCAGATCAGCTGTTTGGTGGGAAGATCCCCGCCAAGCAGCTGATCTGGGCCTTCTCCACTGCCCTGCTGGCCGCTGCAGCCACGGACGAGGCAGCGCAGGCCCTGCAGGAGCCAGCTATAGCCTTCCCCGCCATCCACCTGGCTGCTGCGGCAGCGGAGGAGACACCGTGGGCCCCGAAGGACCCAGCTCTGGCCTTCACTGCTCAGCTGGCCGCTGCGGAGGAAGAGGAAGCGGCACAGGCTCCGCAGGAGCCGGCTCTGGCCTTCCCTGCTGCCAGCTGGCAGCTATGGCTGCAGGGGAGGTTGCGCGGGCCCCAGAGGAGGTGGCTCCAGCCTTCCCTGCTGCCCTGCTGGCAGCTGCAGCCACGGAGGAGGCAGCGCAGGCCCCTCAGGAGCTGGCTTCGGCCTTCCCCACCACCCAGCTGGCTGCTGCTGCGGCGGTGGAGGCAGTGCAGGCCCCGCAGGAGCCAGCTCTGGTCTTCCCCGCCACCCTGCCAGCTGCTCCAGCCTTCCCTGTCACCCAGCTGGCCACTGCAGTGGCAGAGGAGGCGGCATGGGCCCCACAGGAACCGGCTCTGTACTTCCCTGCCACCCTGCTGGCTGCTGCGGCGGCAGTGGAGGCGGCGCGGGTCCCGCAGGAGCCAGCTCTGGTCTTCCCCGCCACTCTGCTAGCTGCTGCACTGGCAGAGGAGGAGGCTTGGGCCCTGCAGCCCCTGGCTCTGGCCTTCCCCACCACCCAGCTGGCTGCTGCACTGGTGGAAAAGATGGTGCAGGCAGCAGAGGAGCTGGCTCCAGCCTTCCCCACTGGCCAGCTGATCGGCCTCCTCTCTCCCTGCTGGCCAGGTAAGTTGGGGGCGGGATTTGCTCCCCCACACTTCATTATGCCCCAAATCTTTACAAAGCATACCAAAGCGAGCTTAATACCAGAATCCCAAAGCGGCTTGCTGCTTCAGGATTCTGGTAATTCCGGATTTTTTTCCCGCTTCGAAAAACCCAAAGCCGGAAACTCGAATCTTTTGGGGGTGCACACCCCTGTTTTGTTCATTCAGAATGCTTTCAAAAACTGTGTAATATGAAGCTTTTTATAGAAAACAAGCTAAAGAACGAGATAATTCCTGTGTATATTTGCCTCCCCCTTCCTTCGGGTGCAGGGGTGGGAAGCTGAGCAGTCACTTATGCAGCAACTGCCACAAGCAGAAACGGCCTCTCATGATAGGCCAGGCATCTGTCTTGCAAGGCGTTTGGCTGCCATGTATTCTTGGTGGTGGGAGGTGCTGTCAAGTCATAGCCAACTCAGGCAACCCAGCAAGAGGTTTTCAAAGCAAGAGGCATTGAGGTGGATTTCCATTGCCTGCCCCTGTGTAGCAACCCTAGCCTTCCTTGGCCGTTTCTCATCCACGTACTAACCTGGGCCGACCCTGCTTAGCTTCTAAGATCTGACAAGGTTGGGCTATTTTGAGCTGCCAGGGTCAGGGCCTTACGTTCTTAAAGAAGTAAAATAAGTTTAATTTAATAAGAAAATAAATATTGCATATTTCAGTTTTTCCAAAATTCCCCCCGCCCCCCGGCTTCAAAATTTCCAGATGTGTGTGTGTGCATGCGTGTGTGTCCAAGTATCAATTATTAGTGCCCCTTCCACAGCTCTTTGTGGGAACATCTAAGATCCACTCGTATTCATCCATAGATGGGGATGGGGAATGCCCATGTCACTCTTCCTCCGCTTGGATTCAGAGGCATGTAGTGGAATTGTCGGGCCCTAGTTTTTCTTTTACCTTTAAAAAAGAAATGCCTTCCCAGGGAAAACAGACTCAGAGGTTTTCAAGTGCTGCTCAAAACTCTTGAGTGCAAAGTTACTTTGGTTCCATTGGACTCGGTCCTTGGCATGCTTGTTTGCCAGGAGGCTGCCTCCTCACTGCACTGCTGATCATGTTATCCCATATATTCTCCCCCACTAACATTTGGGCCTAATTCAGTCATGCCGAACTGTGCAGTGTGACAACTTGATTAAAGCGCCTTTCAGCTCTAAGTTCCAACTCAAAAGAGGCTGCCTTTAGCATCTCTGTGTGATTTATTCCTCTAGCTTTGCCTGTATTGGTGATCAGCCAACACTGGGAGTAGGTAATTCAGCCCCACCCCTGCCTCAGACGTGTTGCAAGCAAGCAGTCTCTCCCACAGCAGAGATGCAGCCGAATTTCCTCCCACCTCCAAGGAAGATTGCGTTGAGTTTTGTATGAGCCTCTGTACCAAGCTGGACTCCATCCAATCAGGAGGCTAACTCAGAACAGCAATTCATGCAGAAGCCCAATCGGTGGGCTTCTCCTTGTTACTCCTAAAAAGAGGGCTACACATTAACTCCTTTTGGAGTCAAGTCATTTCAGCACAGAAAAAGATATTCCACAGCTATCTGAAGTTTGGAAATCACTGGCTCCGTATCATACAGATTTCCAGATTTGGGTTCCTGCTGTTTTATTTATTTCTTAATTTACTTCATTGACTCCCCACATTTCTCCCCACTGGAGACCTAAGGCAGCTCACATTATTCTCCCCTTCTCCATTTTGTCCTCACAACAACTCTGTAAGGTAGGTTAGGCTGACAGTATGTGACCAGCCCAGGGTCACTCGGCAAGCTTCCATGGCAGAGTGGGGGATTCAAACCTGGGTCTCCCAAATCCTAGTCTGACACTGACTACTGGCTCTATTAAACTTAAGTCAACCTGAAAGAAATACCCAGTAATATTTAATTTTTTTGGTTATTAAGCAACACAAAGAATTACTGTTGTGTTTTTTTTAACTTTCTGCTGCTAATAATTCATATTCCACATAACATGCAAGGTGCTGTACAATCTTTGTTGCATTTTGCAATATAAAACTCTGTGAGATCAATCCCAGAGATAGTGTGGCAGAGCAGCTTAAATGAGATGACTCCTATGTGCATGACCTCTTCTTTGTGGAAGAAGGGTGGGGTATTAAACTAATATATAAATAAATGCCATTGAACCAAGGCTGCTTCTCATTCAGAGTTTTTAGTTAATTTGATTCTTTAAAAATAGTTCCAGTTAGCTAAGTTTCAGGTAGGTAGCTGTGTTGGTCCACAGTGGCACTTTAAAGACCAACAAAATTTTCAGGGTATAAGAGTCAAAGCTCAAAGGGAGCTCTGACTCTCAAAAGATTGTACCCTGAAAAGCGTGTGGATCTCTAAGGTGCTACTGGACTCAAATCCTGCTGTTCCAGTTATCTAAGCATTTTTAAAGTTGGCAATTTTTTATAGAGAGGTAAAAAAATCTGTGGGTGGCAGGCACCATCTTGCAAGAGATTATCTCTCATACTGGAGGGCACACCTTTTCTAAGAGGATGTTTGTTGCATCAACAAGGAAATGTTTTTACTTCAAAACTACTTCTATTTACATGCCAACTTACGTAGATTTAATAAATTTAATACTCCTATGATTTTTTAAAATCAGGTGACATCCCTACATTTAACAGTTGAGAATCTCAGGGATTAGTAACCTGAGGGTATTTTCTCCCTCCCACCCATGTTTTTAAGTAGCCTGCTAGCAGGGGAGCCTTTGTAATTGGAGAAATGGCCCAGACAGGAAAGAGTTCAGCTGTCCTTTTGCCTTATTCCTGAAACCAGGAATAAAAGTTTTCCTGAACCCAGACACTCTGGCTGAGAATCCGTTTGCACATTACAAAATTGGCTGTATCTAATGTACCTGCAATCATGTACCTATTGGGGCTTTTTTTCTGGGAAAAGATGTGGTGGAACTCTCAAGCGGCAAATGGCAAGCCGCTTTGGGATTCGGGTATTTAAATGCTTCGGTATGCTCCTTAAAGCAGCACTTTTCTTGCCATTTGCAAACAGCAAGAAAAGTGTTGCTTTCAAACACCAGCCATTTTTCAGCTGATGGGAGGGAATCCCCCTCCTGTCAGCTGAAAAAAGCTGCCAGCTTTGAAAGCAGTGCAGGGAGGAAATGGGATCAGGGGGCGGGGCTACCAGACATGCGATTACTTTCAAGAGATGCCAGAACTCCGTTCCACTGTGTTCTGACTGAAAAAAAGCCCTGCTAATAATATATTCAGAAGGTGCATTTTGTTTTTTAAAAACCTTGGTTTTACATTGTGTATAAATGCAGTAGAGAGACGAGAATCATCTTCTGCCACCTAATTCTTGAGATATAACCCATATGGAATATTTCCCTCTTCTAACTGTTAACGGAGTACACCAGAAATGCTTATGGGTTTGCTTGCTGATTTAATGTTGGATGAGTCTCTGCAAAGCTGCCATAAAGGACTGGTAAAGGTCCTATCTTACTAGTTTTAAGAATCAGAGCAGGAATCAACTGTAGAAATCTGTCCTGGGATATTAAAGCCTTTTAGAAATGTTTTATGATCAGTTAACTGATCTGATTTCCAACCGTCTTTTCTTTTTACTTCACAGGCTGATGCTGTTGATGCCAACTCTCTAGAGGAGGACCCAAAAGTGGGAAATGACCCACCTGAGCCAGTAGACACCAGCAATACTGTGACTAGTGCCCTTACAGTGCAGGAGTATTTTGCTAAGCGCATGGCAAAACTGAAGAGAGCCCACAAAGGGGCTGACGTGTCACCTGATCCGCCTCCAGTGGTGGCTGAGGAGTGGGAGCATTTGGGATCTCAATCGAAGAAGAAGAAAAAGAGCCACAAGCATTTGGAGCCTGAGAATAAGGGCGGCCAGGAAAAACCAAAGCTGAAAAGTCCCAGGATGCTTGACTCGGGTGGAGAAGAAGTGGGTGAGCTGGACAGAGAGAAATCGAAGAAGAAATCTAAGCTCCTGGGTGTTGGGGCCAGTCTTACTGCCAATGAATCCCAACAAGAGAATGGATTGTGTTTCACTGGAACATCCAGTGTGGAAAACAGTGACTCTGAAGTACCAAAACCAAAGAAGAAGAACAAGAAAAAGCACAAAAAGCTAAATAGAGATGTAGGTGAGAATGTTGAAGAGAACACCAAGAGAAAGAAGAAGAAGAAACACTCCAGTTGACACAGCTCTGGAGACTTTGGACACTACTAGTTGGATTTTCTTTTGGTTGTGCCAACACATTAGCCAGGTATCCAAACGCATCTTGATTCATGCAAGACTCTCTTGATGAACTTTCCAAAGTAGTGTTGGAACTGCTTTTAAGGCAGCCGTTGATTCTTTGCACTTTCTCATCATTGCAGTTCCAGATCCGTTATTGTAACTTGAAGAAAAGCAATATTGGGGAAGTGATGCGGATGTTAGAAGCAGCGTTCCATTTTGTTCAAAACAGTTTCTGTTAATGAAGTTTTCCAGTTTAGCTCAGGATCCCTTCTTTAATCCCTGCTCCCATAATACCCTAGGATGGATTCTGGGCCTTTACCTTACCAGGAAGGTCTTGGTGGGCCACTGACAGCCAGGAGGAGGCCGAGACAAGAGACCCTGCAGAGCTGCCAGCACTGGAGGGAGCCGTTTGGCTTGGCTTTTTCCAGGGCTGGTTTTAACATCCCAGTCTGCCCTTATTAATAGCTACACTCTAGATAGAATTCAGTTTTTTATTCCAAAATTCCACTTCTTGAAGTCTTTGTGCAGTTGCCATTGAGAAAAGGGAAAAGAGATTCTTGCTTGCTCTCATCTCACGTGTTGCAGGCCAGGCAAAATGCTTCCCCAGCCAGTTGTAGCTTGCTATTTCCAGCTGGGGGAGGCATGGAATGGTATTTGTGGGGGGGGGGCATTCTCTTGCAGCCAGTCCTGTTTAAAATACCTGAAACTCCCAATATTTGGTAATCTTGAGAAACTGCCCTTGATCACTCCTTTATCAGGCATTTGGCTGTCTGGTATATCTTTGGTACCATTTCACAAATTCTCCCATCTCATCTGGAAAACAAAGCCTATCTTATGAGTATATGGTTTGAAGTATACTGTTTAGCATGATTTTTTTTAGAGAAAGATGCTAGAGCCAGGCTTTCGCACCAGAGCCATATTGAGGAACACTGTAATTTCATTCAAATATCTCATGCTTCAATGGCACACGACCACTGTACTTCACAGAAAGCTGGAGCCAGCAAGGTTCTGCTTTCAGGTGGTTACGATGCACGTCAAGGGCCCTTGCATCAGGTATCCCTTACTATGTTTTCTGTATTTGAATTACTTATGTGCCCCTCCGAATAAAATAAGAATCCTCTTTGCTACCTACATGTGAACATTTTTGCCTGGCCTTGTTTTTTTTGTGGTGCTGAGACCTTGAATTGCTTGAACTGCTTGCATTGATATTCCTCCAACAAGCCATCCCAACAGTTTGGGATTGGAGAGGGAAAAATTAACTGAACTGAATAATAAAAACCAAGCGGCCTGTAGAGGGTCCAATGATCACATGTTAAACAGAAAAATGAGGAAATTGATATGGATTGTTGTTGTGGGTTTTCCGGGCTGTATTGCCGTGGTCTTGGCATTGTAGTTCCTGACGTTTCGCCAGCAGCTGTGGCTGGCATCTTCAGAGGTGTAGCACCAAAAGACAGAGATCTCTCAGTGTCACAGTGTCACACTGTGAGATCTCTGTCTTTTGGTGCTACATCTCTGAAGATGCCAGCCACAGCTGCTGGCGAAATGTCAGGAACTACAATGCCAAGACCA
This sequence comes from Eublepharis macularius, assembly GCF_028583425.1. NCBI lineage: Eukaryota > Metazoa > Chordata > Lepidosauria > Squamata > Eublepharidae > Eublepharis > Eublepharis macularius. Next base: position 219,427,235 of record NC_072790.1, read on the forward strand.
CGGCAATACAGCCCGGAAAACCCACAACAACCATCGTTCTCCGGCTGTGAAAGCCTTCGACAATACATTGATATGGATTGTTTATTAATACTGTGTTCAGTTCTGCTGGCCTATAGAAATTGTTCTAAATACCTAGGAAAATAACAGCGCCTGTTTTGATGTCTGTATGTTTCATTTCCTAAAGGTCAGGTTTACAATCCCCTACCTTTATTTATAAAATGTATTGATTTAATGAACTTCTCAAGTTGCTTTTACAAGGCAACGTACAAATGTCATTGGCAACTGCAGTAGCATCAGCAATAGCCCTGCTATCATGCTTCATTTGGTGACATACCACTGAGCCATCAGCTGTCTACAGCAGAGCCCCACATAGATGGTGTAGATTAGATGGGAAGGGGATGATTGTAATGTGTGAAATCTACATCCTCTAATTTTGTATGTACACTTCAAAAAAGCATGGCACATCTGAGTGCCAGCAATAAATTACTCCAGGTGAAACAGTGGATCCCTGCTATACTAATGCATGAACCAAAAGATACCCTTTGACCTTCCTTTCTGATCCATGATTGGCCGTTTTGGTCATTTGTGACTTTCTTCCCCCCTTCAGAATAACAAAATAAAATTATGGCCAAAGGCCTTAAGTGAAAATTGTGTGTGTGTTCTTTTCCTCTAAGCTTTGATCTCTTACTGGTTATATGTGAAGCTTGCCACACAACATGTAATTTGTCTGAGAGTTCCAGTCTCCATATAAAAAGCCACCTAAGCCATCACTGCTAACAAGTACTTAAATGTGAAAGTTACTTCCAATGGATGATGGCCAAAAAGCACAGATGACTCTACAAGGGGATAGACAGATCCATGGATACCTCCATCAGTTGTTACTTGCCAGGTTGACTAAAGAGAACCCCCACTCACACACATTCAGAGGCAGTAAATCTCCAGATATCTGGTGCTAAGATGTGTTGGGAGATTTGTCCTCTATGCCCTTTCTTCCAGGGCAACTGGTTGGACACTGAAAGAAACAGGATGCTGGGCTAGATGGATCCATCAGGGTACCCTTTATATTGTTGTAAGTAATAGCCATCATTGCATCTTGCAGAAGTGAATTCCACCACTTAAGTACTCATTGGCTGAAAAATTGCTTCCTTTTTTCTGCTCTGAATCTGCTGTGTCGAATTCATTGGATACCTCAAAGCTGGAGTCACTAGTTCTATAAATTGAAAAACCACAAATTCCTTAACCATACATCATAGGGAAGGTGATCCAACTCTTTAATCGTTCTGGTTGCCTTTTCTACACCTTCTCTTTCTCTACAATATCCTTTTCCAGATATACTGCATAGATCTATATAGGAGCATTATGAAATAACCTTTTTAAAAATCCTTGTGTACATTGACATTTTTCACTTGAGTGATCCACTATGAATCCACCAGTATAACAATTTATTTCCCATTTTTGTATGGATATGGATATGGGTTTTTTCCCTCCATCTGCATCACTTTATCCTTACTTACATTGCACCTCAGTTGCCACACTGTTGCCCACACACCCATTTTGAAGAGATCCTCATGAAATTCTTCACAATCCACTTTGATTTTCCTGAATAATATGTTGGCTATTTCACTGCTCCTCTGTAATTCCCTATCATTTATGAACAAATTAACCAGTCCCAAACCAATCCCTGTGAAAACTCTGTTCCTTAATTTCCCTGCATTGTGAACATGGTGTTTTCTATCTAACCAGTTCCTAATCCACAGGGGCATCCATCCTCTTATCCAATGACAGTTAAGTTTACTCAAGAGCCTTTGATGAGGAATTTCCTCAAAAGCCTTTTGGAAATCCAAGAATGTAAAGTCTATGGCTCACCTTAACCTACACACTTGTTAGTGCTGAGAATTGCAAAGGGATGATGGAACGGCATATCAGTTCACAGAAGCCATGCTTCTTCCTCACTATGGTCCATTCCTGTGTGTGTTTAATAATGCTATCTGTAATAAAGTTTCTAATTAATTTACTTGGAACAGGCACTGGGATAATTAATCCTGTAATTTTCTGAAACCTTTTTGGAAAAAAAATATCAGCATAATATTTGCTGCTTTCGAGGCCTCCAACAGGGAGGCTGATTTTAGTGACAAATTGCATGTTTTTGTTAACATTTTCATATCTAAGTTCCTTAGGAAGTCTCTCGGGTATATATGATCCCATTCTGGAGACTTACTAGTTTTTAATTTGTCCAGTAGACGTAGAACTGCACCTTTCAGCACTTCAATTTGACTCAGATCTTCAGACAACCTTCTTGAAAATGGTGGTGGCTCAGATTATTGCTTTACATTTTCTGCAGTGAAAAACCAATGCAAAGGTTTCGTTCAGGTTCTCTGCAGTCTCACTGTCTTCCTTTGGCAATCTTTTAATTTCTTTATCATCCAAGGGTCCTACCAATTCTCTGGGCCCCTGCTTCTAATGTATTCAATGAAATTTGAAATTGTTTTTTCTTAATTTTTAGCAATATATTCATATTCTCTTCTCACCGTCCCCCTTATGGTCAGCTTTCATTTGTTTTGTCTGTCTGTAAAATATTTACATGCCTTTCTTCAGTGCATCTCAGGCCTCCACTTCCAAAGGGAATCCTCCTTGCCTTTTATTGTATCTTAAAGTTTGCTAGCTAACTTCACTGGCACCCTCTTACTTTTCCTAATATGTAATATACAATGTGTCCGGGGTCTGAGCCCCAGCCCCCAGACTTGACAAGAGGGAACAGCAGGGGACAAAAGGGTGGCAGCAACCCCACCCCCCAAGCCGGCAACCAGGGCCAGAACCTACCTACTCCAGGGGGAAGGGGTAAAAGGCCAGAACCTCAGAGGGGTGGAGGGGGCAAGGAGAGACCAGCCAGTCCCACCTTCCAGGGGGAAGAAAGGGGGCTAAGCAGGCCAGAGGGAAAGGGCCACAGCAGGGGGAATGTGGGACCAGCAGCAGCAGCAGCAACCCAAGCAGAGCCCTTACCTGGCAGGGAGAGGAAGCAGCCTCTACAGCCCAGAGCCACACCATGGCTAGAAGACAGCAGCCTGGCTCAGGAGTTGCTAGAAGCCAAGCCTCTCCAGGGGGGGCTGCCACAGGCATTCTGGGGGAGGAGATGGGTAGCCCCGCCCAGCATTGCTGAGCTGGCAGCGCAGAAGCTGGTTAAGGCAGCACCTCATGAGCAAGGCCAGGCAAGCCCAATAGCACGGAGGCTGGCTGGGGCAGCTCCTCGTGAGCAAGGCCAGGCAAGCTCAATAGCACAGAGGCTGGCTGGGGCAGCTCCTCGTGTGCAAGGCCAAGGAGCCCTCAGCTGGGGATGGCTTGCACTCAACCCCACCCTACCAGCAAAGCAAAGGAGCCCAGGAGGGATTAGTGGTTGGAGGGAAACACCTGGAGGGACGCACAGCTGGGCCCGGTCAGGAGAAGGAACAAGCCTAGAAGGAGGGCGGGGCAGAGAGAGGAAACCCTATAAAGGGTGGCTGGGAAGAGCTCTGAGGTGGTGGGTGTGAGTGAGGAGTGATGATGTGGAGTGAGAGCAGTAGAATGCAAGGGTGGAGGCTTGGAGGAGAGTTCTGGAAGGAGGAGATGAAGGAGGACGCAGAGGGTAAGCAGGCCAGGTTGAGCAGGCCAGCGAGTGGACTGAGAGGGAGTCTGGGTGAGGTATACCGCCCCTCCTTCCACAGAGCAGGGTCCTGCAGAGTCCCTGGCCCCCCTGTGACGTCAGGAGCAGACCGCCCAGTGCCACGCCCAGCGGCAGCCGCGGCAAGCCCTGACACAATGTACCTGAGCTTCAGTTATTGTGATTTAAATAAATTGAAAGCATTCTGAAGGAATTCGAGCCTCTTGACTCTCCCTTTTAGTTAATGCGTAATGAGCCTGTGGTTGCTTTTGACTTATGACAACCCTATGCATTAACAACCTCCAAAACATCCTATCATTAACAGCCCTGCTCAGGTCTTGCAAACTGAAGGCTTCCTTTATTGAGTCAATCCATCTTATCCTAGATCTTCCTTGTTTCCTACTGCCTTCTGCTTTTCCTAGCATAATTGTCTTTTCCAGTGACTTTTGTGTTCTCATGATGTGACCAAAGTATGATAGCCTCAGTTTAGTTAAGAAATCAGGCTTGATTTGATCTGGAATTAATTTATTTGACTTTTTGGTGGTCCATGATATCGTAAAACTCTCCTCCAACATCACATTACAAATGAATCCATTTTCTTCCTGTTAGCTTTCTTCATTGTCCAACTTTCACATTCATAGATACTAGTGAGGAATACTACAGTATGAATTATCTTGATCTTGGATTCCAGCAACATTTCTTGATTTCTTGGTTGCAGGAATATAAAATCTTTAAACATTTCAATTTCTTCCATGTCAACATTAAAGTTGTGTTGTCTTCTTGGTGTTCAGCTGTAATCCTGCTTTGGCGCTTTCTCCTTTAACCTTCATCAGTAGTCATTTTAAGATTTTACTGTTTTCTGCCAGTAACGTGGTGTCATCTGCATATCTCAAATTGTTAATGTTTCTTCCACCAATTTTCACTCCACCTAAATCTAATCCAGTTTTCCTTATTATATGTTCTGCATATAGATTGAACAGATGGGGAGATAAAATAACTTCCTTGTCTGACACCTTTGCCAATTGGAAGTCATTTTGTTTCTCCACATTCTGTCCTAATAGACTGTTGTCCCAAGTACAGGTTGCACGTCAAAACAAACATAATATGGCACACCCATTTCTTTTATCACCATAACTTGTCATGATCCACACAGTTGAAAGCATTGCTGTAATCTATAAAACACAATTAAAACATGAACTGATTTTCTTGTAAATTCTCTGGTATGCTCCAGTAGCCAACATAGGTTACTTTTTGACTAATCCTCTCATTTTTTAGAAAGTTCCTGTTCTGAAATAGTATATGGCTGTGTTGGACTTTGAGGGCAATCTTTCCTTTATATACATGCTGGCCTTAATAGCCGAAGTGGTCACAGTTCTCCATGTAGCAGTACTAAGTCCTGAGCACTTCTTGGGACCAAAGAGTCACCTCCATTCTAGCTGGCTCCATGAGAAACTGCTCCAAGATATAATAGTTTATGGACTATAGACTGTCTTAACATACAGTGAGGGTACTAGATTTGCCTGTTACTACAACTTCTCCTCTGGGCTGGTCCTATTCATTAGCCTTCTACCTAGAAAGCTTACAGTGCAATCCTAGATACATTTACACCCTTCTAAATTCATTGACTCTTGTGGACTTAGAAAGGTATAACTCTACTAAGGACTGCACTATATGGGTTGTGTCCAGACTAAATTGGCGTTTTCCACCAGTTCTCTGATCCTGCTACAGACCCCACTCCTATCATTTCTCATAGTGTTTTATCCCCCAGGAATGCCATTTTGTGGAAATCAGTGGACTGCAGTGGGAGGCACGAAAGTTCTACTTACGAGACATTTTAGCTTGAATCCCACTCAACATTTTTCTTCCAGGACTGCTGAAAGAGCATCATGCATGCTGCTTCCTTCCCTGCTCCACTGGCTCTAACCAGCCTACCTAAACAGCACGTGATGCCTGCTACCTTTGTATCAAGCAGGCAAGTCACCATGCAGTGAAAATACCAATCACTGTCCCTACTCTCAATATTCTTGAGGATTGGATTCGCCAGCTGCCCAAGAACCCCTCTCTTCTTACTTCCAGAGAGGTATCTTTGGCATGAGAATAAGACATCTGAGAAACAGGTGTCCTCTGAGGGATCATATCCGCACCCCCCCCCCCCCCGGGCCTGGCACTATCCCCCTATAAGACCCTCATTCTCCAGGACAGTAGAGGAGTGGGACACCCTTGCACTTCCATACAAGGTTTGCCTCCATAAATCATTTTGGGAGTCTGCTTTTTCAGCGTTTCCAGATCAGCAACTTTAGCCCAAAGGGTACAGACTTTTCATCCAAAAGGTCTTTGCACCAAGCACATACCTTCAACATCTGCCTGACAGGCAGATTGTTATACATTCAATACCCTATGCAATACACCGAAACATGAACATTGCCTTCTACTGAGTCAGAACTTTGAAGGTCAGTAAGGAAGGACTACTCTGACTGGCAGTGGCTTTCCAGGGTCCCAGATGGAGGTCTTTCTCATTACCTACTACCTAATCATTTTAACTGGAAATTCCAACGATTGAACCCAGGACCACCTTCATGCAACCGCATGCTGTACCACTGAGCCAAAAGTGGGTTGCTGCACTCTTACGGGTAGGCTGTAAGGGCAGGAGAGAAGAGGAGGAACAGGGTGAGCTAGGAGAGGAGGCTCAGAGGTGCTTAATGGCAAATTTCAGTTTGCCTCTGAATAATGCTTAAAATACCTGTGAAACATAACCTGTTGCTCAATAATGCTATACATTTATAAATATTTTAAATGAATGTGTTCAGTGTTAACTGATATGAGATGCCTGCATTTTGTGTTTGAGAGGGTGAAAGTAGCTGGGTCCCATTAAGCACAGCAAATTTTGAAGCAGTTTCAACTTCAAGAAGTTTGAGAGGCACTGTCCTTGGGCTCTCTACTTCCATGAGTGATTTTGTCTTTTAAAGCTTTTAAATTCATTCATTTATTTATTACATTTCTAGACCGCCCTCCCTGTCGGACAGGCTCAGGGCGGTGTAACAACATACAATTTATAACATATAGTTTAAAACAATAAAAACATTAGAAATAAACATTTAAAAACATTATCCATGTGCAATAAAATTTCTCAGTTGGCGGATATAAGTATGTGTCACACTTTATGAGCTCCTGCATGGGTGGTGGACGGTCTTCAGTGGTATGGCCGGCGAGAGGACAGCCGAGCCCCCACCAAATGTCTGGCCGAACATCTCCGTCTTGCAGGCCCGGCAGAAAGATAACAAATCCCACCGGGCCCTAGTCTCCTCAGACAGAGAGTTCCACCAGGTTGGAGCCAGGACTGAAAAGGCCCTGGCTCTGGTAGAGGCCAGACGGACTTCCCTGGGGCCAGGGGCCATCAGCTACTGCTTATTAGCTGATCAAAGCAACCGCTGGGGAACATATGGGGAGAGGCGATCCTGAAGGTATGCTAGACCCAGTCCACATAGGGCTTTATAGGTCAACACCAAAACCTTGAACCAGACCCGGTACTCAAGTGGTAACCAGTGCAGCTGACAGAAGATGGGTGTTATATGTACCATGACTGGAGCTCTGGCAACCACTCATGTAGCTGCATTCGAAACCAGCTGCAGTTTCCTGATCAAGCCCAAGGGAAGCCCCGCATAGAGCGAGTTATAGTAGTCTAATCTGGAGGTGACCATTGCCTGGATCACTGTTGTAATGTCATGGGTCAACAAGTAAGGGACAAGTTGCCGAGCCTGTCTTAGGTAGAAAAATGAGGATCGAAAACTGCTGTGACCTGTGCCTCCATAGACAGGGAAGCATCCAGGACCACCCCCAGGCTCCTAACTCTCGACACCAGGGTAAGCGGCGCTCCATCGAGAGCAGGAAGCTGGAGTCCCACACCCATGGACCCCAGACCCACATGCAGGACCTCTGTCTTCATGGGATTCAATCTCAGCCAGCTCTGCTTCAACCATCCAGTCACAGCTTCGAAGGCACGTTCCAGGACACCTAGGGCAGAGTCAGGCCGTCTGTCCATCATCAGATACAGTTGGGTGTCATCTGCATATTGATGGCACCTAAGTCTGAAACTCCGTACCAGCTGGGCGAGGGGGCACATATATACGTTAAATAGCAAGGAGGAGAGTATTGCCCCTTGAGGGACACCACACACCAATGGGGGGCGGGATGACAACTTCTCCCCTAGTGCCACTCTCTGTCCCCGACCATGGAGAAAAGAGACAAACCACCACAAGGCCGTCCCTCATATCCCCACATCGGCAAGGCGGTGGGTCAACAGGTCATGACAGGAAAGTCTTCAATGACAGGAAAGTCTAGTGCCCAGTGTCTAGTTGCTGAACTTACTTGCCAGATGCTTTGTCCCTGTGGTACGTCATCACTGAAGCTTTTTCTTGCTGAGCTAACTGGAGAAGGTAGTGACATTTGAACTGGGGAAAGCATAACTTTGCTTCCAGTCACAAGTCAAGGCCTTGGTATTGCCCTATACAGCTTGGGGCCAACATACCTTAGGGATTGTTTTGTCGCATATGAACCGATCTATCCACTCTGGTAATCTCTGGAGGCCCTGCTTTGGGTGCCCCCTCCATTTGAAGCTAGATAGGTGGCAACCTGAGAAAGGGCCTTCTTGGTTGTGGTGCCAAAACTTTGAAACTCCCCAGGGAGATTTTTCTATTGCTGTCTTCCACTAGTGGGTGAAAACGTTTTTGTTTCATTTGGCAATAACCGTTATTGGCCCTGCTGATCTCTTGACGCACTGTTGTGTGTTTGCGTTTATATGTTTTTATTGAATTTTTATATATTGTTTTAAATGTTGGTTTAATGTTCTAATGTTTGCCACCTTGGGGACCATATTTGGATGGAAACATGCCATTAAAATGTTTTAAATAAATAAGATAAACATGTGATTCCCAAGTGATAATGAAAGCATTTTTTTCAATTTACATGTAATTTCAGCCTGTAAGGTTAACCAATGACACTGCAGCTGGGGAATACAGGAAGAACTGATTACAAAACTGAGGCCACAACAATTCCTGTGATTGTGATGGCCAGACAAAAAAGCCACTTGTGACAATTGGTGATGTATGTACGTATGATCATCCTGGTGGCATTTGAGAGTCAGACTAGGATCTGGCAGACCCAGGTTCAAATCCCCACTTCTGCCATGGCAGCTTGATGGGTGACCATGGGCAAGTCCCATGTGCTTTGCCTCACCTACCTCACAAAGCTGTTGTGAAGATAAAATGGAGGAGGCAAGTATGTTAGTTACTCTGGGTCCCCCACTGGGGAGAAAAGTGCGATGTAAATGAAGTAAATAAATTACGTTTTTTCATTCAAGGGCATGCCTAGTCCAGACTCCTGTGTAAAAATAAAGTTCTGTGAGCCAGGCCCTTACACTTTAGAAGACTAGCACTGTTTTATAGCCTAAGCTGAGGGTTCCCTTCTGCCTGACACTTCTAAGAATGATCATTTAATAATCAGTAATAATTGTCAATCTTGGTGATCCAAGAGACTAAGAAATGAAACAGAGGATGGCTCCCCCTCCCCCGCCCAAAAGATTGAAACTTGTAACCATCTGTCACACCTCTACTGGCTAATAATATATTGTCTGTTACTTGAAGTAAAGAGAGGAAAATATTTTGCCCAAAACAGTAAGTTCACAAAAACGTCAGCGTTTGGAAGTGAACAGTTTTAGACTACAATCCTATGCAAGTGAACTTGGGAGTACATGGCTATGGTGGGAGCTACTCCTGAGTAAATATCAAAAGGATCGGGCTACATATCTGTCTAATCTGCTATGGTTGGCTAATTGTGAGGGTCCTTTATGAACTTGCTCATTTCCCCCCCCTCACCAACCCAAATGAGGCCCATGCCTGCATAACCAATAAAAAAAATTAAAATAAAATATATGAAGGCATACAAACAGGGAGGAGGGCTATAAGGGAAACAGCAAACAAAACCAAAGAAGTCTTCACCCACTGACAGAAGATAAGAATAGAGGGATACAGACACATTTCCCTGGGGAGGGAGTGCCAAAGTTTCAGTGCCGTTGGTTGCCACCCATCTAGCCACAGGTGGCAGAGACACCAAAGAAAAAGATGGAGAATGTTCCTTTAGCCTTCCTGACCCACCTGACAAAGAGCTCAAAGTGATCTGAAAGCCTGCATGTTTCTTACTCCTCCAAAAAGAGAGGTTGCATCATGCCTCACTTTGTATCTCTGGTCTAGGATGCTTATTCTACAAATCCCTGACCTGGCACTGGGGTGTGGGTTAGGGGTTACACAGGATGGCAAAGGGAAATCACTTTCTAAATACTTAAAGAGTTTTTCCTCTTCTTGCATCCAGCAGGGGTCAAAACCTCTGACTCAAACCAAGACCAAGGGTGCTGGGAGAGGGGGAAGCAATCGTTTGTACAATGTGTTTGCAGTGGGTAAATGTATATAATATACATTTGCCGCAGCTGTCTGCAGTGATTTTCCTACTATTTTAAACGATGTCGTCGTTTAAAGCTGCTCCTGCGCCATGAAACTTCCCAGGGGCTTTGGGCTGGTCACTGTTGTTCAGCCTGACCTACCTCGCAGGCTTGTTGTAAGGAATATGGGCTAACCCCACCCATATACACCACCCTGAGTTCATCACAGGAACTGTAGGATATAAATGGTGAAGAATGGATGGAAAGCATCCAAGAGGGGTGCGAACAGGCAATGCTCTCTTGCAGAAAGAATTTTGCTATTTTGAGGGGGGGGGGAAGAGTGTGTGCGCGCGCGTGTGTGTCGGTCTGTGCCCTCTGAGCCAGGAGGCCGTTTCCTCAGTGTCTAGTGTTTTGACTGGGATGGAAAGGCACTCTCTTCTGAGTGCTGAGGGACACCTCCACATCTCCTCAGATGTGAGAGTAAGGGGGGGGGGTGTCCCTGATAAAAGAGGAGCCAAGTGGTAGTTGAAAGATTAGCTCCGAGTTCCACTTTTGTTGGCTAGAGCCCCCTTCTTCAGGCGCTACGAGCGGCTTCTCAGTGTGCAGGCATTCTGTGTAAGAAAAACCAAGGAAGGACCTGGCGAGGAGCCCCCGACGGCGTCTGAAGAAGCGGGCTCCCCAGTTCCCGCCAATTTTACGCGGCAATAAGACGCGCTTAGCCTTCAGGAGGTCGCAGGACTCCTCTGTCTTCGGCCTCGGAGCCGCGGCCGGCGCTGGCAGGAGATGCCCGCGCCGTGTCCTTTTCTTCCCCTCCTTTGGCGCGGGCGGGGAGGAGGGAGGGCGCGCTCAAGGCGGAGCCGGGCGCTCTCCAGGCACGGGAGGAAACTCATAAATAGAGCGCGGCCGGGTGGCGGGCGCCTGCTAGAGCGCCACGCGGCGGGGCGAAGTGGGCAGGGGGACTCCAGGGGCGGCCGGTTCGAGTCCCCCCGACGGCTGACCATGGCTTCTCTGCTGGGGTCGTACGCCTGGTCGGAGCGGCTGGATTGCTCCGCTCTGGAGCTGCCCGACAGCGCCGCGGGGGTGTCGCGACCCGAGAAGGGGAGCCCGGAGAGCCGCATCCGACGGCCCATGAACGCCTTCATGGTTTGGGCTAAGGACGAGAGGAAGCGCCTGGCCGTCCAGAACCCGGACCTGCACAACGCCGAGCTGAGCAAGATGCTAGGTGAGCAGCCGCCGCGGGTAGCTGCCTACCCGGGGAAGGAGAGGGGGAGGGCGGGAGGAAGAAGCGCAACTGCGCGCCTGGCGCAAATCGGAAAGGCTTTCCCTTTCCTTCCAGAGTTGACGACTCTCTTCTCTCTCACTTCACATTTCACGGGTAGCCCACTGGGGTCTCCGCGAAAACTCCCGGGTCTTACTAGTTAGCGTGCCGGGAGGGCTGCAGCCTTTTTTTTTTTTTAAAGGCAGAACAGAGCGCTTCCAAATCCTATTGGTTTCGAAGGGACGGCTACGCTTCAATCCGAAACCCACTTACTCGTGAGTAAGCTCCGTTGCGCTCCGGCTCAGCGGGATTTACTGCCAAAGCAACGCGTTTGGGATCGTGCTGTTAGCCACGCGCTCTCATCGCTGCCCTCGAAAGTCGAATAAGTGCAGGCGTCGTTCTCCCATTGAAATCGCTGGAACTTAGAAGGGACGGCCGCGTTCCTTGGAAACCGAAGCGCGGTTAGGCGCAATTCGTTTCCTCGGGGATGATTTCAAGTGGGTAGCCCGGTCGGTCTGCAGTAGACGAGCAAGATTCGGGTCCAGGAAATAAATGCCAACGCTTTCCAGGGTGCTCCTGGCCCCGAATCTTGTTTTTCCTTGGGGAAACTCAGGAGGATTTCTTGGGAGCAACGTAAAGTTTTGGCTCCCAGAGTTTGAGATTGGGGAACCGCAGATTTCTTTTTCCACTTGTAACGACGGGATAAACTTTCTCACCAAAAGCTTTGGGGCAGGAATGTTTTGAAAACACTCTCCTGTATCTCCTCGACGACACCCCTTTATGCCGAAGTTTCTTAAAATGCGCTGGTGCGAAAATGTAAACGCGGACGCCTTTTAAAATTTGATAACTTTTTATTGAATGCTCGCATTTGCAAATAACTCATTGGGCAAACGAGACCGCTTCCATCCAATTACAGAAGAGCGGCGAATGGAGGAATCGCCCAAACTTTTTTTTTATCTCGTAACAAAATTGTTTATTAGTGGATGTTTTAGGATCTAGCGTGTTCCAAAGGCATAAAATATTTTCATAGCAGGAGTCGTAGTTGTTCATAAAAATATTCACACGGAATTCGCTAAGAAAGAAGGAAAGGAGTCTGCAGATTATATTGGGGCGCTTTTAAAATTAATAAACTGTGAGGCTTATTTCCAGTTTTCTTTCCCAAGTAATATTAATAAGAAAATAGGCAAAGAAGGGAATCTCTGCATTGTTTATTTCTATAATGTTTTGATTTTATGCATTTGAAGGCATCAGTGGTCATTTATTAACGTTTTATTTAATTGGGATGTTGAATTGACCCCATTAAAAGGAATTCTGGTAGTACAGCGGAGTAGCTAATTTAAGATCATTTGAAGTTTGAAGCAGAAATGTATTTCTTCCTATTCATTTTGGTGGTGTTACCAGTCATCTGCTAGGGATTCAGACAGTGTGCGGTAAAAATATTTCTTTTTAATAGGCTTCCCCCAAACAAATACCAGAAGCAAAAATAAAAGCATAAAATAACAAATGAAAAGGAAGGTAAAATAACAATAAATATATGAAATAAATCAATGACTGCCTCACACCCACAAAATCAGAACAAAACTAACCAATTCAACGCTTATCGGGCTACAAGAAAAGCAAATCATTAACATTCTAAAAACACCCGGTTTGGGAAGTGTTGAGACCCACTTCCTCATTTGTACCTTTTGTGTATTTTTTCCTCTTTGAAAACAAAATGACTGTTTGCAATGAAATTTATTAAAACTGGAATTATTTTTAAATGATGGAGAAATGGCAATGAAGAACTATGCCCATTTCCCCAAGATAAATTTTAAAACTTATCTTTCCAGTCTCTAGACACCACCGTTTATTTTATTTTGGAATATTTATATACTGCTTTTCTCCTAGAACAGAGGACCCAAAGTGGCTTACAAACGTGAAAGTCATAAACAATCTAAAACAATGCGACAACTCAAAATCCAAATACGTCAAAACATCCGTTACTGATGCCACTATTATTACAAGGCTCCTGCAGACACAAAATCCTTTCTTGCCATTACTCACAATTGCAAATAAAAATAAAAATAAAGCTCTACAGCAGCAATTGATCTTGAAAGAAAATTATTAACACTGCTATCCTAAGTATACTTCCTTTGAAGCGTATCCTACTAAAAAGGAACATTTAAGAGTTGCCTTGCTCTAATCAAATTTAGCTGAATTTATTCCCACTTATTTTGACGCAATTCACTTCTAAGTAAGTATGTACAAGATTGCAGCCATGGGATGCAGGAAAGAAAATCTGCAAACATTTCTCTGCTTTAAAAGTTAGATTGCCATAAAGTTTGTTCTTTAAAGTTTCTTAAGTTCTTTAAAGTTTAAAGTTCCTTTTTTTTCTTTCTGCCTTTCTGCCTTTCTCCCTTTCTTTCAGAACAAACATACATATAATCATATATTCTCTATGATGTTCATAATTTTATTAACCTCTATCATGTTCCCATTTAATCACCTGTCCTCTAAATGGAAAACTCTTTAGCTTTTCTTTATAGGGAAACTGCTCCGATTCCTTAATTGTTTTGCAAAATTCGGGTCCAGTAGCATCGTAAAGACCAACAAGATTTCTAGGGTATGAGCTTTTGAGACTCGGAGTTCCCTTCATCAGACAGGAGGAGTGGGAAAATGAAGGGGTCCTTATAATCCAGGCAGAGGGTGGGAGGGGTGTTGTAAATTAAGAGTTGTCAGGAAGCTAGCTATAATACACATTATACAGCAAGATTAGAGTTTGGGTGCGAAGTGCAGAAAATTGTTTTAGGTGCTCTCTTCTATGCTTTTGCAAGTTCTGTGTTACCCTTTTTGAAACGAAGACAAAACTGAACACAGAATTCCAAATACAACAGCCACATAATCTAGAGAAAGGCATTTTGACACTATGTTTTATTAATCCCAAATATGGCATCTGAACATAAGAAAAACCACACTGGATCAGATGAATGGTGCATCTCATTCAGCATCCTTTCTTGCAATGGCCAAATCGATGTCTCTGGGAAGCCCATGATCAGGGAATGAACAGCCTCCTCCTGGTATTGCCCTCACAGCAACTGCTATTGAAAGGTACACTGCCTCTACCTATGGAGGTTTAATTTAGTTCACATGGCTGACACCCGCTATGTATATCCTCCACAAATCTGTCCTTTTAAAGCCACCTAAGTAATTGCCATCGTTACAACTTGTAGCAGTGAGTTCTTCAAGTTATTCACACAGAGAGTGAAAAAGTACTTCATTTTTTCTGTCCCAAATCTACTGTCCATCAACTTCACTGAATGCCCCTGAATTGTAATGTTATAGGAGAGGGTGAAAGGCTTCTCTGTATCTATTTTTTGTGTGTCATATGCAATTTTATAAACCTCTATCCCTCATTCATCTTTTTCTAAAACTTAGAAAAAGGCAACCAAGGTAAGGGGTAGAGTTTTATAACAATGACATCCAGAATCTAACCATAAACAAAAAATTTTAGCCTTTCCTCATAGGATCATTTTGCTTGCCCTTTTCTTCATCTTTGCCAGCTCTATAGTATCTTTTTAAAGGACGCGGCAACCAAAAGAGTGCTCAGTAGTCCAAAATTCTAAATGGGTCTGCATCGTAACATTTGTGCAAGTACCATTACGGTAGATTTATTTCCCCTCCCTTTCCTAACAGTCTATAACCTGGAATTTGCCTTTTCCATGTGGTTGCAGGCTGAGTTCATATTTTTGTAGTGCTATCTACCACAACCCTTAGCTCTCTTTCCTGGTTTATCACTGCCAGTTCAAGCTTCATCCATATATCAGCAAAGCTGCAGCTTTTTTGCCTCAGTATGTATCAGTCTACGTTCACTTCCATT
The DNA here is from genome assembly GCF_028583425.1 of Eublepharis macularius. Classification (NCBI taxonomy): domain Eukaryota; kingdom Metazoa; phylum Chordata; class Lepidosauria; order Squamata; family Eublepharidae; genus Eublepharis; species Eublepharis macularius. The sequence goes on from NC_072790.1 coordinate 219,442,413, forward strand.
GAATCTTATTAGCTATTTCGTTACCCATTTGGAGAGATCTTTTTGTAAGCAATCCTTCTGGAAGTCCCATGCAGACCAACTTTGGGATTTCACCATTCTGAATTGTTTTGTTTGATGTCATCTGCAACCTTGGTAACCTCACTGCTCACCCTGGATTCCGGATCTTCAGACCCAAGGGTCAGGCTTACCATCCAAAATTAATGTCTTTCTGCAATAGACACATATATCTTGGTATGTTGAGAATTCCTCACTTTTTAAAAAGTCTGCAAGCCGAAATTCTAGGCTGATAATCAATGATACAAGACAGACTTGTTTGCATAATTCAATTTGCATTTTCTGGAAGACTGGCTGTGTTAATGAGTCACAATAAAAAGAAATCAAAAGCCTGGCGCCTAGCGTGTATTGACCAGCTTGCAAAATAAGGAAGGGAGGTTTCTTACGAAGATTATGGTAAAATTGTTTGTCTCATAGTGCCAGCCTATACATGTTTACACTGAAGTAAGTCCCAATGTTCAACAGGGCTTATTCCCAAGTAAGTACACATAGGATTACAGCCTAACCAACAGAACAACACGTGTTCTCTCCCTTAACTGCTGTCTCTGTATATGTTCCTTACCGTTCAGTTTCCCAATGCCTGCAGTTCCATTCCTAGCAGAGCTACACCATTCTAAGTCCACTGAAGACAGCGGACTTAGACATTCACACCAGTCCACTGTATCTTTTATTTAAGTTCTATGCATTAAAATAAGCCTTAGTATACAACTGACTTTGACAGGACACAGATTTCCTCACAAATGTATCCAGCTCCTTTCCAAGAGTTCATTTGTACCAAGTTCCAGAGCTTATCTACCCACTCTTCCATCCCATCCTCAGCACAATTTCTTAGACTTGAGAACTGGATGTCAAACGTCCTAAGGTCTGATGTTAACTCTCAAATTTTCACTTAACTTCTGAAGTTCTTGGTGTATTTGTTTAGGGAACATATATACCACCTTCCTATCACAAATGTGATTCTCTAAGTGGGCTGCAAGAATCATAAAATACTCAAAGCTAAAATTAAACAAGTGAATAAAATAATGAAAACAGCATAAAATAAACAGCAGCTGGGGGGTGGGAAGATGGACGACAACACAATAAACATTGTATTAAGAAGCTACAAGGCTTTTTTTAAGTACGGCAAATACAATAGGTTAAAATAGGTACTGAGATTGCAATAAAGCAGGGTTAAAAGAATGATACACTAATAACTAAAAGTACTCATAAAACAGTCATCATTGTTGCCATGGAATAAAAACTGATTTCTACAGCTCACCAAAAAGTCACAAAAGGGGTCAGACAAACTTGTTGAGAAAGGAAATTCCAAGCAAGGGTGCCACAACTGAAAAATCCCTTTCTCTCATGTCTGGTATTCCCACCCCAAATATTCAGGGCATTCTCTACAGATCTGAAACCATCAGTGAGAGGTATGCTGGCTTTAGTTTAAAGGAAACAATTCTATACTTAGTTTACAAAAAAGAGGCATTAAATGATATTACAAAAGGCACATTTGTAATGTTTAAATATGCAAATAAATTATCTAGGATGAATGGTACCGTATATTTGTGAAGTTCAATTTAAAATGCATTCGTTGGAGTATCACAGGAGAGTTAACTATGAGGAGAGGTGAAAGCATTTGGGGGCTTATTAGTTTAGACAAAAATGGTGGTGGGACAAGAGGAAAAATTAATAAAAATATGAATGGTATGGGGAAAGTGTCTGGAGAGAAAAATGTCTCCTCTAGCATAAATAAAATATTTTGTTTTTAAATCTTTATTATATTATATTATATTATATTATATTATATTATATTATATTATATTATATTATATTATATTATATTATATATTTATATCTGTTACATTTTACACTTTACCAGCAATACTCAAAACACCGTGCAACAGCTAAAAACAACATCATATCCAAATGAGAATGCGAATGATTCTAGAAGTTGGGGAGTTGCCCGGTGAAACTCAGTGGTGGTCTAAGGGTGGGAAAAGGAAGTACATCTTCATCCAATGAATAATTAACCCCTAGGATTCACTGCCACATGATGTGGCACTAGTTCAGATGGCGTCTTAAAAAATAGAAAATAGAAGCAGAAATCCGGTGGCACCTTAAAGGACTAGCATTTTTTTTTTGTATTATTGCTGGAATAAACATCAGTTTTAAAGGTGCTATTGGACTTCTGTTTTGTTTTGGTACAATAGACGAACATGGCTACCCTTCTAAAAAAATAGACCAATTCATGGAAGATCTTATGAATGGATATGATAGCTAAAAGTGTAGAGGAGTTATACTTCAGTGCAGCAAATGCTGAGGATAGACATGAAATGACTATCACCATAAGATTCCCAAGGGATCTCATTGGCCATCGCTAAAACAAAACTTGAACTAGATAGACCTTCGATCCAGCAAGGCTGTTATTTAGTCTATCGCTGGTGAATGGCCATGATAGCTCAAGAAAATCCCATGAACAGAGGCAGTATGCCTATGAATGCCAATGCTCGGGACAGACAGCAGAGAATGGCCATCATTCCCATGTCTTGCTTGTGAGAGAATTCCCCAGAGGCATCGTGTTGGCTGCAGCTGGAAACAAAAATCTGGACTAGTTGGTCTGATCCAGCACAACAGATATGTTCTCATTTGGATGTGGCACTCCCCACTGTACCCCACGCTTAGTTGATTTTACTGTCCATGTGCAAAGTTCGCAGCCTTTGTTTTGTTCTTTTTCACAACATCTTTGTGAGGTGGGCTGTTATCCTTTGGCACTCCTATGGACACCTATCCCTATGGTGGGGCACTGAGGCTGAGGAATGAAGAGAGAAAGAGAGAAAAAGACCTGCCAGTGGCCACTTAGTGGGACTTAAATCCAAGACTGATCATCTGTCCTCATTACCCTATAGTGGATTACAGCAAAACTGGTTGGAGCATTTGGTTTCTCTCTATGGCCCCATGAACTGAAAAGGAACAAATCTCAAGTTGACAGTACAATCTAGTGGGCCAGATCTCACAAATGCCTTGCATTTCTGTAAGTTTGGCAATAGGGAACATCCTATCAGATTGTGCCCAATACACTAAACTGTTATTATTTTATTAGTCACACTATGCCATCTATGTCCATGGCATTTCACATAGTAAAGTGAAACTGATAAAATAAGTAACAGACCCACACCCCAAAGAAACTGCAATCCAAATCTGAACAGGGTAAACAGATGGAAGAGAAGGGATGTGAAAAGGACTGGAAGAGGCAAGGAGAGCAAGAGATGGATGTAAGCAGAGGCAGCTAAACAGTTCGGCAGTTTGTCTCAGTTCTTCCTATCTGTAAGGTGTAAAAGGGAAATCTCCTTTCTTGTCATTGCAGGCAAGTCATGGAAGGCTTTGACGCCTTCCCAAAAACGGCCGTATGTAGAAGAAGCAGAGAGACTGAGGGTGCAGCACATGCGAGACTACCCTAACTACAAGTACCGGCCCAGAAGGAAGAAACAGGTCAAGCGGATCTGCAAGCGGGTGGATCCAGGCTTCCTGCTAGGGAATCTCTCCAGGGATCAGGACCCCATTGCAGAGAAGAGGATGTGCAGCAGGATAGCTGGAGAGAAGGACATTCCGGCTGAATACTCGGCTAGTTCAGTTCTGCCGAACCTGGGGAGATACCGGGAGGCCCAGAACAACAATGCTGGCACTCCTATGGACACCTATCCCTATGGCTTGCCCACTCCACCAGAGATGTCTCCTTTGGATGTGATAGACCCTGAGCAGAGCTTCTTTTCTTCCCCTTGCCCAGAAGATGCTCAGCATCCCCACATGCCTGGGGGGCCTTACTCTCTGGAATATTCCAGCAGCTCTATGCAGTGTAATCACCCTCTCAGCCACATGCCAGTCTCCCCAGCAGGCTCCTCCATCCTCCCTGCTCCCCCCAACTGCCCGGCACCCTCCTCAGCCAGTTATTACACTCCGGCCTTCCATCCTGCCCTCCAGCCCTCCAACCTCCACCCCCACCTAGGTCAGCTCTCACCTCCTCCTGAGCACCAGAATTTCGACAGCCTGGACCAGCTGAGCCAAGCAGAACTCCTCGAGGAGATGGACCGCAATGAGTTTGACCAGTATCTCAATGCTACCAGCCATCCAGAGCCCAGTGGGCTGATCATCAATGGACACATCCAGGTGTCTCAAAGTGCAGGGGTCTCACACACATCAGAGACCAGCCTCATTTCCGTCCTAGCAGATGCTACAGCTACTTACTACAATAACTACAGCGTGTCATAGGCCTGAGGGAAGGGGATGTGCCCCGTGGACTGAACAAGGAAGGACTTTACAGTTTTATTGGCCTGAGGGTGCCTCCCAACTCTCTACCCCCCTCACCTCAGGATTGCCCAGACTGAATTAAAATAGCTTTGGAGTTTGTTATCTACTAGGTAATTACTCTAATTTATCACACACAAACATCATCATCCTAAATAATCAATTATCTGACTTCAAAACAGTGTTTCTTTCTCACTTCAAAGAAGCAGAGGTTCAAGTCTTTATGATGGACAGAGTGTCTAAGCAGATTAGATGAAAAAATCCTCACTCTTTGTCCCTGAGGCAAATTGAGGCGGCACAGATCTGCAATTCGCATTTTATTGTGTAGTCATTGGAATGTCAGACTAGGATCTGGGAGACCCTTATTCAAATTCCCGCTCTGTCAGGGAAGCTTGCTGGGTGATGTTAGTCAGTCACACACTCTCAGCCTAACCTAACTCACAGGATTGTTGTCAATATAAAATGGAGGAGAGGAGAACGGTGTAAGCTGCTTTGAGTCCCCATTAAGGAGAAAGATGGGGTATAAATGGAGTAAATGAATCTGATACTGTGCTGCTGAAATCATTGGGGCATTAAAGGGGTGCCCACAACCCATGTCAATAATATTTGATGCAGTAACACTTGATGTTCCCTTCCAGGTGATGTGTGGTTATATATTCCAGTCTTGGAAATGTGCTTCTGTTTAATGTTCTTTGTATTCAGGCCCCTGGATATCTGTGGGGAATCTTACAGGGAAGCAAGGGTGAGACAGCTTTCACAAGTGACTCTAAAAACTCATCTTGAAGAAGTTGATGACAAATTACCTGGGGAATCTATGCTTGGATCTCACAACAAATTTTTAACCTTTGAAAGCAGAGACAGGGTGGGCAATTTGGAGCAGACTAGACAAGTTAACACTTTTCCTGTATTCACACTAGAATCCTCCCCCATCTGTACCTAGCCTTAGAAGGAAAAAAAGGCAGGAGGAAGTCTACCACCACCCCAGCTGTACTGGGACTAAGAGTATGTCTGTGAGACCAGGGTGGATCTCTCTTCTGAAAGCAATCTCATTGCTTGATGCATTTTTCCTTATCATGGTGAAATTCATGTGGATACTTAGGCCATTTTTGCATTAATCTGCTGACATTGCTTTCATTTGAGTTCAGAGCATGTGGATACTTAGGCCATTTTTGCATTAATCTGCTGACATTGCTTTCATTTGAGTTCAGAGCATGTTCAAAGTTCAGCTTTAAACCCTCAGCAGAAATCTATGCTGGCATATGTTTGTACAAATCTTCATAAGAAGAACTGCTGGATTAGACCATCTAACCCAGAATTTTGTTTCCAACAGTGGCCAGCCAGACACCCCTGGGAAACACACAAAGGCAACAGCACTCCATCATTGGTTTTCCCCAGTACAGCAAATGGCATTAAGATGTATACTAGCTCTTTACAAAAGTAACAGTGAATGCATGTACAATCCTTGTATAGTATACATTGGATTTTTTAAAAAAATGCGTGCATTGGGTAATTCTCATGTTACATTCAACAGCTGACTGTGTGCTCCCAGCCCCACATTTATTCAAATTTATCCCATGTTTCATTTGCAAAGTGTACACGTATTGGGTCCTTTTTATAAACAGGTGTACACACATATATACACATTGTATGTGTGTTCACTGTAACATCTCAACCGGGCTACTGTGTACATTCAGACCAGACTCTGAACATGGGGGCAGTATGTTAATAACTATCTCAGCAAATAACTGTTGGATAGATCCATTCCACCATCACCCCCATTAACCTGAATCATCCCCTTTTTATGCCATCTATGCGAATGGCCATCACTGTATCTTGTGCCAATGAGTTCCATAAGATAACTGTGTGAAGTACTTTCTTTGATCTGCTTCGAATATGTTGCCAGTCAATTGTAATGAGTGACCTTGAGGGATCCTAGTGTCTTCCTCTGGCTACCTTTTCCACATAACGTACAATTTTCCAAACTTCTTCCATGTCCTCTCCTTATACACCTCAGTTCTAAACTGCATCAAATGTTCAAAAAGGAGCTACCGTAATGGAAAGCAACTCTCACAGAGCTTGAGTTACCCCTGCATGTGCAAAGGGAGGGAGTGGTGCCTTCTTTAAAGTCTTCATTATGAAAAAGGATCTTATACCACCGCTACCTGTAAGATTTCAGTCAAGTATTTAAATTTGAATTTGAGACATGCTCTGAACTAGTCAGAAACAATGTGGTTGTTAGCCAACACTCTGCCCCAAGAAGGATTTCCTTCTATTAGAGTTAAAGTATTCTGGATAGATGCCTCAAACAAACCTGCAATGCCCATCCTTCCTAGCCCGGACTTGCCACTGTTGAACAGAAAAGTATCCTCCTAGCCTTCTCTTCAGTGTAGCCACTTGCTCCAGTAGTTATAGCAAACAATTCAAGCTTTTCATCTTTTGCACTTCCCTAAGAATAGCTGTCAACCTGACCCCTCTTTCCATCTGTCTCTCTGGCAGATATTAATTAAATTGCATAGTATGCCCGAACATGAACTAACCTGGGGTTAGATATTCCTCCTCCACTGGCTACCATGCTTTAGAAAACTAAAGAAGGGGGTTGTGGATCAGGCACAGGCTCAACATCCAGAAGGTTCCTTGTTCTACCCCTGCTAAAGGCTCTCTGGCAGCAGATTCTGGAAAAGACCTTTCTATGCCTCAGATTCTGGAGAGCCACAGCCAGTCAAAGAGAAATGGGAGTGAGTTGGACCAATGTTCTGATTGGGTTCAAGGCAGCTTGATGCATTCATGCACACATGGGCATGCATTCACTGTATCCCAAAGAACTGGGTTGTCAGACCTGATTTGTCCACTCGCTGTGCGAGAAGCTTCTAAGTTTCCACATTCCTGAAATTCAGCTTGCAGCACTCTCATTTTCTTTCTGGGTCTTGTCACACGTGAAACTGCCTTATACTGAGTTGGACCATTGGTCTAGCGAGGTCAGCTGTCAGTTCTGATTGGCAGCAGCTCTTCAGGATCTCAGGTGGTCTTTCACATCTTCTACTGCTGGAACCTGGTAACTGGAGATGCCAGTGTGGTATAGTGGTTAAAGTGTCAGACTGGTTTCTGGGAGACCCAGGTGCAAATCTCACGGAAGCTTGCTGGAGGACTTTTGGCCAGTCACACACTCTCAGCCTAACCTACCTCGCAGGGTTTTTGTTTTAAGGATAAAATGGAGGAAAGAAGAATGATGTATGCCACTTTGGGTCCCCACTGGGGAGAAAGGTGGGGTATAAATGAATAAATAAGTGCAAAAGATTGAACCTGAGACTTTCTGCATGCCAAGCAGATGCTCTGCCTCTGAGCCATGCATTCACAATGTACACATTATATAGTAATAGCCTTTGTGGTACTGTAGATTCAGCAAGAGATCTGTGGCCAAGTGCTGCTTCCTGAAGAGCATACTTGTATGATGGACACATTCACAGATCGATCCAGTTAGCCGTGTTAGTCTGTAGTTGTAAAATAGTAAAGAGCAAAATAGTAAATTTTACATCCATACATTGAATTTTTGAGGAGTTTTAAGATACAAGGTGATTTGCGTATACACTGAAATACGGAATGTGTGCAGCAAGTTACATCATTCCGTCACAGGCAGATTAGTGGCTTGTGCATCTTTCAGGAAGCTGCTGCTCGAAAGATCTTCTTGTCTGGAGAGATAAGATCTTATTTGGTGATCTAGAGAATATGATTCCTTGACTACTAGCGCTGCTGCAACCCTACTAGCCTTAGTGGGATTACATCAGTGTAAACTATTTATTCCTCAGTCGTAGAATAGGCTGTACAAGTAATTGTGTTCTTAGGGTGGGATATATCAACCCCTATTGCAACCCAGTGCAACCAGAAATGTTACACCAGGTTGGCAGGAAGGGGTATATCACTGCAAAAAAAATCAAGAACGTGGTTACTTAGAGATTCACTGCTAGCAAAAGAGGTGCTGGGGCTTAAGTCTGCTAAGAACAAAGTATGTCTTTTGGAGCAGGATGCCTTATTCCTAAACTCTGATATACACAGGCTGCCTGGGGGTTGTTCATCATGGTGAGAACATTGCATAGGCTCAGAGAGATTCTTTTCATATTTTCATCATCCCAAATGTTCCTAAGTTGAGACTTGACATCAGTGAAGTTCTGGGTTGTGTAAACTAAATTTCTTTCCTCCCTCCCTCCCTCCCTCCCTCCCTCATTACTGGAGCAAAGTTCGGGGAAATCTCTGTTGACAGGCTTTGATAACACCAGCCCTCCAGTTGTATCTTTGAAGGCAGACACTTTAATGTTTAGAGAGAAAACTGCAACTTTTGTCAGAAAGGACCACTGTACATACATTTCACAATATTTCCCCCCTTGCATTTTGTATTGCTTGAATTTTCTTGTATTGACAGAACTCTTTTTAATCAGTTATTTAAGAGTTAATCTTAATGTAAAGGTTAGTTAGCTGGTTTATATCATGCTGGTTTGTTTTTGTTTTCTAATTTTGTTCATGAAATGTGGTTAATTGCCAAATAATTGCTTTTATATATATTAAAAAAATAAAAGAATCCAACCTCTCAAATTGTTAAGCTAAACCATTATTTCTCTCTCTGTGTGTCTGCATTACCCAATGTGTTTGAGTAAGTGTTGAAAATTTCACTTGCTTTTAAAATGTTTAATTTAAATAAATACTTTTTATATGGAGGTTGACAGCCTTTTGAGATAGTGGCAGGAATTGGGGAGAGGACTTAGCCTCATGTTCTGTATTCCTATTTTTATACAGTTTTCCATATATTTCTTTTCTTTAAAAAATCTATTGTGATAATTGTTGAAATGGAGTGATATTTGAAAACAGAAGGTAGGATTGATGGCATTTTCAGAGACTATGTTCTATCAAGAAGACCAGGAGAGAAAATCAGGACACAGCAGTTTTAGACACAGGCTGAGTTTAATAAAAGGTTCCCTTTCTGCCAGAGTTGGGCTACAACTAAACTTAATTTGTTTCTAGAATCCCCCCCACCTCCCCGCTTTTCGAGTTCACTGTAAAATCTGGAGTGGATTCACATGGCCTGGATCAAGCAATATAGTTACAAATACTGGCCTGGATCACGGAATGTGTTTATAAATACAACTTCATACTTTTGAACCTATGGCTGCTAGGGCAGACCAAACAATAGAGAGGGTTTTTTTATGCTCTGTGATCGCAGGCTTCAGTGAAAAATCTGTCTATCTATTGTTGGAAATAGGATGCTAGACTAGATGGACCTTTGCTCTGATCCAGCAGGGCTTTTCAAATGTTCTTAGGATTAGAATGAAACCTGTTTGTTGCCATAACATTACAAGCACTGAAATGCATACTGGCGACGAGAGTGAATTCTGAATGCTGTTAGGCTCAATCTGAATATCCCTATTTCAGTGGGTTCTTCCTTGTGAGAAACAAACTCGCAGATCTTTATTTTCACTCCTGTTTTTCTTCATGCGGAATATTCCCCATTTGAATGAACATCTTTAACAATGTTATTTTTGTGTCAATTGTACACAAATTGAGCCCTCATGGTACAGTGGTTCAAATGATGGACTAGGATCTGGGAAACCCTGGTTTGAACCTCCAGTCTGCCATGGATGCTCACCTCGGAGCAGTCACTCTCTACGACACTGCCTAACATACCTTACAGGGTTGTTGTGAGATGGAGAAGGGAGTGCAACGTATAGCACCCTGAGTTCCAAGAAGGGTGGGATAAAAGCGAGAGAGAGAGAAAGCAATTCATATAAAATATAAATGACATTAAAGAAGCAAAAACCAAGCAAACTGATGGCAACATACATTACATAGAAAGTAAAAATGCAATCCTAAACAAAGTCCATGGACTTAAATGAGTATAACTATGTGTTGTTGTTGTTGTTGTTGTTAATTCGATTTATAGCCTGCCTGCCCTGCAAGTGGGCTCAGGGCGGGTTACAACAATATAATAGTACAAAAGTAGACATTTAAATACATTAAAACCAGAGTCATCAAAATATATACAGTCAGAATCCAAGATGGCAGCCCCTTCCACTCTTTCCCAATCAAAATATAAACAAGGGGGGAGAGGGGCACAAACTGGTGTCGCACTGTGACTTCACATATGAGGAGGCAGATGATTATGTAGCCCTACCCCCACCCTTGATGGGAGACCAATAGGGAGGTGTTTCCCACTGGCCTCAGCCAAACGCCTGGTGGAACATCTCTGTCTTACAGGCCCATCAAAAAGATACAGGATTTAGGATATAAAGTTTAGGATTGTGCTGTCAAAGGGCCCGTTAGCACATCCCCATTTAATGTACAGCTTACATTTATTCCAGTTTACACTGGTTCAACTCATTCTTTTACAATCTGGTTTTATGAGCAAAATTATTCACAGAAGCTGATAAATTTCACAATGATTTGATTAAGAAGGCTAAAAGGGTTACCTTAGTGGAAGCAGCTTCTTTATATTCTGGACTGATTGGTGCAGAACACAGTAGGAAGTGAGTACAAAATTTTAAAAGTCTCCAATTTTTTCTCAGAGTATTCAAATATAGATATGAGATAACATGGGTGTTTTAAATGCAAATGTTTCTCTCTTTACTAAACAACAAGGCAAACCTCTTTCCAATAATTGGTTTAGCAAATATGGTCATGCCTCCACATCTGTCTTACTTGATCACTGGACACAAAGCAAACACTTGATCAGAATTTTGCCTCCTTTCTTGGATGTCAAGCCAGATTTGACATAAGATTTGGAGCAAGAGCTCTGGGACACATGTGCACTAAGGTGTCACATTGGGCTGGTGTATTTGTATGTGTATTATGAATACTGCACACTATGAATATGAATGTGTGCACACCTAGTACTGTTAAGAGAAAGATAAGTTTACCAACAAAGCCAACAGTTATTCCTCAGGGACATTTCAGGTTGGGAGAACGGCATCAGGGACCCCCAACTTCCTGAATGGTACAGCCCTGATCCAAACTGGCCCCATATTCCTGGGAGAGCCAGGTTCAAATTCCTCCACATGTCTGAGAATCTAGGCTGCAAGCAGGATCCAAGCGCACGTCGGCTTGACAACTTGGGGCTAATCTGGGTATGGCCTTGAAAGAGTTCATTATTCAGGTGGTCCCTGAGATCTGTCCCATTACAAAAAGTATGTGGCATCCTTTGCAGGGTAAATTGGGCTTGTGTTAGCCTCCTAGCCAACATTTTTTCCCCACAAAGGAAATACACATATGGCTATATGTAGCTACTGCCTATTATGACCACAGCCCCTCCCAAGCACATGACCAGAGATTTGTTTCTGTTTCGAAACCAAGGGAAAATAGGGTGCCTCTAGCTCACATGGCAAATGTGCTTTTCATGTAGAAAAAGCTCCAGGGTCTCCTTGACCCTGGAGAAAGGCAAGGAAAGCTCTTTCCTCAGGTCTGTTATCTGATAGCCCTAAACTGAAGATACTATGACTTGAACCTGGGACCTGTGGCATGCAAGACAGATAAGCTACCACTGAACCATGGCTCCTCCCAACAGAGTTAGATTGATGCACAAGTTTAAGGCCTCAGATTATGATACAACTATGTAATTATTAAAGTTACTCAATTTGTCTGGTCACTCTATGGGCCCTCTGAAACTTGACATCGCTGAGGGCCTACTCATGTCTCAGTGCAGCCCTGCCTCCCAAAACAGAGAAGCATTTTCTATTCTGGAGACAGAGAAGCTCTGTTTATTGAAAACCCACCCTGGCTAACCGTTATGAGGAAGAGAGCTGCCATAGATCTAATACTACATACACAAAACCATGCCCTTGTACTCTGCATTAATTAGGTGGCAAAAACTAATACAGGACTTCAAACTCACCAGCATGGATTAGAATCCCAATTTTACCAATAAGCACTGAAATGTCAGAAGAGATATACTGTCTATATACTTTAGAAGTAACGCTGCCAAGCCAACTCTGTCTTGAGAAATTCCTGGAGATTTGAGGACAGAGTGGAGTTTGCGAAGGAAAAAAACCTCAGTGTTGATATGATGTCATAGAGTCCATCCTCTAGAGCTGCTATTCTGATCACTGGAGATCAATTGAAAGTCTGGGAAAATTTCCGGCCCTACCTGGGGTTCAGTAATCCTTGTCAGTGGGCAGTCAATGCTGAAATTCCCTGTAGATGCATCCTTGAAGGACTGGATCGTTCATTGGATGTTTTATTTATTAACCAAATTTATACCCTACTTTTCTGTCTTACGTAAGCTGTCTCATTGCATTGTTTTTATATTTTGTAATCTGCCTTGAGTCTCAGCGTAGCATGCTGGTTATAAATGAGTAAATAAATATCTACATCACAAACATATATAACATGGATTCCTCCAAAGAATCCTGAGAACTATAGTTTAGAGAGCGTGCTGAGACTTCTGTTAGAGTGATTTAGTTCCCCTCTAGGGTTGCCAGGCCTCCTGCTATGGCAAGAGGCTCCTGCTGACAGATGTCATTGCCCACCACCAGTCCAAGCAGCAACTGGGGAAACTTTTTTTTAAATTTTGGCATCACATGCAATGTGGCGTCACTTCTGGAGAAAACCAGAAGTGACATTATGTAAAACTTTAGAGTTTCCAGCCATTCCTAGAGCTACCCAGCATTGCTTCTGGATTTTCCTGGAAGTGACATCATGGTGCACAAAACACTGCACTTCCCCCATCTCCGTGCTCCACAAATCTCATGCAACTCTTGCCTTCCCCATCAACTGCACATATCAGAACCAGTTTGGTGTAGTGATTAAGAGTGGCAGGACTCTAATCTGGAGAACTGGGTTTGATTCCCCACTCCTCTGCTTAAAGCCAGCTGGGTGACCTTGGGTCAGTCACAGCTCTCTCAGAGCTCTCTCAGCCCCACCCACTTCACAGGGTAATTGTCGTGAGGATAATAACAACACACTTTGTAAACTGCTCTAAGCAGGTGGTAAGTTGTCCTGAAGGGTGGTATATGAATCGAACAGTATAATTATGATTATTGTTGTTGTTATTGTTGTTTGGAGAAAGAGAATGGTTAAGTTTACAGAGTATTAATTTATTTATTACCTTTTTATCACACTTTGCATACATTCAATCTATTATACTTTTATCCCATCCTTCCTCCAAGTAACGTGGGGCAGTATATAAGGTTCTTCCAATCATAGCCTCACAACAACCCTATTTATTGAATGTATTTATTTGTTGGATTTATACTCCGCCCTCCCGCGATGGTTGATTGTTGAGAGATTGTGATTGGCCCAAAGTCACCCAATAGGTTAATTTCAGAAAGAAGCTTCAAACTGAGCTCTTCCTGGTCCCAGTTGTACACCATACCACTGCAATACTATCTCCTGTTTCATCCTCACAACAACCCTGTGAAGTAGGTTAGGTTGAGAGAGAGAGAGAATGTCCAAGGACACCCGTTGAGTGTTACTGCTGGCCAGAGATTTGAACCCTAGTATACTCAGTTCTCAAAGCCAACAAACTAACCACTGCCCCACCAGTTCTCAACATAGGAACCAGCATTGCAAGGAGAACTCAGTCTCTTTAGAATGCAGTTATCACTGTAGTCTGGAATGCTTTGCTAAGTATATTTAAATGTATCATAACTCCATGAAATGCTCTGTGACATTTAATTGCTTTATTAAATGCTGTGCCTGGGAATTGTTTATGGATCCCGCCTAATAAAAATTGAATTGCGCTGATCAAACCTGCCAGTTAAGTCCCATTGATGGTTTATTGACTGAGACAGGTGTGCATGGAGAAATGGGACATTGTGCAACAAATAGTTGGGTCTTTCCAAGTCTACCTCAGATGCAGAAAAAGGCCTTGTTCAAAGCCCAGGTGTCTGGATTTTCCAGGGGACAGAAGGTGCCATGTCAGTAACTCTGTTATCACACAGAAACCATCTTGCCACCCAATGATTACATAAACTCTCATCCAAGGAAGCTAATCGCAAGCCACCCCTACATTGTGTTCTTGTAGTTTTCCACATGGTTCAGATCTCTAGTTATTTTGTATTGTGCCTCTTCTATTGTACAGTTCCTGGGGCAAGCCAGAATCTCAAGCAGAAAAAGAGGTTTCTGGAAATGGATTTACATTGGGTATTTAATCTCATATGATCACCACCTTCTTATTTAACACGTAATTCACTGTTCAATTCTCCTGGAGATCTAAGGCTGTACTCCTAAGCTTGCATGCTTGGCAGTGATTCATTTTTGAGCTAAACTTGCAGAGCAGCCAGTGATGCACAGTGGAAGTTGGAGTCTATAATTGCATGCAAATCAGTCATGGACTGGAGCCAGCCATGCTTTCTCAGACTAACCTTCCTCACAAGGTTGTTGTTAGGCTCAAATGGGGGAGGGAAGAATGATCAATGCCACCCTGAATGCTTGCATGTGCAGCCTTCCCCCTATGGGAGCCCCCCTAGCACCATTTCAACTCAGAAAATGGTGTGAGAGGAAGGTAGGAGCCCCTCCTCCCCTTGCGTCACAGTACCGATCTGAATCAGGCCCCCATGACACTTTTGAATAGTGTTATCACCAGGAATTCACAGGTGCAATGTGGCTGCAAATCCCTGTGGCAAACTCGTGTACATTGTAATGGGTATTTTGGCCCTGAAAGTGACTCGCCCAAGGTCACTCAGAGAGCTTTCATGGCAAAGTAGGGATTCAAACTTGAGTCTCTCAAATCCTAATCCATTATTCTAGCCACTAGGAAACATTGGGTCTCATCAGCCAGGGGGAGGTTAGAATAGGGTTTAAAACAGAAAAAACCCTTTATCATCATGAATCAGCTGCCTAGGGAGGTGGTGAGCTCCCCCTCACTGGCAGTTTTCAAGAAGAGGCTGAATGAATATTTGTCAGAGATGCTTTAGGCTGATCCTGAACTGGGCAGGGGGTTGGACTAGATGGTCTGCATGGCCCCTTCCAACTCTATGATTCTATGACTCAGACACACACACACACACACACACACACACACACACCATGGCTGTTTTCTGAGGCTAAATTATAGTTTGGCTCTATGTTTAATCAGAGTCAAAACTCAGTACTCCGTGTATTACTATTCTAAATTTTACTACCTCGTTTGTTTACCAGTTTGTCACTCATAGTGGTTTCTTCAATAAAAAATGCAATAAAACAATTACAATACGACAAGCTTAAAAAAGGACCATAAAATAGATTACAGCAACAATAAACCAAACAGCCATAAAATTTCAGCAGTCGTTTAATACAAAGGATCCAATTATGCACCCTGAGTCCCTTCTTTCTTAGCCCTGGCACTTTACAGCATCATATACAGTCTGCCAGCGTGATGCAGTAATTAGAGGAGTAGGATTTGGGGGACCAAATCGCCACTCTGCCAGGAGAATTACTGGGTGATCTTGGGCCAGCACTTATAGCCTGACCTACCCCACAGGGTTGTAGTGAGGATAAAACAGAGGCAGAATGATGTATGCTGCCCTGAGCTCCTTGGATAAAGAGTGTGATTTTAAAAAGTACTACATAAAGAAGCAAAAAAATGTGTTTCTCCGGAGAAGCTTCTGAACGAATATAACTCCAGCTATGGTGATCTGAAGCAGGGAAATAACAAAACAGGAGTCCAGTGTCACATTAAAAATGAACAAACATGCCACAGGGCTCCTGTTTAATTCTTCAATTACATATGAGATGAGGAAACAAGTGAGGGAAGGGATTGGAAATGGGTTGTATCTTAGAGTTGCCAATTTCCAGATGGGGCCTGGAGATTTCCTGGAATTACAAGTGGTTTCCAGAGGACAAGGATCAAGTCCACTGGAAAAAATGGCTGCTTTGGAGGGTGGACTCTGTGGCATTACACCCTGCAGATGTCCCTTTCCAGGCTCCACCTCCAAATCTAGAATTTCCCAACCCTGAATCGGCATCTCTAAATTCTCACCGTATTTTCAGCCCTTGCTGCTTGGCAGTGTTTGTAAGATGGTGACTCAGCAAAGACTGTCCTGTTTTCAGTTCCAATCAGTTTCCTTCAAGAATTTCAAGGCACTCAGGAATAGGGTGAAGGCCTCAGTCCAAGTGGTGTAGATAAACTCAGTTTTGAGTTGTATCGTGTAGATATTTTTGTCACCTTATATTCTAAGCACAAAAGTGTCTGTCGTACTGATGTTGTGGTTATAACACAATAGGAAGAACTTGAGCAAATGATGTCATGCCAGCTGCACTGCAGTCCTAAAGTGGTCGTGGAAGAAGTGGGCTTGGACCCTGGGGTGTTAGAGAAGTGCTCTGCGAGGGTGTTCCAGGGCAGCACAAGCAGCAGCAAGGGGACTGGGTGAGGTGTTAAAAGAGCTGGATGGAGACCTTCAGGCAGCTCAGCACAGCAGAGTTCCTAAAGGTGTCAGAAGAAGAACGCTGCTGGATCAGGTCAAAGTTTCATCTGTCCAGCCTCCAGTTTCCCACAATGGCTGGGTTGGATCCAGCCAGCTTCTTTACTCAGGATCACCCAATTCCCCTCCTTACTACAGCCCCCTTTCCACATGGCTTTAGTACACACGAGTCCCATGATCCCCAGCATAAGCTTTTTTGGTGGTCAAAGGAAACCTCCTTCCTTTTCCACCATCAGAAAAGCTATTATAATCCAACTGACTGCCATGGAGCAGACAAGCAGGGCAAGAAGGCAGTTGCGATCCCTCGTAATTTGACCCAGCAACTTAAGTTCAGCAGTAAAGGACCATGGAGGTCCCGTTTAGCTCCCCTCCATCTTTTTGTGCTAGGGAATCCCATGGAATGAATTATACATTTGCAAAGTACTTACCCACTGTACTATGTGATCTTAAGTTCTGGTCAAAAGGGAGAGGAAGAAAGGGTTTTCTCTGCCTACTTTCTCCAGAGTATACATCATTGTGTATACCTCTATCTTGTCCCACTTAGTTGTTCTTTTAAAAAACTTTTAAAAGCCTCAGATGCTTTAATGTTTCCTTATCAAAAACTTTTTCTTCCTTCCACCTACCCTTCCCTCTGCTGTGTCCTCCACTTTCATACTCTGTATTACAAATCCTCCAGACTTAGTCATTTGGGGAAGGGCTTAAGTTACTCTGTAGAACACACATGAAGGAAGTTCCCTTCCACTGAGAGAGTCCCTTGCAGTGCAATCCTAAAGAGAGTTACTCCAGTCTAAACTCATTGCAATCAATGGGCTTAGACTGGAGTAATTCTCCTTAGGATTGTGCTATTGGTCTATCAAGGTCAGTACTGTCTACTAAGACAGTGGCTCTCCAATGTGTCGGGCAGAATTTTTTCACATCACCGACTACTGATCCTTTCAGATAGAAATGCCAGGAACTGAACCCAGGACTTTTTGCATACAAAACAGATGGTCTTCAAGTGGGCCACAGCTCCTCCTTGCCAGGCACTTTAGTAATAAATAATGATAACATCTCACATGGATAAACCACCAATAACACTTTTCTATGTGCACATGAGGTGATGTTGTCCCACAGATGCATTATTTAGAGGATGTTCTTAGTTGTGAGTTTTAGGGTTCTTCCAGCTGGAGAGGGTTTGTCTGTTAGGGCGTACAACCCTTCCGAGCCAAACTCCTCCATGACTAGCAGCAGCAGTGCAAATGGTATGGTAGGTGACCATCACAGCAAATCTTGTACTGCTGGATGTCTCTTTCTCCCAGTCTCTGCTTCTTCTGCTCTCATTTTAGAGCTGCAAAGATCAACCAGGTGTGCGGGGGGAAGCTACTGTCTAGACTGCATCTTCAAAGCCATGTTGAGTCAAAAGGAAGGAAGTGACCTTTTTATATGATTTGCTGCAGTAGTTCTATTGTGAGTCCTCCAGCAGTGGGTTTGGAGTGCCCTGAAGTAGGAGACCAAAGCATCTGACCCACAAGGTAGTTTCCCTGCACAAGAAGCACTGAAATGCACGGGAGCTGTTTCAAGAGCATGGAAGAACACCAAAGATGGGGATGGGGTTGCTTTAAAAAAAAATCCAAGGTCATCCAGACTACAGCCCAAATGTTTGTTTTGTAAATTGCTCTGATAGTGTAGTGATCATGAGGCATCATTACATCACCTTTCCCGGATGGCCCCTGGAATTCAGCCCATGAGCGAGTGACTGTGTTTCCCTGAGCGATCATTTCCTTGAAATCAAGAAACAGGTGGCAACCTTTCTTGACTGCCAAACCCAGAATTTATGGAGGTAAAAAACCATCAGCCAAAAAAGGAAATAGGAATGAAGTGTCTTTTTCTGCAGACTTCTGATCCAGAGCCCTCAAAAGGCTTGAGTCCAGACTCTTGGCTAGTCTACAAAAGAGCCAAGACCTTGCAAAACATGTTGGGGAACTGAGCTATTTTGCAAAGTGCTTTGTGTTGGTTTCTGGGAAAACTTACTTATCGAGATAGTAGCAACTTCAGGAGCTTCCTATCTTATTCCGTATCCCAGGGACCCCTCCCTATTTATCACCTGGATTGCTTTCCCTCCATGCAAGGCATTTATCTAGGCAAAGGGCTCCTTAACCCCTTCCTGCCTGTTATGAATAGCAACTGTCTTTGGCAGATTTCCCTTCACGTGCATCTTAACTGCTCTCTCTCCATTGTTTGCCTTGGCTCAAGCAGGGGAGAGCAAAACTAGACCCGATGTTGGAGCAGAGACCCAGTTTAATTTTCTGTAAATACCAGGTGCACAGGGGCCTGACTCAGACTGGGACTAAGGTGTTTAGGGTGGGTGGGTGTATTTTGGATTCTGAAAACAGCATGGAGGGCAGACTTAACCCCCCCCCTCCTTGCCCTGTGGTTCCAGTCAGAATCGTGCCCATATCTGCCTGATTTTTACCAGGGGGAGGGGTGAATTTTAGAGCTCCATTCACAGGACAACCAGTATCTGAGGAGAGGGTTCTGCCAAAGCTGTTCATACTGGAGATGCAGGGTTAAAGTGCCCTTTGCCCATGTCAGTGGGCATAGGCAATGCTAGCAGCCCTTCTAATTGCTTGTAATAATAATTCTAACATAGAAAGTTCACTGGTGGTAGCTAAAAGCTATGCTAAATCAGGGCATTGGGTTCCAGAAAGGGAAGGAGAAAGACTGGAGGGAGAGGCAGCATTTCTGTATTTACAAGTCAGTTAGAAATACACACCCAGACGCTTTTGCTCAGAAAACTTTCTCCCACTCTGATCTGTCGGGCGAAGGAAAGGAGTGTCATTTTCCCAAAGGACAGGCAGGCTCCTGCCGTGTTAAGAAGAAGGAATAAGACGCTGGGCTGTGTGTTTTCCTGCCAAATCCTGCTGCTGGAGGTGCCTTTTGCTGCCCAGACTAAGAAGAGGATGTGTCCAGCGCTGTTTCCTGACTGATAACAGTAGCCGGCCCCTCCAACCGGATGTTATGAGTCTTGGTGCTACCTTTATGTTTTAAGCTAAGGGCTGAGGGAAAATCAGGAATTGTTTGTACTTTGGGGAGAAAATAATGTTTCTCTCTTTCTCTTTCTTCCTCCTTGTGTATACACTTACAGCCCAAAGCTCACACAATATCACAGGCAAAATGATGTCAAGTAAATATAAAGGACTAAAGGATTTGGTATCTCCTCCCCCACATAGGAGTTGATTAGATAGAAGAATAAAAGCAATCATGGGAGGAGGAAGAATTTCGACATCCTCACCCCTCAAGCCTTCCCCTCAAGCCTCCTGTAAATTGTCAGGGAACTGAGAAAACTGATTTCTCCCATCCACCCTGTTTTCTCTTTAACCAACTCTAATCTCAACATTCTGTCCCTTTCAGAACATGTTTAGTTTACCTCAGGCGGTTTGTGTAGCCTTTCTTTCTTTCTTTCTTTCTTTCTTTCTTTCTTTCTTTCTTTCTTTCTTTCTTTCTTTCTTTCTTTCTTTCTTTCTTTCTTTCTTTCTTTCTTTGTCATATTTTCTACATACCCGACGAGTCCCATGAATACATAGAAACCCCTTATCTTGCCTGTGGGTGGCGCTGTCGTGCATGGCTTTCATTAGCCATAGAGGGGCCAGCCAGTCTGCTATTAGATATAGTGACAGACTTAGTCTAAATGCCCTAGATGATACATGTATCACAAATTCAATCAGGAGTTCTCGACCCAACTTACAGTCACATGTGACTTCAGGGAACTACCTTTCCCAAGTGCTCCAGGGACCAAATCAACTTGGGAGTGCAGCATGGGGAAAGGATAGGCTTCAGTGTTCCTTTCTGTGACATTTTTCTGAGCTGAAATGGCCATGGGGGCCCTGATGTGATGGTGCATGCAGCACATGGAGCCTCAGAGTGGGGCAAACGAGAGGAGCTGTTTCAGCTCAGGAAAACAACTCTGGAGGCTGAAGCCCCTCCTCTCCCTGTACTGTCAGTCGTATCATCTAGCTTGGCCCTAAGCCAGTGGTTTTGCAGTCCTTGTGGCAAAGCATTACATTTTATATCGTTCCCACAATTAATTTTGGAGATGGTTTTGGTTCTTGTGCAGTGCAGCAGTTGATGCAGCAATGTGAATGGAGGGATCAGGACAGAGGAATAGTGTCTTCGCAACCCTTTATCCTTACGCAAATTTTCTGCTGAAAAAAAGACCCTCTAGCTATATTTCTGGCCCCACAAGAGGGGGAAATGTGTACCTGTATCTCCCACAGGAAAGGTAAATGCAGTTGAGGGAGTGAATTTTATCAGAAAAATTATGAGGGGGTGGGAAAGGGTTAAGAAGCCCCTCTCCAATAGTTGCCAACTTGGGAAATTCCTGGAAATTTAGGGATGGTGCAGAGTTTGTGGATGGGAGGGAGTTCAGAGGTGATGGTGGGATATCACCCTGCAATTTATGATGACTTAAGCCTTGTTAGGATTCCTTAACTACCAAGGCATTACTAATCTGTATTAACTGATCCTGAATAGGCATTTTTGATTTATAGTTTTAAAATACAGTAGATCATAGTTTTTAAAAAGAACTACCGTAGTAGACCGAGGTTAGTTCTCCTGTAAAGAACTGCAGTTTGGTATAATGGCAATAATATATTTTTTTGGGAAGTGCCTTATTCATATAAACAATACCAGCTTTATCACAGGGATTACCCTCTAATTACTTTCATCACCATCAACAACTGCTATGGGGAAGCCATTTTGTGTGAGCATCCCGCCCTACGGTAGGTGACCCTTTTGTATGATTTGCCTCTGGCATATTGTTTTCCCTGCATTCCATTTCTTTTGATTCACAGAAAGTTCTAGGCCCTGTCATTCAGCATCCTTTCTCTCCATGAGCATTGGAGTAAGCAGAACACCAGGCGCCTCAGGAAGGAAACTGCCAGATCTGCTCAGATGATGGGGATTAGCCAAAATAGTGTCTGATCTTTCCCTAACCTGATCTTTCCCGGGGGGCGGGGGCAGTAAAGAGGCTAAAACAAGGATGGCTGAGAAGCCTAAAAGCAATGGGGTAGAAGGGTGGGGACTCCGAACATGACCTACTTTCCTGTTTGACTTGCAGATGAAAGAGCAAAAGAAACTATGGAAAGAGGCCTCCAAAGAGGAAGAACCGAGTGGGAGGAGAGGAGAAATGCCATCTTGACATGCACTGGCTTTTACCTAAATTATCTTTTTTAAAAAACATGCTATTCACTCTGCTATATTATGATCTTGCCAACTGTATTCTATTTATTTATTTGGATTTTTAAATTCTATCCCTAAAGGCACGATTAGTTAAGATAGCCAGCAGGAGAACGACACATACTGACAGCAGCAGACCAATGAGATCTGCTGAGATCAGCTGATTGGAAGGGCCAATGAAACGTGCCCTTGAGGTATAAAGCTGTTACCTCCAGGCTGGACCCTGAGTCACTTGTTGATAGCTGAGATGGTGATTTCTTTGTGATCCTAGTAGGTGATCTTGTCCTGAATCTGTTATTAGGTCTTGCCTGTCCCTCAGACTGATTTATAGATTATGACTCCTTGACTAACTTTGTTAAAACTGGCATCTTTAGAAGCTTGGTTTATATCTACAGGAGAATGAAGTGGTAGAGACTTGAAGGGACAGAATGGATGACTGTAGGGTTGTAAAATGTCATAATAAAAAAAGTCTGTTTTTGTTTGTGAAACATCAGCAGTTGTGCCAATGGAACCTCACAGAAACTTATTTTTCAAAGCATAAGTTAAAAGAATAATAAAACTTTCACTTTATTAGAAAGAGCTGTTCCACATGGCTCTCAAAAACAGTCAGAGCACCATTCAGCACTGGGTATCATCCTAACGATTAACAGCTCCAGATTTCAATGCTAACAATACTTGGTGATATTAACGATACTTCCAAACACCAGCACACATCTAGGCACAACCTGGCCTGGGTTCCTCAGTTTCTCAGTTAATATATCTCTATTCTCTTCCAAAGAAAAGAAAACTTTCAGGCCAAGTTCTTAGAGAGATAGTCAAACCTATGCCTGGACTGTACCACTTCAGACTGCCAGTGGAGACTCATATGATGGAGGAGGCTCTGCCAAAAATTCCCTGCCCACAGAAAATTAGCATGCCTTGGAAGTTAGGCTATAACCCTTCCCTGAGGTGCTGTTTTTATATATGAAGGGATTTTTTTTGTATATGTGCATTGAATCATGTGAGACGCCGCCTGTAATTTGAAGTGGTATATCCCTGTCAGAGGCCAACAAGACAGAAGAAATGGGAAAGAAAGCATGCCTCAATGCAAATTATTTCTTCTTCTTCTTTTCCTTCTTCTTCTTCTTCTTCTGTTCCTCCTCCTCCTCCTCCTCCTTTTCTTTTGGGTTCTCCAGCTTCTTCTGTGTTTTGTTGGATCTTCTTCTGTCTTCAGGGATGGGTAGTGGAGGGTACGGGACTGGGGGGTTGAGCAACAGGGCCTTCCTCTGGAGCTTCAATTGCAAGATTTCAAAGGTGGTCTGGATCTCATTCTGGAGAATCTCATGCAGACTCTGGATCTGGGTCTTAATTGCTTCTTTGACAAGGCACATCAAAGCCTGAAAAGCAAATCATTGTTCACTTTGGTTTCTGTTCGATGTGCACAGATGTCAATGGGGAATTTACTCAGGGAGGTTGCCATTTGTGTGCATATTTCCCAGGTGGAATATGCATAATCAGAAGCCCAGATTTTGCAGGGTATGTTTTCATGCATACCGAAGGTGGGAAATTGGCAAATTGCCCCATTCACTCAAAATGGTGACCACATGTCTTGGGAGGGTCACAGGTAGCACGCTCTCCTGTTACATGATGCTGGAGCACCAAAACTGAAATGACTAAAAAAGGGCTACAAGAACTGAACAGAAGCGTTACCTCTTTCATGTCAAAAGGCAACTGAATCAAAAGGCATAACACCCTTGGGGGGGACCCTTGGACCAGTCAGGCTGTCTCAGCCTAACCTACCTTATAGGATTGTTGTAAGGATAAAATGGAGAACATCCTTGAGCCCCTTGGAGGAGTGGGATAAAGTGTGACGTAAAAAGTGCTAGGAGTAACAGATGATGGAAAGTTAAAGCAAAGGAGTGAGGAAGGTTCAGATCCCCTCACCTGTGCACCCCAGTGTATGTCAAAATTAGACTATAGCTTCACTTTCTATACAAAAAAGGCAGATACCTAAACAAACATGGCCACCGCCACATCTCCATTGGCCCTCACTCTGATGTTTGTGAGAGACATTCCCAATGCTTTTCCTTGGTGCCTTTCCAGGGTGTGACTTGGAAACAGAGCTTTGCGCTGACAAGGCTGGAGAGGAGTCAAGGATAAAGCATAGGGGCCTAGCATTTCAAGTGGGTCAGGGAAGTAGCCAGCCATTACGTGTGTCATACTTGTCAAAGGCACTATAAGGTACCCTACATAGGGTTCCCCTTGAAATCGACTCAGATGTTTCAGCTTGTTCGGAATGAAACGGCTAGCTTGTTGACAGGGTCCTGTCGGTACACCCATGTTTCTACAATATTAAAACGATTATACTGGCTGTCAGTAAGCTTCTGGGTTCAGTTCGTGCCCTTTAAAGCCATTTGTGGCCTGAGACACACATACCTGAGGGCCTACTGCTCCACGTAGGAACCTAAGCTACAACTCCACCCAGTTCAGCAGCTCCTTCCTACTTTGTCTTCAAGGCAGTCAGTCTGAACCACTTGCTGCCACCTACTTGAGAGAATTTTCCAGAGAGTTTTCAGAGACCATTTGGAAGTCCCCATCCCTCCCTGTCTTTCTGAAGACCAGTAAGGCTGTGTTATTTGAAAGAGGTTGAGACCTTGGAATTGATCTGTCTGGAATGGATTTGTTTTAGTTAAGAGCCCACAGACTAATGGATTTGGCTTCTTTCTGTTGAGGGTTAGTTATTCACTGTGCCAATTGTATTTTTTGTACCATGGTAAGCCATCCTGAGCTTTGGATGAATGTGGTACTAAGGAAAAGAACAAATAAGTAGGTATGCATGAGTGAAGGGCCACTAGGCCTACGGATGCCAACCTCCAGGTAGTAACTGTAGAGCTCCCAGAATTACAACTAATCACCAGGCCACCGCAATCAATTCCCCTGGAGAAAATGGCAGTTTAGAGGGTGGAATTTATGGCATTATAACCCGCTGAGGTCCCTCCCATCCCCAAACTCTGCCTTTTCCAGGCTCCAATTCCCAAATCTTCAGGAATATTCTGGAGTTGTCAACCCCACCAGGCCATCTCCTGGAAGCTAATGATTGGTGGTGATTCATAGATCCAGAAGGCTTTGAGTGTATGGAGGCAAAATCCAAGCCTTGAAAAAGCCAAGCGTGGGAGTTTCCTGTCAGCATACAGGGTGATACATTGAACAACCTACTATACCCTCTGGGACTGACACCCAGTTCTTCACCGGAGTTCAGAAGGTGACACTCTCTGACTTTGCTTGAACCCACCATTGCTGGCAGCGGCAATGAGACATACACGGGTGGGCATTAATGGCCCATTAATTCCACTCAATAGCCTGACAACAAAAAACACCTCAGAGTTTCATTAAATCCCCCAAACAAATTTGCTTCCAGGCAAAGGAGAGCAAAGCATGTCTAGGCAGGAGGATGTTTTCCGTCTCAAGTGCCATCTCAACATGGCTTGATTATGCAGATTGAGACCAGAGAATGAGCAACACAGAGGGTGTGTGTTTGAGGGAGAGACAGAGGAAGAGAGACAGAGAGAGTGTTTTGGAAAAGGCTGCCAAAGGCAGAGCCTGAAGTGCTGCATTAACTGCAGAGATCCATATTCTGTCAGGTCACAAAATAAGCTGAAGACATTTGCAAGAAGTGATTGATTTGCTGGCTGAGGGCAGACACATTCAGCACCTATGGAAGGGGCAACAATGCCAAAAACCGAGAGAGGAAATGGGAACACAGCTTTCATATAAGACTTGACTGGACCAGGAGGTGAAACACCAATCACTCTGGCCAGGTTGTACTACTTTGTGTACGGCATGGGGTTGTGGACTGATGGGGACAGCACCATCTGTTGTCCCCACTCCCCAAGCAATAGCAGGTATTGGGGGGGGGGGTGTCATTAGAAATGATGAACCCATAAAGCCTGCCTCACATTGAGTCACACCTTTGGGGCAGTATTATCTACTATGACTGGAAATGACTCTGAAGGTTTTAAGGCAGGGTTTTCCTCAGCATCTATTAATGTCTTTATAATTTGTTATGCTGAAGCTTGAACTTGAGTCTTAATGCACTCAAAGCGGAAGCTCTATCCCTGAAGTGCAGTCTCTCTTCATGGCTGTAGTGCATCAAGGGGAAAGCTGGGGTGGGGGACAAGCAAACGTCTTGGAAGTTCAGGGCTGGAACCAATACATTCCTTTCCTGGTAATTTAATTATTGCTACACAAGAAAGAACGTAGACGTCTTCCTGACTTATTTGATTCAACAAATGGCCTTTTGTGGGTTTACGTCTGCATTCTGAATTTTTAATTCAATTAATTTCTGTGATGCAGGTAGGGAGACAGGCCGGGCACGTTGATCTTTCTGCTTCCTGGTAGGGAGTTCAACAAGATTCCCAAGCCTTTGATCCTGTGATAATTTGGGAATTATACCAAGAACCAAGAGCTACATCTCTACTACAATCCAGTGTGGTGTGTGGTATAGCGGTTAAAGTGTTGAACATAGGAACATAGGGAGGCCCATGTTTGAATCCCCACTTTGACATTGAAGCTCACTGAATGACCTTGGGCTTGCCATTTTCTTTCATCCTAACCTGCCTTACAGATTGTTGCAAGGATAAAATGAAAGAAGAGAAAACAATGTTGTAAACTGCTTTGGGTTCACACCAGAGAGAAAAGTGGGGTATCAAATAAATAACATAGATGTGCCTGCAAAGGGTATCTTTGCACATCTTTCTCAGTTTACCTCTTTGCTAAAGACTGGTGCTTGTCGTTGGACATCACTGTACACTTTTTGCAGCATGCGCTCCTTCTCCCGCTGCAAGGTTTCACGAATGAGCACCATCTCAGCCCTCTTTTGGGCTTCTGTCTCAGAGAGGGTGGCCAGCTGTTGCTGGTACTTCCAGACTTCAACATCCATGCCTTCCATCAGAGGCAGAGGATTGGGTGGAGCATAGACTTCCAGGCTGGTAAATGACTGACAGCGGTCTCTCTCCCTCCCTAATGTGAACTGGTACAGCGAGTAATGCTTGATGAAAGTGTTATGGAAGTAATCACACACAGCATGTACTCTGACAGTTGGCAGCTTCACCCGCAAGGCAGTAAGCTTCTCCTGTAGGACCCGGATGGCCAGTGAAATAGGCAAACCTGGGGGAAGGGGAATACATATCAGATAATGTCATCATTGCATTTATGTCTCACACTTCTTTCAAGGAAACTCAGAGAAGTTGCCAGTCTAAGTATGCTTGAAAGTCACATGATATACCATGCTGAAGGCCTCGATCTGGTCATAGCCTGGATAGGAGACCTTCTGGGAATCTTGCATAAGACTGATTGGAGTAAAATGGGGCAAAACCAGTTCAGAAGACCACCTGTGTGAGGCTTTCCATACTGAAGGACCAGGATTAGGCCTACCCTGTTCCAAGTACATGGGACATCCTCACCTGAACATAATGGGGTTGAATCTAACCAGTTATTCTGCTAGTGATAGAGGGATTCCTTTTGACCCCCCCAAAATGCTGTGGATCACAGGACCTGCATGACCAAAAGCCATGTATGAGGGATGGCTGCATCAAAGAAGGGAATTGGACAAGACTGAGTTGGAAGCTGGCTGGATCCAAGCCGATGTTTGCAAAGGGAATACTCTTATAAAATCCAGTGATGTCAGCCCAGATCACATGGCTTTCCCCAGAATTTATGTAGGTAATGAATCAGATGGTTTGGTCCTATGAGCATTAGATTTTATGTGCTTGGGCTCTATGCAAACATTACGTCTAATATAAGGATAGCCACTGAACTTGGAGCCAGGCTAGGCGCATCCAGCAGGCAAGGTGCAGCAGGCAGGATGCAATCCTGTTCTTCTACCTTATGAAGCCACTACCCATGTAGAAATGTGTCTGAGTCATGCCCATGCAATGGCATCATAGGCTCTCACAATCAACTGTCTGGGACCAAGACAGGTTCAGGAATTTGGAGGTTTCCAGCTTCTTCCCCAAATATGGCATTTGGGGGGCCGTTTTCAAAGTGCTCCGTAGGTAACTAATTATGCACCACCCAATGTGAACTGCTGTTTGTTTAATCACATATCTAATTCTAAATCATACCATAGGGGGTATGATCGACAGATCCACAAAATGAAGCTAGGGACAGATAATTTCTCTACAAACCTGAAGAAAATATAAAAATACATACGTTAGAGGATTAATGCATATATTAGAGGATTAGTGTGAACTCCCCAAAATTTGGTAAATCCTGATTCTGAATACCAAATTAAAAAAATGGAATTTCCTGAATTCTGGATTGAATCTAAATCTGTTGGGTAGAGAAATTTGGTAAAATTCAGCCATTGTTCCCTATGGGAAAATCAATCTGGAAGCTATCTTCAAGAAAATTCTTCAAGAAAATTCCACCAAATTTGTTGGCAGCCTACTTCTGATGGTCCTCTAAAGACCTCCCAAGTTTCAGGAAGATTGGACCCTGAGGGTCAATTCTATGGGCCCCCAAAGAAGGTACCAGCAGCCACCCCATTGTTTCCTATGGGGAAAAAGTCAAAGCTGACTCCCATTGCAGAAACACACTGGGGCAAGGCTGCCATGGCCAAGGCACACTCCCAAATGCAAGCTGAGCCCATCCCAGAGAAAGCCCACGGTAATGGAATCCCCCTAGAACCAAGGTTAATAACATTTTTTCTTCAACCACTGGCTTTGCCCCTACCATGAGCACCCATCTTTTTATTACCAGTCCCTGTCTGCTTAAGCAAGAAAACCACA
This sequence comes from Eublepharis macularius, assembly GCF_028583425.1. NCBI lineage: Eukaryota > Metazoa > Chordata > Lepidosauria > Squamata > Eublepharidae > Eublepharis > Eublepharis macularius. The sequence goes on from NC_072790.1 coordinate 219,471,109, forward strand.
AAACATCCCTCAGACCATGCAATGCTTGGGTTAAGTATATTTTTTAATTATGAGTACTTCATGCTTTCAGACTAATCCGCGGATATGTTCGTCTTTATGAGGTTCATTTAAATGCATTCCTAGTGTTATATCAACCTACCATTGTAACAAGGTATGGGTGGTAGAGCTGCTCCCTTTTTAGGCTTCCACAGGCAAAGACTTCCCCATGTGTTCATTTTTGATCTTTCAGCCCTTACACTGATATAATGCTACACACATACACACAAAAAATAAAGGGGGAGTGCTGTGATGTCACCAATGATGCCACCGATGACGACGCACCCTCACTTGAAAATCCTGATTATTTGAGGCATGTGCACAGCAAGATAAACTGACTCCACAACTTTAAAAATGCAAAAGGGGGGCAGACAACCAGAAGAACCATACCCAAACCAAATCCAGTGCTTGGGGATTCACTGCTAAGAAAATCAGAAATAAGTCCAATGTGCAGAAAAGCCCTAATAGAGGCGATTTGCCATTTCCTGCCACTGTGTAGCAATCCTGGACTTCCTTGATGGTCTTCCATTAGAGTTGCCAGGTACCAATAGGCTCCTGGTTGCAGGGAGGCTACCTGGTGCTCACTGGTACCACGATCTGCGCACACACGTGTTCCCAGCCCCAACACAATGACATTACTTCCATTTGGGGCCAAAATCAGCCCTAGTGAAATGCGGGAGCACTCCCACGTGAAGCAATGATATCAGTTCCAGAAGTGATATTGCACTTCACACGAGAGCACTCTCTCACTTTGCATGGGGCTCAAATCAGCCCGTTTAGGGCCAAAATTGCCCCCCCCCATGAAGCACAAGAGTACTCCTGCGCAAAGCGCGATGATGTCACTTCCAGAAATGATGTTGTTGCGCCCCACCAGGAGCATGCCTACTGTTTGCTTGCCCAAGTTACCTGCTGGTGGCAGGCGATTGCCAGTGGGCATGCAACCTCCCACTGACTGCCAGAGATCGATGAGCAACAGGGAAAACCACCAGGAGTTTGCCTGCCGCTGGTGGGCACCTGGGAACCCTATGTTCCATCCAAATACTAAACAGCACCAACCCTCCTTAGTTTCTGAGATCTGATGAGACTGGGCTAGCCTGGGCGGTCCTTATCAGGGCTGTGTATTATTTACCTACCTGGACTTATGATTAAGCTCGGTTATCTAAATTTATGATGTGCAGAGTTCCTTACACCAGAGAAGCGAAGAAAAGACAGCCTATGAATTTAGGAAAGGATTAAAATTTAAGACAACCCCAGAAAGAGGAAGTGAGAGTTGACCATGATGGACAGGAGAAGGTACAGGGACAGAATAACACAGCTCATATTTTTGGCACCCAAAACTGAGGTCAGCAAATACCTGATGGCAGATTCATGCAAGTGTCACAAAGGGGAGAAGTGGAAGGAAAGACATTTTGGAGCCGTTGTGTTAGAACAAAGCAATCAGTGCTGAGCAGTATTTGCTTAATGGGACACATCGGGATGACATTTATTATCCAGCCCTATTTATTTTTTAAAGTATTCCTCTAGGGGTCGGGTGGGGCTGAGAAGCTGCATCTTTCTTCGGCCTATTGTTTGCAGAGATCTAATGGGTCAATAAGGTCGTACTATAAGGATCCCAATAAATATGGATTTGGGATTATATTAGTTGAAGCAAAACAGGGCAGTGATCCATTCACAAAGCTTGTAATAAATTAAACAGTTTGAGAACTGTTTTAGGCAGAAAATGAGAAGTGATTTTCATAGCATCTCTTTATCCACTGATGGTATCCATCATTTGCTAGAAATGAAAGCAATAACCAGAGAGCAAGCAGCACCCTTGTTCTAATAGTTTCTTGGAGAGTTGGAGAGACAGCAATATCCACAGAAGCAGGTAGCACAGAGATTTGCAGCCTTCTCACAAACTGACTGCTGAAATTAATCCAGTCACGGATTTGGTATATACATGATGCAGAACAGAGTGGCAAAATCTGTTGTGTCTTTTATCGCAGAATGCATCGGGGCTGTAACACAACTTTACAGCAGTATTTTAGGATTATGTTTCTCAGCATCACAATTCACTAATTCAGTGACATACATATGGCAATAGCTGTTGCAAGAACACAGGAGGAATGAGGCTTAAAAACAAGCCTAAATAAGATAACAGAGACAGGGTGGGGGTGGGGTGGCAGAAATTTACTAAAATAGAATCCAGTGTCACCACAACAATACTTTCAGTTTTGTAACCAGAAATGATATCACTACATTGTGGGACACTCTAGGATTTCCCTGAAACTCTATGGTAGAAGCCATGAGGGGATGTCACTTCCAGTTATGCTGCCAGAAGTGACACCACAGCATCATTGAATGCTGTTTTGACGCCAAGGGCAGGAGGTTGCCCACCAAAGCTTACAAACTGGCCTCCCTAAACAAGATATATGTTTTGTTATTTAATTTCATCAGTCTAAATCCCCACCCCCCACCCCCGGATCTTCCAGATAGTATATGTAAATAAATTATTCCTGGGTAAAAACACAGAGACATCTCAGATTGTGCCTGTTGTTCCACATCATAACAGAATCCTGAGTTATAAAGCAGACTGTCCCTTTCATCTCGTAGGTAGGAGATGCCATATTTAATGCTCCTTACATTTTTTTTAAAAAATGCAAGATAAAAAAAATAGTGCATCAGGGAGAAAGGTTCTAGCCCAGCCTACTTACAGTTGTGCTAGTTTTCTGCCTTCATGGAGATTTTCCATAGAAGAGAGCTTTAAAAAAATATTCCCCACCATATGCAGTATGAAGTGTTCTCCCAGCACAGGTGCCTCCCACCATATTGCTGCCATAGCGTGCTGCATGAAACTAGGCCTCAGCCTGCTGCTGAGCAGAGGGCATAAAAGAGTTATAATATATTGAGAGGATACTTAGTGCAAGGCCTGAAGGATGCACAGGAGTAGCTTGGTAAACCTCCATGTAGCAAGGAGGTGTCCTTTGCCTCACCTTTTCCTCTACACATTCTCCTTCTGGGTTTGCGTGTTGCCCTAAGACTCTACATATCAACGCAAAAGTAAACAACCCTTCATCTTTTGCAGCTAAGAGCCAAGTGCCTACTAATGAGTATTTGGCTGGGGCTGTGATTTCCTCTGCTATCACCATCTCCCCTGGCATTTCTTGGCCTTCTGAAGTCCTGAATCGAGAGAAAACACCTTAAAATGAGACGTCTTGAACGTGATAGGAAAAACAACAAAGATGCAGCGAGCTGGAAGGGATCAAAGGCGGTCTATATAAAGAAGGCCTCCTGAACACCCCCAACTCCATGTTGCTGAGGGGCGAAAACAGCAGCCTGGGGGCGATTTGGAGTACAAACCATACATCTGGGAAAGGATTAAGCACACACACACACCTGCCATTCCCCCGTCAAGCTTCCACTCCTGATCATCCTCTTTTGAAGCTGCTTTAGGTTAAAAGGTTTTTTTTTTTACAAAAAACTTGCAATGAGGGATTTTTATATACATCTGCACACACCATCTCATTTGGCCCTAAGCCGAGGGAGAAAGCTTTTGGGTGGTGGGTGGCAGGGCTCTGTCAAAAGCCCAATGGGTGTTTTAAGCCTTTACAAAACATTGGTGCAGAGGATGAGCTGTTCTCATTTGTAAAGTTTAGATGTTTAATCTGAAATGGATTTTTGTTTGTTTTTCTCCCCACAAGGTTTGATTTCTGGAGATTAACTCCTGGCTTGCTCTGTCTTATTTTTAACAAGACTTCAATCAGTCATTATCTTCTCAGCCATGATTCAGTTGGGCTGATTGTAGAACAAGGCAGCTGTATACAAGACAGAGGTTTGGCAAGAAAGGAACAGGACAGGTTTGTTTTCTACTGTGTCAACATGCCTCCATGGCTTTTTCTCATCCGCCCTTACATACACCTTCAAAAACTTGTCAGATGAAAACTGATATTCATGGTGTCATAGTTGAAGCTAATTATTCCTAGTGATCGAAGAGATCTGCAGTAGGGGTCTTAGTAGCCAGCAGATCCCATAAAATATGTGGGATTCTAAATTTGAAATATACACTTACTATGACCAGAAAAGCAACTGCATATCATGCGGATGCCACTAATCATGTCACTTTGGTAACATGTATCTTGTGCCACAAATGTCATAGATCTGCCTACTTTTTAAGATCTGTAAAATTTTGTTTTTATTTGAATTATTTATAGTCCACCTTTCTCACTGGGACTTAAAGATTACACAATGTAAAACATTGCAATCAATATATCCGTGACACATGTAGCAAACTGATTTGTCTCCAAGGAATTTTCATGGATGTTCTAGCTGCCCACTGGGAAAGCTGTCAGCCATAGAACATTGAAAAACAGTGCAACTTCAGTGACAGGTTAATTCAATAGGGCAAACATTAACAAGGACCCCACAGGGGAAAAAACAGTATACTGTTGACTGGAAGGGAGTGTCAAGGCTGAATGTTGGAGTGCTGAGTAGGAAGTAGAGATGGGCATGAACCGAAATACGAACCAAAATTAAGCACGAACCAGGCCGGTTCGTGGTTCGTGAACCACGGTTCGTCCGATCCCATTTCTGACGAACTGCCATGAACTTTAGGCTGGTTTGTTTGGTTTGTTTTTTAGTTCGTGACTGCAGACAGCCTAGTGCCAATCAATCAGTTTCCTAGGCAACAGGGGATGGACTTCCTGCAGACCTTCTGCTGACCCGGAAGTGACCTTCTTCTGGCCCGGAAGCGACCTTCTGCTGACCCGGAAGTGATTATTTTCTGACCCAGATGTGCCGTTTTCACGAACCAAACAAACCGGTTTGCAAACCAGGGGCAGGTTCGTGAAAGTTCGTGGTTCACGGTTCGTGAAATTTGACGAACCATGAACCGCATAGTTCGTTTTTTTTCCGATTCGTGCCCATCTCTTGTAGGAAGATCACCTAGTAAGAAACAGGTTCCTCAGTAGGCCTGGGACTGAGAAACACAGTCAGAGAGAACAGTATGTGGATGAGACAGGTTTGGCACATGAGAAGCCAAGGAGGAAGGAGTGCTGAAGGGGAAAAAAGCATACTGCTGTTGGTGGGAATAAAGTTGTCTGGAAATGGAGCTTATTATTTACTTACTTATTTTTTTATAATCCAGTTTTCTTGATGAGGATTTAAAGCAGATTACAAAACTTAAAATAATGTAATAGGAACAATACAAAAAATTGACATATTAGAAATGTAAAAACAGAAATTAGAACCAGGGCAGTAAGAACAAGACAGTGCACTCAGCCATTGAAGCTTCTGGGTGACCTTCAGCCAGTCATTCACTCTCAGCCGAACTTACTTCACAGAGTTGTTGTGAGGATAAAGTTGAGGAGAGGAGAATGACAGAAGTTGCTTTTCAGCTGCCCGACAGGGCAAATAATGCTCCTGGTGCTGTTTTGTCAGGAAAACAGCGCAGGGAGGGGGCAGGGCAGTTGGTGAATAGCTGCTAGTCCTCTTGGAGAACATATACTAAGTGTCACATTTAGTAAGTTCCCAATTGATAATCAATTGAGTGACTGGAGAACAGGTGTAATATGTATTTTCCACCTAGCTCCCAATAGTAATTGAATTCCGTACCATCTGGAGTTTCCAGGTAATCTTCAAGGGCAGACTCATGTAAAGTGCATTCAGTAGCCTAGCCTCAAGGTTACTATGGCATGGATCCACTTGACTAGATTGGGTCAAGGAAGGGAGACATCTGAGCTAAATGAAGATTGAAGGAAGCATTTTTTTTGCAGTAGAACCAAATTGCATCTCCAGCAATAAAGCTGGATCCAGTATAACCCCTAGAAGTTAGTATACTTTGAGTCCACTTGTCAATTTAGGCTTTCAGATTCTTCAGATGGATTTTGGCACGCCGTCATGTACCAAAACAATTACGTGCCACAACAAAGAATCCAGTTACTGTGCCAAGGATGGCACATTCTGTAACCAGAACTAATTATGCAAAGCAATCTGATTTGTATAGATGTTTGTGTTGAAGCCTCTCCTAAACTATGACAAGGCCTTAATCCAAGTGCGATCACTGTCTGATGCCAGGCTGGCCAGTGCTCTGAGTCCCAGCTCACCCACAAGAGTTTTAACTGGCCCATTCTGCATTCATTGGCTTTCCCATGAGATCTGTAACATACATTTTGTAATGAGCAACATTCGAGAAGCTTAGTGAGGTTTTTTTTTTTTCAAATTACACTGAGATTTTACAGAGGCTGCTGTGTTGTTCTTACAGCTTTTATTACAAGATTTTAAAAAAATGTTATTGAATTAGTTTTTAATGGGGTATGTTCCAGAAAGTTTTATATGTTGCTTGACTCATTACTCATTCTCCTTTGAAGCAAAGGAGATACGTAATGAGATATGAAATCTCAACTCTAAAACATATGAATATAATGTGTTGATTAACTTATTAGGGGAGGGCCATGTGGCTTAATGGGAGAGTAGCTACTTGGCATGCAGAAAATCCCAGGTTCAATCCCGGCATCTCTAGTTAAAAGGATCAGGTTGTAGCTGATGTGAAAGACCTCTCCTTGAGACCCTGGAGAGTCATCACCAGTCAGAGGAGGTAATTCTAAAGTAGATGGACCAATGATCTGCTTCAGTATAAGGCAGTTTCGTGTGTTCTTGTATGTTATCCCACTTTTCAACATCCAGGTTTCCAAAGAACATAGGATTTTGGCAAAAAGTGGAAGAAGTTTATCTCAATAAGCCATTCAAAAGTCCACTCAGACCATTAGAAAGATGGTACAATAAAGCCCACTTCAGAATGTACCAGCTGTGAACACACAAAATTAAATGCTCCTTCAACTAAAAATGCCAAAATGTGGGGAAGATTTCTGGCTCGTTGGCACACAGCAAAGGCTGTGCATGTGGGAGATCCAAGGTCCAATAACCACCATCCCCTGTAAAAGGATCTCAGCCAAACTAGACGTTACATGTGATACAGGTTGGGACACAGGTGCCTGACCTGACTCACTATCATACTTAAGAGTGGAGTAAATTACCATTGCTTCATAGTAATGCCAGGGAGCAGAAGAACTGCCAGTTTCCCTCCCATGGAGGGAAATCACTACAAGGCAACCATGTTTGTCCCCCATGGCCAATTTTGCTGGTAAAAATAGCATGAAAGGGAAACCGGAAGTTTCCCCTTCCCCCTCACAGCTCTATGGAACAATGGAGCTCTTTCAAGGTAAGTTAGCAATTTCTTATATGAGACAGCGAGTCATGTCAGGCACCTGTGACCCAACTCATGTTACACATGATGTAACATTCAGTTTGGCTCTCAGGCAGCAGACCTGGGAAACACCACCTTCTCCTTCTAAGAGATGCTGCCAATCAGGGTAGATGATACTGACTTTAACGCACCAACATTCTGACATGGTAAATAGCAGCTTCATATGTTCTAAAGTTCCTGCGGAAAGCTAATGTATCAAGGAGGGAGGGGGGAGATCCAATATTTATCATGCTCATTTTCTATGTGCAAAATTTTATTTTAAAATGTAGGGAAACATTCTATCACGCAATCCTCCACCCAGCATCATGGAATGGTGTACCACACCAGGTTTTTTGAATGTGCAGATTGGTCCAAATAGTTAAGCCTTCCCAGCTGTTCCAAAAAAAGTGACTCAGGCCCAAACTGCACATTACATTTTATACATGATCACCTTGGGGACTTGCAGCCATATGGCAGCTGCAAGCTCCCCATGGAAGCTGAGGGCCAAGCTACACATGACGAATGACACTTGAACGGCAAGTGTATTTCTCCCTGTTCACTTGCCCTCCACTCAATCCACTTGCCGTTCAAGTGTCATTCGTCATGTGTAGCTTGGCCCTCAGTTTAGAAACACTGCAGGGGGATTATTCAGGTTGGGACCATGATGCAGGGGAAAGAGAGGCTCCTGCCCCCCTCATCCCATGTTCCCAACAGGAAATGGCCCTAGATGTGGCGTACCGTGTGAACTCGAGAATTGCAACCCAGAGGAAACTACCAAGGGATGTGATTGTGCAGTTTACAACTAGAAACATGAAAGAGAGGATTGTGACAAAACAATTTCAAGATCCATTGGAGATTGATGGCAAGACGATTATCATAATGAAGGAACTGCCCAGATCAGTGTTACTGGACAGGAAAAAATATAGAGTGCTAATTCAGACTTTGAAGGACATGAATATCAGGTACAGATGGGAGTTACCGGAAGGAGTGTCCTTTGAGTTTGGAGGGGCAAAAAAACGCATCAGATCTGAGCGGGAGATGGAGAGATTTATCAAGGACAATGAAAAAGACTTACCAACAAAACCATGAATATGGAGTGTAAAGTATTATCTTGGAATGTAAATGGACTAAATTCACCGAATAAGAGGAAAAATATTTTTCATTGGCTACTAAAACAAAAATGTGATATTGTTTGTTTGCAGGAGACCCATATTAGAAAACAGGATGTAAAATATTTAAAATCTGGAAAATTGGGCAAAGAATTTGTAGCGGCCTCTAACAAGAAAAAAAGAGGAGTGGTGTTGTACATAAAAGAGGAGCTGCAGCCAAAATTTGTTATGAGAGATGTGGAAGCTAGATTTGTAGCAGTGGAATGTAATTGGAATTTAAAGAGAGTGTTGGTAGTCGGACTTTATGCACCTAACGGTGCAAAGGAAAGCTTCTTTGAGGATTTAAGGAAGCATTTAGACGATTTTGTATATGACCAGATAATTCTTGCTGGAGATTTCAATGGAGTGACAGATTTGGAACTAGACAAAAAGACTACAACAGCACAAAAGAAAAGAGGACTATTGCCAAAGCTTTTTTTTGAGTTGATTCAACAAGAGACTCTCGAAGACGTATGGAGGAGAGAATATCCTAAAACCAAACAGTTTACTTTTTATTCTGCAAGGCATCTTACATTATCAAGAATTGATATGATCTGGGCCTCAAAGGACTTAGCGTTATGGACTAAGGAGGTAGAAATAATGCCGATGGTAGGCTCAGATCACAATCCAATTATGTGGAAATTCGGAAAAAGGAGGAAAAGGAAAGCCTGGAGAATAAATGAGGACTTGTTACAGGAAAGTGAGAATATGGAAATATTGAGAAGAGAGACAAAGTTTTTTATACAATACAACGTGAATAAAGAAGTACCAACCAATAAAGTTTGGGATGCTTACAAGGCGGTTGTAAGGGGCATACTAATGGACTTAAATGGCAGAGCAAGGAAAAAGAAAGAGGAGAAAAGACAAGAGATTGAGGAGAAAATAAAGGCCAAAGAAGCACAGTTAAAAAAGAGACCAGGGAAAAAGAAAATATATCAGGAAATCAAAATTCTTCAAGAACAGTTAACAGCAATGAGTAATAAAGAATTGGAGTGGAACCTTAAAAGACTGAATCAAAAAGCTTTTGAGGGTGCTAATAAACCTGGGAAATATTTGGCATGGCAATTGAAGAAGAAAAGGGAAAAGAAAATAATAAACAAAATCTGTGAAGAAAACAAAACGTATCTGGAACAGACTACCATTAGTAGAGCCTTTTATAAATTTTATGCTAAGCTGTATAATAAAAAAGAAGTAACCAAAGAATCAATAGCATCATATTTGGAGAAAACTAAACTTCCAGAGATCTCGGAAGCTTGGAGAAATAAGTTGAATAGTGAAGTAACCAATGAGGAAATAAGTAAGGCAATACAATCTGCAAATCTAGGAAAGGCGCCAGGGCCAGATGGACTTACGGCTAAATTTTACAAGACAATGGCCAACGAACTGGCACCATTCCTAAAAGAGGTGATGAACGGAGTTTTTAGGGATCAAAGAATTCCAGACACTTGGAGCGAAGCGAATATATCATTGATCCCAAAAGAGGGCCAAGATCTGACTAACGTGAAAAACTACAGGCCTATATCATTACTTAACAATGACTACAAAATTTTTGCGAAGATATTGGCGGAGAGACTGAAGGGGTGGCTCTCGGAAGTCATAGAGGAAGAACAAGCAGGCTTTTTGCCAGACAGACAAATAAGAGACAATTTAAGGACAGTGATCAATGCTATTGAATACTATGATAAGCGTTGTGATAAAGAGGTTGGTTTCTTCTTTGTAGACGCTGAAAAAGCGTTTGACAATTTAAACTGGGACTTTTTGTTTGCCACTATGGAAAAGCTACAACTGGGAGAAAGATTCATCAGAGCAATTAAAGAAATTTATAGAGACCAGACTGCAGCAATTGTAGTGAATGATGAACTGACTAAGAAATTGACGATTAGTAAAGGAACAAGACAAGGTTGCCCGTTATCTCCATTGTTGTTCATTTTAGTATTGGAGATTCTGATGATACAAATACGACAAGATGAGGAAATACGAGGAATAAAAATAAAGGACTACTCATATAAGGTCAGAGCATTTGCAGATGACATAATGTTAATTGTAGAAGATCCATTGGAGAACATGCCAAAAGTGATAGATAAGATCAAGGAGTTTGGTGACTTGGCAGGTTTCTTCATTAACAAAAAGAAGTCAAAGATATTATGCAAAAATATGACTAAGCAGAAACAACAATTGTTAATGGAAATAACGGACTGTGAAGTAACTAGTAAGGTGAAATACTTGGGAGTTGAGCTGACTGCAAAAAATATAGATTTGTTCAAGAATAATTATGAAAAATTATGGACTCAGATAGAGAGAGACTTGATCAAATGGAATAGACTGAATCTGTCATGGTTGGGCAGGATTGCAGCAGTTAAGATGAATGTGTTACCAAGAGTAATGTTTTTGCTACAGACAATACCAATCATCAGAGACTCTAAACAATTTGAAAAATGGCAGAGGAAAATATCAGATTTTGTTTGGGCAGGCAAGAAGCCTCGAGTGAAAGTAAAAGTTTTACAAGATGCAAAGGAAAGAGGCGGAATGCAACTGCCCAACTTGAGACTTTATCATGATGCAATCTGCCTAGTTTGGTTAAAAGAGTGGATGACGTTAAAGAATAAGAAACTATTAGCCCTAGAGGGATATAAAAAAATTTTTGGATGGCACGCATACCTATGGCACGACAAAGTAAAGGTCAACTCGATGTTCCTACATCATTTTGTAAGGAGAAGTTTATATACAATCTGGAAGAAGTACAGAATTTACTTACAAGAAGGAACCCCCTTGTGGGTGGTTCCATACGAGGTGATAGATCCGAGAGCTGTTGATAATGAACAACAATGTTTAACATACAAAGAAATAACTAAAATTGAAGTATCTAAACTTAGAATAAAGACGCAAGAGGAACTATCACCTAACTACGATTGGTTCCAGTACAGACAGATTAGAGATTTATACAATTCGGACTCTGTAAAAGGGGGCATACGAACAGAGAACTCGGAACTAGAGCAGACCCTTCTTAAAGAAGACAAGAAAAGAATATCCAAGGTATACCAAGTACTGTTGAAATGGTATACTGAGGATGAGATAGTTAAAACACAGATGGTGAAATGGGCTATAAATTTCAATAAAGAAATAACAATGGAGGCATGGGAATACTTGTGGAAAACTACAATGAAGACAACGACATGTATCAATATTAAAGAGAACATTTTCAAAATGATCTATCGTTGGTACATGACACCAAAGAAGATTGCGCTAGGGAACTTGAATACTTCTAATAAATGCTGGAAATGTAAGAAACATGAGGGCTCCCTCTATCATATGTGGTGGTCGTGTGAGGTAGCTAGGCAGTTCTGGGGGGAAATAATAAGAGAAATGAGTGAAATTTTACAGTTTCAAATAAATAAGAACCCAGAACTCCTGCTGCTAAACTTGGGAATGGAGGGAATTCCAGCCCATCATAGGACGTTGATTTTTTATATGACTGCAGCAGCTAGACTTTTGTATGCGCAGAAATGGAAAGTACAAGAAGTACCAACTATTGAAGATTGGATCTACAAATTGCTGTATATGGCTGAAATGGACAAGATGACAAGAAAACTGAGAGATCTGGACTCAGGGCAGTTTAACACAGACTGGGAGAAGCTGAAACAATATCTGGAGAAGAAATGGGAGGTGGGAGGAAAACTGTGGCAGTTTGAGAACTACTGAAGTATAATAAAAGTATAAAAGAGAGGGGTGACTTTACCGGGGGAGGAAGAGAAATGTGAATTTATAAGCAGTTAGATTAATTGATTGAGATATATATAGATATGTATAGGTTAACTGATAGAGAATAATTAATGATAAGGTTTAAACATGAGGATTGACTAACAATATTTTCTTTCTTTGACAAGATTTATATGCACCAAACTGAATGTATAGAAGAGTTAAATTGATTGAGTATCTGAGGAGTTATATAGAATTACCATAAAAAGATGAAATGAGTAATACATAGAGAACAAATCAAATTGTTTGATTTAAATGTGGGAAATTTTTATGGTTTATGATATACAGGTTTATATAGAAATATTCAAAACTGGAAAATGGGATAAATTGTTTATCTAAAGACGTATAGTTTGGGTGTATAATAAGTAAGGGAGTTAAAGATGTACTGCTTAATATAATGGAGAATGTATATCTGTTTTAGATAGAGGAATTTAATAGAAGTAAGGGAAAAGGGACAGAGGGTGGGAAAGCTGTTGGAAGTCAACAAAAGGGGGGGAAAGGGAGGGGGTTAGAAACGGAAAATTAGGGGAAAATTGATTGTAATGCAAAAATAATAATGTTCTAACCCAATAAAAAACTTTTCAAAAAAAAAAAGGAAATGGCCCTGGGGGGTGTTACTTGCCGCATACAGCCCACCTCTGACAAGACAAATAACATCCCTCTGGTGGAGGAACTCAGAGTCCCTCCTTCTCCTATGCTGTGGTCTCGAGCAGAATCAAACCCCTATGGCACTTTTAAATTGAATTGCCATGGGAAACTTGCAGCTGAAATCCTGCTGCAAGTGTTGATGTCACAAGTTAAATGTAACATGGTTTGGCTCTCCATTGGCAGATCCTGACCTTGTCCTAGACCCAAGTCTACATGCTACTGTAGAAAAACATGGTGCCTAAATGACAAAGGTATGTCTAGAACAGTCAGTGGTCCATCATATTCAGGTGGCTGGCATTACATTTCTAGGCTTGCTACCTGAGAGCCTTGGAGGAAGATGATGATCCTGGGAATCACAGGTCAGTCAACCTGACCTCTGTCCCAGGGAAGATACTGGAATAGATATTAAAGGTGTCAATCTGCACGCATCTGAGGGACAACATGGTGATACAAGTAAGTCAGAATGGATTTGTCCCAACAGGTCCTGCCAAACCAACCTCAGCTCCTTCTACGACTGAGTGGCAGGCTTACTGGATTATGGGAATGCTGTTGATGTAGTTTATCTGGATTTCAGTAAAGCTTTTGACAAGGTTCCTGATCATGTTCTGATGGGTAAACTGGCGGACTGTGGACTGGACTTTAGGATGGCTATAGATGGATAGGGAACTGGCTGCATAATGGCACCAAAAGAGTAGTTGTCAGTGGCATCACATCTTATTGGAGGGAGGTGTCCACAGGGCTTGGTCCTGGACCCAGTGCTTTTCAATATTTTTATAAATGACTTGGATGAGGATGTGAAGGGATTACTCATTAAATTTACAGATGACACCAAACGGGGAGGAGTAGCAAACACCCTTGAAGACAGAGATAGAATTCAACGAGCTCTGAACACACTAGAAAAGTGGGCAGATTTGAATAAGATGCAATTTAACATGGATAATTGCCAGGTTCTCCACGTGGGTAATAAAAATGCAAAGCATGCATACTGGATGAGGGATACACTTTTGGGTAGCAGCGTGTGTGAACAAGATCTTGGGATACGGGTGGATGGGAAGTTAAATATGAGCAGTTAGTGTGCAACAGCAAAAAAGGTGAACACAACCTTGAGGTGTATTAACAAAAGTATAACATCCTAATCACAGGATGTCATTGTTCCACTATCTACCGCATTGGTCAGGCCCCACTTGGAGTATTGTGTGCAGTTCTGGAGGCCTCACTTCAAAAAGGATGTGGGTAAATCAGAACGGGTGCAGAGGAGAGCAACCAGGATGATCAGGGGCCTGGAGACAAAGGTCTACAAGGAAAGACTGAAGGACCTGGGAACGTTCAGTTTGGAGAAGAGAAGGTTGATGGGAGACATGATCACTCTCTTTAGGTATTTAAAAGGCTATCACTTAGGGGAGGGGAGGGAGCTGTTGGCAACAGAGGACTTGCAATAATGGGTTTAAACTACAGGAGGCAAGTTACTGGAGGCAAGGTACTGGCTGGATTTTAGGAGAAACTTCTTCTCGTTAAGAGTATTTCAATGGTAGAATCAGCTGCCTAGGAATGTGGTGGGTTCCTCCTCATTGGCAGTCTTCAAAGAGCGGCTGGATGAATACTTTTCGGAGATCCTTAGGCTGTTTCTGCATTGGGCAGGAGGTTAGACTAGATGGTCGGCTAGGCCCCTTCCAACTCTGTGATTCTATGATGAGATGATTTTAAGAAAATGGAGACCATGATCATCCCCATGCTTGCCCCCCTGACCTTCTTTTAAATCTACATGAAAACATGCACTCTTCTAGAATTCAACCAGATTGGATTATGATTCTTCTTTTAGTTTTTCATTGCTGCTGAGTTCTGTGTTTTTTATTGATTACTGACTCAGCACACCACCTCATTTATGAGGCAGAAGGGGGAAATTTAAATAAAGATTTAGGGTTGGATCCAGCCAGCTGTTTTCCATCCAGTCTTACCCAATTCTCTTCCATTCCACCGCCTCCAGAGCCACATGGCTCTTATCCATGCAGGTCCCATGATCCGCAGCATAACCTTTTGGATGGTCAAAAGGGAACCCCTCCTCCCTTTCTCACAAGCGAAAAAGCTGGTTGGATCCAACCCTAAATAATTAGTTTGTTGATTATTGCAAATAGAGAGCTTTGTCCCTCTTCCTGCTTTCTTCTTCGCCATCCTCAAAGCTTTCAAAGTTTACTTCTAGCTGAGATATGAGGCCAGCTCAAATACACCAGATGATGTTCAAACAGTTTGCCCATCACATGGGGCCTTCAAATTCTGCATTAGGCAAATAAGACCCACCCTAAAAGTGCCTTGACTATCTTATGAATAAACACTAGCTGGAAAGGGTGACCTCCACCCACATCAGTCCATTTCTGATCAGAGAGATGACCCATGTCCCCATTTACACCATAAAGGACAAACAGGTTTTGGTAACCTGTGGAAGTGGCCACGTAACTTTGCAGCTGGAATGCTCTCACACACGCCCAAGGGTATCAAATCAAAGGATGAGTTGTGCAAACAGCAAACTGTAGAGCATGGATAAGTGCATGTGCTGGGAACAGAGGGGGGGGACACACATAAACATGCAACAGGCAAGCATTGTGAAATGTAGAGTGACAGTAAATACGATGCCGGTGGGGGGAGGCCTCTCTGCTGTCCATCCAGGCATTCTCTGTAGAGGAGGGTTAAACTCTCTCAATAGCAGATCCGTCCATTTGATCAGACTCTCCAGTATAAGCAGAATCTTGTCACAACTCAGAGATAAGAGAAAGGGGAAGGAATTGGGACAGCTAGATAATTAACCTGCTAAAGGGGGTGATGTTTCTTGGCCCTTTGGCCAATGCACCAGGAGCATCTACACACCCAGGCTGGCTCAGAATATTTTGTCACCACAAGTGGAATATATCCACTGCTTCCTCTTGCACCACTGTGGCTAACTCCAAGATGAGCCCCTACAGCAAAGTCAGCCTCAGCTATAACCTGTACAGACTCAGGAGGCAATGCCCAGCACCTCCTGGGCTGCAAGAAGCTGAATCCAGTCAGAACCCTCCTCGTTGTGCTGTCCTAAGCAGACTTTTGAGTCTCTTGTCCAAAGAACTGGCCCTGCCACCACCTTCCTACTTGGTACAGAAGTATCCAACAACCAACATTAGCACTACCTGGGAGGCCTAGACTTTGAATGTTCAAAGGACTGCAATGCAAAAATTCACACCAAGACCCAATTCCAGAGGCTTTTGTGGCCTCTAAAACCATCTCTTCTAAAAAACCTGTGTTAAGTAAACACATGCCACACCTAGATGGTGTGAACCGAAGGCATTATCTCATAAGCAAACAAGGCCCCCACATTCGCTCTAATTTGCTTCTTGGCAGCAAAGTGAAGGCAAAAGTAAAGCAGGAGAAAGGAGGAGAGAAGAAAACACACAAGGATTTGGAGGTCAGCAGAAAATGCACGTGTTTATCGAGAGGTAGTGTACACAACCCAGGGCAAAACAGATCTCAGAATGCAAAACCCTGCCCAGAGGTGCGTGTGTTTGCATGTTGGATGCCAAGCCGTTAATGGGACTGAACAGATATCAACAAGGCTTGATCCTGCAGTGAGGTGGGGGCAAACAGCTCAAACATCTTGCAGGAACTAGCCCTAAAATATATCAGGAGGCACAGAAGACACAGCTTTGTTTGCCCTGGATTAGCTTTCATCTGGTATCACCCACAGACACAGAGGACGTGCTCAGAGGTATCTGAAGTAGAGCTGCTGCCATCAGTTTGGGAGAAAGAACATCTCTATCCAATTCTCCAAATCTGAATACACATGGTTACAAACATTCTGCGTTAGATTCCCACTAGAATAGGTTTTTTTTAGTGTCCCCCAAGGGTAAACACTGTTCAGTTTCTGGGTTTTAGAAAAGAGGAGGAAGCCCACCTACCCCTTTCATCTCTAGTTCCATTTTGTTTCAATAAATAGCAGCACCAGAAAGAGTTCATGGAGCAATTCATGGGGGGATAGCAGCTATTAGCTATGATAGCTGCATGGAAGCACCGGGTTAAAAAACGGTGTACCTCTAAAAACTAGTTACTGGGGGGAGGGGAATCAAAGATGGCTGTTGTGCTGTTATGGCCTTCCAGTCTGCCCCTGCCTCACTACCTACATCCTGGCTATGTCTGCGAAGAGGCTCACTGGACAGCATCTTGTTGCCTCTGAAACCTGGAACCGGCCTTGCCCAGACTAAGCGCGCGTCCTGCTGAATGGGAACCACTAGCTGTTGCAAGATTTAGGCTTTTTAAAAGTATTCCTCACCACCATATTGCAAAAGAGGTGGAAAAATGTAAATTTTAAAAAAGTTGGAATTCACCTTCTGATATTTTGCCAAATCTGCTGTACAAATAGGATTTGGTTGGTACAGTGACAGAACGGTGAGCAGGGAAGTCTATGCATCATAGGCCATCATCACACGGCCATAAATTTAGCGCCAAACTAGCGCCATCTCCCGCTGAATGCTCACCTTATTCTGGCTCTCTTGCGATTTCGCCATTCTCCCCAATTCACGCTTTGTGACTCTTTATGCCATCTTTATCCACTTTCATGTGAATGCCCTGGATTGACTATGAATGCTTTGCAACACCAAAACGCTCACTCTCCCCCGATCATCTGTCTCACCTAACACTGATTCTCCTGACCTACACTCCCACAAGCCCCAGCGTGACCCGCAATTAAGCCTCAAAGTAATTTTTTTTTTAAACGTCAGCCTTATAGCGCTATAGCGCTATTCTGCCATGGGCGGGAAACCTCTGCTACCTATCACGGTTGGCTTTTGGGTTAGCCCAGCACAACATTGGTATAATAGAAGAGTGATATAGCGCAAATATGCGAATTTTTTTTTAAATAAGGGGTGGAATTTTTAGGGGCCCGTTTCCGGAGGCACTTTGACTGACTGTCAAATTGTGCTTTTCTCTTCTAATGTGACTGACTGGAAGTGCAAGCAGTCATCAAAAGATGGGAGAATCCATTCTAATAACGATAACAGAAGAAACGATTTCTAGTGCAAAACTGATGAAATAAGGGCCCGTGTGACGACGGCCTTATTCTGCCTTGGCCCTGAACATATGTGGTAGCTTTAGGCAAGCCCCTACTCTCCTTTAGCATTTGTGCTCTTAATAGACATATCCATCTGTGTGGATTTAAATTTGTATGATGTGGTTCCCTTCAAGGATGCATGTTGTTCATATTCAGAGACTGTTTCCTTTTATAAAGGAAAGGTAATCTGCACATGTTTAGAAACACTGCCTTAAAAAAAAGTTTCTCGACCCAAACAATGTGCTCCCTTGAGAGGGAACCACGTCACACAGATTTACATCCATGTTGCTTGATATGGAACAGCACAAACACTAAAGGAAATAGTGGGGAGCTAAACAAGGATTACCAGCCGTCAACAACAGCACTGGTTGTCTTCTTTTAAAAAGAAGGAATTGTGGCAGGTGTGGCTTGCCCTGCAAGGGTAGGGACAACTGTTCCTTTTGGAATTCTCTTTCACACAAAAGCTCTTTAAGGGACAAATGCTGCCCTATTTTGCATCTGGATGTACAATACAGAAACTACACTTGCACTAAAATATACTTAGGCTGAACCACTCATGGTTGAATCAGCTCTTCCACATGCGAATGTTTAGTCCAGACAGAATGTTACCATCCCAGTGAAGGCCAGACTAGATCTGATGTCAGATCCATGGTAAGATCTCAGATCACAGTCACTGTATATGTGTGTGTAGAGATGTCAACTCTGGGTTGGGCAATTCCTGGAGATTTGAGGGCCAGCCCAAGGATGGTGGGGTTGGGGAAGGGGAGAGACCTCAGAGGGATATAATGTAGGGTTGCCTCGTTCCCCCGGCAACTAATTGGAAATGAGGCGGCTATTACTTGTCATGCATCCACGTCCTGGGCCAAGGATGTCACTCTGGTGTGACCTAGTTGCAAGAGTGTCAAGCCAGGGCTGATTCTTTATCAATTGGCCCCAAACACAGCAAAATCACAATGTTTTGGCCTGACTGTTAAAGAATCGGCCCTGGCACAATGCCATCACTTCTGGGTCACATCATTGCCAGGGGACACAAGTGCACATGCACCCGACTTCCCAGCCTGGAAACCTTACCTCCAATCAGCGGGTGACTGCTGGGCAGCGTCAGGAATCCCAGGAGATTGCCTGCCATTGGCAGACATCTGGCCAGGCCACTATATTGCCACCCTCCAAAGTAGCCACGTTCTCCAGGGGGACACCTCTGTAGTCTGGAGATCAGCTGTAATTCCATATCTTCAGGCCCGACCTGGAGGCTGGCAACCCTGATGTGTGTGAATTGCCATACAGAGTAAACAGTACTGGATGGGGAAATGGCATTGCCAGGGGGTCATGCAGTTGTCCAGTCTCTATGCAGTTCAGGGCATTGTTATAAGCTTCTCAAGAAACCACAGGGCCTCTTGGCTCCATGTCTATTTGAAGCCCAACACCCCGGTCTTTGTTTTATTTTGTGCTTTACATTCCTCTCCCCCCCCCCCCCCAGTAACAAGCCTGGGAGATGAATGATTAGTTTTAGCTGGCTAGTGATTCTATCTCCTGCCTTGGCTGTGGATTCTGACCCCGCCTTTGGCCTAGTTGGTCAATATGTTGACTTGATGGATCCCACCCACCCCTTTCTCCCAGGCCACTTCTTTGCACTACCTGACTCACTTCCCAATCATGAGGATGTGTTTCTACTTGTTGGCCACTCAAATGAGATATCAGGTAACCATACATACGACTGAGTCATGAAATGCCTTTTCCTTCCTATCCAGTCACCATAGAGATTGCAGAAGGAAAACTCTGAATCAAGCATGAGTGTTGATACAAGAAGACTATCTCTGCTGTTTGTTTGTTTGTTTTTCCTTTTCAGGTATTATCAGAAGGGAGTGCAGAATTTCTGCTGTAACAGGCAGGCATCCCAGCCACAAGAGGGAGATGTGACACAGATTTCTGTAGACTCAAACGAAAGCCAGTTCATATGAACTTCTAAAAATAAAAGTCTGAAGTCCACCACAAACCATCAGAATGACAAATATAAGCCTTGCATCTCACAGTCCTGACTGAAGGGACTCTTTTCTTTTTAGCCCCATGCCATTTGTAAAATAAAATCTCTTGAGTCAGTTCAAATGACAGGTTAATTGAAGACATACAACAATTTCCTCATTTTTAAAAAAGGAAAGGGATAAAGACAAAATACAAAAGTACCAAAGACTTTAATAATAAAATTAGGTGTATGGAGAAGATTACACAGAAAGAATGTAGTTAAGCCCGTGCATAAATAATAGCAGAGCATATAATGCAATGTAGAAGACAATTACGAAAATGTGCCATGTAAATGCAACATAAAATTGTATACACATAAATAACACTGGCAACAGTCTGTCATGACATTAGCACCAGTCATATATTAAACCATGTACTCGTATGCGGAATGCTAGCAGTACTTCATTTCGAGAAATTTACATAATTTCCTGGTCCAAATGATGACTGGATCACTTCATATTGTACTGTATTCAAATGGGGCGCAGAAATCCATCTTTGCAACCTTCTAAAAGGGAGAAGCCACACTGGTTGCTTATCCTATTGTAAAAACCATTGTATCTGTGTAATCTTTACAATATACCTTTTTTTTTTGTTACAGCCTCTAATATTTCTGTACTTTATCTTGCTTTTTCAAAACAAAACAAAGCAAAACCAATGCAGCCTGGGGCAGGCACAGAAACGAGCAGGTGGGGAGAGGATGCTTAACCCGCCCTCCTTTCTTTGTCAGCTCATAAATAGCGACCCCCAAGCTGTTTTTCTATCCTTGTGGGGAAAGATGCAGGGACTCCATATCTTTTCCAATGCAGATGAAAAAAGAAGGTTAGGAAGAACAAGAGGGGAACTCACAAAGGGCTTGTGGAGAGGGAATTTAATTTTCCTTTCCCTCAACTATTTTCTCTTCCCCTTTCTTGAAACCCCACCTCCCCCATTCTCCTCCTTTCCTGCACCCTTCTATCCTACCAGCCAATCTTTATCTGCCCTCCTGTCTTCAGCTTCCCTGCCTTTCCTCCCGTTGGCAGCCTCTCCCTGGGAGAATTCTACATAGTTTCAGCCTCTGGGCATGACCAGCCTCATTTGTATGGTACCAGCCACCAGGCCAGGCCCAGGCACGCAGCAGGGGACCCACAAGGACTTGCAGGGGGAAAACTGCCCAGTGATTGCCCACCGCTGGCAGCCACCCTGGGCAAATGGGTGCGTGTACCCAGCCCCGGCGCCAGGGTCACTGGCACCTGAGGCCATCCTCACGTAGTGACGCCGTGGCCATTGGCCGGCGGGTGGCTGGGGCGGTGTAAGGAGGCCGCCCGTGCTCTGTACGCTGCCCCGGCCGCCTGCCGTCCCTGGCCCATGGCTGCTGCGCCTGCCCGGGGGGGTGTGGCGGTAGTACAAGGCTGGCTGGTGGCAGCGTGGTGCCCGCCTCCGCCCCCGGCATCCCCTCCAGCATCCCCTCCAGCCCCGCAGTGCCCGCAGCGCCCAACTCACTGCCTCAACAGTGGCGCCGGCCCTGCATGTACCTCCACACTGTGCCAATGTGCCATGATGCTGTCACTTCTGGAATTGATGTTGTTGCTTGGGGAGGTGGGAGTAGGAGTCTTAGAATATAGCAAATATTCTAGACGTTATGTTATTGTGGCAGTGCAAGGAGGTGACAAAGCTAATTGCTGCACTCCCCACACCCTCCCAGTCTCCCAACAGTTGCCAGAAAGACATGCTGACATCATTCGCCATGCAGCTGGAAGTGATGTTAATGCATTGTGGGGAGACACTGGATACGCTCTGGTATTTAGACAAAACTAGAATTTTGCCCAAATGCCAAGATGGGTAGCCATGTTAGTCGGTCTGTAGCCATAGAAAAGAGCAAGAGTCCAGTAGCACCTATAAGACTAACAAAATTTGTGGTAAGGTATGAGCTTTCATGAGTCACAGCTCACTTCTTCAGAATCCTAGGGAGCATCTGAAGTAGTAACAACAACAACAACATTCGATTTATATACCGCCCTTCAGGATGACTTAACACCCACTCAGAGTGGTTTACAAAGTATGTCATTATTATCTCCACAACAAAACACCCTGTGAGGTGGGTGGGGCTGAGAGAGCTCCAGAGAGCCGTGACTGACCCAAGGTCACCCAGCTGGCTTCAAGTGGAGGAGTGGGGAATCAACCCGGCTCTCCAGATCAGAGTCCCGCGCTTTTAACTACTATACCAAACTGGCTCTTTCCCATTTGCCCAGGATGGCTGCCAGTGGCAGGCAATCACCGGGCAGTTTGCCCTCTGCAAGCCCTTGTGGGTTCCCCCAGCAATGTGCTGATGTTACTTCCGGGCACATAAGGAATGATGTCGGTGTATTGCCAGTGAGCACCCAGCCCCAGTAAGTCCCCCTCAATTGCCAGGGAGCCCCTGGCAACCCTATGGTAGCAAGTCACCTGGATTAGGGTTTCCAGGTCCCCTTACCCTCCAGGCAGGAGGGGGAGGGGACCCAGCACTCACTTCTTCTGTTTTCTTTGTGCATGCATAAAGTTTGCACGTGCTTTGCATCACAATTTGGGGGCCCTTCCGGACTCTCATCTAGCCGGGGAGGAAGGTATGGCAATGGGCCTCTTGGGCATGCTCCTGGGGGGGCACAATGACATCACTGACGTCATTGCGCCACCCTGGGAGCACTCTCGTGTTTCGCTGTGGGCTACACTTCACTGAGGACTGATTTGGCCCCCAAACGGGTCTAATTGGGCCCATCTGAGGCCCAAATCAGCCTGCTGCAAAGCAGGCACGCACCCCTGCGTGTGCGCGGTGCCATCACTGGAAGTGACATCACCAGAAGGAACATCACTGGAAGGAGGTAAGAGCCAGGACTCTCCCCCTCCTGCCTGGAGGCAAGGGGACCTGACAACCCTACTCTCGTCACTGCCCTCTGATACTGAATGAATCTCTGGAACAGAGGCAAATTTACCTCAGTTGACATTCAAGCTGCAATTTCTTTGGGCCCCAAAACTAGGTCAGCCAAGGACAGCATTTTACCTCTTAATTAGAAACTGATAGATTGTCAGTCTCGGCTTGTGCAAGATCAAGTTCCATGCTAATACAGATGTTGGCCTGGGACAGGGCGGAGTTCATCTCTTGTATCTGTGACACGGATCTCACACACACACATGCACACAAACTACCCAGACACGACCCACACATACTACCCACACTATCCAGGCAGCAAGTATGTCTATAACCTCATCTGTGCGTCAGAAGAACCTGTAGAGCCTCTCTTGTGCTGAGGTCAGCTGCTTTCACCTTATGCTTACCAGTTTTACTCCTCTGAGCATCAGCCTGCTGATGAAAAGGGCTGATCTCTACCGCCCCACTGCCTTTGAATCTTATCTGCCAATGTAATTTTACAGGCTTACCTCTCCTTGGCTTGTACAACCAGGAAATAGTTGTGTGATGAGATATCGAGGAGACAGAGCTTTATGCCTGCTGTAAATGTATCATACGGGAAACTTTGGCAGGTGTAACTTGGCATGCAGGGCCGAGAGAGGCCATGCCACCGAAACTCCCTCTTCTGCCCAATTATTAAAAACACTGGAGCTTAGCCTTCCCTTGCCAACCTCCTCAGTTGTTTCCCAATGGCCTCTTTTCTCTAGTTTATAATGTGATAAATGTCACTATCGTTAATTAGATAACTGCTTGTAATTAATTAGATGGTGCATTCCCACCCACCTTTTCAACAAGCAGCAATTTACTTCATATTAACTTGAGCCGCAAAGCGCATGGCTCAGGTTGCCAGCTATTTTTATGTAAGCCCTATTTTCTACCTTCAATAGAAGCCTGACAATTTCTTTTTTAAACCATGCAAAATGTTTTTCTCCAACACACATCTCCAACAGAGGGAATATTTTGCCTGATTAATTTCTGTGTTGTCATGCTGTGGGGAGCAACTTCCAAGAGCAGCTGTCCAGTGTTCCCCTTGCATAGTATAAGTCTCAAATTAATCTCAATGCACTGTTTGTATAAGCTTCTTTTTATGCACTTTCTATTGTCATATCTTTTCTTTTTAAATAAAATTTTCTTTTTAAATAAAAAAAAGAAGGAAAACTGTACTTTCTACCCAGGTCTTTCAGTTCGGGAGAACAGAAGTTGGTGTTTACTCCAGATCAGCCAATCTATCAGTTTCTAATGAAGAACTGAAACACTGAGCCAAGCTACAAGTGACGAATTACACTTGCCTGGCAAGTGAACAGACTCACGTGTATTCCTCCCTGTTCACTTGCCATTCACTTGCGCTCCACTTGTGGAGAGCAAGTGAATAGCAAGTGAACAGGAAGGAATACACGTGAGTCTGTTCACTTGCCAGGCAAGTGTAATTCGTCACTTGTAGCTTGGTTCACTGTCATCACTCCAGAATTGTTCCTAATGCACTGCTTCTGAGTTTAATGGAAGTTGCTGGTTATTACCTTTAAAAGCCTTTATTGTCAGGTGCTCTGGATCACCTGTCATATTCAATACCCCTGCAGCTGAAGCCAGGTAGCTGAAGCTGATGCTGTAGAGGTGATTCTGTCATTTGAACTGGGGTGGGGGGGACACGACTGAGAAAGGAGGTGTTTGTTCTGGAGTCTGGGAGCCTGCCTGGCCTTGAGAAGTCCATGAATCACACGGCCTGTTTTCCTGCTTGCAGAGTTAGAGGACTGTAAGGCGAAAGGGGGGGATTAGGAGTAACCTTGGGGGACCGATATCTGTTTGTCTGTAGCTGCCAGTCCTAGCAAGGACGGCCGAAGTGTATGATACTGGCATCTTATCAATAAAGAACTTTTACTCCTGAAGTGAAGTCTCTTGAGAGTTGCCTGGCATCCTTACATTTATGGACTGGAGCCCAGGCCACCTATCTGAAAGACTGTTGCTCTCCATTATGTTCTTGTGTGACAATTACACTCTACTAGCTGCTACCTTCTGGCCATCCTCCTGCTTAAGGCTGCCTGCTTGGCATCTACCAGAGCCCATTCCTTTTCAGTAGTGGCTCCTCTTTTTGGAATGGGATCCCTGAAGATGTGAGGAAAGCACAGTTCATATATGTTTTTAGGAGGTGCTGTAAGGTTCTTTTATTTACTACAACTTTCAATGGAGTTTGAGGTTCAGGTATTTTCTTGCGGGGACTTAATGGGGTTTTATTTTGTTTCGGATGGTTTTAATTTAGACATGTAAGCTCCCTTGGTCCACAAGGGAAATGTGGGATATAAATATTTTAATAAATAAAATTTAATAAATAAAACATCATACACAGGGTAAGCTAGAGCAGGAGTTGACCTCGCCCCTTCCTGTTATTCAATAAGTTCTAAACTTCTGCAAGAACGTATGGTAGTGATAGAGAGTGACATCAAGTCATAGCTGACTGATGGTGACCCCTGGTGGGGTTTTCATGGCAAGAGACTAACAGAGATGGTTTGCCATTGCCTGCTTAAGCAGCCCTGGTCTTTGTTGGAGGTCTGCCATCCAATTACTAACCAAAGTTGACCCTGCTTAGTTTCCAAGATCTACGTAACAGAAACTGGAGAGTCCTGACAGGGCAAGCTAACAAAAGAATTCAGGACCACCTAACGACACCCACTTCAAAAGTGAACACTCATGTATTCAATACAATTACAATTTGCCAGATTACATGCAGTTCATACAATATTCAAAATCCATTCACAATGCAAAGTTATATTAATACATACAGTCTTCGTGACAAGACCCATAAAGTGCTCAGTGCTGGTACAGCAAATAGTCCACAACCACAGCTATATAGCTATATACATAAATCCATAAACAGAATAACTCAGTCCAATGCAATTCAATGCAACAATATAGATGGCCAGGAAAGCACTATAGGTCATAAATCAGATAGAAATATCCATCTGACGGGAAACCGGTGCAGAGTCCCATTTCTGGAATCTCTTTCTCAAAGATGGTATATGTGCACTCCGACGTATCCTTCATCCACTTTTGACTTGCATTTAAGCCCTCAGTAACATAACGTCCGGTGCTGAGTCGAGCAAAGCCTTTGCAAAACGGATGTGGGCCATTTGGCTTCCTTTTTTTCAGCATCTTTTTAGAGATTGCAGAAAGTGCATTCCCAAAGAAAGGCACTGAAAAAACAGAAGCCAAACGGCTCGCAACCATTTTGCAAGCAGAGACGTCGAGGGAAAGCCTCATTCAGTGAGTGGGCTGTCCCTTTAAGGGCATGTGGAAATGGCCAAAATCAGATGGACCCCACATCAGATCTGTTTAACTACAGCAACTCTTTTCAGATGTTACAGTTCAAATGTAATGGAAGGCCAGAAACAGCGTGTAGATCCTCCAGAAATAGGCAATGTGCAGATTCTCAGTTTTGGTACACCCAAATCAGAACTCTGGAAAAAGTATCAGGGCTTTGTGTAACATGTATAAAGACTATATGCACGTGCCACATCCATATATTCTCTCTTTCAGGCAACATGGGAAAATAAGACACCTGAATGCAGGCTTAGCACAGTACAGTGACTGAAAAACTGAGCTATGAATCAAGAAATCCTCTGTTTGTATCTTGCTTCTGCCATCCACTCTCTAGACAACCTCCTCTCACTGAGTCCCTGACGCCTGCACTGTGGAGATAATAGCACGCCTACTTTGCAGGGTTGTTGCAAGGATTACATGGAGATAATGTGCATAATGTGCTTTCAACACACCACATAAATGTTAAGTTTTACTTACATCATGATTTGGGAAGGTCTCGCTCTTCCTGACTCCGAGTCTGTCAGACCAATAGTGCCAAAATGAAAGGTGTCTGTCTGCTGAGTCACCGTGATGCAAACCTCTATGTTGCAGAAAGACACAACATTACCTGTTGACCCTTTCCTAGGGTTGCCAACAACCTGGAGGAAAAACATTCTGCCCCTTTAACCGCTTAATGTGTGGGAATGGGCAAATGAAGTTTTTCATGGCATGGAGGTAAATAACTTCCTATTAAGCCTCTATTAAGGCAAAAGAACCTTTTTTTTCCGTTTTCTGGCAACCCCACTCTTTCCCTGCTCTCCAAACAATTACAGACAGCCCTTTGCTTATTTGGTGCAATGTTCTGGATTTTTGGCGGGCGGGGGGAGTACACCTTTCCATTCTATTAATTTTACCTTTGGCTTCATCCAGCAATTCAACCGTCAAGTTTCCAACTTCTGCCACAGCCAGCCAGGGCAAGCCTTTCTCAGCTGCAAACACCAGACTGTAGTAGATAGTGTCAAGTTGGATGCTTTGCCGCAAATCTCGGATTTCATCAAACTCCTTCCATTCCAGCAGCTCCCTCAGATACTGGCGCCCTCGTTTTTTCTGACAAAGGCAAAAGTTGGCAGCAGAGAGTAGGACCCGAAGCAACGGGCTTAAATTACATGCACAAAGGTACCGGCTGGATATTAGGAAAAACTTTTTCACCGTCAGAGTAGTTCCAAAGTGGAATCAGCTGCCTAGGGAGGTGGTGAGCTCCCCCTCACTGGCAGTTTTCAAGAAGAGGCTGGATGAATACTTGTCAGAGATGCTTTAGGCTGATCCTGCACTGGGCAGGGGGTTGGACTAGATGGTCTGTATGGCCCCTTCCAACTCTATGATTCTATGATTCATCAACTCAGGCCTGGATCACACATCCAGGAGAATGAGGTGAGATGGGAATAATGTGGCAGAAGGCCAAGGTGGTAGAATGGACGGCACCAATTCAGACTGCAGCTCTGCACATTCCTTTGCATTAAAAGCTCCATGCTTACAGAAAATTTCATTTGAACCCAGGTCTTACCAGCCAGTATTGTAACCATTGCACAACACTGTCTCTGGTATTGTTTTATTTTACTCTAGTGTTATGCTATGATATAGTAACATTATTCATTATTGTATTGCATTATTGTATTGTATTGCTACATTTGCAAGCTGTCTCAAGCTTGGGAAAAGCAATACCGAACTATTTAAAATAAATAAATAAATACATGCCATTAGCAGCTCAGCTCTGTCAGATTTCACGTCCAGTGACTGTAAAATCCTAAGCAGAGGTACTGCCTTCTAAGCTCATTGACTTCAATCAACTTGGACAGGGTGTAACGTTACTTACAATTGCACTGTGGGCCACTAACCTCTGGTCCTCTATTTAGGAAGGATTGCTAGGATACAGGTGGAATGTCTTACCAAAGGCTCACTCTCCTGAGGAAGAGAGACAGGACTGTTCACAAGTTACAGTGAACACACATACATCCTGTCTGTAAGTTTGTACATCTGTAAGAAAATGCCAATGCATGTTCACTTTTCAAATTAAACTGGGGACCAGTACCTGGAAAGGTTGCCAACTCTGGCCTGGAAAATTCAAGGAGGTTTGGGATCATGGCCTGTGAAGAGAGGAACTTGCAGCGGGACTCTGCCTGGAATTATGGTATACCATAGACTTTGCCCTCTGAACCTGCCATTTTCTCCAGAAGAACTAATACACGTAGTCTGGAGACCCTGTGTAATTTCAGGAGAACTCCAGCCCCCACCTGGAGGCTGGCAACCCTAGTACCTCTATAAATGTGTGCTTTCAAACACACATTCAACTGTCCCTATATTGAAAATAACATAAGAATGACTTAACACACATATAAAGAAAAATCAATTGTACACCATACATAGGTTGTACTTGCGTGTTAAAACAACCCTGGTGCAAGTTGAGCCAAGTGGCACCTGTAGGAAGCACTACTCTGCTTGGGCCAGGGCTGCAGTCACCAGTGTCAGCTCGCCTAATGCCTGTAGTAATCATCACAGCTGTGGCCCAGATAAAAGTTCTAATACCAAGAAAGCCAGGAAGATTAGGCACACCCAATATTCATCTTTAATTCATGCAAAGGCTCGGTTAATTATTCTGTGGAAAAGAGGCATTGGTTATGCTCACAGTTAACCCACAGACTGGCTCCCTTGGTTTCATCAGTGGTGGTTTTGCACAAATTCTTTTATGGTTTATTTCATCCCAGACTGGGGCTTCCTGGACTTGGAAAATCAAAGCCACATACTGCACCTTTGTTAACATAATGCTTCCTGACTACAACCTGACAGTCTCCATTTACCAAGGGTACTCCTTGTTTTTTTGTGATTTCTGTAAATCATTGTCCCTGTTTTTTATTTCTGTGGATGCATGTTTAAAATCTTGCTAGCAGGAGTTGCTCAAGTTATCATTCAAGTTGTCATCTTCCTTCTACCAAGCTTCTGGCAATTAAATCTAGAGATGAGTCGTGCTGCACATGTAAGAAATAAACAAAAATGTACCCCAGTTTGCCATTAATACAGCAGGCCAGCTATGCCATATTGGAGATAGGGCCTGCACAGTAATTCTTGATATAAGAATACATAATTCCATTTGTGGAGTATTGGAGGTTACATTCCTTTCCCCACAACATTCATGTATCATTAATAAAGGTATAATAGATGATTTCCCTTTAAAAACAAGCCTTTCCCCTATGAAGACACCATAAGCTTCCTCTGAAAAAAGGAAACATAATATTTAATTGACCAAGTGTCTTTTCAAAATTAGGAATTCAAACTTTTTTTGTGTGATGTGAATTTCCGCAAGGACATTCAAAGCGTGATGCAAGTGAGGGCGTTGACTCAAAATACATTCAAAAGAATAAGCAACGAACATACCATAACATTAAGTAAGTTTTTTTGTTTTTATTTTCATTTTTCAATAATGTACAAAACTCTAGGCTTGCCACCAAAATTTGGCCTCCCTCTCACCAATTGCTACAATGGTTTCCCAAACTAAAAATATCATTTGTATTTTAACCTCAAACAGTCCTTTGAATATCTCGGGAGTCTGAATCCAAGGTGAGGATTCGTTCAACTTGCAAATTCAACCACTATCTTTTGCTCCAGAACTGCATTTCACTTCTGCCTTTATCCTTTACCATGAGAATGGAGCTTGGCAACGTGTTTGTTTTAAGTTTCCAGGATTCTCCTCCCTTCCACGTGGCAATAACCAATTCCAACTTTTAAAAATTTACCTGCAGCTGAAAGACTGTCTCAACACCCTCAGCCGACAAGTTAGCCATCCTTTGCAGAGCTGGTTGCTAGGAGACATTGTTTTGTGATGCGCAACCACGGAATGGAGAAAGTGAAAGCTTCTATTAGTTCTCCCTTCCACGGCAGGGTGACCCAGGAAACACTGCAAAAGACATAAAGGCTGCAATCACATTGGGGGGGGGGACACAACTTGGTGGAGGGGGGGGGGGAGTTGGACAGGCTCTGGTGATATCTGGCCTTGCTTGAGAAGCACAGAGCAGCAAATTCAGAAACTCCTGAAGAAAATTGATATCTGGCCACTTTTAAAACGCCTCACCGGTTCAAACTTCAATGTGAAGGCAGGTTAACCTAGTAATATTTCAGAGCATTGTAAGGAGTTTGGCTGAACTGGTTTTGCAAGATTCTGCACCGTTTTAATTACATTAAACAAAACCCAGTTTCTCCTTTCAGGACTTCTCACTAGGCTTGGCAAGAGGCCTGGAGAAAAATATCCTGTATCTTTAACAGAGGAAAGGGGTTTTAACTATTTCCATGCAAGCTAGTTTTTCAGTCCAAAATAGCCTCAATTGCAGTAAAACAGCCTGCGGTGTGGACTTGCATCCGCTCTCTCTCTTGTCCCACAAACCTCCCCATCTTCATTGGCCACCATTTGCTTCCTGTTTTAACCACAGGCTCACCATTTCTCCTATGGTGGACTTTTTTGCTAGGGTTTTTTTTTGGGGGGGGTGGTGGTATATCACTATAGTGTCCTAACACTACTACTACTCATTTTTTTAAAAAGGAAAAACCCCACCTGCGGCAAGGGATAGAGATGATGAAGGGAAAGCATGAAGAAAATCTCTGTGGAAGGGTACTGCAAATCCTTTGCAACAAAGCAAATGCCTTTGCATTCGCAGTGGAAAGGAGAGCACAACGGGGGATTGTGCCCATGTGGGAGCAATCATAGAGCTGAGGTTATGGGGAGGGCTATGCTTTCCACCCCAAACTCCTTAGACAAAGGGTGAGAGAAAAATCTGACAGACGGCTCATCCCATCTCATTTGTACACACACACACACTCAAGCATTTCAGTATACAAGTGGAACCCTAAGAGCAGGCATCCCACAGCATACCCAGGGCTGCCAGCAACCTGGGACATTTTCCAGAGAGAAACAAATAGGCAGGGATGGAACACTTAACCCTTTCCCTTCTAGGGTGGCCAGTATTAAATTCTGGAACTCGGCCCATAGCGATTTCAGCCAGACAGTGATTTCAGCTCATAAGAACATCTTTATTGCCAAAATACAACTGATTTGCACTCCTGAAGGAGCCAGATATATGCACCCAAAATACGCCCCTTTTCAGTAACCCACCAATAAGCACACATGCAACTAGGATCCTTCATTTGCATGCACTGAATACAACACATCCTATTTACCAAAGCAGCAATTGGCCCGCATTCCAGAGGATCGATTGGCTGCTGCTAATTTACTACCCAATAAGATTTCAGACCTGAGGAGCCTTGCTTTATCTGAAGCTAGCCCAATACACAGCAGCTAGCTCATGCTTGGGATATAGCTGGAGATTTGGGGGGTGGATCCTGGAGACAGCAAGGTTTGGTGAGGGGAGAGACCTCAGCATTTATAATACCATATAGTCTGCCCTTCTAAGTAGCCATTTTCTCCAGGGGAACTAATCTCTGTTGACTGGGGCTCGGTTGTAATTCTGGAAGATCTCCAGCTCCCACCTGAAGGCTGGCAATTTTATTTGCTTCCTGCCTTTCCCTCTCCTTGTCTGGCTCATGTTCTTCTTACTGGCCATGAGCAGGGAGCCAAATTTTTATTGTTGTTGGGCAGTTTGGAAGTAGTTTGACCAAGTTTATTGGGTTACTTTTCATGTATTTAAACCTCACAGGACAGTGCTCTCAGCAATATTTCATGCATTAACTTTTCAGGTAGTTTCATAGCAGGCTTAGTTCCCTCCCTCCCTCCCTGACGGACCAGCTTCTCCTCATAATATCAGTCAGCCAATGGTATAAATAAAAAGTGAGCAAACCAGCCTTACCACTGGGGCTCATTTAATGCCTCCTTATCATTGAGGCTGTTTCGCCTATGTATGATCTTTGCACAGCCTTATAGGTGTTGTAGTTCTCCCGCCATCATTTAATTGCCTCACCTGACCATCCATGTGACCCTGGGGAGAATAAATGTTAGTAACTGTGCAGATGCACAAGTGAAGAATGAAATGAGCCTCTACCACCACAGCTACCATACAGCTGCAAATACAGCTGCAAAGCTGTTTGATAGCTTGTTCTGGTCAGAGGTGAGGTGAGGTGAAGAGATCTGTGGGTTGGCTCATGAGTAGGGTTGCCAGGTCCAGGTTGGGAAATTCCTGGAGATTTTGGGCGTGGAGCCTGGAAAAGGCAGGGCTTGGGGTGGAGAGGGGCCTCAGTGGGGTATAATGCCATAGAGTTTACCCTTCAGAGCATCCATTTTCTCCAGGGAAACTGGTCTCTGTTGCCTGGAGATCAGCTGTAATTCCAGGAGATCTCCAGCCACCACTTGGAGGCTGGCAACCCTACTCATGAGTGATCATGGCTGCTGAACATGATATGCTTGCCTGCCCACCAAGTTTGCCACAAAGTATACAGCGATACTCTTCTTGGCCCACAGCATTTAGAGATGTAGTGATTACTTGTCTGTGTTCTTTCTCTCTGAGGAGGAGAAGTCTTAGACCTGAGGGCTAAGCAAGGAAAGGCAGTTGCTTGGATCATGGATTTTGTGGGCCTGCCTCCAGGCTAAGAGGGCTTACATGTCCTGAGGGCTGAAAAGGGAGGAACCAGGAGCTGCTCTGCCACTGGTAGCAGATTTAACTTAATTTGAACTCATTTTTCCCCAGCTAGGCTCCAAGACAGCAAGTCCAAGTAGGAAAAAAATCGGGGGATTTAGAGGGGAGAATTGGTAGGAAGGATTAAGCAAATTTCCTTTCTTTCTGCCCCTTTTCTCCTAAAAATGGCCCATTACCTCAGCAAAGGCAGCTTTGGGAAGGAATATTTGCCAAAATAACAAGCAGTCACTAAGAGGGAGGTTCTAAAATTCTAAAAACACATTCCTAGCAGTAAGTCTCGTTGACTAAACTGGGACTTACTTCCAAGTAGACCTGTTTAGGCTTACTCCCTAAATTGTGAGTTGAGAATTCCCAGGTTCAAATTTCATCTCTGCTATGAGCTCAGGCGATGGCCTTGGGCAAGCCAGTATGTTTTAGCCTCAACCCTTATCCACATTATAAGGAGAATAATACTGTCCTACCTTCCAGGGATGTTGAGAGGATGTATTTGAAGCATTTTGAATGTTGAAAGCATTAGTATTAGTTTTAGTAGTATTAGTTTCTCCTTTTCTGAAAGCCTTTTTCCACACCACCAAAATTGTTATTGCCCTTTCTGTCTGACAAAACTTGGTGTTAAGACCCACTGCCCTTTTGATGTTCTAGGTACTACAACCACACTCTGCAGAAAACTGTGGGCGTTTTCTCTTATTCTAGGTCCAGAAGCAGCAGCTCTGTTTACATAAATGGCAGGGCAGAACACAAAAGAGGCCCCAAGGACTTCTGGCTAATCAGGATATCAGATTAACAGAGCAGATTATTCAGCAGCGGGAAAGAAACCTAGAGGGCCAAGCGTCACTCGAGCAACGCCCGGTCTCTCATTTAAAGCACTCCCAGTGCTTGGCAAGGTTTCCATGGGTGCTGGTTGCTTTGGCAATTACTGTGATGCCAGCTCCACCTTCATCTCCAGTGCCAGGTAAAGAGAAACAACAGGACTTCACTTGGCTCTCGGCGACAAACGTCATTCTTCTCGCAGATGAAAGAAAGTCTCCAATAGTGTGCTAAGGCTGGGTGGGAGACTGGCAAGACTGGGCTAGGGTTGCCACCTGCAGGGCTCCAAAATTAGGAATATGTTGCAAAACCCTAAGAAAATGTTGGTGCGTCAAAACATGAATATACCGTCATGTATTTTTTAAAAGTTGCCTTTTGCAAGTATGGTATATCTCTGTTCCTTTAGCAATACTAAATAAGAAGTCATTCCTTTAAATGAGGAACAGGTAGCGAGGTTAGCCTGGGCATGAATTAAAAATGTGCATCAAAGGTCATGTAATATATCACAGTGGCAGAATGGTTCCAGTGGCAGAATGGGGCTGTGGCTCCAAGGTACACTATCAGCTTTGCATATAGAAGTTCTTGAGTTCAATTCCTGGCCTCTCCAGTTAAAAGGATCAGTAAGCAGAAGCTGTGAAAGACCGTCTCTGCCTGAGACCCCGGAGAACCACTGCCAGGAAGAGATGACAGTGCTGGCTTTGAGAGATCAATAGCCTGGCTCAGTAAAAGGCAGCTTCATGTATTCAGGAACCCTAGATTCAAATCTCTGCTCACTAGGTGACTTTGGGGCATTCACTCTTTCTAAGTCTTATCTGTCTCACAGGATTGTTGGAAGGATAAAAGGGAGGGCTAGGCACACGGCTCTGTGATCATTTAGTGGAAGGGTGAGATTTTTTAAGAAATCAAATAAATAATATGCTGTCAGTGCTTAAAATAGTACTGCATAATGCAGTGCTTTCCTATCAATTTGTAATAATTACACATGTTCTCAAGCTGACAAACAATAACAGGCTCTTTGGAGGCTTAGTGACAGCAGCAGGGCAGCTGCTGCTGCACCCCTGCAGCTTAACACAGCAAAGGTAAATCAATCACAGATATGGCTTTTGGGCAGGGGAAGAGAGAAGACTGGAGACAGCAGACTGATCTGCTGCTGCTGATTAGACAACAGCTTTGGAACTGACTCACTACAGAACAACAAGAGCTATCTGAGATCTGCTGTAGCACAGCAGCTAAGAGACTGAACTGAAGAGCCAGTTGGGTGTAGTGATTAAGAGCAGCAGGACTCTAATCTGGAGAACCGGATTTGATTCCCCACTCCTTCACTTGAAGCCAGCTGGGTGACCTTGGATCAGTCACAGCTCTCCGGAGCTCTCTCGGCCCCACCCACCTCACAGGGTGATTGTTGTGGGGATAATAATAACATACTTTGTAAACTGCTCTGAGTGGGTGTTGTCCTGAAGGGCAGTATATAAATTGAATGTTTTTAAAAAAACCTACCTTTGCTCTGAACTCACTAGCAGGTTTTAAGCAAGCCTATCATGGTCAGCCTCCCAAAACTTCTCCTAAATGGAGATGGTATTGATCAGGGCTTTTTTTCTGGGAAAAGAGGTGGTGGGACTCAGTGGGTTGCCCTCGGAGAAAATGGTCACATGGCTGGTGGCCCCGCCCCCTGATCTCCAGACAGAGGGGAGTTTAGATTGCCCTCCACGCCATTTGGCAGCGCGGAGGGCAATCTAAACTCCCCTATGTCTGGAGATCAGGGGGCGGGGCCACCAGCCATGTGACCATTTTCAAAAGGTTCCGGAACTGCGTTCCACTGCATTCCAGCTGAAAAAAAGCCCTGGTATTGATCTACCTTACAACCCAAGGTTGTTGTTGGGTTTGCAACCATATGATATACATGAAATGCTTTAAACACTCTGTCACACAGGGTTGCCAGCTCTGGGTTGGGAAATACCTGGAGATTTGGGGGGTGGAGCCTGGGGAGGGCAGGTTTGTGGGAGGGGCTGGAGTTCAGCAGGGTATAATGCCATAGAGTCCACCTGCCAAAGCAACCATTTTCTCCAGGGGGATGGATCACCATCATGTGGAGATCAGTTGTAAATCCAGAACAAATGACATAGCTGTGAATACCCCTGAACATATTAGGGCTGACTATGAAGTCCTTGGGAGGCCACTGAAGGGAATGGGGGCACAGTGCGGTGTTTTCTTCAATCCTGCCAGTCGGAGGAAGAGGAATGCAACAGGAACAGAAGATTCTGGAAGTGAACCACTGGCTGCATTCAAGGTGCCAGCAGGAACAATTTGAATTCTGGGACCACGGCCTACGTTTCCTTGAAGATGGCCTGCTTGCACGCGATGGAGTCCATCTGTCAAGGACAGAGAAGAATGTGTTTGAAGGGACCTGACAATGCAGAGGAATGGAGACAACTGGCAAATAGGCCTAGCTGGGAAGGCCAGGTCAAAGAGGGGGGATATTGCAAGGCTTCCAGCGCTTATATACCAATGCCCAAAGCTTGGGCAATAAGGAGGAACTTGATCTACTAAAGCAGACGGAAAGATATAACTTAATAGGCATTACAGACACTTGGTGGGATGATTCCCATTTACTGGAATATAGTTGTGGATGGGTATGAGTTATTCAAGAAGAACAGGAAGTGTCGTAGAAAAGGTAGATTGGTGCTGTATGTGAGGAAAGGGTTTGATTGTCAGGAAATACTGGAGAAGAAGAGTGACAACCCAGTGGAAAGTGTCTGGGTGAAGACAAGGGAGGGGAGGATGATCAGTATTGTGGTTTGGGTCTGTTACAGACTGCCTGACCAAGATGATGGCCATCATCACACGGCCCCTTATTTTGTCAGTTTTGCGCTAGAAATCGTTTGTTATTGTTATCAGAATGGATTCTCCCATCTTTTGATGACTGCTTCCACTTCTAGTTGGTCCCATTAACAGGGAAAAGCGCAATTTGACGGGCAGTCAGAGTGCCTCCGGAAACGGGGCCAAAAAATCCCATGCCCCCTTTAAAAAATTTTTTTCGCATATTTGCGCTATATCACACTTCTGTTATACCAATGTTGTGCTGGGCCAACACTGAGAGAGA
The DNA here is from genome assembly GCF_028583425.1 of Eublepharis macularius. Lineage (NCBI taxonomy): Eukaryota > Metazoa > Chordata > Lepidosauria > Squamata > Eublepharidae > Eublepharis > Eublepharis macularius. The sequence goes on from NC_072790.1 coordinate 219,507,753, forward strand.
GAGAGAGAGAGATAAAGGGGGGGGGCAAGATGGGCAGCGAAGCAGAGAATCCACGGCTACTTGGCACTAAGATTTTAGAGGAAATGTCAGTGTACTCAATCGGTGTAAACTCCTTCAGTTGTTCTTGCATGGCAGAATATCGCAATAGGGCTATAAGGCTTACCTTTAAAAAAATTACTTTGAGGCTTAATTGCAGGTCACGCTGTGGGGTGGGAGAATCAGCGTTAGGTGGGACAGATGATCGGGAAAGTGAGCGCTTTGGCATTGCAAAGCGTTCACAGTCGATCCAGGGCATTCACATGGAAGCAGATGAGGATGACATAAAGAGTCACAAAGCGTGATTTAGGGAGAATGGCAAAATCGCAACAGAACCAAAATAAGGTGAGCATTCAGCGGGAGATGGTGCTAGTTTGTCGCTAAATTTATGGCTGTGTGACAACAGCCGATGAGGTCGATTTTATTACCCAGGTGGAGAACCTGGCACTTATCCATGTTAAATCACATCTTCTTCAAACCTCCATTTTTCCAGTGTACATGACAGATTCATCAAGGAATAGAGCTAAAAGAATCAGGGTACTGAGTTAACAGGGAGAAAATGTAACCCTCCTCAGCTCAAAATACCTGGTTTAGCCAACAAAATATCCAATAATGAACAAGCAGCAAAAATATTGTGTGAGGGAGAAGACAGAAGAATTTTTTTTCTAATGAAAGGCAGTTCTATTTGTGAATCATCTGTCACATGCTCCATCTATCGCTTAAGGACGTTCTGACATGTTTTCTCCGCGATGGAGATGTGCTGACTCAGCAGATGCTCTTCCTAGCGCTCAGCACAGCCCTGGGGCACATGGTAGGAAGATATCTAGTGAGTGACTGTAATAAGTGTTTAACGAAGCACTTTAACTCCTCAAAAAGGGCCATGTACAATAGGTGTGAATTTTAAATACTATGTTTATATAGAACTTCAAAATGCTTACGTGCATTTTTTTCAGTAACCTTTACACAATATGTGCATGACTGTTTTTAGAAATTATGTTGTTGTTGATATTGTTGCAAAAATTTATTCTGTTTATTGTACATTTTAAATACTGTGATCTGCTCTGAGCCCGCTTGTGGGGAGAGCAGAATAGAAATTGAATTAAATAAATAAATAAAAACCCTATAATATCAGTGTCAGGTCCAGTATGTCTCTAAACTGTACTGACTCCATTTTCTAATGCTTCTAGTGTTTAAGTGCTTTCTCCCCAGGTGCACCAGTTCCCAGGCAGCATTCCCACCAGAGGAGATTGTTGTGTCTAACCCCGTTCCACCAAGCATTGGCCTTGAAGGAGAGCAGCTTCCCAGGACTGAAAGATGTTGTTTTGAGAACTGTGGGGGGAGGCTGTTCCAGATGGGTATTGTTACTCTGTATCCTATGCTTGCTCTTCATTGGTAACAATGATCATGTACCATCCTGAGTCTCCTATTCAGGACAGTGGACTATAATGGACCTTTTCTGCAATAAAACTTCCTTTGCTAGACATTGGACTTATTCTTGCTTCTAGAGGGAATCTTGCAGAGAGTACCTTATCTAGCCACAGTCTGACATTTTGTTACCAATCATGTCTGAGTCGGGCCCAGCGGAACCCAAGGTTGTCCCGGACAGGGATCCTTTGTTCGAGCCGTATGTGTCTCCCGACAAACAACCCGTACAAGCCCAAGACTCCCAGGAGCTGAGAGCAGCCGGGAATGGAACCGAAGTCTCCACTTCCACCCCGCCTCTCATCGACCTCAGTGCTCGGGCCGAGACCGAAGCCGACCTCGGGGCAAGGCCGAAAGCGACCGCTCTCCCCTTGATTTCGGTACCCACCCCGTCGGAGTGGGGTGCCAGACCCAGAGAAACTAGAGAGCGTCGTGTAGGTGGGCTCCATCCTCGAGTTTCTATGGAAAGGCGCCGAAGCCTAGGAACCGTCCTGGAGCTAGACAGCAGCCAATCATGGAACTATTGGAACAGGACGCTCGAGCAGACGGAAGAGGACACGTCTCGCCGCGGCGCCCTGAGTTGGGATTACTCCGAACTTGCTCCGTGGAAAGAGCCAACGGAAGTCCCTGAACAAAGTTGGGAGCAGATACAAGGTCGCACCTATGCGGTGGATACCAGCATCTCGGCCGTGACGGGCATGGCCAAGGGAATCCTAGCCGCGAGATCGAGAGTCGTCCAAGGGGACCCTCCTCCTTGGGGCCCCTTGTCCCCGGTGAGTGCAACGAATGAAGCTTCCACGAGCGAACAACCGGGGGCGAGTCGTATGCAACAGTTAGAAGCTAAACTGATGGATATGGAAGAAAGTTTAGCTCGTGCCATCCATTTAATTTCGGCAATGGGAGCAGGGGAAAGATTATCCCCTGAAGAGATGGCGATACAGATAGCTACCCTTCAAAGTGTCATATCCTATCCGGTGGAGGATGCCCAACAGCAGCCGTCACCTACCGGCGAAGGGGGCACCTATCTGGGCGAATCGGGAGAGCAAACCGAGGAACTTCCCGAGCAGCAAGAAATTCCACCGAGAAGGGATGACTCGGTTGAGCCACCCGGAGAGACCCCCACCGAACAACCTAACCAGGAAGGGGATGCGCCCCCAGATGAGACTCCCGTGGAGAGGCCTACGGAAGGTGAAGAAAAGCCAAGTGATACACCGGTGATACCCCCTCTTACTTCTCCTATAGAGGTCCGGCCGGACCAAGAGGGAGCCCCGCGTCAACCGCCAAACACTGTCCCCGTCGGCCAACCTACGGGAGAAGGTCCAATAGCGCCCAGAGGCCAGCCGCCGCTTCCTAGATTGACAACGCCCGGAGGGGCAAGCCCGCGCGGCCTTCCACCTACTCAACCCTCGCCGCTGCGGCCCCTCTTACCTCGACCGCAGCTCACACCGGTGCAGCAGCCTCAGGACCAGCCCGTCTTGCCACCCCCGAACCAACCGGGACGGCCTGCACCACTACGACCCCTCCGACCACCTCCGCAGCGGCCGATCCCCAATCAGCCACACCAACCTACTCCACCTCGACAGCCACCGCCAACGCCTCCTGTGTTACCCGCTAGACCAAGGATACCGCCACCTGCTCGCCCGCCATTGCAGCCGCCGGCCCAGCCAAGACCAACCCCGCCAGCGCAACCACGGCAACCTCCGCCCGCACCACCAGGTCAACCCCAGCCGGCACCGCCGGCTCGACCGCCGCCAGCACAGCCGGCACCGTTGCCCCTACCGAGGCCCCAGTTACCTCCGCCTGTGCCTCAGGGACAACTAGAAATGCCGATGGACTTTTACCCAGCGCCTGCTCCGAGACAAGACCTCCCGATGGGCTGGGTAAAGCTGGAAGCCACCTTCGATGGGGACCCCTCCAAACTGGGATTTTTCTTAGTACAAGTGGTACAGTTTTTCAACCGTTGGGGGCACCTATTCGGCAGCGAGGCCAGTCAAATCGAACATCTCGGATCTCGTCTACAGGGCAAGGCAGCAGACTGGTATGTAGGACTATACAATGTCGGGGCCCCAGAACTTGATACTCTCCAGGGGTTGGTGGATGCTATTCGAGCCCAATATGAAGACCCCTTAGAGGAAACTAGGGCCCGAACAGAATTGCAAGCCATCAAGCAAGGCAGCATGACAGCAAGAGACTATGTTACAAAATTCCGACAATTAGCAGCCAAGTGCCCCAGGTGTGAGGAGTCCACCAAAATTATCCTGTTCAAACAAGGCCTTAACCCGAGACTTTTGGACAGAGCCCTCATGCAAGACAATCCCCCCACGCTGTTAGGGTGGATCCAACTTATTTGTGAAGTGGAGAATCGCATATTAGAAGTCCGTTTGGTTGAACAACAACAACAAACGGGACAAAGAAGACCATTAACCTTACAGAGGGCGGCACGGGGAGCTAGCTACGCCACCCGTGGAGCGAGAGATGCTAGATGGCAACAAGGGCTGTGCCTGCATTGCGGACAGGCTGGTCACTTTGCAGCACAATGCCCTTACCGGCCTGTGCAAAGACCTCCGCTCCAACTACGCCGTCCAACTCCGGCTCAGTTTCCTGCGCCCCAACGCCCGACTCCAGCACCCCGGGCGAATAGAGGTCGCGGCACTTCCCAAAGGCCAGCCTCAGAGAGAGGGTTGGAAGCGGAAGAAGTCATGGAATATGATCCCGCTTCCCCAACCGCAGAAGTCAATCCAGAAAGTCCCCAGTCGGGAAACGAAATGGATCTGTCGTAAAAGGACCCAAACGACAGATCCACCAGAAGCCCGTCCCTGCACGGGACCGGCCACCTGGGTCCATTTTATTCATGCCAGTGACTCTACTCAACCCTGAGAGGAAGATGCACATTCGGGTGCAAGCCCTTATTGACTCGGGCTGCTCAAGAGACATTATCGCCCCTGCGTTAGTCAATGGACTAGTCCTACCAACCCGGGATTTACAAAATCCAGTAATCTTTGAACAAATGGATGGTACCAATATGAATCCTGTAACAACGGAGACCATCCCAGTAATCACGGGCATGGGGCAACATTGGGAGAAGAGGTCCTTTGTCATCAGCTCTACCGCCAAATACCCGTTAATTCTAGGCAGTAGATGGCTATGTGATCACAACCCCTATATAGATTGGGCACAAGGATGTATTACCTTCAGCCACACCAACTGTAAAAATCACCGTTGGAATCAGAACTGGGGCGACGATCCAACGCATAAAGAAAAGGCCCTTCTCACCCAAGAAGAAGTCAGCCAAATACCCGAACCGTATTGGCCCTTTCTAAAGGCTTTCTCGGAGGAGGAGGCGGATACTCTACCCCCGCACAGACGTACGGATTGTGCGGTAGAAATTTTACCCGGAGCCTCACTGCCCAAAGGACGGCTCTACCCCATGAGTCTCCATGAACGTGAAGAGCTTCGAAAATTCATTGACACCAACCTCCAACGCGGATTCATACGCCCGGCCACCAGCCCCCACGCCGCTCCGGTCCTCTTCGTGAAAAAGAAGGATGGCGGACTCCGACTGTGTACTGATTTCCGAGGGTTAAATGCGGTATCCACAAACAACGCCTATCCTATACCGCTCATCCGAGACCTTCTCAACGTCGTGGCCCAAGGTAAGATCTTTACAAAATTAGATCTAAAAGATGCTTACTTCCACGTTCGTATTAAGGCAGGGGATGAGTGGAAAACGGCTTTTAATACGCCCCTCGGACAATATGAATACTTAGTTATGCCTTTTGGTTTGACGGGAGCCCCATCCGTGTTCATGTCCATGATAAACGAAATTCTACACGAATTTCTGTACAAAGGGGTGGTGGTGTACCTTGATGATGTGTTAATTTACTCAGACAACGAGGAGGAACATATTCAAACCGTACAGAAAGTATTAGCCACCCTGATGGAAAATAATCTGCCCATCAAGTTGTCCAAATGTGAATTCCATAAAACCGAACTTACTTACCTCGGGTATTGTATCTCCCAAGAAGGTCTGAAAATGGATCCAGCCAAAATACAAGCGATCCAAGACTGGCAAACACCCACCACCCGTAAAGAACTGCAATCCTTCCTGGGTTTTGCCAACTTCTATAGGGATTTCATAGCAAACTTCGCCCAAATCACGCTCCCTTTAACAGACTTGCTAAAAACCAAAGATAAAGGGGACCAAGCTAAGAAACCATCTTCCAAACTGCTATGGACCCCCGATTGCCAGACGGCCTTTGAATATTTAAAAAAGCAATTTGTAACGGAACCCGTCCTCTCCCACCCCAACGAACTAGCCCCTTTCATAGTACAGGTCGACGCCAGCGATACAGCGATTGGGGGAGTTCTGCTGCAGAAGGGGGAGGATGGGAGGCTGCGGCCTTGCGCTTTCTTGTCTAAAAAGTTTTCGGAGGCGGAAAGAAATTGGAATGTGTGGGAGAAGGAGGCCTTTGCAGTAAAGGCAGCCCTCACTAACTGGAGACATTGGCTGGAGGGGGCGCGATACCCTTTCGAGGTCTGGACGGACCACAAGAATCTGGAGGCCCTCCGAAGCCCGCGCAGACTGAATGCTAAGCAATTGCGATGGGCGGAATTCTTTTCCAAATTCAACTTCACTCTAAACTATCTCCCGGGCAAAACTAACTTTTTAGCGGACGCCCTATCGCGCATGCCCCAACACAAGAGCAAGAGGGAGGAGACTGTCGACACTGTATTCTCACCTACGCAACTTGGGGGCGTGGTGACCACTCGCAGTCGGGCCAAGCTGCCCCTCCCGGCTAACCAAGAATGGAAATCGAAACTCAAAACTGAAGTAGAGAAGGAGGGGGATAGGGCTCCACGAAACAAATTAACCCAATCCCCACACGGGGATTGGCTAGCTGGGAGCAAATTTTATGTCCCAAACAGCCTCAGGCTGGAGATCTTACAGCGCTGTCATGACGCTCCCACTGCTGGACATTATGGGTATTTGAAAACTTTACACCTGATCCAGAGACAATTTTGGTGGCCGGGCATGCGCAAAGACATTTCCCAATACGTTAGTTCCTGCCCTATTTGCCTCAGCGCCAAAACCAGGAAAGGGAAGCCTCCGGGTCTCTTACAACCCTTGGAGACACCAAACAGACCCTGGGAAGTAATATCTATGGACTTTATCACTGATCTACCTATCTCTAAAGGACATAATAGTATCTTAGTTGTGGTAGATCTGTTCTCCAAGCAAGCTCATTTTATCCCTTGCACTGCTATACCCTCCGCTCGAAAACTAGCGGATTTGTTCCTAAAACACATTGTAAAATTACATTCCTTTCCGTCCAAGGTGATTTCGGATCGCGGCGGACAGTTCGTTGCCAACTTCTGGCGGGAGCTTTTGAAAATGTTGAATATTGAGCAAGGCATCAGTTCAAGCCACCACCCACAAACCGACGGGCAATCCGAAAAAACAAATCAAATATTAGAACAATTCCTTCGTTGTTACATCAATTTTCAGCAAGATAATTGGGTAGACCTCCTCCCTTTGGCCGAGTTCTCATATAACAACAGTGTACACGCTTCGACGGGAGAGGCCCCCTTCAAAATTGTCTACGGAGCCCACTTCAATCCCTTCCCGTTGGACGCACCCCCTCTCCATTCCTCAATATTGCCAGATGTATCTTCATGGTGGGGGGAGGCGGCACAGCAATGGACTCTCATTAAAAAACACCTCGAAAAAGCCAAACTGGATTACAAAAAATACGCAGACCGCCATCGTGTGGCCGAATGGGAATTGCAACCCGGAGATCATGTGTATATTTCCACAAAAAATCTGAAACTAGCTCAAACAAGCCGCAAACTCGCTCTAAAATTCCTAGGACCTTTTCCTGTGCGCAAGATAATAAATAAAGTGACTGTTGCTGTAACTTTGCCCAAGAACTTGCGCCATGTGCATGATACGTTCCATGTCAGTCTTCTGAAAAAAGCTCCCACCGACAACAAATGGCACGTCAAAGCTCCACCCATTCCAACTTTGATTGACGACCAAATACACTATGAGGTACAACAAATCTTGGACTCTAAGCTCAAACGAAACCAGCTTTTTTACCTCATTCGCTGGAAGGACTTTGATTCTGGTTACGATGAATGGGTGAACTCTGCACATGTTCATGCTCCTAGATTAACCAAAGCTTTTCATACTCGCTATCCATATAAGCCAGGGGGGGATCTATTTTAAGGGGGGCAGAATGTCAGGTCCAGTATGTCTCTAAACTGTACTGACTCCATTTTCTAATGCTTCTAGTGTTTAAGTGCTTTCTCCCCAGGTGCACCAGTTCCCAGGCAGCATTCCCACCAGAGGAGATTGTTGTGTCTAACCCCGTTCCACCAAGCATTGGCCTTGAAGGAGAGCAGCTTCCCAGGACTGAAAGATGTTGTTTTGAGAACTGTGGGGGGAGGCTGTTCCAGATGGGTATTGTTACTCTGTATCCTATGCTTGCTCTTCATTGGTAACAATGATCATGTACCATCCTGAGTCTCCTATTCAGGACAGTGGACTATAATGGACCTTTTCTGCAATAAAACTTCCTTTGCTAGACATTGGACTTATTCTTGCTTCTAGAGGGAATCTTGCAGAGAGTACCTTATCTAGCCACAGTCTGACAATCAGTACCATTAACCCCCTATTGTGTGCTGCATGGGGGCGGGGGGCGGGAAGCTGAAATAAATAGTGGATCAGATCCCACTCACTTCCTGATAGTAAAAAAGTAATAGGAGTCCCCTCTGGTCATCCAAAAAAGGTTACTTTTAGGCGGATAGGTGCGTTGGTCTGCTGTAGTACAGCAGGATTTGAGTCCAGTGGCACCTTAGAGACCAACAAGATTTTCAGGGTGTGAGCTTTCAAGAACTCTGACTCTCAAAAGCTAACACCCTGAAAATCTTGTGGGTCCCTAAGGTGCCTCTGGACTCAAATCCTGCCCCAAAAGGCTAGTGATCGTAGGACTTGTGTGTTTGACTGAGTGGAAAAGCTGGCTGGAGCCAACCAGTGGTTTATGTGAGGCCACCCAGTGACTGCATGGCTGGTCAGTTTAGACAAAATGAAAGGATTGCTAAAGGGAAACAAGACAGCTTTACCACACTTCTCCTGCAAGGCCCATAGAGACAGCTTAAGGTCACCCTAATCAGCAATACAGTGGATCGTGTCCTGACTCTTGCAGGCAGGATTACCAAACTCTGGGTTAGGGCTGGGGATCTCCTGGAATTACAGCTGATCTCCAGACTACAGAAATCAATTATTCTGGAGAAAATGGCAGCTGCAGAGAGTGGACTCTGCTATTATATACCAATGAGGTCCCTCCCTTCCCCAAACCTCGCACTCCCCCGAATCCACTCCCAGATCTCCAGGAATTTCCCAACCCCGAGTTGGCAACTTTCTTGCAGGAGAGACTAGATACAATGCCTCCCTTCGAAGACCTGACCTGCAGAAAGGGTATCCCACCACCCATGCCCGTCTTAATGTAATGATCTTCATAAACTCATTATGCTCCTGTTTTGCAGATGGTGGCTGTCCCTAAGCGGCTTTTGTGCTCACCCTAATCCTATGCAAAGTGGCCACTTCAATGGAAACAGTCCTCTGATTTCTTTTCATAAGAGATGCCGTTCTTGTCTCATGTGAAGCCAGCGCTTCCAGAACCTCCCTTGGGAAAAGCCAATGGGTCGCCCTCCGGAAAGTGAAACAATGGTGTGAAAAATAATCTTCTCTTTTGAAAATCCTGGATTTTCTGTGCCATTGCTTGGAAGTAAAAAAGGGCCTTGGTTTGGACTGGGGGCGCGGAACAGAGTAATGGTCTTGTGGAGTACCTTTGTTGTGGTAAGTCAAGGATTACTTTATAATTTGTCATTATGTCCCACTGCAGTCAATAATAGCACCACGGCTGGAAACTGCAACTCCTGTACTCTTTCTTTAAAAAAGACCTCAGTGAGATTTTGGGGAGACAAGTTGTTTTTATGGCTGGTCTCTTAATATCTTATATTGTGTTCCCTTTGTGTTGGTCTATTTGCATGTGTTGCCTCTTCTTGTTTCCACCGTTTCTATTGTTTAAATATTTTTCACCTTGATTTTAGTCTTACAGATTTTATACATTTAACATAAGCTACTTCGAGCTGAAACAAGAAGTGGCTAATAAATGAACTGTTTATGAATTTATGTTAAATGATAGGCTATCATATAAAAATGTGCTGTGGAAAGACATCTAAATTGGCTTACATATTGAAGCTTAATTGGTTTGTTGGTTGAATATCCAATTAGGGAAAGCAGTGTTCTCAAAGGGAATATCTGACATAAAATATGATATTCTGAGAATTACTGTTTTCATTTTGAAAAAAATGTTACTAGTGTTTGTGGTTGTGATAAACACCTCAAAAATGCTTCCATGCTATTCCCTTTATTTTATCCCCCCTGTACTGAATTTCTTTAAGAGCCCATTTGTGAAAACTTATATAATCAAACAACCACTGAATAATGATGTAAACGAAGGAGACATATGCAAATATATGGTAATTAGCCTAACACTCTGGATTTTTAGACACACAGCATGGTGGTGGTGGTGGGTGCAAAATAAATACTGTTCTAGGGATCACGTTAAGATACATTCATCAAAGAGTAGTGTTAGATAGAACACATGTTCACAACTATCTCACCTTGACTTTCAGATACTTTAATTTGTGTTATGTGCCAGCATCAAATGAATTAAGTTTAGACTTGGCTTTTAGCACACCACAGATGACTTACATTTAGGGTGTTACGTAATTCCATGCCAAAAACCAAATTGAGCACAAAGGAATGGGTGGAACCAACCAGACTGACCCAGGCTTGCATTTTCGTCCAGTTGCCATGGGGACACAAGAGAGAAGTGACTCAGCATGTGAATACAACTATAGAAGTGGAAAAGAGACCAACCAATTATCTACAGACAACCTTGAAATAAGATATACTCAAGGCTGTGGTGGGTGGAAGGATCCAAGATAAAAGGAAACATGCAGCAAGCCATGCCTTCCCATAAATCCAAGATGTTCTGCTGGGAGATGTTCCCCCAGGCCTATGAAAACAGTTGAGGAGCTGGCAAACTATCCTGTTGATCCCTTGCCTGGTCTCCTCTGCTTCCAAAGCCTAATTGAGATCCATTGTGCCTACCCACGGTGATATGTACTGAAGTTACTGCCCTACCACATCTTAGAGGTTCTTGTTGGACTGTGTTTTATTGTTTTACTGTTTTATATGGTTTTAAGTTATATTTTGTATATTTTATAGTATTTTATCGTATGTATATATATATATATATATATATATATATATAAGTAAAGGTTTTATTTAAAAAGAAAAGATATGAATGACAGTGGAAAGTGCATAAAACTTATAAAACGCATTACATTTGAATCAGATTTTAACTGCAACAGAAAAATATATTCAAAGTATATAACAACACGACTGGATTATTTAACAGCTCTCTTCCCCTCTCCTTAAGTGCTTATACCCAAACTTTAATGCCAATGATTTTTAATCAGTCATCTCTTCTATATTTTATCTCTCTAATATAATTACCTTAATTTCTCTTAGTTTTAACCTAAATAATTGAAGAAATCTTTCCATTTTTTCCAGAATTCCGATATTGGTCTATTGTGCACATAGGAAGTTAATTTACTCATTGATGCATTGTATTTATATATTGTTGTAATTGTTATAATATGATCTTGTGACCCGCCCTGAGCCCTCTTGCGGGGAAGGTGGGATATAAATCCAATATATAAATAAATATAAATATAAGAGCCATTTTGCCCATATCAATACTTGTCAACGGTTGATTAAAGGAAATGTCTACATCCTTTGACAGAGATGGGCTTAATACCCCCACCCCATTTTTCTGCCAGGGCAGAAGGTGTTTATATTCTCCTGCCACTGACCCCATCTCAGTTTCTGTCCTTGGATGGTTGTTTGTATATGGACTGACTGTCATCATAAACAGTACACAGATAAAACTAACAAAGTGGCGGTCATTATGATGGACAAGGTTTGTATAAAGCGAGGGCTTGTATTATTTATTTAATGCAGTTTTTTACCTTGTCTTTCTGCCCTTATAGGACCGCCAAGGCAGCTAACAAATCAAAACATACAAACCAAAATCGTATCTCATAAACCATTAAAATAAAAACACAAATACATCATGAAAACTATTTACCACCAGAGCTTAAAATAAATACAAATTATAAAAACAACAGTTAAAACACTGCAACAGAAGGGGACAGGCGAATCTCCCTGGGGAGACGGAGTTTTGGTGCCACTGCTGAGAAGGCCCTCTCCCAGGTTGCCTCCATAATTACAGAAGGAAAGGGCACTGGAAGCAGGGCTTCCAAAGAGGATCTACAGGATCTGTAAGTGTGTGTGTGTGGGGGGGGGGTCACTTTTCATGGTGGAGAGCAGGAAGGGCCAAAGCACAACAGTTTCCAAACTGCAGCACTTCCGATTTCACATCCTCTGATCAGAGGATAAATATTATTTTATTATTTTTTATTTTATCGTATTTGTATTCCCCCCTCCCCGCGAGCAGGCTCAGGGTGGATAACAGCATTAAGAACATTTAAAACATTCCATATAAAACATTTAAAAGCATCATACAAAAATATAAAAAATAGCACTCTTTTTCCTGATGGTGGTAATACAGTTAATAACAAATAATGCAACAGTACAATTGAACATAGTAGCAGCTTAAGAACAGTGGTGAGCAGCTCTCATAGGGAGGGGGGTAGATGTTGTATCCTCCAGCCAGCGGAGGCCCAGCCTCAGCCACAAGCCTGGCGGAACAGCTCTGTCTTACAGGCCCGGCGGAAAGATAGTAGATCCTGCCAGGCCCTGGTTTTGGTAGACAGAGCGCTCCACCAGGTAGGAGCCAGGACTGAGAAAGCTCTGGCTCTAGTCGAGGCCAGGTGGGCCTCCTTGGAGCCAGGGACAATGCAATGCTAAGAACACTTTCCTGGGAGTAAGGCCCACTGAATAGACTGGAGTAGGATTCTGAGGAGACCCATGTTCCTCTGAGCATGAGTTGCTGTGAGGCAGCTGACAGGTAGGATATAGTGTTAAGAATTTTGTCAGTGAGCTACAACTCTTAGAAATTCTTGGTGTGTGTGTGAAACTTGGACTTGTTTAAAAAATGGCTTGGGTTTGTCATGTGAAAATGCCCTGAGGTTAGAGTTGCCAGATCCAACTTGGGAAATTCCTGGAGATTTGGGGGTGGGGTAGGGTTGCTAGGTGTCCAGTTTCCACCTGGATAGTCTGGTATTCCAGGGGAAACATTCCCAAATAACAGACACTTGGCCCCTCCTCCCTGGCAGCTCCGTCACCCAGCCCAGGCACCCGGCAGGTCTTCTGTGGCTGCACAGTGCTGCCACTGGCCCAGGGAAGTGGCTTGCCAGCCCAGGTGGGACACCCAGACTACTGCATGGTGCCAGCGGGAGTGCCCAGCCAGCTCAGGTGCCCAGAAGTGGGGTGGTGTGATGATGTCACTTCCGGCAGTGACATCATCATGCCAGGGGTGGGAGCACGTGTGCACTGTGCAAGCATGTTTTTAAAAAGATGAGTGCTGTCTCTCCCTCTCCCCAGGATCTGGTATTATTCCAGACCCCATCTGGCAAACCTACAGCAGTATAAGGTTGCCAGCTTCAGGTTTAGGAAATTCCTGGCAATTTGGGAGTGAAGCCTGGTTGAGGTTTGGGGAGGGGAGACTATATTGCTACAGAGTCTTAAGCTCTAAAGCTGCCATTTGCTCCAGGGAACTGACCTCTATACTCTGGAAATCAGTTGTAATTTTGTCAGAATGCCAAGCCCCATCATAATAATCATACATTTATAGGGTTGCCTAGACCCTACAGCCACCCAGCAGGAGGAGGAGCCCAGTACTCACCCTATACACTCTCTTCATGCATGCTCCCAACCTAGGTGTGATGACATCTCTCCCAGAAGTGTTGTCATTGCACTGACCCCACTTCCATGTACCTGGGGTAGCTGGCCACTCCTGTTGGTGCCACTCAAAAGACTGGCCGCCCAACCTGGGCTGGCTGCTGCCTGTGGGAGTGTTCCTGAACTTCAAATGTAGGCGATTCTTTCAGAATCGGTCTGTTGGGGGCCAAAATCAGCCCCTGCAAAGTGCGGGAGCACTTCCGCAGCTGGTGCAATTACATCATTTCAGGAAGTGACATTGTTGCTCCCCATCTCATGCTTGCCTGGGTTTCCTGCCAGTAGCGGGCAATTGCTGGGCATCTTGCCACCTCCCACCGATCACTGGCAATCGATGAACAATGGGGCCAAGCGCCAGGAGTTTGCCTGCCACTGGCGGACACCTGGGATCCCTATACATTTATACAGTACAAAAACTTGCCAGGTGAGATAGTGGTATATCCCCCTATTGCTGACGGAAGGCGAGCTGTGAGAGAAAGTGTGCCTGAGCTTCTGAGCAGCCAGTGACTCCCCGGCCGTTCTAGAATTATAATGCTGCGGAGCCCTCCAAGGCTTTGCTTCAGCACTTGAAAAACTCAGAGCTTGGCGGGGTGTGTGTGTGTGTGAAATTATGTATGAATACTCAATATTTAAATTTGTTTTGGTTGTTTGCCTGTAAGCCCCTCAGAATGTAACACACCTTACAGGCCATCTTAGAAGCAAGCTTCAGCCGGCGGCCAGGCCATGTGAGGTCTGACAGGTGCTGGGGACCAGATGTGGTCTCTGAGACCTCCATTGATCATCCCAGTAACACAGAGCAGACAGACAGCACAATCACCCCAGGAGGCTTACAAATCTGCATTAGGGTTCAGTGAGCCACTTGTGACAGCCCACAGCATCTTTGGGGGGACTGGTCTAGAAAAAGGGATCGCGAGGATGGGAAGGGAGCAGCCTGTGTTTTAGTGGCTTTGTTTTTTATAGATATGTTTGGATTTGGATTTATTATCTTGGCTGTAAGCCACCTCGAGCAGGTCTCTGGAAAGACGGTGTGCACATTTTCAAAATAAATGACTACGTTATTTGTTTTGAAATAACTACATAAATAACTAGGAATAAATAACTAGGAATAATGGAGGGGGAGCAAAAAAAGGCAAGGGAAGCTTGGTTTGGAAGGTCGAGGCTGTTCTTTCTAAGCATAGGGTTGGATCCAGGCAGCTTTCCCATTCAATCTCATCCAGTTTGCTCTTTTGTACCGCCCTCGTCACATTTGGTTTTTCTTCGTGCAGATCCTATAATCCCCAAGGCAGTCTTTGGGGTAGTCAAATGGGAAGGCCTCCTCCCTTTTCCACCTGCAGAACAACGGGTGTTTTTTAACTCATAGGGATCAGCAAGGAATGGGAGAAAGGGATGCCATCTTTTCAAGTCAATTAGAGAGGAAATTAAAAAGTAGAATTGAGCCATGTCCATGTGTTACAGTGAACACAACCTGCAAGTACTTGCATACGTCTCTCTGTAAGAAAGAGCCAACAGGTCTTCACTTTACAAATCAAACTGGGGACTGGTACCTGGGAAAGTGCATTCAACTGTAGAGGCACTGAACGTAACATAATTGCATTAACTGAGTAATTACATAATTACTCAATGAACATATAAAGAAAAATCAGGTGTACACTGCACACAGATTGTATGTGTATTCATTGTAAACTGTGAACAGGGCTCTGATCCCCGGTGGGAAAAAGGAAGGAAAGAAGGAAATACATACAAAATCTTTGCTCTTGGAATCAACGTCATGTTACTTATGCTCAGTGTTGCCTTCTCTGATTGGCGGCTGGATTTCAGGCAATGAGAGATCATTCCCAGAACCTGCTATCAGAGATCCTTTCCAAGTGGTAATTCCAGGGGCTGAAGTAGAATCATAGAATCATAGAGTTGGAAGGGGCCATACAGACCATCTAGTCCAACCCCCTGCCCAGTGCAGGATTAGCCTAAAGCATCTCTGACAAGTATTCATCCAGCCTCTTCTTGAAAACTGCCAGTGAGGGGGAGCTCACCACCTCCCTAGGCAGCTGATTCCACTTTTGAACTACTCTGACCGTGAAAGAGTTTTTCCTAATATCCAGTCGGTACCTTTATGCATGTAGTTTTAGCCCATTGCTTCGCGTCCTACCCTCTGCTGCCAACTGGAACAGCTCCCTGCCCTCCTCCAAATGACAGCCTTTCAAATATTTAAAGAGAGCAATAATGTCCCCCCTCAACCTCCTCTTCTCCAAACTAAACATTCCCAAGGCCCTCAGCCTTTCCTCATAGGGCTCAGTCTCCAGACCCCTGATCATCCTCGTCGCTCTCCTCTGCACCCTCTCGATTTTGTCCACATCCTTTTTGAAGTGAGGCCTCCAGAACTGCACACAATACTCCAGGTGTGGCCTGACCAAGGCAGTATAGAGAGGGGCTATGACCTCCTGCGATTTCGATGCTATGGCCCCTTTGATACAACCCAGGATTGAATTAGCCTTTTTTGCCACCGCATCACACTGACTGCTCATATTCAGTTTACAGTCCACTCTTACCCCAAGATCCCTTTCACATATACTACTGCCCAGAAGTGTATCCCGCATCCAGTATTTGTGCTTCTCATTTTTGTGGCCCAGATGTAATACTGTGCACTTGTCTTTGTTGAATTGCATCCTATTCACAGCTGCCCACTTCTCCAGAGTATTCAGGTCTTGTTGAATTTTAATTCTATCTTCTTGGGTGTTTGCTACCCCTCCCAATTTGGGTTGAATCCACATTCACCCATTACCCGCATGTTTATTGGATATCTTCTGTTTGCCTCCAATCCGCGATTTTTTCCTCTTCGTTCACATTCCTGCTTCCAATCCGTCTTTCTCGCGCATCCCTCCAGTCACACGGCCGCTCGAAAACCGCTTTTTTGGGCGGGACCTTTTATTCCCACCCATTTTTTTTTAATTTTTTTGAGCGCACTTTTCTGTTATTTTGATCTTGCCTTATAAAGAAACATCATTGAAGAAAATGATGCCTCTCTTTCCCCCACTGACAGCACTGATGGCTCTCTCCCATTTCTTTTTTGGAAATTTGGAAGCATGTGGAAAGCTTTCGTGGGCATTTCCTATGCGGGACAGTTCAGTGCCTGAATTTTACTGAAGTTTCACTTCCTTGGAGTGTCATTATTTCAATATTTCATAATTTCGATATTACAGTAATATAAAATAAAAAAAATAAAAAACAGTTAAAAAGGAAGTTTCGCGAGTCCGTTCTGAGGATGGATTCACCCCAAAATGATTTTTCAAACTACCAGATTTGATTCAGAAACAGCATAATCAATAAATCCAATGCTATGAAGTCAAAAACAGTCTTTTGCAGACTACGGAGCACTTGTAAGTTGAATCAGCCAATAGGAACTCTCGGAACAGCCGGAGAGACAGGAAGGGGGGTGGTTTTTAAAAAAACCACGTAAATTGCGCATTGGCCCGTTCATGGCCACCGTGAAACTCCCATTGAAAACCTGTGACCACATATTTGGGAGAAATGCGAATGAAATGCATCTGTTTAATGAGGTAATGTGACCGGCACTCGGGATTGCGTGGGGAATGCGGGGAACATGCGACTTAGAATGAGTAATGTGGATTTGACCTTGGTATCATCAGCAAATTTAATGAGCAGCCCTTCCACTCCTTCATCCAGATCATTGATACAAATATTGAAAAGTACCGGGCCCAAAACCGAGCCCTGCGGCACCCCACTGGACACCTCCCTCCAATCTGATGAAACGCTGTTGACCACCACTCTTTGAGTGCGGTCCTCCAACCAGTTCCCTATCCACCGAACTGTCCTATAGTCTACTCCACAGTCTTCCAGTTTGCCCATCAGAATGTCATGGGGGACCTTATCAAAAGCTTTACTGAAATCCAGATAAATCACGTCAACAGAGTTCCCCCGATCCAGTAAGCTGGTCACTCGATCAAAGAAGGAAACCAGGTTGGTCTGGAAGGATCTGTTAGGAACAAAACCATGCTGACTTCCCCGGATCACGGAGCGGTCCTTCAGATGCTTACAGATTGATCCCTTTAAAATCTGTTCTAATATCTTCCCAGCAACAGAAGTCAGACTGTAGGAGCAGGCTGTCTACAAAGCCTGCACTCTGTTCTTTTCTTTATTATTTACTCTATTTAAAACATTTATATGCCACCTTTCTGCCCCAAATAGGGTCCCCATGGAGGCAAGCAACAAACATTAATGTATATATACATACACTAAAACATACAGGCATATAAACAACACACATACACACACACAAACCAAGGAGGAGGCCAATAAGAGTTTACTAGGGATATGCCAAATGAAACAAAGAAGTTTCACCCACCAGTGGAAGACAGTGACAGAGAGAGACGGGCAAATTTCCCTGTGGAAGGAGTTCCAAAGTGTCAGTGCCTCAACCAAGAAGGCGTTTTCCTTGGTTGCCACCTGTCTAGCCTCCGCTGGCTGGAGGATATAACATCTACCCCACTCCCTATGAGAGCTGCCCACCACTGTTCTTAAGCTGCTGCTATGCTCAACTGTACTGTTGCACTATTTGTTATTAACTCTATTGCTGCCATCAAGAAAAAGAGTGCTGCTATTTTATATTTTTGTATGATGCTTTTAAATGTTTTATAGGGAATGTTTTAAATGTTTTTAATGCTGTTATCCGCCCTGAGCCTGCTTGCGGGGAGGGGGGAATACAAATACGATAAAATAAAATAAAATAAATGGTGGAGGCACCTGAAGGAAGGCCTCTGTTATGGTCATGGTCCCTCCACTTTATGTGGATTGGCTTAATTTCCAAAGTCTACTCCTGATATTAATACATTACTACCAGTATTATTTGTTACTTCAGATCAGTGAAAGCCTTCCAGGACTTGAATCAGTAGTGTTAGCACATAAAAACGATCAGGATGTTTATTAATTACATTTTGGATAGCAATATACATAACAGTTAGGACTACCAACCTCTAGGTGGGGCCTGGACATCTTCCAGAATTACAGCTGATTTCCAAACTGCAGAGATCAGTTCCCCTGGAGAAAATGGCTGTTTTGGAGGGTAGACTCTATGGCATTACACCCTGCTAAGGTCTCTCCCGTCCCCAATTCCTGCCCTGGCTCCACCCCCAGATCCCCAGGAATTTCCCAGCCCAGAGTTGGTAACCCTGTCCTAAGCAGAGTTACACCCTTTACAGTCCATTGAAGTCAATGTAGCCTGTACTGTTTATGGTGCCAGTCTAGTATTTTGCATTGTACTGTATTGAGTTTTAAATATTATTTTTAAGATAACTGTTGATGATTTTAATGTGTTAATATTTCCCTGTTGTTAGCTGCCCTGAGTCCATTTGCAGGGAAGATGAGGTATAAATATGACAAACAAACAAATAAATAAAATTGTCTTAGAAAGGTATAAATCTGCAATGTCAGATCTTAGAGGAGAGAAACAACCAAAGGTCCCTTTCTCAGAAATCCAATACTTTCCCCAATGCCTTTCCAGCCATTTGTAGCTGGAATTCTTTTCCCCTCCTCTCCTTCATGTAATACACATGTAATTTGAGGCTTCATTGGTGTTGACCCAGGAGATAATGATGATGGTAAGATGTGCTTATATACCAGCCTTCTGGACAGATTAGTGCCCACTCAGAGCAGTGAACAAAGTCAGTGTTGTTATATCCCCACGATATGGCTGGGGAGCTGGGGCTGAGAGGAGTGGCTTCCCCAAGGCCACCTGTGGAGCTCATGGCAATAGTGAGAGTCGAACCAGCAGAATGCTGATTCGTAATTGTAACCAAACCACGTAACCACTGTGCTGCAGCAGTACCCATACAGATATGGCTTGGCTCTAAGCATGGTAACATGGTGCATAGGTTAACATGAAAACTTTGATGCAGGTCACATGCCTTTAAGCAGTTCCATCCCCAGTGGGTAGATATTGCATTTACAAATCAGCTGTAGATCAAGAAGGGTTAACGCTTTAGCGCGATGTTGGTGAAGGACCAGTAAGGGGGTGGGGGGGAGGGATAAATGCTGGCAGAATCAGCTGCATCCAAAGCTGACTGGGGATTTGAAAACCTTCTCGGAGAGATTAGGTGGCTTTGCCATCTAATGATAGCAACACAGTCCTGCTTAACCCTGGAAATTGCGTGTTCATTCATTTTAAGGACAGTTTGATTGGCAGCATAGAGCAGCCATTGCTGTTTCCCAGGCTGTGTCTGGTTTTGCTCAAGTGCTTCTGGACATGTTGGTTAGCCACTTGAAGTTTTGCTAAGAAGGGGAAGAAGACATTCAGGCATTGCATCTGAAAACCATGAGGCAATTTTGTGTGAGTATGGACCTGTCACTGCTGGTTGTGCTGATGAGTTTAGCATCTCTTTGACTGGGCTGCAGAATTGGTTCTGATGCCCCTCTGTTTCCTGGCCCAAACATTCATCCCAGCTTTAAAATGTTCAAGTGCAACAACCTTGTAAAACAGGCAACATTTACCTCAGAGTTCCCTTTGCCTGCACTGTACTTCTTAGTAGTTTGGGTTTTATTACTGCAATTTTTAATTGTGCTGCTTTTATTATTCTTGTTTAATATAGTTTATAGTGTTAGTGTATTATATAATGCATTTGCACCATTGCGACAGAAATGCAGCAAATACATTTTTCAACACTCGTGTGTGTGTGTTTGTGTGTCTGTGTGTGTGTGTGTGTGTGTGTGTGTGTCTGTATCCAGGCTGAGGCAGAGACTGAGCAACTTGCCAAACGAGGAGCCAGGAGATGGGGCTTCCTAATTATTAACAATACTTAGCATATATGGAGTATTTTTCACTGCGCATAGTGCTTCAAACACATTATCTCGCTGCAACTCTTACAACAATCCTGCAAAGTAGGCTGGGATCACTGCAATGGGAATGGTAGGGCTTGGAAAGAAAGCTAAGGCTACCTGGGATATTCGTGGCAGAACCAAGATTTGTACTTGCAGCCTCCCAGATCAGAGCTTATTCTCTAAGTCACTATACTACACCAGCCCATTTGTGTCTACCAGCAGGGGACATGATGGCAGGGATCAAAACTAGCGGGATATGCTGGTTAGAGTAGTGGACTCAGACCCCGGCTTAAATCTGTACTCAGTCACGAAGCTTACTGGATGACATCGGATTGGTCACATGCACTCAACCTAAGCTTCCTTGCAAGGTTGTTGTGAAGATAAAAAGGGAGGGAGAGACCTATGCATGCCACCCTGAGCTCCTTAGAGAAAGGACAGGATAAAAATGTTGTTCTTGCCTAGAACAAAAGAGCTGCCTTGACCTCTTGTTGCCAACACTGGCCTAAAGTTGTGGTTATGAAAGGCTGGAGCCTGATTTGTATGGGAGGGCCATGAAGAGTTGGAACAATAATAATTGGTATTTGAGAGTGTTCACCTCAACCTCTTCATTCTGACAACAATCCTGTAAGGTAGATCTGTAGTACCCACCAATTTTCATATACCAACATGGAGGGGGGGCTGGTGAAGTCGCTGAGTGAGCTTATGGTAGAGAAGAGATTCCAAACTGGGGACCTTGCTGCCACACACAACACTTAACATAATGACCACTGCTGATCTCATGCAAATGACAGATGAGTTGCTAAACCCATGTCTGGATGGTACTAAAATGCTTTTCTGTCCTCTATCCTTCCCCCAGCTTGCACACAGGCAAAGGGGGGTTGCTTTGCCTTCTTCCTACAATGCTAGTTTTTTATATGCAGAATTTTTAAGAAATTGTAAAAAACATTCATCTGTTCGATTCCCTACCTGTAATCTGAAGTGGAACAGTTTAGAAACAGCTTTATTACCACATCTGCCGCTTAGGTAAACTACATCTAAATTACAGCAGACTAGAATTCTGAGCAGAGCAGCCTACTTGGCAGAGGAACAGCCCAAAGGTTTCTACCATGTCACGTAAGCATCTTGAGCCCACGACAGGCCTCCTGCCCTCACTGCTGTTCTCTGATGCTAGTTTGTGCTATGTAGTTCTACAGCTGCATTATTATACTTACCAAATTTTGAAAAACCAGATCCACTCTTCCCTCTGAGCTGAAGTCTCCTTCTCTGCTTGATCCATAATGAGAGTAGGGATAGCTAGTTACTATTTATGCCATCTTTCAGATCTGATTATTAAATTATACTAAAAGCTTCAAGCGGACATGCTTTGCACTGGGATAAAGTCTTTGACTCTTAAAACGTAAATGGGAACAATGCACAGTCATCTCATTATTTTGTTTCTTATTAATTATCCATTAATTAGCAATTTTGCTGACTGTGATCGGGTAAAGAATTCAGATTACAGGTCTTGAAAAATCTACTTTCAATATATGAACGATCTCGAAGTTTCAGTTTTAAAAAATTAACTTCAGTGGACTGCTTGAAATGGGCACAGAGATATCATGCTGTGGTTGCCGTGGTTTTTATTTTTGTCTAGCAAACTGTCTGCCTTCATTGCAGAAATAGAATATTGCTTAGGATGCTTTAAGAAAGACGAGACTGTCAAGACCAAGAAGTATGCGGCTGCCACTGCCAGAGTTTTGACTTGGGAAGACTGGAGAGAAGAACTCCAATTGTTCACTGGCTCCCTTTCCAAACCCAAACTGCAAAATGCTACTTTTGAACTTTCAAGCCCTGAACGGTGTAGGGCCAGGACTGCCTGCTCCCATACAAAACTTCCTATGCGCTCTGCTCACCGTATGCATTGCCCCCACTATCTAAGTGGCAGGATCCTTCTCTCTGGTGGTGCTGAGATTATGGAAATCCTTTCCAAGGAAGGTTCATTTTGCCCAATCATTGTTTGGTTTAAAGTGACATTGCTCTTTCCAAGGGCATCTGGGCAACTAGTTATTAAGCTATGCTATGCTGCTCCCCCAGTCCCATTGCAGTGTTGTAACTTTTACGATTGCTTTATCTCCTTTTCATTGCTATTTAATTGTATATCATGATTTGGTTTTGTTGCCTCACGGGCATGTGCGGTTGAAAGGCAGGTGATAAATATTTTTGGTAAGCAAACGAAAAGAGGCAAAGTGGGGACATCAGCTGCATGTGGGATAATTGCCAGGGCGGCATCACACAAATTGTTTCAGCAGGATTTGTGCAAAATCCTATTTATCTGCCAACAGAGTAGCTGTCAGGATTAGGCTATCAAACCGAGGGATTGGACAGCTGAATGAGATCTGTGGGCCATGCTCTTGATCTAATTGATACAAGGAGACCTAATGGCTTTTTAATCACGTTGTTCATAATCCATTTTTCTTGCATTGCAGTTACCCCTAAGTGTTCATCGGGATGACCCAACCACAGACTGACTACCTCTCCCAACCACAGACTGACTATCTCTCCACTGCAGGCCCCTACAACTATGAACAGCCCCTTCCCCCCGTGGCTCGGGCAAATGCTGTCACCCAGGTGCCCCCAGCTAAGAAGATAACCTTCTACAAGAGTGGGGACCCTCAATTTGGAGGTGTCAAAATGGCCATCAACCAGCGCAGCTTCAAGAGTTTCAATGCCCTCATGGATGACCTCTCCCACCGGGTCCCCCTGCCTTTCGGGGTGCGAACCATCACAACGCCACGGGGGATCCACTGCATCAACACTCTGGACCAGCTTGAGGATGGGGGATGCTACTTGTGCTCTGACAAGAAGTACGTCACACCCATCAGTTTTGGTGCTCCAAGCCGGAGGGCCGGCCCTCCACGGAACAGTCGGCCAACCAGTGCGCTCAGGAGGGCTGCCCAAGAGGCCAAACGCGAGGATTATGCAGCGGCTTTTGCCCAGCAGAGTCCAAGGATACCAAAGAAAATCACGCTGGTTAAGAATGGGGATATCTCCACCAGGAGGCCAATTATCCTCAACCGGAGGAATGCTCGGAGCTTCAAAACTCTCTTGGATGAGATTTCAGAGATCATGCAGTTTACAGTGAAGAAGCTGTACACTGTGGATGGGAAGAGGGTGAGTCTTTGCTTTTCAGATAACAAAGGTCTGAGTTAGGCCAATGAGCCAGCCAGCCCTGTCTCAGGGTGCTGGACCCTTCACATATCCCAATGATACCAAATTGGGAGTGCAAGGGGCTTCCTTTGATCTAGCAAGCCTAGCACTTACTTTGCCGAGCCTGAACTGCTAGATACAAGTTGGCTAGAACTGATCAAAGAGGGCTTGCATCAGAACATTGGAGAAATATCTATCTATTCCCTCCACCTCCACTTTTCCTCCAAGGGACTTAGGATGGTGAGCAATGTTTTCCCTTCTCCATTTTATTCTCACAACAAGCCTCTTGGTTTGAGTGTGCCTGAGAGGCCCAAGAGCATCCAGTGAGCTTCATAGTACTGCAGGGGTTTGTTCCTCCCTTTCTCAGGCCTGCTCTGACATTCTAACAATTCTCTCTCTCTCTCTCTCTCTCTCTCTCTCTCTCTCTCTCTCTCTCTCTCTCTCTCCTCCTCCTCCTCCTCCTCCTCCTCCTCCTCCTCTTTCCCCAAAGAGAGACTTAATCCTAATGGGGTTAATAGAGGAAACTTCACCAAATATTGGACCCTATTAAACACAAAATTGTTCCTGAGCTCCACCACTTCAGAGTGTAGGAATAGTTGAATGTCTCCCTACTAAACAAAAACCCTTACACACAGAAAACTATCACATCAAGGAAAAGGCTTGACTAAACAGTTCTCCCTGGCAGCTAGTTTCTACATGCAGGGGATTTTAAAAAATGTATAAAAAACATTCAGTTACACCTCTCACTCAAAAATCTTAAGCGGGACAGTCCACGAACAGCATCACACACACACTCATCTGCTGCCTGTGAGGTAGGGTTGCCAGCTCCAGGTTGGGAAATTCCTGGAGATTTGGGTAGAGTCAAGAAAGAGTGGAGTCTGGGCATGGGAGGGACCTCAGCAGTGTATAAAGCCATAGCGTCTGCCCTCCAAAGCAGCCATTTTCTCCAGAGGAACTGATCTCTGTCATCTGGAGATCTTCTTATGTTCACCCTGAAAATCCTTTTGTCTCTAAGATGCCATTGGACTCAAATCCTGCTGTTCTACTGCAGACCAACTCTGCTACCCACCTAAAACTATCCTATGTGAATCGTGTGCTTGAAAGTAATTCCCAGAATCCTTTGAAGCACCCAAAGGGTTCCTTGGCATATATGTCCAGGTTCCTCCTCAACAGATAAGTCAGTGTGACAGGGTGCTGTAGGGCTGAATCTTTGGCAAACTACTGCAAGATAAAGGCCAAGAACATTCTTGAGAAATATTACTTTAGAAAATACACTTAAAAGCAGTGAAACCGGCAGAATATGCATTTCCTCTTCTCCATCTTATAGCTACATTAACTAAGGTTCATTTTGAGTACACAAGGGAACATAACAGCCTCTGAATTCTTCTCTGCTTGGATTACATCCAGGCCTTTTGTGTGTGTGTCAGAACGCAGTGGAATGGTGTTCCGGGACCTCTTGAAAGTGATCACATGTCTGGTGCCCCCTCCCGCCCCGATCTCCAAACCGAGATCAGTTCCCCTGGAGAAAATGGCCGTTTTGGAAGGGGGATTCTATTGCAGGAGGCTTTTCCTGGCTCCTGGTAACGTGCTCCTACTCCTGGAAGGGGGAGCACACACAGTGGGAGGGTGGGGTAACAGTGTGCTAGCCCATACCGGGCGCCTCTCCCCCTCTGCTCCATCGAGGAGGCAGGTTGGGACGCCAGCGCTGGTGAAGGTTTCATCCACCCACAAGCTGACCCTCCCCCCTGGGCATGGGAGTGGGCCCAGCTGGGCCCATCAGGGCGCCCTTGGCCTTCTCCCCCTCTTGGTGGGGGGGAATGAGCCAAGCCACAGGACGTGCGATCACTTGCTCCATAGCATCTAACCCAGAGAATAATTCCCCTTCTTCCTTCCTACTTCCATACATGCAATGCCTTAGATGCCATTAGCGCAGTATTCAAGATGCCATGTCTTGGTGTATTCTGGTAAACGTAACCTGCAGTGTCCTGGCATTAAGTTGTCAGATGCCAAGGAAAGGAAGAGGCAGCAGGGGAAGAGAGATTGATTCTCTTTCCTGTCTACCTGATCATAATAAGTGAGATGAGCAAGGAGGAAGAAGATGGAAATGAGGAGGAGGTATGTTTTGTCTGAGTTATTCTGAGCAGAATTGGGCTGAGGAGGGAAATCACTATTTGGCAAAAATTTGCAATAGATCCACTCCCCCCCCCAGCTCAATTCAATGGAGGGCTCATGGGGAGTTACCAGTCTCTATTTTGAATCTGAAGCAGGTGTCCCCAGACATGCTTGAGCCTGTTGGTAGTTTTGGAAAGTTAAGAAAGTGTTGTCTGTACCACCAGGAAATGACTGTCATGTGGGGGTTCCATGATATGCTGAGAGCTTCTAAACCAAGTGTCCTCCTCTGTTGGGGCGATGATGCCTTGTGTGGTCTTCTGAAGTATCTCCTGCTCTAATGTGGTAAAAGAAAACCAGGATTGGCCCTAACCTTTACTCTAGGGAAGAGATACTTGGGGAAGAAGCAGGTAAACACCACAGCGGCTGGCACAGCAGCACCAATGGGCACCATGATCCCTGATATGGGTAACTAAGGGTCACTCTTCTATACGTTACTTCTTTTATGAATTCTCCACAGAGCCAACCTGTGCTCCCCACAGACACACGTCAGCTTGGGGTTTTGGCTTCTATTAAAAAAGGAAATGGGCTCTAAAAGCTGCTTCTGGGGGAAGAAGAGCTCCTGCCTTTCTCTCAAGCTTTTTTCCTTGTGCAAAAACTGTGTGGTATGGGAGAGTTTTCCCCTTTCTGCTTCTGCACATGCACACAATACTTCCACATGGAGCAGCAGAAATGGGGAAATGTCTCCCCTTCACACTGTTTTTGCACAGGGGTGATATGGACAATAGAAGGACAGATGAATATTGATGTGCTCTCTTCATTTCCATATGAATACCTATCTCTTTGCCCCAGCAGGGCCATTTTAGACTGCAATTGGGGGCCCCTCTTGCAATTGAGCCCCCATGTGCCTGAACACTGAATTTTAAAAGCATTGGGAGTGCCAGTCCGGACACGAAACATCCAGGGTTTCATTTGGTTTGGCCCACAGACTCTCTGGAAGGGATCATGCAGAGGTCCTGTACTGGTAAAGCTGGTGTAAATAAACAGTTTAGAAATATATTTCTTTAAGGAAATATTGTAGATTAGACATTAAGGATGCTTCCACATATCCTTAATGGGATGGCCTACCAACAGAACTCTGGCAGGTTTTCTTACTCACTACACATGTCATCGTTTCCCATGCACAAGTGGGTCATGATGATCCTAGTTTTTAAGCATTTTTTTGTGAGACCTGTTTTGGTTCGGGTTTATTTTTGATGCATGTTTTCTGTGCAATTATCCTATCGTATCAATGCATGCGGAGGCTTTTTTGTGCTTCTGAAGAGCCTTCCACATTGGAACATGTGGAAGTGGCCAATGTTAATCAGACTTTAAGTGTGAAAAGTCAAACTTGACTTGTGTGAACACTGATGTGATCCCAGGGTAATGAATGCCTGGTTATCTCACTAGCAACTACAAGTCATCCTCTCCCATGTGGTATCATGCACATGTGCTTCTAGTCCACCCACCCCCAGGCTGTGCTGTGCTTACATCTATGAAATTCATAAAGACTTCTGATTTAATCATGTTTATTTGTGTGGATTAACTCATGGGTGGAATACATTTCTGATTTCAGTAGCAGTTCATTTTTTTACTCTCATCTTGCATAAAAGGATATATTATGTATGCAAAAAAGAATATATTATATATGCACATGCACACACTTTCACTGTGTACTTCATGCCTTTGACAAAGTAGCTGTTGCTTATCAATGTTCATCGCCAACTTAAATTCATTAGTCTTTAAGGACTCTTTAACCCTGTGCAGATAGTTATCAAGTATAAATCGGAAACAAATACATGGAGTGGGGAATCTGGATCATTCCCTCTGGTGCTCCATGTGCACACATCCTATTATGCACAGTCATAAGCACAGTGATTTAATAATAATTTTCCAATGAGCGCATTTGCTTGCTTTTGCATTTGAATGTATGTGCACAGATTCTAGAATAGACCGGGGTTTATGGTTGCCAGATCTCTTTACCCTCCTGGCAGGAGGAGGGGAGACCTGGCTCTTACCTCCTTCTTCCCCTCTTCATGTTTAACTTCTGCAGCTGCACAATGACATCATTTCTGGTGATATCACTTCCAGTGACATTACCGCGTAGGTGGAAGAGCATGGGCGCGCTTCACAGTGAGCCGATTTGGACCTCAAACAGGACCAATTCAGCCTGTTTGGGGCCCAAATTGGCCTGCAGTGAAGTGCGGAAGTGCTCTCATTGTGGTGCAATGATATCAGTGACATTGTCACGCTGCCCCAGGAGTGCTCCCAGGAGGCCTGTTCTCATGCCTTCCTCCCCCACCGACCAAGTAAGTGGAGGTGGGGGCTATAGGGTGTAAACACCCACACCGGGGGACTGGGATCCCTACTGGGGTTTGAACATGTGGCTGTTAGAGTCTCTCTACACAAGACATCTTACACAGGGACGCTCAAGTGAAAGATCTTTCACTTGTTCTCCCATTGTAGGGAGACAGAGTACACTTGAATATAAGACCTCACAGAAGTAAGTCACTTGAGCGTCCCTGTGTAAGATGTCTTGTGTAGAAAGACTCTTAGTGGCGGGATCATCAGATGTAATCCTAATTCCATACGTTCATTTCTACATGCGATGACTGTCTATACAGGGTTTTGTTCAGGAGTGATGGCTCCTGTTCCCTCCACCACTGAGAACACAACAGCAGTTGAAGCCCATAAGCATTTGTTGAAGTATTCACCTCCATCCACATTTGCCCCTTATTTAAAAACTCACCTGCTCTTTCTTTCTCAGCCTCCCCTTTGTCCTTAAGTCCAAATAACTCTCACTCATTCTCTCCACAAGGGCAGTTTTTTCCCCCAACGGTCACAGTCAGAATCTTTCATCTAGAATGTTCCTTCCTGCAACATGGATGACAGAATGGAGTGGCTGAGACAACAGGAGTCTGTCTCTCCCCCCACCTCTCTCTCTCTCTCTCTCTCTCTCTCACACACACACACACACACAGAGCCTGAAATTAGAGAATTGGGGGGGGCTTTATGACTCGAAGCTGAAGCTAATTAAAATATTAAAATAATAGTTACTTAGCATTTATATAGTGCTTTGTAAGGGTCACCACCCAAGGAAACTACCTTACTGTCATCCATACAATACCCCCGTGCGGTAGACCAGTACTGTTATCTCTGCATTGCAGATTGAGGGGATGAGACTGAGAGTAGCGAAGGCTAAAGCCACCTGGTGAATTTGTACAAAAGGTGAGGTTCAAACTGTGGACAGTTTGATGGTGCAAGAGTGCTATCTGAATGCTTTTCCTCAGGGACCATTTACTTTCTTTGAAAGAGAACAGAGTTTCTCTTGCTGTCTCTTCCTCTTTTGCAGAAACTCCTTTGAAGGAAGCCAAGAGACAAGGGAGGGGCTTCAGGCCAGTAACATCCCAGGAGGATGCCCAGCTACTGGCTGGTAGAAGCCCCGGGAAGGGTCTGCAGGGGAGGGGCTACACCTTGGCCAGGCGGTATTGCAATCCCTGGCTCAGGTGGCAGCACAAGCAATGGGAACAAGGGCCAAGGGGTGGTGCTGGAACCCATAATAAGGGTAGGGCAGACAATAGGGGCCTCCAGAACCAGGCTGGGGAGAAGAAAGGAGTGCCAGGCCAGAGTGCTGAGAAGCCAGAACTTCTAGGAAGTCAGGAGTGTTGGATGGCTAGGGTGTTGGAACCACACACACCCCCTTCTGGTCTGAGGTCTGGGGTGGCCCAGGGCAATGTAGCTGCAAGGCTTGGAGCTGGAAGACTGCTCTAGTCAGGGAAGGGACTCACACTATGCAGCCCTGATTTGGATGCACGTTGTTCAGGGAAAAGAGAAGGGATTAAAAGGAGTAAACCCATCAAGTCCCACTTGGTTTTACTAAACCAATAAGAGCTTCTTGAGTTTAAAATTCTTATCAGCATTTTAAAGGGAAAAAAGTTCTGTCTTTTGAAACCCAGTGTTTGTTTTCCTTTAAAATGCTAATAAAAGCATAGCCAATCTGGCAAGTTACACCAGAAGTAATGGAATTGTGCAAAGGTGAGTTCTTTAATGATCAGCCCAAAATGCTATGTTTGGGGCTGACTGTTAAAGAATTGGCCCCAACATGAAACATGTGCTCCCATGCCCCATGTGGTGATGTCCCTTCCAAACGTGATGGCATTGTATGGGGCATGGAAGTGTGCAAGGATTCCACAGAGTAAGTGCCCACACATCCCCACACCCGAAACTAAGAGAAAATAAAGCTTTTTGAGCTTTTTTCAGAAAACGAATTATTTATTAATTTTTTATCTTGCCCTTCTTTCAAGGAGCTCAGTATAGCACGTGTGGTTCCCCTCTCCTTTTATTTTTAACAATTAAAACAAACTTCTTACAAAATTGAAGTAAAAATATGACAACAGTAGTGGCAAGTATATCCCTAAGCATCTATAAAAGGTTTCCAAATATCTAAAAATAAATCCATAAGCAATTGTCGTCTATATGCTATTCATTCAAATATTGACAAAGCTGTAAGGTCCTCAATCCATTGAATTATAGGAGTTGGGCATTTGTTTCTCCAATGCTGCAATATGAGTCATCTTGAATACCCTGTAAGGTACTATTGGCTGAGAGAGAACAATTGGCCAAAGGCCACCCCATGAGCTTTAAGGTGCAACGGCTAAATGGTGGAGCCTCTGCTTTGCATGCAGAAGGTCCCAGGTTCAGTTCCTGGCATCTCCCATTAAAAAGGATTGGGCAGTAGGAGATGTGAAAGGCCTCTACCTGAGACCCTGCCAGACTGATTTTCATAGTTTGTAGTTTGTAGCTATGTAGAAATTTGCGCCCAATCCCAATAAAACCCTCTAATCTAACTGCTACATCACACAGCTTGTCTTGAGCATAGTATCAGGTGAGTAGCCTGTTAGTCTGTAGTGGTAGAATAAAAAATGAGTCCAATAGAAACTTAACGAGCAACAAAATTTGTATCGGACAAAGTGAGCTTTAACTCATGAGATCTTATACCTTGGAAAATTTTGTGGGTCTCTAAGTTGCTACTGGACTTGAATTTGTCTTGAGCAGAATTGGCAGGGCAAGTTTACACATACCGAGCTGTCATTGTCACTTCCTTTGTCTCCTCTCCAGATTGACAGCATGCAGGCCCTGTTGCATTGCCCCGCTGTGCTTGTCTGTGTGGGGCGGGAGCCCTTCAAACCGATTGTGACAGAGAGTTCCAGGAAGCTCTCCTCGGAGAAACTGCCTGGCCTGGCTTCACGATCCAACAGCAATAATATTGGTGAAAACAGTGAAAGTAAGAAAGGGGGGGTCCTTTTTTAAAAAAATGAATTGATATTTTGCTAAGGGGTCAGGTGGGTAACTGCACAAGTTCCTAGCCCCTTCCCTGGCAGAGATACAACAAAAAAGGCCTATTTTTGCAATAGAAGGGGCTAGACTTGGGGGTGGGTGGGAATGACAGCTGATAGTTCACAGAACCTGTAACTCCTATTGTTACAATGATGGATTGATATACTGATATTCTGGTGCCATTTTTTTTAAACAATTGCAAAAACCTTGGTGGCTCAGGGGAGGAGGGGTAGCTGCTGTTGTGGAACTGGGGAAGGGAACCTGTCATGTGGATGTCCATTGCCACTGTTCTTCATCTGTAGCCACACACCAGCAACAGGGAAACCACAAAAACCTGTCCCTGTGGGGAAACTAGCTAATTGAAAGCAATGACACAGAAGTATGCCTCATCTTCCTTTGATTTCATATATTTACTTATGAAAAAATCACCACTGATGTTGATAGAATACTTGCCTTTCAGCATCCATTTTATTCTTGCAGATTCTTTCCCTCTTACCAACGAACACAACTGAAGATAGATCAGGATGGGTAGTCGTGTTAGTCTGCCTGTAGCAGTAGAAAAGAGTAAGGGTCCAGTAGCACTTAAGAGACTAACAAAATTTGTGGTCGGGTATGAGCTTTCATGGGTTATAGCTCACTTCTTCAGATACTGGGTCTCTGAAGAAGCTAGCTGTGATTCACGAAAGCTCATACCCTACCACAATTCTTGTTAGTCTTATAGGTGCTACTGGACTCTTGCTCTTTTCTAACACAACTGAACACACTGCAAAAAAACTTCCAACTACTTTTTATTTGACTTAAGGCTCTATATTATCTTGATATATTGTGCATTCCAATCCATAACTAAACCCACCAATTTCTCAATAACTTAATTAGATTGGCAGTTAATACTCATCATCCCATAGTAGCTTTGTTCTAAAGTCAAAACTATCTCCTGAATCCTTTTAAACCATTATTGTTAAATATTTCTGTTATTGTTAAATATTTCTGTTCATATGCACCATTGTATATTGGCGGAGGTGATTCTTAAAGGAGAAAGAAATATTATGGCCTATTTAATTTACAGTAGCAAAATTATACACGAGTTACAGTTTGTTCTATTACACAGGGCTGTCAGATCATTATTCCATCTAGCCAAGCACCGTCTGCTCTGACTGGCAGCTGCTCTTCAGATACTCAGGTAAAGAAAGGCCTTTCTCAGCCCAACTAGAAAACTGGAGTCTGGCCCTTTCTGCATGAAAAGGATATCCTCCCACTCTGAACTATGGTCCCTCCCTAAATGAAGCTGTCTTACATTGAGTCATGCCATTATCCTCTCTAACTGGCAGCTGCTCTCTAAAGCCATAGCAGAAGTTTTTGCCATTCTTGCTGTTGGGGGCCAAACTACATGTTACAGTTGGCCAGGGTTCCTGCAACTCACCTTGGCTTCCCTGAAACCACACAGCAATTGTGAAGTTACTCAACCAAGCACCACAGGGCCCAATTCAGGTTGGGACTAGGGGTGTGCAGCAAAAAAAAATTTGGGTTTCCTGCTTTGGGAAACCTGAAGCAGGAAAAAAATTCATAAGTAAGGGATTTCTGAAGTGGCAAGCCGCTTCAGGAGTTGCTTATTTAACCCGCTTCGGTGTGCTCCGTAAAGATTCGGAGCACACCGACAAACTTCCCCACCCAGCTGCTTATTTCACCCAATGGGAGGGGAAGGAAGGGTTCCCTCCTCCCCCTCCCATTGGGAGAAAGAAGCGGTGGGGGGTAGTTTAAATCCCACTGGCTTCAGTTACCTGGCGGGGAACTCCCCACCAGACAGCTGATTCTGGGGTTACAATTCCCCTTTCCGTGCCAGTGCACCGCCACAGAAAGGGACATTTTAACCCCTAAATCAGCTGCTTGGCAGGGAGTTCCCCAGCAGACAGCTGAGTCAAGCCAGCAGGGTTAAAATGCCCTGCACATTGGGGGAGGAGAGGCTCCAGCCTCCCTCTCATGCCATTTTCCTGAGCAGAAACACATCTGTGAGGTAATCTTTGCCCCACTGAGTTGCATATGCACTGAACAATGCATGTGCCAATTGGACAAAAAGCTCTACTCTGGGTCTGTTTCAGCACAAGTAAGTGGCACAGGGAAGATTGGAGCCCTTCCTTCCCCAATGCCATGTTTCCAATCCAAATTGGGCCCTGCAACACTTGGGTACATAAGTTCCCCACAGGTACTGGTTGACTGTAGGGAAAGTGAGTTGAGGCAGGGAAATCCTGACCAGACTCATGGCTGAACATATTCTGTAGTTTCTAATTCTACTTTTTCTTCTGCGTTTCCCCATTTATGTTTAAAACAGTGAACTTTGGACTGAAAGCCAAGAAGAGCGTGATTCATCCAAGGTCATCTACGAGCAATCGATCCACACGGTTTTCTTTGTCATCTGAAAAGTCTTTTCCCAATGGCCTGACGACCTCTCCAGAGAATGGTGCTCTGAGTTCAAACAACTACCCACACTCTAAAGCAGGGGATCTGGTCCATACATTAGTCAACGATGACATCGAAAAGAAGGTGCATGTCAACAAGGATGGCAGCCTGTCAGTCGAGATGAAAGTCCGTTTCCGCCTGCTCAATGACGAGACTCTCCAGTGGTCCACCCATATCAAGAAGTCCAGCCTGATTAATCAGATCCCCTGTGAAGAGTTGGGCATCGATGAAGACCCTGGATTAGACCCAATAGAGAAAATGAATCTAGAGGCAAGCTCTGAGGCAGATGATTCATTATATCCCTGTGATGCTGACTCCTACATCTCAAAGCTTGATGAGTCTGAAATCGAAGAGTCTCATTGTCCCAACTGTGGCAAGCAACGCAAAGACTATGATATTTGGAAGAACCCCATGCACACTTCCCCAAAAGAGGAGCCTGGCATCAGGAACACTTGGTACACACATTCTTCTTGCTCAAGTACTTCGTCGCAGCGGAGGATCATCCGGAAAAAAATAACCTCTTTTACGGACAGCATCCGCACTTCATCTAGTGGGGAAGAATACTCTGAGCACATTGTACATGAGTCCTCTTCTTACTCAGAGACTGTAAAAAATAGGGTGGACAGTCGTGCTGCTAAAAAATGCTGCTGTCAGGGTGACTGTACCCGGCCAAACACAAGCCAAAGGGGGTCTCCAGAGGAGCCAGAAGCTGCAGCTTGTCTGGCCAGTTCACAAAATGAAGACGAGGATGCTGTTGAAAGCTCTACGGGGAGGGGAGAAGATGAAGGGAAAAGAAGCAAAGCTGGGAGTGGCAAATCAAAGGCATCCCAGTGCCCTACAGAAACCGAAACAAGTGTGTGCAAAGAAACCAGCACAGTGGCAAGGAGCATTTCATCCAGTAGCATTAAGAAACCAGAAGTTTTAGAAGATATTCCTGGTGGTGTATCCACTCCAAACAGTATTGGCAGCAAATCCAGTAAATGCACACCGAGAGCCAAGGATGATGACCCAGAGGAGGCTTCTGAGAATAAACAAGTGATGTCTTCTTTCTCCGGTGAATCTTGCTGTCCTAAGAAAGAAGCCACTGAAGATGAAGCTGGAACGGTAGAAGAGGACATCAATGAAACAAGTTCCATCTTTGAAAACATGGCCTCCAATCAGTCAATCAAGGATGAAGTCAGTGAACGTGGAAGATGTTCTACGGAAAAGTCCTTCCATCCCCAAGCATGCGAGGGCAAAAGAAGTGACAGTGATGAAATTCAGATGTGCAGTGTGGCATCTTCTTCATCCAGAATATCCAAGAAAAGCAAACACAGTCAGAGTCACTTAGAGGCAGATTCCAAAGTGTCATCTAAAGGGTCCACCACCACCAAGGAAAAGAAATCAACAAGCTGTCTGCATGCAGAAGATTTCAGGTCTAACAGCAGAACTTCATACTGCTCCAGAAGCAAGAATGGGAGCCAACCAGAAGCCACCAGCAAGACATCTTCCCCTCAGTCTAGCGCCTCAGATTCTAATGAGAAAATCAGAGATGGAACTGCCAAAATTAGTTCTCAGCAACCGTCTTCAAGACCGGGAAGCATGTCCGAATCCACGTGCTCAAAATGTGGTCACGTGGCATTAGCCAGGAACAATGATCACCAGAGTATTAGCTCAAAGATAACTTTACATTCTGGGGCCAAGACTAAATGTACAGAGGCAGAGAGAAGTGAAGATGCCTGCTCGCAATCTAGTGCGGGACAGTCATCTAAGCTGAGGCAAAAGAAAATGAACAGTCTTTGGGCTGATGGAGAGAATTCTAGCCTAGCCTCAGTGTCAGAGTCTGCATCCACATACAGTTTGCACTGCCCTGTCCCTCCAAAGGGGAGACCTGGCAACAGAAAAAGGCGGACAGTGGTACTGAAGAAAAGCTCTAAAAGTGCCAGTGTGTGTACTGAATCAGAACTAACTGCAGACAACGAACAGAAGGAAATAAGCGTTTCATCTAGACTGGCTTCCTCTGTGTCAAAGTCACTTGAAACAGACACAGCAAATGTGGAAGAGAATAATTCAGATACACTTAAAGAGGGGAAAGGCTCTTGCCTAGAGAAGGATCCAGAAGCCGCAGCAGGTCCTTCTGTGAATGGAGAAAGTGAAATAGTACCCTCTTCCCTTCCAAATGCAACTCCAGAAGAAGTTGTGCATGAATGGCTGCGTAATATTCCTTCAGAGACACTGCTGATGAAAGACGAAATGGATGATGATGGGGAGGGAGGCACTGAAGTGAATGCAGACATACCAAGCTGTTCCAACCACCAAGACTGCTTGGAGGCAGATAAGAAGTCAGAAAACCCAGAGGAGTTTGAAAACACACCAGCGGCTGAAGCCATTGAAGAGGGAGCTGAAGAACAAGCTGAGGACCCCAGTGAGGAGAAGGCTTCTGAAGCAATGTCTGAAAAGACTGAAGCTGACCAAACCGAATATGACCATTCAGCCACCTTCATCCAGAAGGGCCCTCAAAAAGACTTGCCAAGCACCATTCAGACTTCGGTGCAAATCATGAAAGCTCTGCTTGTTTCCAAGGAAGAAGCAAAGTTGGACCGTTCATATAGCCTGCCTGAAGTGTCCCCTACAATGGGAAGAAGGCTCAGCCATTCGGCCAATATTTTGATTACATGCCTTGCCAGCTTGCAGCTCCTCGACGAAGAGCTGGACCCCCCCGATGAATCAAAACCCTTGAGCAGAATGAGATATACAGAGCTGTTGAACATTTTCCAGTCTCTCTGGTTTGGCTGCTCCCCTGAAAAAGGTGGCCCAAGCACAGAGCAGCCAAGAGAGGAGCAGGAAAAAGTGGCCTCAGGTATCAAGGTCCATCCCTCAAAATATGGTATCATCACAGCCATGTCCTCTTCAGGGGTTGATGTTAGCAGTGGTGATGGAGACTCTAGAGAGGGAAGTGTGGTTGGAACCCACGATCATGCTTTATCAGCAGAGAAAACAGAAGAAGCTGAACATACTAAGGAAGAAGCAGATGAAGAGGAGAGTGATGAAATTCACCACGAATCATTCCAGGAGGATGAGGAAGTTGGAGGTGATGAAGAAGAACAAGAGGGGCCTTCTCGGCCACCAACAGTTTGCTCAAAATCTGAAAGAGGAGAAAAAGCAGAGTCTAGCAGAGTGGAGGAAATGGCTGATGACAACCAAGGCAGTGAATATGAAATGGGACAGCATGAAGAAAAAGAAAATATTGGAGAAGAAGAAGAGAAAGAAAACAACCTCAAACATGAAGATGAAAATGGAGAATTTGCAGAAACAGATACTGAGGGACATCCTAGTCAAGAAGGATCCAAAGAGAAGGCTGAAGTAGAAAATAGTCTGAATCCAGAGAAGGCTGATGGAGCCACAGAACAGCCAAACAATGCTGAAACCGAATCAGACTCAAATGCAAATGAAGCGAATAATGAAAGAGTGCAGGAATCAAAAGCTGCAAGGCAGCTGGTAGAGGAGCCTCCAGCAGATATGGAACCCAGCAACAGAGTCCCTCGCCAAGCCACAGTGACAACTTCTCCAGCGACCCAAGAAAGATCTGTGGACCCTGACCCAGTCTGGGTGCTGAAACTCTTGAAAAAGATTGAGAAAGAGTTCATGACTCACTACGTCAGTGCCATGAATGACTTCAAAGTGAAGTGGAACCTGCAGAACAATGATGAACTAGATGTGATGATTGCAGACCTGAAGGAGGAAGTAAGTAAGAGAATA